>NC_053444.1:15963667-16586094 GCF_007990345.1 Gossypium hirsutum | reverse complement strand
AAAATTCATTCATGATTAGAAGGTACACCGGCTTGGTCAAGGTTTTGTAGAACTTCTCCTATCGATGGTTTTGGATCAATTCTTACGTTTTGCTTTTCAATGTGTCCATAGATTTGAAACCTCATTTTTGCAATAGGATTTTACGTTGAGCTGCAAGAAGGTTACTTTTGAGCTCCCTTTCTCGAAGGTAGGTGTGGCTATCTGCTATGAATTCATTATCGAAAAGGTTACTATGCATGGTTTTGGGGTTTGGAAACATAAGAGAAATAGTGAATTCATAGAATCTCACAGAAAAGGGTTGCATACGAAGATTTGGTTGGTTGTGACAACTTGAAGGGTGTCGCAGCTGGTAAAGGAAATATATAGAAGTCACCTAGGGCTTTACTTGTCGTCCAAACTTGGTGAAAATCTCTTAAGGTCGTGTCGAATCAAGAATGGAAAGTTGCCAAAAACGGCATGCATGTTGCGCCATAGAAGATGCATGGCACGACACGACACATATTTTACCTCGGATCTTACTTTCAAACGAAGACTCCATAATGGTTCTATGTTGTGCCATGACGATAGAGTTTTAAGTTTTCAAGTTCCCCAAGGTTGTGTGATGCAATGGGCTTGTTATGTGATGACATGGCTTCGATTTGGCCTTTTTGGGACTTGTAAAAGGTCTTCAGTTTCCCGTACATACACCCTACTAATGTCTAGCTCCACTGTTGCTATCGGGAACTTGCTTCCTTCTAATTTCAACATAAAATAACTAGTCTAATTTCTAATTCTAACAAATAAAAAACAAATTAGTATACAATATTTACAAATTAGTTAAGTTCGGTGGTTGAAAATTTATGTTGTGCTATCGGACTTGTTTGAATTTTTTTTTGAAATTCACCATTGACTTCAACTATTGGTCTCACTCATCTCGAGTCTTCCAATTTCTCCTTATTCCACCGAAGTCTCGCCATTTATCCCGTTCTCTCATTTTATAATTACCTACACTTGCACAACTCGAGAAATGCCTTCAATCAATGCCGTTAGGGATTAAATTAAATAAAGCAAAATATTCTTCCCTAAGAAATCCCTCACTTTGGGAATCTCGGCCATATTTGAACACTTCTATGTTGTCATTGATTTTTATAATAAGCTCGTTTCACTCAAAATTGATTGTCGATTTAGAAGTGGCCAAAAATAGCCTAACCAATAGAATGGGGATTTCTCGATCTTCTTGAAAGTCTAGGACGACAAAATCAACGGGATATAAATTCTTGTACGTTAACCAATACATCCTCGAGTACACCTTTTGGATGTACCAAGGATCTATAGGCTAATTGTAACATTATCGAGGCATTTTTAAGATCCCCGAGTCTGGGTTTTCGATAGATCGATAGGGCATTAAGTTTATGCTATCCCCTAAATTACAGAGAACTTTGCTGAAATTTTGATCCCCCTAACTCCATTGGAATTTTAAAGCTACTCGAATCTTTTATTTTTTGGGATATTCTCTTAGCAATTAACGCGCTGCATGAGGCGCTAATGTCAATTTGCTCATCGTTTTTCATTTTTCTATATTGCTTCATAATTTCTTTTTGGTACTTGACATATTTTGGAATTTTATCAATAAGTTCTAAGAGCAGCAAGTTGGCATTGAGGGATTTAAATAAATTTAGGAAACTTACAAAATCTGCCTCGTCCATCCTTTGCCAATCCTCTAACCTCGTTAAAAATGGTACCTTGGTTTTGCTCATATTTGAGATTATCGTAATAGGCACTAGTTCGGCTACCTCATTGATCGGCTCATGGTGATCAGCTTCCTCCTCTTCTGTAGGTTCATCAACAGCTTCGGGCCCTCCTCCTCTTTATGGATGGTCATACTTGATGACTTCAATTCTTTTCCCAATCGCAAAGTAATCGCCTTTACATGCTCTTTCCCATCTCTCTAAGGATTATGCTTTGTGTTGTTGGGGAGACTCTGACCATTTTTTTAAACATCTACATCAATTGGCTTATTTGGTCATAAAGGTTATCCATTTAGGATTTGAGTCATCCACACGTAGCTTGAACTTGTCAAATTTCTGTCTTCATCGTTTGCATCTCCCCCTCTAATTGATCAAATCTTTAAACACATGCAGCATGGTCATTTTCCATGGATCTTTACTGCAATTGTGGAGGTTGGTAAGGAGGGTTTTACTGATTTTGAACTAGATTTGCACCTCTTTGGTTTCCTCCACACTTGAAGTTTGGATGATCCCTTAAACTAGGATTTTAGATGTTTGAATAGGGGTTTCGACCCTTATTAACTATGTAGCTTGCCTCATCCGGTTGGTTTTCAGAATGTGGCACTACTCTCGTCAGCTTGACAGGTGTCTCCAGACAGTTAAGCTTTTTTAGGATTTGTTGGAATCGAACATCGTCATTATCTTTGTTCACCGCTTTCATCGTTGGAGGCTTAGGTTTATACATAAATCTCTCATTAGGCCACATGTATGGGTTCATAGCCATATCTTCTTTGATTTTGTAGGCTCGTTCCTACATATGGAACATGAAAGATCCACCGAATACTCTGTCTAGGGTAGATTTGATATGTCCGTCAACACCGTTATAGAAAATTTTTATTTGTAGCCACACTTGCAACCTGTGATGTGGGCGCTTCCTTAGCATTGTCTTGAAATGTTTCCATGCCTTGTACAAGGTTCACCTTCATATTGTTTAAAATTGGTGATTTTTTGCCTAAGCTGAATAGTTGGACTAATGGGAAAAAATTTATAGAGAAAATTTTCCACTAAATCTGTCCATGTGGTAGTAGAATCCAGTTCTAATGAATCTAGCCAATCAGTCGCATTGTCGCACATAGAAAATGGCAATGACTGAAGATGCACAACATCACCGGATGTTATAGAGTTGTAAGAACTACTTCAAATGCTGGTTTGGGTCTTCCACCATGTTCCTTTTGAACTGCAGTGTATTTTGGATCATCTATATCATGGCGGCCTTTATTTGAAAATTATCAGCATTGATTGCTAGCCTATTGGAATAAATCTATAAACAAGGTTTTCATAGATTTATTCTACTCCTAAACTACTAGGGGTTTTGAGTGCGTCTAGGATGACTTAGTTACATCAAACCCCTAATATATTATTTATAGAAGTTTTGACATCCCAAATTAGGTCTTTGACACATCCTAAGTCTTTGTATAAGGTTGATTGCACGGATAAAAATAGCCTTGATATTCTTGAGCATCACGTTGGCCTGTGTTGCACTATGCAAGGGCTATGGTGCGACACGAGATGCGATTTTTGCCTTGTGTCGTTCGTTTCATGCTTTGACATCTCGAGAGTCCTATGCATCACTCGTCCCTTACTTCCATGTCAATTGAGCCTATAAATCTTCATCCTACACACTCAATTAAACATATTAGAACCACTTAAGGCCCGTGTCAGCCTATTGGGCCACAACACTTATAAAATCTGTTAAAAACACTTATTTTACTAATATTTAATCTTAAGTCCTAAATACCAAAAATGTAATATGAAATACTAAATTGTATAGAAAATGATCTCTTTAAGTGCGAAAATAACCCGAATTATCTACTAAATTTGATGACAGGTCATATACTAGATGTCAATTAGTTGTGAATTGACATATTAATGGATGGCGTACTATATACTATAGAAATGAATACAATTAATTACATGAAATGCTTGTATGTTATATAATGTGGAGTAAGGAGGGAGATACCTTGACGGGATAGTTTAAGATAGGAAAAGTTGTCGTATTGGAGGAACGGGCAGATAGTTAGGGCACCAAGGGAGTTGGGAGAGATTGTGGAATGGTATCTATTAGCTTGAAAACATAGAAATGAATGTTGGAAGAAAATGGGAGCATGTTTTTGATACGGATCTTTAGAGCATATCACTCGAAATTTTCCAAAAATTGTTAATAATACTCCTACCGCTACTTAGAGAATTTTTTTGATAGAAAGAGGTTAGGGAACCATTATGAGTGAATCATTAGCACGAAGATCGGTTATGTATTTTTAAGGTTTAAGATCAAGTTTACCTATTTATAAAATTATGTTATTCACATGATGGTGAATCAAATGAGTTCTTAATTATCGTATAAATTGAATTCCGACTAAGGGTACTGGATATTAAGAATCGGGCTGAATTGAATTCATAAGAAAATTTGAAACTAATTATGCTATTAATATACAAGTTATACTTTGGTTTATCCGATGATGCACTATATGTGTCGGTATAGTTACTTTGGTTTATTTGGTGATGCACTGGGTATGCTAGTATAGTTACTTCGATTTATCTAATGATGTACTATATGTGTTAGTATAGATACTTTGGTTTATCTGATGATGCACTATGTGTGCCAGTATAGTTACTTCATTTTATCTAATGATGCACTGTGTGTGCCAATATAGTTACTTCGATTTATCCGATGATGCACTATATGTGCCAGTATAGATACTTCTGTTTATCTGATGATGCACTATGTGTGCCAGTATAGTTACTTCAGTTTATTCGATGGTACATTGTGTGTGCCAGTATAGATACTTCGGTTTATCCGATGATGCACTATGTATGCCAGTATAGTTACTTTAATTTATCCGATGATGCACTGTATGTGCCAGTATTGATACTTTAGTTTATTTGATGATGTAATATGTGTGCCAGTATATTTTATTCAGTTTATCCGATGATGCACTATGTGTGCAGGTATATTTTCTTTGATTTATCCGATGATGCACTGTGTGTGCTAGTATAGTTAGTTCAATTTATCTGGTGATACACTGTGTGTGCTAGTATATTTTCTTTGGTTAGTTAAATGATGCACTGTATGTGCTAGTATACATACTTCAATTTATCTGATGATGCATTGTGTGTGCCATTATAGTTACTTGAGTATATCCGATAATGCACTGTGTGTGCTTGTATAGTTGCTTCGGTATATCCAATGATGCACTGTGTGTACCAGTATAATTGTGTCGGTTCATCTGATAATACACTTATGTGTCAGTATAATTGTTTCGGTTTTATTTGATGACGCAATTACGATGTTAGATTGGGATACAAGTTAATTAATCTATGTATCTGACTTGAGTCTGAGCAAGATCAATAAACTTATAACATATGAATAGGTTAAATGAATTATTAATTGAGTTGATATCGTGATTGATGATTCGAATGTAAATTATGATATATGAATATTGATAGCATGTGAAAGACTATGCGGTATAGTTAAACGAGTCTGAGGATCGATAAGAAAGGATAGCAAATGAATTAATTTATTCGAAAATGAAATCGTAGTTCCCTACCTCTTTCCAGGTAAATTTTAGGGACGAAATTTCTCAAAGGAGGGCAGAATTGTAACAACCTGATAGTCAGTGGTGTTGGAAACGGTGGTTTTAAAATTCTGTTTTCTGATGATAGAATCAGTAAATATTATTTATTAATATTTACAAGGGTATTATAGTATTATATTGAAGTTTGGTCTAATAATTTTTGGTTATTTGGAAGGTTAGACAAGGTACAAATGTATCGGTTCTAAAGTTAGTGGCTTTGGAAATTGAAGTATCGAGACCTCGATTATGTAAACCGGTCCCATAAATATTTTATTAAATATTTACGAAGTTATATTAGAAGTGAATTGAATTTCGATCGGATAATTTTATCGAATTAGTACTTCATTAAAGTACAAGGATTAAAATGTAAAGGTGTCAAATGTGTGATTACTTAAGGAATCTTTAGTTAGAAGAAGTAAATCAGTGGACTTTTATAGCAATTAAACCAATAATAATTAATAGTGGACGATCATGTACTGTTTTAATTAAAGAAATGTGATAAAATTTTATTAAAATTAATATTTAAAAGAAAACATAAAGTAATAGAAAAATGTTAGTGAAAGACATCAAAAAACCATTTTCATCAATTTTCTTCACAAAACTGAAATAAAGGGAAGATAGGAGAATAACTTTCCTCTAGGGCTTCTAAGTATTCAAGCTTTAATTTGGTTAGTTTAATTTAGTCCTTTTCTTATAATTTTTATATTTTTGGAATCTCGGTATCTTAAGCTAGCTAACCCATGTCTTAATTTTTGGTATTGTTTATGTTTTAGGATGTTACCATTGTTGAATAATTGAAGCTTGAGGTGTTATTTTGATAGATTTTAAGTTTAGTATTGAAAAGGACTAAATTGTAAAGGCAATTGATGATTGTGTGAAATAGGGATTAAATTGAAAAAATTTCTAAATTTTTGGTAGAAATGAAGAATAAGAAGTTAAATTAGGCCTATAGTGAAATTGAAATAAAAATTTATGGCTTAATTTGAAAGTTATATTGGTCTTGATTTTAGGGACTAAATTGAATAAAATGCAAAAGTTGCATAAATTAGCAATTGAATGTGAAAATGATTTTATATTGATGATTTGGTGTATTTATGTTAATCCGTAGCTAACATCGACCTGGATTCCTCAAAATGGAAAGGAAAAGATAAATTAACGACATATAATTCGAAGTGTACAGTTTGTATTTCTATAGCCCGAACCTTTTCAACTGCTAAAATTTTGAACTGCGTTGTATGGTAATAATATAAGGTAAGCTGGAAATGATTGAATGTGCTGAATTGAATCGATTTGAATTAGTTGGTTGTGATAAAGAGTAAATTGAATAAATTTGAAAATATGATATATCATTATAATTATGCAATTGAATTCAGTTGGTGCTGAATTACGCTATCACATATGTGATTTGATGATTGGTTGATGAAATTTAAATAAGGGTGGATAGTGGATATCAATTTATAAGCTCGAAATTATGGATTTGACATTGTACGATTTAATTAATTTTATTGATATAGGGAAAGATGTATATGCTGCAACTATGGCAGCTCGATTCAATATATGTAAATAAATTTAATATTTAGGTGATGTATTAGGACTTGTAGATTTACATGTTAAATGCAATTGTACACATGGTCATCTGCTGTACACCATTTAACTTTGCTAAGTACCTCTAAACAAGATGATGTTATGGAAAGAATAAGATTTGTAGACGAAATTGAGAGAATTTTGTCTTCTCACACATGTATATATATACTCTTAAGGCAGGATCTTCACCGACCATCTCAACCCTCCATCTTTAATCTTTTTGTCTCCCATGATGGAAACCAATTAGTTTCAACCTAATTGAACCAGAAATGAGATCCAACCAAATCAAAATTTGGGCACTAAAATTTCTAAATTCCTCGGTGTAGTCCGACAATTTTCTAATTCTTTCAATTTACTCCTATTTTTCTTAGATTTTGGGTAAATAGAGATACTCGGGTGTTACAACCCCCACCCTTAAGGAAAAATTTTTTCTTGAAATTTCCTCTTGTAGTTAACTCTAATGGCGAATTTCAGTTAATTTCCTTTCACCACTCAAAGGAGGTTACTGCCACTATTCCTTGTTGCTTTTGCACTACCTACTATCTTAGCAGTGTCCCTTAATCTGTCCCGCTTGAGAAGTGGGTTCATCCACACTCTTTTTTTAGCAGGCAATGAGTTTAAAGACAACCCCTATGGTGTACTTCTGGTGCCAGACGTTTTCCCAAGATAGGTTACTTAACTGATCTTATGCAAGCGTACCCTATCCGGCGGATGCTGACAATTACTCTTTCTTTGGTGGGTTTTCCCACTATTTGATTTACGAGGGTTTTAGGAGAGACCCTTCCCCTGGTCAAAAAGTGTCAAGTGCAGGTTTAGAGACCTGAATGGTTGGTTACTTTTTGAATTCAAGCTTCTCTTGGGCGTTGGGTTATTTAAACCAAGGCGCATAGAAAATTAATCCTTTCATCTGATATTGACCTTTCTGCCCAGGTCCTTTTTTCATTTGAGGTTCTTCCCAAACCTTAAGTTTTTCCTTTCCTTTCTTTCATCTCGTACTACACTATCATGTCCAGATCTACATCCGCATTGGAAGGAAGGACTAGGGGCTCTAGTCCTCGGATTGAAAGGGTTATCGTAAAAAAATGGAGATATTTTATTGTCCTAGGGCTCTAGTACTTCTGTGAGAACGTCGTTGTGTAGTTGCCTAACTACATCGAAGGAGTGGAACATTACTTAGTAGCTCAAGGCATTCAGTTGCCTAACTTTGCCTACCACTTCGAGATAGTTATGAGTGGGAGATGTCTGAGTGATTTCGACGAGGGTTTCATACTACCCTTTTCCTTATTAGAGGTTGGCTTTCATCTTTGATATGCCGAAATTCGGTGTAGCAAATTAAACTAGTTTTCGAATTTGAGGAGCTTGAATATGAGCATTTTCGTTATATTTTAATTAAGTTTTCACAGTTTAGTCTAAGTATAATAAAAAGTGTATTATGAGTCTTTTTTTGACCTTATGTGTCGGATGAGGCCTAAAGGTGAGCTAATATACTTTAAGTGTGTAGAAGACCTTCAGAGGGCGTATAAACTCAATTCTAGTCACTGTGTTGCAACACGAGAAGTTTGATGTCATAACACGGGAAGAATATTGAGACTTCCTTCGGTGTCTCGATACCACCTCCGAATGTACTAACGTCTAGAGTGTGAATGCTATAGTAAAAGATATATAAATGAGGCAGTATCCGCAAGTATAAGGGTCTAGTTGTGATATAGTTATAACTCTGAGGATCGTATTCTAAGGATCGACCCAAAGGAGGTGAGTGCTAGATCAATTTTAACCTAAACACAGAAAGGTTTAATTAGTACTTTTAGTCAGTTATAGTACGAGAGTAAAGGTTAAAAGGAGTTTTTTTATTGTTTTTATGAATAAGAAAATAACAAAAAGGAATAAAATTCAAGAGATTGAAGAATAGAAATAATCAAATTTGCTTATGGGTGATTAGCTCGCTTTGGTAATCCTTGTCAACTATCACTTCGGGTTCCTCGTCAATCAACTAGTCGTTATCCTAGTAGGATCTTCTGATTGTACACTCGAATTACGAGTTAGCAAAGACTACTTGCCTTTCGACCTCATAGTCCAAATTGGTTTGGGGTGAAAGTGTTCACGGATGGGCCATACTAATTTTGGGTTAATTCCCAGTTTAATTACTTCCCAAGGTTGTCAAGCATAGGGTTTATTTTACGTTCTTCCTTTACCAAATAGCTGATCCGTTGAGTATCCCTACAAATCAGTTAATAGATCATCCCTTCACTCGCTAATCCCCCATAGAGGGATTAGTTCCTCATGGTCTGAATAGACAATATAAAATTTATATAAAGAGAAAGCATGCTAAATAAATTGACGAGATAGAGTTTACAAAGGAGCCTGTTTGTATTAAGATTGATTGCGAATCCACAAGGTTTGATTGTCTGCACAATTCAGATCTATCAAAATAGAACAAAGAACAAATGGAAATAAATCTAACCTAAGAAAAGGGAGAACTAAACTAAATTTAAAAGACTAATTTTAAGCTAAGTGAATGGTGTCCTTTTCGTGAGAAAAAAGAGCCTATTTATATATATGACGTGGCCGTCGTTCTTAACCCTAGGTTAGCTGATGTTCCTGAGCTTTAAGTTTGATTGTGTAGACCAAAATGCCCCCTGGCTCGTGTTTAATTCCCATCCAGAGTCGATGTCGCAACACTTCAGGACCTGTGTCACGGCATAGGAGTCAGTATACTCCTTTTGGGATATCTTTAGGGGTATGTCGCGTCACCTTTAGTCTATGTCATGACAACGAAGGCAGTTTCGTGATTTCTCCATTCTGCTCATTATGTTGTCACATCGATCATTCCGTGTTGCGACAAAGCGACCAATATCTATTTAATATGCCTTTTAACAGTCTCCTACACAGTTATAAAGTTCATTAGCTTACCTTTAGTCCTCATTTGGCCCCCAAGGTCAATAAAAGACTCAATTTGCACATTTTATTGAACTTAACAAAACTTACTAAAACATAATTAAATTCTAAAGATAATGCTTAATTTCAAGATCTTAAAGTGCGAAAACTAGTTTAATTTGCTACACCAAATTACGATAGATCAAACTCCCCCACACTTAAGTCATTGCTTGTCCTCAAGTAACATGAACAAAGACAAGAAATACAAGACGTCCATTAAATAGATATCATACAAGTATTGAATTTGGAGCACATGACTAAGTGTTTCATATTCAAAAGCAACTTTATCATGATGAATAATTGACTTACCACTTTTGATCACAAACATCTAAGCTCAGTAAATTACAAAGTATACAAACACTAAGGGTCTCACCTGTAGGGATCTATCAATAAATCATACAAGTAATTTGATTATCTGAGTAGAATACAAATAATTGTTTATGCGATTGTTTAATATAATGTCTATTCATGCATAAGGATATTTAGGTCACATAGGACTTTTCAGCTTGTAACATTCTGAGGCTTAGGATAGGTAGGGAATTCAAAAACAATAAGCATCAAAAGGTTTCAAACATGAAAATAGTTTGGCACATCGTATCAATCCCTATTCTTCCCCTTTAGTGATCCTTACCCGTTCATCGCCTTATTTCTCTTTCTCTTACCTTCCTTGTTTCTCTAAATAGGAAATCATAGCATGATATAATAACTAAGGCTAGCTTACAAGCTTCTTGTGCACTAATGAACTAGTTTTTCTTCCTTTTATTACTTTGTCACTTTCTTTTTCAAGTAATCTCACTCACGAATGCTTTTTTTTGCTTTTTTCAAAACTTTCTCTACTCGTACTAATTTTTTTTTGTTTTGCACTTTCAAGCTAACCTATAGTTCCCATATCACACCAATCTTTCCTATTTCACTTTGTTTTTACAAACTTCACCTTGATGTATCTACTTAACCCTCAATACATATGGCCAGACGTCTATAGTCGTGTAGTGCAGGACCAAAGAAAAAGGGTAAATACAAATTAATGATTCAGGCTCGGGTTTGTAATGAGGTTCCCCAAGAAGTGTCAATAGGCTCAAAAAATTGATACTAAATATGAAATACAAATAGGTAAGATTTTTTGCTCTGGATGTGTTCCAAACAATGCCTTAGGTCATCCCTTAAGCATCTTAGTATGCACAAATTTAATCAATCAAACAAACTCAAGTTCAACCATTTATCATTCATACTAGCATGCTTGTTTCCTTGTATTTTCTATTTCTTTTGGTACAGTTAATTGCTTAATGCCTATTTACAGTGTAACATATAGAACTTAGTAGTCTAATAATAAAAAATTTAAAATCACCTATCATGCCAAATTTATTTGTAAAAATAAGCAACCTATGTACATGCTCCTAACCAATTACTTGTATTTCTAAGAGCTCGAGCACACAAAAGGAAAGAAAAATGTGCAAATTCTAAACAAATTTGACACATTGTCCTCAATGTGTAATCCATAAAAAGATAAGGAAAGAAATTACTCGATTGATCATGGTTGCTCCAACTGCTAATGGTGGGTGTTTTCTCCTTTGATTATGTAAAGCTCGAATTGGTTGTGTCTCTTTTGTGTTGGGTTCCTACATAGAAAACTTAAACAAAATGCAATATAATTCAAATCGACTATTAATCCTCCTCCTACAAAGTCTAAATTAAAATCAATCAAAAATTAATAGAAGTCTTTAAAAACAAAAAAGAAGAAGTGTTCAATCTCCTTCCTCAAAGTCCATCTCCTCGCTTCCATCGTTCTCCTCATCCTTCCCTTTCTCTTCGCTTTCATGTGCCTATTCTTTCTGTTCCAAATTTTTTGGCCCAAACATGACAAGTGTATAATTTTGGACCCGGGTGTTGTTTTGTCTAGCAAATTCTTGAAAAATTGGCCCCGACTCTTACTCCACTGTATCATCCAATCTAGCTTTGGATGGCTACTCTTACTAACATCTTGTGTTGACCTTTGTGATGAAACTGGTGTAGTTGTCACTTCTTTTTGTCGCTTGTTCCAATACTTTATTTGTTTGGTTCATAGCTCTATGTGCTGTTGAAACAAGGTGTCCCCGATAATACTTCGAGAGCGTTTTAGCGACTGCCCAGTGGATTTCGTAGGTACACTTGCCTTTTTGCATAAGGCCATCATGAAATGGGGAAAGAAAACTCCCACTTTTTGGCCACTAATGCATCTCTTCATTTTTGGTAGATCCAATTGTCGATACATACCTACTTTTTCTACAAAATTGTATATAGCAAAACTGCTTGAAAGGTATTGTCATTAGAAACATTTAAAGCAGGGACTCTTTGTGTGCACACAAATTGAATCCACATTTTAGCCTTTGGAAACATAATAGCTTGATAGAAGGATGTGGAATATTGGTACCCGAACGATATTTCCATTTGCCCTTTCCTTCAGTGAAAAAGTTTATAATGTTTTCCATATCTATGTCCCGGAAATATTCTAAATTAGTTTCATCTATAAAATATTTTTCATAGTATGGGACATTATAATAGTCGTAAATGATTTGAGGGATTACTCACACTTTTTTCCCTCGCACAGGTACTATCTCCTCCATATGGCCTTTAGTGTTTCTAGACTCTAGGTCCTGTAAGGATGCATAAAACTCTTGAACAATAGGGACCACAACATTATCTTTTGGGATTGTCTAAAAAGGCTCCCATCTATGATACCTAACAAAGAACCATGGATGGATCAAATCTCATCTCTTGAATGAATGTCTTTCCTTGAAGTTCATTAAAATATTTTTCACCATTCGAATTCAAAAAAGTAGAGGGATTTTGACTCATCGATGGTTTTGTTTCAATAGTTTGCTTAACTTTTCTAGGGGGCATTATTACAAGATAGAGGACAATCGCAAAATATAAAAAAATTTAATTGAACAGTAAAAAGTATAAAATTAGGAACTCTTAACCTCATAGAAGTCATTTGAATTCCTTGTTTTGTGCAACATCTATTGTTTCAAAAGAGTGTTCTCATTCTTTGTGGCTCTAAGTATAATTGAGGTATGCAGATTTTGTAGAGTTTGTAGGAGAATTGGAGAGGGTTTAAAAGATAAATGGTTAAGATGTGTTTAATAAGGGGAATAACAGGTTTTTAGGTTAAAAACTAAAGGTTTAGGTGTTAAAAAGTCAGTTAAAATGTGTTTTCAAGCAACCGGATTACGTTGCTGGGTAGGGTTTCCTGCAAAAAATTGTAGTGATGGCACGACACAGGGGTTCCATGTCGCGACATCCATGGCAGTCTACCATTATCGCGGCACTGGGGTTTGATGTCGTAGCACACTCTAAGCTTTTGGATTTTTGAGTAAATTAACTGCGATGTTGTGACACTCAAAGTTCATGTTACGACGCCGAGAGGATTTTCACAATTTATTAAAAACTGCTCTTGGTGTTGCGACATAGGGTTTCTATGTTGTGACACTAGCTCGGTTTTTACTCAAAATTCCCTTTTCTAGAGTGTTACGGTTTCTATTTAACGCAAAGTTAATGGAAATTAAAATCTATTCTAAATAGTTAGATAAATATACAATAATTTACAATAGTTTAGCATCAATTCAAATAATCTAATTTTTATTGTCGGATTCATCCGACAGTATCATAAATTCACAGCTAGACGATCCTTCTATTCTGTCGACATTAGTCCATCGTCTGTCATGCCATTCTACCTCTGTCCGCTTGTCCATTTCCTTAAACCTATTTATTCTTTCTGCATACATAAAAGGAAGTATATCCCTTGAATTGGGAGTGTTAGAGACAGGTAATTTTTTACACTACTCACCTAACTTTCTCTTTCCATCCTCTTCGTTCAGTTGATGCCCATATTTAAATATTTCAGTCTCACCATTGATTTTCATAGTTAATTTGTTCTTTTCTAGATCAATGATGGACCTAGAAGTGGCTAGAAAAGGTCTACCTAGTAAGATCGATATCTCATTATCTTCTTCAAAATCAAGAACCACAAAATCTATTGGGATATTGAAGTTGCGCACTTTGACTAACACATCTTATAGTACTCCTTTCGGATGTACTGAAGACCTGTCAGCCAATTGTAGTGTTATTTGAGTGGTTTGAGATCCCCTAATCCAAGCTTTTCAAAAATAGATAGAGGCATTAAATTAATACTAGCTCCTAGGTCACATAGAGCTCTATTAAAATAAGTGCTCCCTATCTCTATAGGAATAGTAAAACTTCCTGGGTCTTTCAATTTTTAGGGAATTTGTCTCGAAATAATAACACTGCAGGAGGCACTTAAATCAACTTGTTCTCCTACCTTAATTTTCCTACGCTTAGGCATAATTTCCTTTAAAAACTTGGCATACTTAGGAACTTTCTAATTTAAATCGATTAAAGGCAGGTTTACATTTAACGTTTTGAACAAGTTTAAGAAACTTACAAATTCTTCTTCGTCCCGCTTTTGTTTATCTTCTAGTCTTGAAGGGAATGGGATCTTTGTAACGTTAGCATCTTTAATTATTTCTCTTTCTGGTTCAACTGTCGGTGCAATTCTCTCCTTTGGCTCTGGTTCATTTTCAATTTCCAGGGATTTCTCTTGAAGATCATCGGTATTCTCCATATTTACCTTCGAAGGAGGATTTTTTGGGCTTTCAATACTTTGTTTGATCTAAGCGTTATTGCTTTCACATGGTCCTTGCTTTCCTTCTAGGGATTATTTTCTGTATTGCTGGGGATTTCGGTGCCAATTTACCTTTTAATGTCACCCATCATGCTCATCAATTGGTTCATTTGGTCCTCAAGTTTAGTTAATGTTCAGGTTGAGTTGGTGCACTCAGACTACAATTGTTTTACGTTTATTCTCATTAACTGCATCTCTCCCTCGATTTTATCCAATCGTTGCCCACATGCAGTATGGTCACTGGGGTTGACCTTTCCTAAGGTTTCTACAAATAAGGAGGTTGATAATTAGTAATTTTAGGTTGATTTGAACTACTACATTCTCATTGGTTTCCTCCTCATCTCAGATTCGGGTGATCTCTTCAGCCAGGATATTATGTATTTAAATAAGGGTTCCCACCCCTATTCCCGATATAGTTCAGATCCTCGGTGGGATTGTTGCTGTAGTGAAAGAGTGGTTTGTCTTCTCCACACATAGATGATTTATTAGCAGATTTGATATAGTTAAGTCTATCCACTAAGTGTTGATACTTGTCATCCTCCTGGATAGCTTTTATCATGGTAGATTGCTGGCCATATGTAAATATTTCATTGGCCACTGACAGGAGTTTAATGTCATGCTCTCAATGATTTCGTACGCGTCCTCATACATTCTGTTTGAAAGGGCTCCTCTTGCTGCATTCACATCCAACCCATTATAAAACACCTACAGTCGCTTCCATTCAGGAAATCTGTGGTGTGGACACTTAGTTGAACCTCATAAAAACTTTCCCCTTCCATCTGTTTAAAGACAACAATCTCTCTTCTTAGTTGAACCGTTTTGCTAATAGGGAAGAACTTTTGAAAAAACTTTCCAACGAGTTCATCCCATGTCGTGATAAACCCTGGTGCCTATGCATCTAACCAAGAAAAGGCATTATCAATCAAAGAAAATGGAAAAAATTGAAGACGAATAGCGTCATCAGTGACCCCATTGTACTTAAAAGTATCACACAATTAGAGAAATCATTTTAAATGTTGATTTAGATTCTTGTCATTGTGCCACTAAATTATAGATTATTCTAGATCATTTGAATCATTGTCAGTTTAATTTAAAAATTATTTGATGTAATAGAGGGCATTGTTATACTCTCCTAAACCATGTCCAAACTTGGTAATGTGTAGTCTCTTAAGGTTCTCTTATTATGAGCCATGTGCATGTTTGCAGGTAGTGGTGGTGCTGGTGGATACCGTAAAATGTTACCGTTAGCATCGCCAAATAGTGGATTCTTGCGTGGTATGTTTGTAACGCCCTATACCTGGTCTAGCCGCCAGGCCCAGATACGAGATGCCACATCACTGTCTCGTCTCATGTACATCAATTAGGAAACTAGATCCAAGCGAAATGATCATCTTTTGTTAAACCCAATAAGTTTTAAAGCATCCAAATAGTTAATTAACATTGTTACATGCAAATCATTCGTTAATCAGTTTACATACAGTTAAAAACATGCATAAGGGATAATTAGCAAAATTTTAGAAAAATGTCCGTAGGTATCGATATTGATATCCAAGTATCGATATTTTCCTTGAGTGGTCTCGATACCACTTGGAAAAAATGATACCAAAATAGCATACTGTTCTTTGATTAAAAACCCAAGTATTAGAAAATATCGGTACCACTGGACAAAGTATCGATATTTCTTCCTAGAGTATCGATACTAAAGCAAAGGTATTGATACCAAATCTCTTTTCTGTTTTCTGCATGTTTTAATTCACAAAGGTTTTGATTTTCAAAGCCCAATATCGATACATCTACTACTGGAGCTAAATATACAACATAGGAAAGTAAATAATTCATTTCAAATAGTTCCTAAACAATATGCATCAAATGCTAAGTTAAATAACTGTTCATACCAATAGTACAAAATACTACAAACGAGTCCGAACAAATATCATCATGCCAACATCAATGTTTATAGTTTTAAGCATCAGTAATATCATAATGTTCTTAGAAACCAAGTATTTAGAAATCAACGTAACAATAATAAGTCTACCATATTGCCTATTTTTCCAAAACAAATAAAAATAATGAAGCACCTACGAAGAATAACTAGACTTCATTGGATCACTTCCTCGAAAACCACACTACCCACACCGTTTTGTCACTAATCTGCATGTGTTGACATGAGTGGGTGAGCTTTAACGAGCTCAGTGAATGCAAAGAATTTCTACAAGCAAACATGTCACCACGCAACACGACCAATCATTTACTCACAATTACCTTATTTTTAATTAATGTCTTATAATGTTAAATCATGCGTCATCTAGTAGTTCATTTTCATTACACATGCATGCTTATTCAAGCATAGAACATAATCCACACAATTACATAAAATATGACAAATTGGGATACGATGGCACTTGCATTATGAAACATATAGTGAGCTCTATCACCACACATCAGATACACAGATCTCCATTACACCACATAGACTCATAAAGTCAAACAAGTCCCAAAAGTGTAACATTTAGCTAATACTCTCCTTATTTCCCCTCACATGTCCCGTTGACTGGAGCTTAGCTCTCATTCCCTTATCCCTCCAAACATGTCCCAGGGCCTCAACGCCCAAACCACTAAACATATAAGTGAGAACTCACAATCCTATGGCATGCCAACTATATCCAATGGTTCCAAGGTCACAAGGCCATATTATTCGAAAACAACATACATTACTTACTGATTATCCATGCATTGTCACCGCATATTAGCATCTTTTGCGGAACACTAGCATAGTCATATAATATACATTTTACACATTCACTTTACACAATAGTCACTATATTCACATACCACTTTTTATGCACATTACATAACCACAAAATCTCAAGATAATTATGGATTCAAGTAAAATTACACTCGAAACTTACAATAGGGGTTTAGGCTACATCTAAATTCCCAATTAACACATGACTCGTGTTTACGAGTAGCAATTCCACACGCATAACGGGAAGCTCATGTGAGTTGAAGAACGGGAAAATCTTACGAGCCAAATATCGGGAAGCTCAAGAGAGCTATTAACTGAGAAGCTCATGAGAGCCACGTATCGAGAAGCTCGTGAGAGCCATGTTGTGTCCGCAACACATGCAGGACCACAACCAATCGGGAACCCTTTATTACATGTCATTTGTATCCATCGATTTTCTAAGGTTCAAACGAGACTCGGTACTTGTCAGATATGTGATTAATAATATTCATGGTAATTGTACAAATCACACACAATAATATTCAATTTAAAACATATAAATGTACAATTTAGTTACACGAACTTACCTCGACAAGTGTTCGTAGATACAAAGGCTACTAATTTGATACTTTCTCTTTTCCTCGATCTAACTCCGTAATAGGTCTATCTGAATCTATTTGAATGAATTTAACTCAATTTAATGTAATTCATATTCAATTCAATCCAGCACACATCTATGGAAAAATTACTATTTTGCCCTTATACTTTTAATTAATTACGATTTAGCCTCTAGGCTCGGAAAATGAAATTCATGCAATTTATCCTTATTTCAAGCCTAGGCAATTTTCATTTATATCAATAGTAGGCCATGAATTTAACAAAAAATTAGATTTTTTCGTAAATCTTTCATCTTTTCAATTTAGTCCCTAATTGATAATTTTATCAAAATTCTCTTTACAAAAGTTATTTATCCAACAACAGCCTTTCATTTTCTATCATAAAATTCAAAATTCAACTATATTCTTCCATGGAAAAACCCTAATAATTTAATGGTTTTGCAAATTAATTCACAAGATAGCTAGATTAAGCTATTACGATCTCGGAAACATAAAAATTATTAAAAACGGGCAAGAATATATGCCTAATTAAACCAAATAAGTTTGCTAGAACTCAACTTCCATGGCTAGGGTTTCCATGTTTTTGTTTTAGCAAAGATGATGAAAGTTATATTAATTTAATTATTTATTTCATTTATCATCATTATGTTATCATCTTTCCAAAATTAACCTTAATATTTTCTTAAATTTCCAATGATGAATAATCATCCTTATCTACTAACTCCTCTAAATGGTCTATTTGCCATATAAGAACCTCAAATTTTAAATTCCATAGCTATTTGATACCTTTAGCTACTAGAATTCAACTTTCGCACTTTATGCAATTTAATCCTCCTTATCAAATTAGACATGCAATCGATAAAATTTCTTAACGAAATTTTGGTACGATATTTTTATCATACTATAGACCATAAAATAATATTAAAATAAATTTTATTTTGACCTAAGATTTATGGTCCCGAAACCACTGTTTCAATTTCACTGAAACCGAGTTGTTACAACTCTCCCCCTAAAGGAATTTTCATCCTTGAAAATCTTACTAGTAAAGAGGTTTGGATATTGCTTTCTCATAATTTCCTCAGGTTCCCCGATAGCTTCCTCTACTCCGTGTTGTTGCCAGAGAAATTTTACTAAAGCTACCTGTTTATTTCTCAATTCTTTCATTTCTCGTGCCAGAACTCTAATTGGTTCTTTACTGTATGACATATCAGGCTGAATTTCAACATCCTTCAGGGAGATAACATACGAAGAATTTGTACAATACTGTCGTAACATAAATATATGGAAGACACCATGAATCTTTTCTAGTTCTGATGGTAGAGCTAATCAGTACGCAATAGGTCTGATTCTCTCAATAATCTCATACGGCCCGATAAATCGTGGACTCAGCTTTGCTTTACGATCGAACCGGAGAATTTTCTTCCAAGGCAAAACTTTCAAAAATACCTTGTCGACTTGAAACTTTATTTATTTACGTTTCAGATCCGCATAAGATTTCTAACAATCAGAAGCTGCTTTTAAGCTATCTCGAAGCACTTTTGCTTTTTCTTCAGTCTCACGAATCAAGTCAACTCTGTGTATCTTTTTCCAATTGAGTTCGGTCCAATATAGCAGAGTTTGGCATTTGCGACCATACAAAGTCTCATACAGTGCCATCTTTATGCTTGACTGAAAACTATTATTATATGCAAATTCGACTAATGACAAATATTTCTCCCAATTGCCTTCGAACTCTAAAACACAGCACCGAAGCATATCTTCAAGAATCTTAATCACACGCTAGGACTGACCATCAGTCTGAGGGTGAAATGCGGTGCTAAAATGCAATCATGTACCCAGAGCTTCCTGTAACTTTTTCTAGAATCGTGATGTAAACCGTGGATCTCTATCTGAAATAATGGAGACTGGCATTCTATGTCGTCTGACAATTTCTGAAACATATAATTCTGCTAATCTATCTAGAGAGAAATCCATATGTACCAGAATAAAATGTGCAAAGTTCGTCAAACGATCAATGATAACCCAAATGACATCTTTCTTTCTTGGAGATAGGGGTAACCCTGATACAAAATCCATTCTAACTCTATTCCATTTCCACTCTAGTATCGTCATCGGCTGTAACAGTCCCGAAGGTACATGATGTTCAGCTTTAACTTGCTAACATATCAAACATCTAGATACAGAGCTTGAAATATCATGTTTCATTCCCAGCCACTAGTACATTTGTTTCAAATCATTGTACATTTTATTACTTCCCGAATGAACAGACATACTACCACTATGAGCTTCATGCAAAATTTCTATACAAGCTCTGGATTCTTTGGTACATAAACTCTACCTCTGAATAACAAACAATCATTGGGTCCTATCTGAAATTCTGAATCAAAAGTTGACTCACTGTACCCATTTAGCTCGTAACTCATCATCACATTTCTAAGCTTCTTAGATCTGCTGTAGAAACATCGATTTAACTTTTAAATCAGCTATAATTGAGCCATCATCAGACAATGACAATTAGGTATTCATTGCTCGCAAGGAAAACAAAGACTTTCTGCTTAGAGCATCTGCAACTACGTTTGCTTTTCCCGGATGATAATCAATAACCAACTCATTTAATAGTTCGAGCCATCTACACTATCTCAGAATCAAATATTTTTGCGACATTAGATACTTTAAACTTTTATGATCGATAAATATATAACACTTTTCACCAAACAAATAGTGTTACCAAATTTTCAGCGCAAATACAATAGCTGCCAACTTGGATCATGTGTCGGATAGTTCTTTTTATGTGGCTTTAACTGTCTAGAAGCATAAGCTATTACTTTACCTTCTTGCATCAAAACACAGCCTAAACCGTTCAATGACACATCACTGAAAATCACAAATTCCTTACCCGATTCAGGCTGAACCAGAACTGGTGCTTCAGTCAACAAGGCTTTCAATTGATTAAAACTTTGCTGACATTTATCAAACCATTTAAATTTCACATCTTTTTGTAATAGCCGGGTCATTGGTGTAGCTATCATCGAAAACCTTTTTCAAATCTTCTATAATAACCAGCTAATCCCAGAAAACTTCTAACTTCAGATATATTGTTCGGTGGTTTCCAGTTAACAATAGGTGAAATTTTATTCAGTTCAACTCTAATACCTTTAGCCGATACTATGTGTCCCAAAAAACCAACTTTCCAAAGCCAAAATACACATTTGCTAAATTTAGCAAACAATTGTTTATCTCGCAAGGTTTGCAAAACAATTCTCAGATGCTCGGAATGTTTAGTCTCATCTCGGGAATATATCAGGATATCATCAATAAATACCACCACAAATCTATCCAAATCGGCCTGAAAATTCTATTCATCAAATCCATAAACACTGCAGGTGCGTTAGTTAAACCAAACGACATCACAAGAAATTCATAATGTCCGTACCTGGTTATGAATGCTGTTTTCGGTACATCTGAATCTTTCACTCGTAACTGATAATAGCCAGAATGAAGATCAATCTTTGAGAAAACTGTGGGACCTTTCAACTGATCAAACAAATTGTCAATACGAGGCAGTGAATATTTACTCTTGATTGTAAATTTGTTAAGCTGATGATAACCAATGCATAATATCAATGATCCATCTTTTTTCTTAACAAACAGAACCGGTGCAGTCCAAGGTGAAAAACTAGGTCGAGCAAAACCCCTATCGGTCAACTCTTGCAACTGTGCTTTCAATTCCTTTAGCTCTATAGAAGCCATTCTATATGGTGTTATTGATTTTGGTGTTGTTCCCGGTACAAGATCTATAGTAAATTCGACTTCTTTGACCGGCGGTAATCCAGGTAACTCCTCTGAAAACACATTAGGATATTCACAAACCTTTGACACTGATTCTAGATTCGTCTCATACACTTTAGTGTTCAATACATAAGCAAGATAAGCATCATAACCTTTTCTCACATATTTCTGTGCTGAAATAGCTAATATCACGTTAGACAAGCCATCCAATTTATCTGATTCAATATGAAGCATCTCACCATTCTGAAATTTCAATATGATAAGCTTTTGTTTACAATTTACCACGGCATCATGCAAAGTTAGCCAATCCGTACCCAATATCACATCAAATTCATCGAACGGTAATAGTATCAAATCAGCCAGAAAACAATAATCCCATATTATTAATGGATAATTCTTGCAAATTTTATCAACCATCACATACTGGCCTAGAGGGTTCGATACTTTAACCACAAATTCAGTGGACTTGACAAGTAAATTTTTACTAGACACTAAATTCGTGCAAATATATAATTGAGTTGAATTGGGATCAATTAAATCAGTTAATCAGTATTAGTAAGTGAGAAAGTACCAGTAATAACATCTGGTGTAGAAGCATCTTCACGTGCACGAAAAGCATAAGTCCTGGCTAGTGCTCGTGCTTCGGATCTTACAGTGGAGTCTTTTGTTACACCACGGTTACCACTCATATTTCCAGGATTACGAGGTGGTCTACCTCTCGTAGCTGTATTGCTCAGCCTTGAATTTTGAATACTATCTTTTTCAGATTTCTTCGGGCAATCTCTAAGGTAGTGGTCAAAGGAACCACATCTAAAATAATCTCCACTCTTTATTTGACATTCACCACAATGTAGTTTTTTACAGTGTTTGCACTTGGGTTTAGTGTTTCTAACACTACCCCTACTTGCTACAGATGTATCCTGAGATCTAGGACTGGAGCGTCGAGTACCTCTGTCTCTATCAGAATATCCCGCAGAAGTAGTAGAACGGTTATGATATTTCTTTGATTTCTTCAATGTTGACTGGTATGAATTTCCCGTCAATCTCTTACTTAAAGCTCTGACTTCAATCTTAGCTTGTCTTTTCTCTTTGCTCAACTCTTTAGCTTTATATGCTTGATCAACTAATACAACGAATTCTTTCAACTCAAGGATTCCGACTAATAGTTTTATATCTTCGTTTAAACAATCTTCAAACTGCTTACACATTGCAGTTTTAGTCAGAATACATTATCTAGCATATTTGCTCAATCAAAAAAATTTCCGTTCGTATTCAGATACTGCCATATGACCCTGTTTAATCTCTAAAAATTCATTATGTTTCTGCTCAAGAAATCTCTGATTGATGTATTTCTTTCAGAACTCAGTTTGAAAGAATTCCTAAGTGACCCTTTCTTTCGGCACAATAGAAATTAATGTGTTCCACCATTGATAACCTGAATCCTTTAATAGAGATACTACACACTTAAGACATTCAACTGGTGTACAAGAGAATTCATACTTAAGACATTCAACTGGTGTACAAGATAATTTATAAGAACTCTGATAGTAATTTCTAGCCAAAACTCAGCTCTTTCAAGATCATCCTCAGTTGTAGCTCAAAATTCTTCTACACCGTACTTATGGTTTTTATCAATAGGAGGCTTACCAGCTCTAACAAGTTCTGTACTTTGAGTCATATCGGGAACCGGTTGAGGAACAGGAGGGGGTGGGGGTTGTTGCACAGCAAGATTTTTTCGTTCAAATTCAGTAAACCATTCATTCATCATTTGGAAGAAGGCTTCTTTAGCCACTCATTCTCGACCCTAAGATACGTGCCTCCTACTACTCGAAGCTGCTCTTTGCACAGAAGCTTGAGCATTACTTTCAGCTTCTTCGAAATCAACTCGGTTGGATGCCATTGCTATATAAAAACATGTTTTAAAATGATCAGGAGATATCACACTATCACATGTTATATAATGGCATGTATAGCTAGACTCATATATACCATGTTAGTCTGAGAATTGACTAAACCATAGCTATAATATCAATAAATGTAACACCCTTAACCTGAGTCAGTCCTCGAAACAGGGTTACAGAGTATTACCTGAGTTTACAAAACAAATAGACAGAAATTTCAATCATTTCACATTACATAATATGCATGTCAGAAACCAATCAAAATTAAACATATTGTCCCTTATACAAGCCCTCGAGGCTCAAAATACACATTAGAGACAAGTTGAGACTAAATCAGTTACTCAAGAAAATTTTCAAAAAATTTTTAAATTTTTCAAAGGTGTAGGGGACACACGTCCGTGTGGCCAGGCCATGTGTCTCACACGGTCAAGAGACACGCTTGTGTCTCAGGCCGTGTGGACATTCAAAATTGGGACACACAGCCATGTCCTAGCTCATGTCTAAACTTAGGAGCTCTCTGACTTGGGTCACATGACCAAGCCATATGCCCGTGTATTAGGCCGTGTGAGTATATTGACTTAGGTCAAACGACCAAACCACATGCCCGTGTGCTAGGCCGTGTGAACAATTTGAGCATACTGACTTGTATAAATTAAAGATACAGGGGACACACGGCCGTGTCACCGGCCGTGTGTCAGACATGGCTGAGACACACGCCCATGTCTCTGCCTGTATGGATGAAAATGTCATTTCCTAGCCATATTTCTCACCCAAATTTGGTACCAACCTAAACATACAATTTGCACATTCATAAACCATATCAAGGCATTCAAAACAAGTCAAAATCAAGTCTCAAACATGTAATATATCTACATACAACCAATGTCCCCTTAGGCACCTCAAACGACAATTTAATATCATGTCAACCTAATATACATATTTACCTAGATAACCAAATGCATATATGCATAATTGTATCAAACATACTTTTTCAAACCAATCATTAGTATACCTATAAGTTTTCCATAATTCAACCATTTCAAACACACATCCAGCATGATAAGGCCACATATATATACATATCAAAATATATATCCAACACAAGCCGTTGAAATGGCTA
Organism: Gossypium hirsutum; assembly: GCF_007990345.1. Taxonomy (NCBI): domain Eukaryota; kingdom Viridiplantae; phylum Streptophyta; class Magnoliopsida; order Malvales; family Malvaceae; genus Gossypium; species Gossypium hirsutum. The sequence goes on along the minus strand of NC_053444.1, from coordinate 16,561,405 downwards.
ATCACAACAAAACCTTTCTATGCCATCAATGGCCAAGTTAACCTATACATGCCATTATAACCAAAATTAATTTACTAATTATAGCAAAAAGGCCAATGGATAGTGTGAAGTAGCTCTGACCAATTTCCAACCAAATCAAGCCTTCAAATTTCTATAAAAGAGGGAAAATAAAATAGAGTAAGCATTTAAGCTTAGTAAGTTCGTATAACACGGAAATTAGCTTACCATTCAATTGCATTTATGGTAAGCATACAAAATATATCCAAATCATTTTGGCCAAAAGCCTAGACACATATCCTCCACATGTTAGTCATGTGAAACTCATGTAATATTCAATAATCATGGATGAACATAATCACTAATCAAAATCCACATTCATGTATCATCAATCTCATGCTTCAATGTATCATGTATTAACATTTCCATGTATTTGATGTATATACCGATAATAGTTCGTACCAAAATCCATTTGTCTCATAATAGAACATTTCCCGTTAAACCATTTAAAATATCGTTGGATACACGGGTAGTACACATGAAGTGTACAAAACTATAATCCGTCAATTCATATACATATGTGCTCATACGAGCATGTAAATAGGAAGCTTTTCCGAGCCATATAACGGAAAGCTCATGTGAGCTGAATAATGGGAAGCTCTTGTGAGCCAAATATTGGGAAGCTCGAGAGAGCTGTTAATCAAGAAGCTCATGGGAGCCAAGTATCGGGAAGCTTGTGAGAGCTATGGTGCGTCTGCAACACATGCAGGACCACAACCAATCAGGAACCCTTAATGACATGTCATTTGTATCTATCGATTTTCTAAGGTTCAAACGGGACTCGGTACTTGTTGGATATGTGATTAATAATATCCATGGCAATTGTACAAATCACACACAATAATATTCAATTTAAAACATATAAATGTACAATTTAGTTACACAAACTTACCTCAACAAGTGTTCGTAGATACAAGGGCTATTAATTAGATACTTTCTCTTTTCCTCGATCTAACTCCGTATTAGGACTATCCGGATCTATATGAATGAATTTAACTCAATTTAATATAATTCATATTCAATTCAATCCAATACACATCTTTGAAAAAAATACTATTTTGCCCCTATACTTTTAATTAATTACAATTTAGTCTCTAGGCTCGGAAAATGAAATTCATACAATTTAATCCTTATTTCACACCTAGCCGATTTTCATATATATCAATATCAGCCCATGAATTTCACAAAAAATTTACAATTTTTAATAAATTTTTCATCTTTTCAATTTAGTCCCTAATTGATAAATTCATCAAAATTCTCTTTATCAAAGTTATTTATCTAACAACAAACTTTCATTTTCTATCATAAAATTTTAAAATTCAACTATACTATTCCATGGAAAAACCCTAATACTTTAAAATTTTTGCAAATTAATCCCCAAGATAGCTAGATTAAGCTATTACGATCTCGGAAACATAAAAATGATTAAAAACGGGACAAGAATACATGCCTAATTAAACCAAATAAGTTTGCTAGAACTCAACTTCCATGGCTAGGGTTTCCATGTTTTTGCTTCAGCAAAGATGATGAAAATTATATTAATTTAATTATTTATTTAATTTATAATCATTATTTTATCATCTTTCCAAAATTAACCTTAATATTTTCTTAAATTTCCAATGATGAATAATCATCCTTATCTACTAACTCCTCTAAATGGTCTATTTTCCATATAAGGACCTCAAATTTTAAATTCCATAGCTATTTGATACCTTTAGCTACTAGAATTCAACTTTTGCACTCTATGCAATTTAGTCCTCTTTATCAAATTAGACACGTAATCGATAAAATTTCTTAACGAAATTTTCATACAATATTTCTATCATACTATGGACCATAACATAATATTAAAATAAATTTCATTTTGACCTCAAATTTGTGGTCTCGAAACTACTATTCTGATTTCACTAAAAATGGGCTATTTAAAGAACGAGTTTCGATGAAAATCCAGAGAATATACGTTTGTAGAAGAAGATCAAATCTATGGATTTTTGGGTGTTTTTCATTGGAATATTTTATGGTAATTGGCTTAAGAATGATAGGAAATCAATGTGTTGTGGTATTGGAATAAAAAATCGAGTTGAAGATCAAGGGAATGGTAGGGGGCGGCAAGCACAATGAAGGGGATTAAGAAATTGATGTGAAAACATGTTGATAGGGAAGAAATAAGTTCAATTTTACACAATGGTAAAATAGCAACGTAGATGCCTACTATTTGAACATTGTTACAAATCAGTCCTTTCTCAAAATTAAGGATTTCTAGAACACTTTTCCAAAAATTGATTTAACAGTTAAGATGCCAAAGTGGAAAACATTATTGAGTACTAACCTTACAAAATTTCGAGCTCGTCTAGGCTAAAATTCCTAAAATACCCCTAAAACTCATAAGCCATATTTTGGGGTTTTACAATGTTACCTACAACAGATGGTAGTGGATCTTACATCTGTTGTTGTTGCTGCTGTTGCTAGCGATGATTTCTTTAGATTATTCTCTCTAAATGTTTGACTACAACAATAGGTGTGCCTCTACTACAATTCATACACTAGCTTCAGAGAGAGAAGATTAGTAGTAATAAATATATAAAATAAAATTGTATTTATAACCTAAAAATTTTCTAATTATTCTTTTTGAATTGCAAAAATTAGAATCAAACTAGTGACGTTGCCTCCCCAGAAATAGCGCCAACAACTTGATCGCCTCCGGACGTACTAATGTCCAAAGTGTGAATACTGCAGTAAAAGATATATAAATGAGGCGGTATTCAGAAGTATATGGGTCCAGTTGTAATATAGTTACAACAGAGTAGGTGAGTACTCTGAGGATCGTACCAAAGGGAGGCGAGCGCTAGATCGATTTTAACCTAGACACGGAAAGATCTAGTTAGTACTTTTAGTTAGTTATAGTATAAGAGTAAAGGTAAAATGGAGTTTTTATGGTTTTTTTGAATAATAAAATAGAATAACATAAAGAATTAAAGTTTAAGAGCTTAAAGGATAGAAATAATAGAATCTGATTATGAGTGATTAACTCATTTCGGTAATCCTTATCAACTGTCACTTCGGGTTCCTTGTCAATCAACTAGCCGCTAACCCAGTAGGATCTTTCAATCTTCCACTCGAATATCAAGTCGACAAGGACTACTTGTCTTTTGACCTCACAATCCAGACTGATTTGGGGTGAAGGTGTTCACGAATGGGTTATACCAATTTCGGGTTAATTCCCACCTTGATGACTTCCCAAGGTTGTCAGGCCAAGGGTTTATTTTACGTTATTCTTTTCCCAAATAGCTCATCTATGGAGTATCCCTACAAAATAATTAATAGAACATGCCTCTATTCACTAATACCCCATAGAGGGATTAGTTCTTCATGGTCTTCATATACAATATAAAATCGAAATAGAGAGAAAGCATGCTAAATAAATTGACAATATAGAGTTTGCAAAGGAGCTTGATTCTATTAAGATTGATTGCGAATCCTCAAGGTATGATTATCTCCAGAATTCAGATCTAAAGAACAAATAGAAATAAATCTAACCTAAGAAAAGAGAGAACTAAACTGAATTTAAAAGACTAATTCTAAGCTAAGTGAATGGTGTTATTTACATGTTACAAATAAGCCTATTTATATATCTCACATGGTCGTCGTTCTTAACCCTAGATTAGCTGATGTTCCCGAGCTACGAATAAGCCTATTTATATATCTCACATGGTCGTCGTTCTTAACCCTAGATTAGCTGATGTTCCCGAGCTTTAAGTTTGATTGTGCAGACTAAAACTCCCCCTGGCTCGTGTTTAATTCCTGCCTAGAGCCGATGACGTGACACACCAGAAAATGTGTTGTGGCATAGGAGTCAATATAATCTTTTTGGGATATCTTCAATGGTATGTCGCGACACCCTTATTTTATGTCGCGACAACGAAGACAGTTTTATGATTTCTCCATTCTGCTCCCTATGTTGCGACATCGATCATTCTGTGTTACAACAGAGCGACCAATATCTATTTAATATGCCTTCTAACAGTATCCTGCACATTTATAAAGTTTATTAGCTCACCCTTAGGCCTGATTCGGCCCCCAAGGTCAATAAAATACTCAATTTGCACATTTTATTAAACTTAACAAAATTTACTAAAACATAATTAAATCCTAATGATAATGCTTAATTTCAGGCTCTTACAGTGCGAAAACTAGTTTAATCCACTACATCGAATTACGACAAATCATGGACAAAGCCATGAGATGTGGCGACACACTCCTGAAGCAACTCTGAACCTGAGCATACTGTCTTTGATGTAGCGACATAGACACTAGGGTGTCGCGACATCGGTCCTATATGTGAGATATTTGTGAACTAGGAGCGTTTTGTTCTGCACAATCAAATATTTAACACGAGAGCGTTAGTTGAACTAGGGTTGAGGACGAAGATAACCCAAACTCTATAAATAGGCTTATTTAGCCTTTTTTATGGACAAATTTTCAAACTTAGAATTTTCCTTGTAATTTCAATTTTCAATTCTCAAACTTTAGGCTTATTTTTAATTCTTTTCTCTTTGTGATCTTTAGAGAATGTGGTTTGTAAATGCGATCAAACTCTAGTGGATTTTTCCGCGCTTCATCTATCAAATACAAACAGGATTCTTCAAAGTCAACTCTTGATTTTTTATTTATGTTTATCTTTTTATTCAAGTTTATTGTGTTCATGAGATTCATGATGACCTAATCCTCTTATGGGAGATTAGCGAGTGAAGGTGTGGTTAATTGATTATTATGTAGGGTTTTCTCTGAGGATCAACTATTTGGGGGAGGAAGAACTTAAACCCTAGGCTTGACGACCCTAGGAAGTCATTTAAATGAGAATTAACCGAAAATTACTATGACCTATCTTTGAATACCTTAGCCCCAAACCAGTTTAGACTGTGAGGTTGATAGATAAATAGTTCTTGCTGACTCATTAGTTTAGCGGAATACCGAGAGATCCTACTAGGGTAATGACTAGTTGATTGAATAGAAACTTAAAATAGGAATTAGTTATGACCACTTTAATAGGCCAATTTGCCCGACCCATTTTGTTAAACCAAATAAAAAAGAAAAAAAATCTTAAAGTTTAGCCCAAATGTCCATTTACAAACCCAATACAATATAAACCTAACCCAAACTACCCCAAACTACCCCAGCCCAATAGCCAACTTAGCCCAAATGGCCCAATACCAGAATACGCAACAGTAAACCCTAGCAGCTTCCTGCCCTAGTGCCGTAATTAAACACAGGCTCTGCCCTCGTGTGTGCGCCACCTCTGAGCCGTTCCTCGCACGCCTCCGTACTTCCAGGCTGGCCGAGTACCTGCAAAAAAACACACGGAAACAACAGCAAATAGAAAAATAACAACATAGGGGTGAAATTTTTATTTTTTTTCATTTTATTTTCTGTAAATCGGGCTATAAGAAAGCCATTCGAACGCTGTAAAAAAAAGGTTACGCATTCAATACACACATTCAGAATACAAAAGAAAAATATCAAGAGGTGATTTCTGAGTTTCTTTTTCCTTTTCATTTTGCCAGTATCAGATTCATTTTTTTATTTTTTTGTATTATACAATCATTAGTTAAAAAAGGGGGAAGCAATAGAGAGGAAAGAAAAGACGTACCTGGGGGTGGAATCCTGGCTCTCTCCGTCGTCATTGGAGAATGGGCTAGGATCGACGACTGCTCAGATCCCTCAATACCTAGAATGGCGCCGAAAACAATAAGCAAATCTTTTAGGTTTTATTTTAAATGAAATGAACTGCTGATTGCTCTAGGGTTTGGCTTATAAGCAAGGAAAGGAACGACGTCATTCAGAGCCAGTGCAGTGGCCGTGATACGACGCCGTTTAGCAGGCATAGATCCGCGCGGTGACCCGACCCGGGGAAGGATCCGCGCAATTTTGCTCAAAGGTCTATTTATGCAATGGGTCCTCCTCTGTTTTGCATTGTTTCAATCTGATTTCTTTCAATTTTTTAAATTTATACCATATCTTTTATTCTATTTTCATTTTAGTCCAAAATCAAACGGTGCCGTTTCTGTGAATTGATTCGAATTATCATGATGTTTGTGTATAATTACTGATTTAGTCCTTCAATTTTGAAGCAGTTTTTTTAACTGAATACTAATTTATTTTTCTTTCTTAAAATTCAATGTTTTTTTAATTATAACCAATTCTATTTTTATATATTATAGTATTTAATATTCTTTATAATATTTACTTTGATAGTATTTTAATTTATATTTTAAAAATGTAATAAAAATATTATTTTAGTTTGTACTTTGTATTTTAAATTCATTAGACACCAATATTTTGAGTCTACTGTATATATATTTTTATTTTTATTTTTTCTATATTGTTATTTTAATTTTGTTTAAGATTGGATTTGATTTTTGTTGATCATGGTTCTTGATTTTAAAAATGTTTATGTATTTAATTTTGTTTTTAAACTCTTTTTAAATAAATCAATTTTTATTAATTCATTATTTTTAATATTATTTTAATATTGGCTTAATATAATTTTTAAACTAATTATTAGAATAACTTCTAAGATATGATACACTATTCTTCTAAATTATTATCCACGTCATTTAAATTTATCAACATTATTTTAAATTTTTTTTTACCTATGTTTTTTTGTTAATGCGATATATTATTATGTATGACATTATTTTTAATATATATATATGTGTTTATAAATATATTATAATTTGTGACTTATAAATTTTTATTCTACGTTTTAAAATTTTATTCATTTAGATTATTTTGGTTGGTTTATTTGTGATTAAATTATTTTGTATTAATTATTCTCATTTGTCATTTGTAAGATTGATTATTAGTTTATTTGATTATAAATGTTAATGCATTATATGTTTGGGTGCTCCAAATTGTAGAATTAGTTTGCTATTCATCATTTGCTTTGTATATTGTTATTCAATTATATTGTTTGTAAGAATTGCATTTCATTAAGACATTATAATCGTTTTATTTCAAAATTCCTAAAAAAAATAAGGCTTGGTGTTTAATAATTCTCGAGAGAATTGTGCCCTAACTTACTGGGCTTCAATTCTTCTCGATGAATTTATATCATCAAGTATCCATTTTATTTAGACCACACAATTTTAAAATAAAGCATTTGAGATTTCAAGATGTTGGATCCTAACTTACTGGATATAACATTTTGTTATATTGATTTTAAAATAAAGGCAATATTTGATGTATAGGAATTTTAAGAAATTGAACCCTAACTTACTGGGTTTTAATTTCTCGATTGACCCAAATAACCAAATATTCTTTTCAAAATATATGATTTTTTTAAAACAAAAGACGAATCTAACTTCGAAGATTGAATTGTTACACTCTAACTCACTGAGTGTGACAGTTTATTTCTTTAAAGTGTGTAATTCTTATTATCCAATTCGATTATTTAGGTTTTCATTTCATGGGATCATATTTTAAAATCTTTTCAAAATTTCGACACTAAGACATTAAACAATCGATTTGATACCAATTTTGGGCGATGCGATAGTACTAACCCTTCCTCGTGCGTAATCGACTCCCGAACTTGTTTTCTCAAATTCACAGACCAAAATTATTTTTAATGGTGAACCGATCACACCTCAATAAAATATCGGTGGCGACTCCCGTTTTCGTTTTCAAAGTTGATTCCATTTTTAAAAAAAAATGGTTTCGACATCTTGGCAACTCCACTGAAGATATCTCAAGAGAGTCAGGTCGTAAAATTGATTGTTTTTTTTGTATTATTGTTGAAAATTGAAAATTGATTTGAAAAATTACGATCCTCTCTTTGCATTTGTTTGTATGATTACTGGAAATTGAGTTTTATATCTTGGCATCATATTGCATAAAGACTGTTGGTCTTACCCTTCTAAGTGGGAGTGAGAAGCTACTCCTTCGTGAGGTTTTCACCTCCGTGTAGTATAGTGGATCACTTTCAGGATACATACGTACCTATGTCTTCGTGAGATATTCATCTCGGTGCACCCATAGGGAAATGTATTCCCCTGAACCGAACTCGGTCTATATGAGCCTATAATGGGTGAAGATCGAGGAATCTGCTGGTTCAGGTACCTTGAATCTAAAACCAAACCTCATATAGCTGACTTAGGAGACCAACCTGGTTAGAATTATTCCAACCTCTAGTGATTACCCGAATAGGTGCTTGATTTTCTTATACTTTCTTTGAATTGTTGTGGTGTTATACTGACTTGTTTGTGTTTTGTTGATATGTTGCATGTCATTGCATATTTCAAGGAGTGTCGATTCAAGTTCTGTTACTAAATTAGAAAATTGTCATGGCAAACGAATTTCTTGATAAAGTGGAAGACAAAGCCATTGTCCATATATGGTCAGAGAAAGTGCAATTGGAAAAGGGTGACAGTCTAGCTAAAGATTATGTGTCAGAACTATGGGACTACACTCGTATTAGTGTGACGCAAAATAACCTTCAAGAGTTAAAGGAGATATGGGATAGTTGGACTGACGAGGCCAGGCAGTTGTTCTTTTCTAATTATGGAGATCTGATGTATTTGTTAGACATTAAGGTGGATGAGCAATTGTTTCGAGCCTTTGCTCAATATTGGAATCCTGCATATAGCTGTTTCACTTTTGACAAAGTAGATCTGGTGCCTACGGTGGAGGAATATACGGCTTTATTACATTGTCCAAGGCTTTAAGTAGATAAAGCATATTCTAAAGCTGCGTATGTCCCAACATTATGGAAGAAATTGATGAATATTACTGGAATGAGCGAGCAGTGGATCACGGCCAGGATCAAGCAGAAGGGTGAGTGTAAATGTATTCCATGGAAGAATTTGCGAGACTTGATTTTAGCGCATCCGGGTGGGAAAAAGAAGGTCGATGTGTTCGCTTTGAGTATCTATGGGTTGGTGATCTTCCCTAGGGCACTGGGGCATGTTGACGAAGCAGTTTTAGATCTTTTTGATCGGTTGGGTAAAGGGGTCACGCTTGTTCCTGCAATTTTGGCTGAAACATTTAGATCTTTTAATGCGTGTAGACGAGTTGGTAAAGGCAGATTTATAGGTTGTGCGCAATTGTTGATAGCTTGGTTCCATAGTCATGTCTGGAAGGTTGACAAAGTTTCGTATCGGGTTTTCTCTGGGCATTACTCCCTGTTAAAAGACATAGTCGCTACCCCCAGAAGGGACGACATATCAGAAGAAAATTGGATAGCAATTCTGCAAAATCTTCAAGAGGATGATGTGGAATGGAGAGCTTATTGGTTGATTCCTTATGGAATTCTCTATCGTTGTGGAAGCTTTGACTGGGTTCCTTTGCTTGGGATTTGGGGAGCCATAGGATATGCACATTTGCTGGTCCTAAGGCAGTACAATTCAAGATAGTTTGTGTCGGTAACGTATGGTTTAGCTCAATGTGAGTTCTCGTACCGAGGAGACAATTACAAGAAAAAGGTGAAGGAAATTTCTCAGGCTTGGAATCAGGTTCACAGGATGAAAAGGCTAGCTGTGGGTTCGATGACAACTCCAGAGTACGGTAAGTGGCGACGTAAAAGAATTAATGATAACATTCCGGAGTTAAACTTGGAGAGTGTTTGACCAATGGAAGGGTATCTACAAGTGATCCCATCAGAGTTGGAGATTATAAAACAAGATTTTGAAAAGAGGAATTTAGAACTTGAAAAGAAAATAGAGAGGTTGGAAGAAGAGAAGATGCATTTGAGGCTAGACGTTGACGTCCCAAAATTTGAAGCTAAAAAATTAAAGAAGGGGAAGAATAAAGTAGAGGAGGATCTGGATAGCTTAAAGACGGACTACAAAAGGTTATGAGTATCAATGAGAACTGCTGGGCTGGGAAAGACTTCAGAGCAGTGGTGACAGGAGATCCAGGAAGAAAGAAACAAAGCCGATCAGTGGGAAAGAAAGTCCCGGGAGACTCAAGTTCAGAAAGAGACCTTAGAGCGGCAGGTGTTAGAAACTCAAAACTATCAAACGGACTTGAAAGCTAGAATACCAAAACTCGAGAGATCACTTGCTGCGTATAGAAGTCATAATTCTGTAGTGGAATTAAAGACAAGTCTGTGCAAGATTGAAGAAATGAAAAAGAGGATAGAAGAATTGGAGTACACATTACAAGGCTGTAGACAACGGATCGAATCATTGGAAGGAAATGAAGAGCGTTGGAGGGAGCAACTTTATCATTCGCAGAATCAAATTCAGAACAGAGATTACATTATGGGCAGGGCTATTGCACAGATTCGGGAGGTAGCTGATCATTTGCAAACAATGGCGATTCAGGCTGACGTTTTAAGTGTAAAGTATGAACTAGAATCGGACCGGGGTCAGGAGTTAGCTTCATTGTTGAAAGAAGTTAGAGCTTTGAGCATTAGGGCAAAGCGATACCTGTAATCCATTTTATGTAAAGAATTTTGTTTATCAATAAAGTTTTCTAAAAAGAAATTGAATCACGCTCTTTTTTGCATTCATTTCACGCATTTGCATTACATGTCATCATATGCATTCAATATTATTAAAAAGGGTTTTAATTGGTTAAAATTGTGCTTCAATTAATCTGGAAACCGACAAAAACTCATCAACCAAACATTGTTACGGTACTCGCGCTAAGTTAAAAATTATGGACCAAAGGTTGGAAAGGTTAGAGCGACTTCAGTAGGAGATGCAAGATCAGTTGCAGATGCAAATGAAAGAACAAATGGAAAAGATTCAGCATGACATGACACAGAAGATACAGGAGTCTCAAAATGACCTGATGACTAAGTTGACGCAATTACTGACCAAAGGAGTAGATAAGGGGAAAGGTCCTGTGATTATTAATGAAGAAGAAAACGATGACGAACCACTTTATCCTCCAGGTTTTACGCCTCTGCATGCGCAAGTTCAGACTAAGCTGCATCCGCGAAGACCTTCTATTTCGATTAAGTCACAGCAGTTTCAAGGTAGTGCCTCAATACCGATGAATTTTCAGGCCGGATCAGATTCTAATCCCGGTGATAACCTGAATAATATGGCTGTCCCGGACTTCGATGAGGTAGCCGAGAAGGATAAAGCGAAGGAATAATTTCCAAAATAGTTTGAGGAAAAATGGAAATAGATGGAAGAAAAGTTTAGAGCAATGGAAAGCATTGAAAGCTATCATGGAATGGATGTAAAAGATTTGAGTTTAGTCCCGGACTTGGTGCTTCCTTACAAATTTAAGATGCCAAAATTCGAGAAGTATAGTGGGACCAGTTGCCCCGAAGCCCATATCACTATGTTCTATAGGAGAATGACGGGGTATATTAATAATGATCAATTAATAATACATTGCTTTCAGGAAAGTCTTACAGGAATGGCGTCTAAATGGTATAACCAGTTGAGCCGGGCCAAAATTAGCACTTGGAGGGATTTGACGCAGGCTTTTATGAGACAGTACAGTCATGTATCTCAAATAATGCCTGATAGAATCACTTTGCAGAACTTGGAAAAGAAATCAAATGAAAGTTTTAGACAGTATGCACAGAGGTGGAGAGAGATTGCAGTTCAAGTTCAGCCACCACTTTTGGAAAAAGAAATGACGATGCTTTTCATCAACACATTGAAGGTGCCGTTTATCACGCACATGTTAGGAAGTGCCTCAAAGAGCTTTTCAGATATAATCATGAATGGCGAAATGATTGAACATGCTATTAAAAGTGGAAAAATAGATGGTGGGGAGAATAATCGAAGGCCAGTTCCAAAGAAAAGAGAAAGTGAAGTAAACAACGTGAATGCATACAACAAATCAATTACAGTGAATCAGCCAAGGAAACAAGAATCGGGAATGAGGCAAAATACAGAGAAGCCCCAGTTCACTCCCATTCCAATAACATTTAAAGAGCTGTATCAGAATTTATTTAATGCACATGTTATTGCTCCTCGTTACTTGAGTCCTCTACAACTCCCGTATCCAAAATGGTATGACACGAATGCGCAATGTGACTATCATGCGGGAATTTCAGGACACTCAATAGAAAATTCTACTGCTTTCAAGAAGGTAGTGGAAGGACTTATCAAATTGGGTGTTGTCAAATTTGTTGACTCACCCAACACAGAAAGTCCATTGCCCAATCATGATGATAAGGGAGTGAATATGTTGAGCGAAGGTACGGGAGAAGAAGTCAAGACTGACATCGCTAAAGTAAAAACTCCATTAAAACGGATATGGAAAGAGATGGCAAAAAGAGGGTTAGTTATTTCAGATTTGGAGGAAGGGTATGAAATGTGAAATTATTGTGAATTCCACTATAAAATAGGGCACAAAATCCAAGAATGTGAAGGATTTAGGGCTTTGGTTCAAAGCATGATGGATAACAAGGAAATGAAGTTCTATGAGAAAACAGAGGAAGAAAGAAGCATATGCGCGTCGGAATCAACAACGAAGATTTCAAAAATAAATCATCCTGTGGTCATTATTTCGTACCCTAAAAACAGTGAGGCTAGGGTCCAGGTAACACCAAAAATTGTAATCCATAAGCCGTCAAATTTCTCATATAAAGATAGTAAAATGGTTCCGTGGAAGTATGGATGCGATGTGACAATCTCAGGAAAAGAGGTTGAGAGAAGTCAAGAAAGGGGTTCTTATACGCGCAATGGGAAGCGATATGATACTTCAGCAGAATTGCCAAGAGAAATGAATTTGATGGTAGAACAAAGGAAAGGGAAAGCAGTGGAGGTTGAGCCGTTAGTTAATGAACCAATAAAAGAAGAAGAAGCAAAGGAGTTTCTGAAGTTTTTGAAACACAGTGAATACAGTGTTGTGGAGCAACTGCACAAACAACCAGCCCGTATTTCTGTATTAGCTTTGCTCCTAAGTTCAGAAGTACATCGAAGTGCGCTGATGAAAGTACTAAACAAAACATATCTGCCCGAGGACATCTCAGTCAATAAACTGGATCGCTTGGTCAACAATATAAGTGCTGACAATTTTATTTTCTTCAATGATGATGAAGTACCGTCTGGAGGTAGGGGTTCTACTAAAGCTCTACACTTTACTACCCGATGTCAGGGGAACACATTACCGGGGGTTTTGATCGATAATGGATCCGCATTGAACGTATTGCCTTTGTCCACTCTTAATCGATTACCTGTGGACAGTTCACATATGAAACCCTGCCAGAATATAGTAAGGGCATTTGATGGAATAGAAAGAAGTTTTATAGGAAGAATTGAAATACCATTAAGAATTGACCTAACTACTTATGAGGTGGACTTTTTAGTAATGGATATTAAGCCTTCCTACAATTGTTTATTGGGGAGAACGTGGATACACTCAGCAGGGGCAGTACCTTCAACGTTACATCAGAAGGTGAAGCTAATATCAGAGGGTCGATTGGTAACAATAAGTGCGGAGGAGGATATTATTGCGATGGTAATGGGTGATACACCTTATATAGAGACCAATGATGAGGTAGTGGAATGTTCTTTCCAGCCCTTGGAATTTGTGAACGCAACGTTTATCGCTGAAGGAAATAGGATCCAATACCAAAGATATCCAAGACTACTGAGATGGGTTTACAGTTGATGGTAGGAAGAGGAGCTTTGCCAGGGAAAGGGTTGGAAAAATACCTTCAAGGAAAGATTGAAGCACCCATGCTGAAGGAAAAGTTTGATCGTTTTGGCTTAGGTTACAAGCCAGATATGAAACAAAAGAGAAAAGAAGTGGAGAAAAGGCAGGAGAAAAGAATGGCACGTTTAAGTAGAGAGGAATTCAAGTGGGAGCCTTTGACCTTCCCCCACATATCTAAATCCTTTGTGTCGGGTGGGTTTATTTACCCTGAGCGAGGGGTGTCCAGAAGGGAATGCATTGAAGAGATGTTAGAAAATGTTCATATCAATGCTATAGAGACAGCTGAAAGAAAGACCTTGTTGGAGATTTGCCCTTACGAACCTGGGAGCGAGCTAAACAATTGGACTGCGGAAGAAATACCTTTAGTCTTTAGAGCTTATTTAGAGTAATGTTCAAAACATTCTTGTTGTTTTTAGCCTAAGAATGATAAGAAATCCTTTGTGAAATAGGCTTAAGTCTGAATATCATTATTTTAATAAAATATGTCTTTGCATTCATTTCGAGCAATTATTCTTTTATTCTTTCCAGGCAAGTAAATATTTTCCATTTGATTGATTGTCTTCCAAATGATTTTTTTTCATTATATTTATAACCTGAGTGTATAAATAATTATTCATAAATTTATATATTTTTGTATATTCTTTGGTGCATCCCCATAGGTCCTCAAATATCAATGACATGAGTGATGCTGTTTCAAACACAGAGTCTCTTTTTGAGCAAGATATGTGTTTGGAAGGATCTCATGACTTTGAAAATGACGAAGACTGTGGTGTATCTCTGGACTTGTTGAGAATGGTGAAACAAGAGGATAAACAAATCCTACCTCATAAGGAATCATTAGAAATTGTGAGCCTAGAAGAAGGAAAAGAGGTGAAAATTGGAACTGATATCACCGCAAAGACAAAACATGACCTCATCGAGTTACTCCGAGAGTTCAAAGATGTTTTTGCATGGTCATACCAGGATATGCCAGGGCTAAATACTAGCATTGTGGTACATCGTTTACCTATAAAAGAAGATTGTAAACCAGTTCAGTAGAAGCTCAGAAGAATAAGACCCGATATTGTGTTGAAAATAAAAGAGGAAGTCAAAAAGCAGTTCGATGATGGATTCTTACAAGAGGTTAAATATTCAGAATGGGTAGCAAACATCGTCCCTGTTCCCAAAAAGGATGGAAAGGTACGAATGTGCATGGATTATAGGGACTTGAACAAGGCTAGTCCAAAAGATAATTTTCCATTGCCACACATTGATACTTTGGTAGATAACACAGCTGGCTACTCATTATTTTCTTTCATGGATGGCTTTTCTGGATACAATCAAATAAAGATGCATCCTAAAGATATGGGGAAACCACATTCATTACCCTATGGGGAACATTTTGTTACAAAGTAATGCCCTTTGGATTGAAGAATGCGGGAGCAACGTATCAAAGGGCAATGGTCACCCTGTTTCATGACATGATGCATAAAGAAATTGAGATCTATGTTGATGATATGATTGCAGAATCTAGAACTGAAAAAGATCATCTTCGAGTTTTGAGGAAATTATTCTTAAGATTGAGAAAATTTCAGCTCAAGCTCAACCCAGCAAAATGCATATTTGGAGCCAGATCAGGAAAGTTGTTGGGCTTCATAGTCAGTGGGAAGGGGATTGAGATTGACCCGGATAAAGTTAAAGCAATACGAGATCTGCCTCCTCCAAGCACTCAGAAAGAGGTCCAAGGTTTCCTAGGAAGGTTGAACTACATTGCTCGGTTCATTACACAATTGACTGAGAAATGCGATCCAGTATTTCGTCTTCTGAAAAAACATAATATGGGAGAATGGGATGAGGAATGTCAGAAAGATTTTGACAAGATAAAGCAATACTTGGCTAGAGCTCCAATACTACCACCGCCTAGTCTAGACAGGCCATTGATATTGTATCTAACGGTGTTTGACAATTCCATAGGATGCATCTTGGGCCAACATGACGAAACAGGAAAGAAAGAAAGAGCAATATACTATCTCAGTAAGAAATTCACTGATTGTGAAATGAGGTACTCTTCCATTGAAAAGTTGTGTTGTGCTTTAATTTGGACAACTCGAAGACTAAGGCAATACATGTTGTATCATACGACTTGGCTGATTTCAAAGTCGGATCCTTTAAAGTACATGATGAAATCAACTGCTTTAAATGGGAGAATGGCTAGATGACAAATTTTGCTCTCTGAATTTGACATAGTATATGTAAGTCAGAAGGCTATAAAAGGAAGTGCAATAGCTGATTTTCTAGCTAGCAGAGCCTTGGAAGACTATGAGTCTTTAAACTTCGATTTCCCAAATAAGGACTTAATGTATGTGGCAAACACTGAATAAAACCCTCGAATAGACCACATATGGAATTCAAATTTCGATGGAGCTTCAAATGCTATGGGTAATGGAATTGGGGCAGTCTTGGTATCCCCAAGTGGAGATCATTATCCTGTCGCTAGCAAGTTGGACTTCGATTGCACAAATAATATGGCCGAATATGAGGCATGTATTATGGGTATTCGTACGACCACTGAACGTAAAATCAAAGTGCTAAAAGTGTATGGAGATTCTGCATTGGTGATATACCAACTCAAAGGAGAATGGGAAACCAGAGACCCTAAGTTGATCAGTTATAAAGAGCTGGTTCTTGAATTGATTGACGAGTTTGATGACATTACTTTCTGTTATCTCTCATGAGATGAAAACCAGATGGCTGACGCACTGGCTACTCTAGCCTTGATGATTAAGCTGAACAAGTTAGAAATCATGAAACCTATTCAGATGAGCGTATATGAAGTTCCGGCTCATTGCTACAATATTGAAGAGGAGGGAAAAGATGATCACCCTTGGTATCAGAGTATACTACAATATGTGAAAAATCGAAAATATCCTGATCAAGCGACAGAAAATGACAAGAAAACACTGAGAAGAATAGCCATTGAGTATGTCTTAGATGGGGAAATGTTGTACAAGAGAGAGAAAGATCAAGTGTTGTTAAGATGTGTAGATGTCATGGAGGCTAGAAAGATCCTGGAAGAAGTCCATGAGGGAATTTGCGGAACCCATGCAAATGGTTTTAGAATGGCCAGACAGATCATGAGATTTGGATACTA
The DNA here is from genome assembly GCF_007990345.1 of Gossypium hirsutum. Classification (NCBI taxonomy): domain Eukaryota; kingdom Viridiplantae; phylum Streptophyta; class Magnoliopsida; order Malvales; family Malvaceae; genus Gossypium; species Gossypium hirsutum. The sequence continues at coordinate 16,544,592 of NC_053444.1, read as the reverse complement.
TTGGTCTACTATGGAAGGGGATTGTATTAGCTATGCCAAGAAGTGTCATAAATGTCAAATTTATGGAGATAAGATACGTGTACCTCCCTCACCTCTGCACGTTATGACTGCTCCATGGCTGTTCTCCACGTGGGGCATGGATGTTATTGGGCCAATATCACCGAAGGCTTCGAATGGGCATCGTTTCATCTTTGTGGTCATTGATTACTTTACCAAATGGGTGGAAGCTGCTTCATATGCAAATGTCACGAAATCGGCGGTTAGTAAATTCTTGAAAAAGGAGATCATTTGTCGATATGGAATGCCTGAAAGAATCATATCCGACAATGCGTTGAATTTGAACAATAGCACAATAGCGGAAGTTTGTAGTCAGTTCAAGATCAGTCACCATAACTCGTCGCCATATCGCCCAAAAATGAATGGTGCAGTGGAGGCGGCCAACAAGAACATTAAGAGAATTGTGGGGAAAATGACTGAAACCTACAAGGATTGGCATGAAAAGCTATCATTTGCTCTCTTAGCTTACCGAACATCTGTTAGGACCTTTACTGGGGCAACACCCTTTTCGCTAGTTTATGGGATGGAAGCCGTTTTACCTATTGAAGTGGAGATTCCTTATCTTCGGGTATTAGCTTAATTGAAATTGGATGAAGCAGAATGGGTTCAGTCTCGATACGACCATTTGGACTTAATAGAAGGGAAAATGTTAAAAGCCATCCAACATGGTCATATGTATCAAAAACGGATGACGTGAGCCTATAACAAAAAGGTTCGTCCCAGAGAATTCCACGAAGGGGATCTGGTGTTGAAGAAAATTCTCCCTATACAAAAATACTTTAGAGGAAAATGGATGCCAAATTGGGAGGGTCCTTATGTTGTAAAGAATGCCTTTTCTGGTGGAGCTTTGATTCTAAGTGAGATGGATGGAAAAAACTTGCCAAATCTTGTAAACTCAGACTTAGTCAAGAAATACTTCACTTGAAGGAAAGGGGTCAAAGTGAAAACCCGCAAAGGGCGCTTTGATTGCAAAATAATAATAACAATAATAATAAATAAATAAATGAAAAATGAAGAGGCTAAGGAGAAAACCCGCAAAGGGCACCTTAGGCCAAATAGGATTTGAGTTGAAAACCTAAAAAAGGCTGCTCAAATATTGATCAGAATTAGGCATGAAGCGATCAGAGCAACTCGAATCTTTGGGCATGTGGTAATCTTGTTATACCTGAATTAACAAGGAAGGGTAGGCAACATCTTGGGGCATCGACAAAGCACTGTAGATCTCCTAAACACATGTCAAACTCAAAATGGTCTTCAAAAAGTTTGTCCAAAGAAGTTCAAGCTGCAATAGCTGGGGCACCCAATTCCCCTATTATTTTTATTGAATTTGTTGTTCTTGGAATACTTTTTTTCTTTTCCAAGATATACATTCTCAATCAATTCCTCTATTATCCTTCTTTACTATTTGTTATAATTTATTCATTTTGAGCTAGGCCCAGAACTAACTCTATTCTTATCCATTGTTATGAGCATTTTTGCAAGCATGTTGCATTGGAATATTGATTAATGGACTAATAAAACTTTTACAAAGGAGGTTTTGCATATTACTCTGAAAAGTTTCTAAATAATATAGGAACCTGAAACATGACTATTATTTAATGCACACCAAATTTAAAGGTTGGAAATTTGAGAAAGAAGAGTCTAAATTTGGACTTTCTCTTTGGATTTTGTTGAATGCATTGATTGAACAAAATGACAAGATGTCGTGTTAATGACAAAGTTTAAATAAACGAGCAAGCAATGATCATCAGGCAAGAGAAGAGGTTACCTCGGAGAAGAGAGCCTTTATTTGCACATAAGTCTTTGGTACGACGCCCTGGGAATGGTGTAAGGAACCAAAACAATTTTAGATCCTATATCCTTGATTTGTAATAAGAGAGGATTGTGATAAAAACCATATATATTTCTACCCTCGGGTTGCAGTGGGAGAAAGATGGTACAAATTTTTGCGCCCCAAAGGATTAAACTTTGAGATCTACAGTGGGGGGGAAACCTGGCTAGATGTTTTCTGAGAAAAAGCCGGTTAAGCAAAAAGGTGTTGTAAGCGCGTCAGTGTTGAAGCCTTAATAAACTTCGAGTAATGACAAAATGGAGTCATTCTCAGAAAAATAAAATTATGCATTCATGCAAACACCATTCACACATGTCTAGTTAAGAGCATTTGATTCATTTTGATCATGCCATCCTAATCATTAGGCATAATTAGGTTCATTATACAGGTCGTATTCCCCAGAAAACAGATCAGTGAATATAACAGATCTTGTCTCCCCGAGCAATAGCGGAGCAGATCAAAGATGGTGAATCCTATCTCCCTGAGATTACAGCGGAGTAGATTGAAGCTGGGAATCCTATCTCCCTGAGATTACAGTGGAGCGGATTAAAATAAAGGATCTTATCTCTCTGAAGTTACAGTAGAGTAGATCGCATCAGGTCTTATCTCCCTGAGATTACAGTGGAATAGACCGAAGAATTTCAAATCTTATCTCCCTGAGATTACAGCGGAGCAGATTGAAACTGGTAATCCTATCTCCCTGAGATTACAGTGGAGCGGATTAAAATAAAGGATCTTATCTCTCTGAAGTTACAGTAGAGTAGATCGCATCAGGTCTTATCTCCCTGAGATTACAGTGGAATAGACCGAAGAATTTCAAATCTTATCTCCCTGAGATTACAGCGGAGCAGATTGAAGCTGGTAATCCTATCTCTCTGAGATTACAGTGGAGTGGATTAAAATAAAGGATCTTATCTCTCTGAAGTTGCAGTAGAGTAGATCGCGTCAGGTCTTATCTCCATGAGATTACAGTGAATAAACCGAAGAATTACAGATCTTGTCTCCCTAAACAGTAGCGGAGTAGATCGAAGACATCGAATCTTACTTGCCAAGCGGTACAGTGGAACAGATTAAAACCACAACGGTGAATCTTACTTCCCCGACATTGCAGTTAAACAGATTAAAGTTACGAGTTACAAATCCTATCTCCTCGACGTTGCGGTGGAGTGGATCGAAGCACCAATTCCAATACCTCTGAAGATGCAGTATGATGGAATGAGGCAACTCAAAGAAGAAGAGCACCAAGGTCTAGTACGACCGGGCAAAATTGACCATTTCTAGTCTTTACTCTGTTCTCGTTACACGACAACGAGCAAAGAGGGGCAGTTGCAATAGGCCAATTTGCCCGACCCATTTTGTTAAACCAAATAAAAAAGAAAAAAAATAAAGTTTAGCCCAAATGCCCATTTACAAACCCAATACAATATAAACGTAACCCGAATTACCCTAATACACCCCAGCCCACTAGCCAACTCAGCCCAAATGGCCTAATACCAGAATACACAACAGTAAACCCTAGCAGCTTCCTACCCTCGTGCTGCAATCAAACACAGGCTCAGCCCTCGTGCGTGCGACACCTCTGAGCCATTCCTCACACGCCTCCGTACGGCCACCTCCTTACTTCCAGACTGGCCGAGTACCTGCAAAAAACACATACGGAAACAACAACAAATAGAAAATAACAGCATAGGGGTGAAATTTTTATTTTTTTTTCATTTTATTTTCTGTAAATCGAGCTATAAGAAAGCCATTCGAAAGCTATAAAAAAAGGTTACGCATTCAATACACGCATTCAGAATACAAAAGAAAAATATCAAAAGGTGATATCCGAGTTTCTTTTTCCTTTTCATTTTGCCAGTATCAGATTCATTTTTTTATTTTTTTCGTATTATACAATCATTAGTTAAAACAGGGGAAGCAATAGAGAGGAAAGACAAGACGTACCTGAGGGGGTGGAATCCTGGCTCTCTCCGTCGTCATCGGAGCATGGGCTAGGATCGACAACTGCTCAGATCCCTCAATATCCAGAACGGCGCCGAAAACAATAAGCAAATCTTTTAGGTTTTATTTTAAATGAAATGAACTGTTGATTGCTCTAGGGTTTGGCTTATAAGCAAGGAAAGAAACGAAGTCGTTCAGAGCCTGTGCAGTGTCCATGATACGACGCCGTTTAGCAGGCATAGATCCGTGCGGTGACCCGACCCGGGGAAGGATCCGCTGAGTTTTGCTCAAAGGTCTATTTATGCAACGAGTCTTCCTCTGTTTTGTATTGTTTCAATCCGATTTCTTTCAATTTTTTTAATTTATACCATATCTTTTATTCTATTTTCATTTTAGTCCAAAATCAAACGGTGCCGTTTCTGTGAATTGATTCGAATTATCATGATGTTTGCGTATAATTACTAATTTAGTCCTTCAATTTTGAAGCAGTTTTTTTTAACTCAATACTAATTTATTTTTCTTTCTTAAAATTCAATGTTTTTTTAATTATAACTAATTCTATTTTTATATATTATAGTATTTAATATTCTTTATAATATTTACTTTGTTAGTATTTTAATTTATATTTTAAAAATGTAATAAAAATATTATTTTAGTTTGTACTTTGTATTTTAAATTCATTATACACCAATATTTTGAGTCTACTGTATATATATATATATTTTTTCTATATTGTTATTTTAATTTTTTTTAAGATTGGATTTGAGTTTTGTTGATCATGGTTCTTGATTTTAAAAATGTTTATGTATTTAATTTTTTTAAACTCTTTTTAAATAAATCAATTTTTATTAATTCATTATTTTTAATATTATTTTAATATTGGCTTAATATAATTTTTAAACTAATTCTTAGAATAACTTCTAAGATATGATACACTATTCTTCTAAATTATTATCCACATCATTTAAATTTATCAACATTATTTTAAATTCTTTTTTTTACCTATATTTTTTTTTGTTAATGCGATATATTATTATGTATGACATTATTTTTAATATATATATGTGTTTATAAAATATATTATAATTTGTGACTTATAAATTTTTATTCTACGTTTTAAAATTTTATTCATTTAGATTATTTTGGTTGGTTTATTTGTGATTAAATTATTTTTGTATTAATTATTCTCATTTTGTCATTTGTAAGATTGATTATTAGTTTATTTGATTATAAATGTTAATGCATTATATGTTTGGGTGCTCCAAATTGTAGAATTAGTTTGCTATTCATCATTTGCTTTGTATATTGTTATTCAATTATATTGTTTGTAAGAATTGCATTTCATTAAGACATTATAATCGTTTTATTTCAAAATTCCTAAAAAAAATAAGGCTTGGTGTTTAATAATTCTCGAGAGAATTGTGCCCTAACTTACTGGGCTTCAATTCTTCTCGATGAATTTATATCATCAAGTATCCATTTTATTTAGACCATACAATTTTAAAATAAAGCATTTAAGATTTCAAGATGTTGGATCCTAACTTACTGGATATGACATTTTGTTATCTTGATTTTAAAATAAAGGTAATATTTGGTGTTTAGGAATTTTAAGAAATTGAACCCTAACTTACTAGGTTTTGATTTCTCGATTGACCCAAATAACCAAATATCCTTCTCAAAACATATGATTTTTTCTAAAAAAAAAGACGAATCTAACTTCGAAGATTGAATTGTTGCACTCTAACTCACTGAGTGTGACAGTTTATTTCTTTAAAGTGGGTAAGTCTTATTATCCAATTCGATTATTTAGGTTTTCATTTCATGGGATCATATTTTAAAATCTTTTCAAAATTTCGACACTAAGGCATTAAACAATTGATTTGGTACCAATTTTGGGCGATGCGAGGGTGCTAACCCTTCCTCGTGCGTAACCAACTCCCGAACTTGTTTTCTTAAATTCGCAAACCAAAATCATTTTTAATGGTGAACCGATCACACCTCAATAAAAGATCGGTGGCGACTCCCATTTTCGTTTTCAAAGTCGATCCCCGTTTTTAAAAAAAAAAAGGTTTCGACAACCACCAAAACAAACAAATCAACCATGCCTAGAATTGATTAAAGTTTATAAAGTAGGTTTTCCAAAGTTCTTTATATTTAGATTTTTGTTATTTCTATTTCATTATTTATAAAAACTCAAAAATATTTTATTTATGTTTTATCATACTATAATTTATTTAAATTACTAATTAGATATATTTGTGCTTAGGTTAGAATTAATTCAATACTTTCCTCCCTTGGGTACGATCCTCAGAGTACTTACTTACTTCGTTGCAACTATATTACAACCTGAACTCTATACTTGCGGACACCGCTTTTTTATATATTTTACACAGTATTCTCACTCTGGATGTTGGTACATCCGAAGGAGGTCAAGTTGTTGGCACCATTTCCGGGGAGGCAATGTCACTAGATTAATTTTTATCTTTGCATTTAATTGAATAATTATGAAATATTTAATTTATAAATATGAAAATTATTTTATTTTTACTAAAATATTTTATTTTCTTTTTGATTTTAGTGTATGACTCATAGTAGGGGAACACCTATAGAGCCAACCACCAATCTAGAAAGAATAATTCGTAGGAATCGTCGATAACAAAAACAACAACAACAGATACAGAACCCACCACCTATTGCAAGCAATTTACCACCAAGAGATTATCCCATGTTCTATGGCGTTAACAACAATAACCCACAAGACTTACCACCACCACCACAACTACCTGTAGATATACTTATGGCGCGCAATGAATGAACCCTAAAGGATTATGCGCTGCCAAGTCTGGAGATGGTTTAAAGAAGTATAACAAGGCCAGCCATCTTGACTAATAATTTTGAGATCAAACCAGTAATGATCCAGATGATCGAGAACAATTTACAGTTCAGGGGCATAATGACGAAGGACCCAAATCAACATTTAAAATGGTTTCTTCAGCTTTGTGATACTTTTAAATATAACGGGGTGACCGATGACGCTATTCCTCTTTTATTGTTTCCCTTCTCCTTAATAGATAATGCTTTCTCTTGGTTAGACTCATAGACACTAGGATCTATCACGACATGGGGCGAACTCGAAGGAAAATTTCTACAAAATTTCTTTCTTATCAACAAGACGATCCAACTGAGGAGGGAGATTGCAACGTTCAAACAATTAGAAGGAGAAGTTTTCATGAAGCCTGGGCGTACTTTAAAATTTTGATTCAGAGATGCCCGCACCATGGATTACCTAAGTGGCTAAGACTGCAATTATTTGATAACGGATTGGATGCGTATGCACTGTTAGGATTAGATGGAGCAGCTGGAGGAGCCCTAATGAACATAACATACGAAGACGCGTATGAATTGATAGAGAATATGGTGATGAATTCCTGCCAGTGGCCAACTGAATGCTATACAAACGGCCATAAACTATCTACGGTTAAAGCTGTTTAGAAGGATGATAGATACCAACAGATTGTAGACAGACTTAACTGTATAGAATCCTTAACCAATGTATCATCAATATATGGAGGAGATAAACCTCTCTTCAATTACATCAACAACCCAACCAAGGATGTGAACTACATCGAGAATAGGGTGGAAACCCTTATTCAAATACTTATAATCCCAGATGGAGAGAGCACCCGAGCCTGAGATGGGGTGGAAACCAATGAGGAGTTAGTAATTCTAACCAACCTAAAAAAGCTAACTGAAGTAAAACAAGTGCAGTTTGAGTGCACTAACACAATGAAAACATTGACTAAGCTGGAAGGTCAGAAGAGCCAATTGATGAATATGATGGGGATATAAAATGAAAAATTGGCATCAAAATTCCCACTAATATAGAGAACAATTCTGGAAGAGAGGGGAAGGACCAAGTGAAAGTAATCGCGCTTCGTTTGGGTAAAGTACTGAGTATCCCAAAAAAACAAACTCAAGAGGAAAATAAGAAGGATTCTAAAGATCTTCAAGAAAACCCTCAAAGAGGTATTGTTGAACTGGAACTTGAAGAAGTAGCTAAGCTGGTAGCTGAGATGGAGAAAGAACCAGTTAAGGAACCTGCAATTGCAAAAGTACCATTCCCTTCATGGTTGGAGGAAAAAAAAGATGAGATGAGGATGAATTTGTAAGTTTTCTGAACTTATTCAAAATGTTAAACTTTAACTTGCCGTTAATTGATTTAATTGAGAAAGTCTCTAAGTATGCCAAATACCTAAAAGAAATCATGTCTAGGCGTAGAAAAATTAAAACAACAGAGCAAGTTAACATAAACGCCTCATGTAGTGCGATTATATCTTGACGGGTTCCCCCAAAGCTAAAAGACCGAAGAGTTTTACAATTCCTATAGAGAGAGGGGATATTTATTTTAGTAAATCTCTATGTTATTTAGGAGTTAGCATAAACCTAATGCTCTATCTATATATGAAAAACTTGGGCTAGGGGACCTTAAAAACACTCAATCACACTATAATTTGCTGACAGAATTTTAGTGCATCCAAAAGGAGTATTGAAAGATGTGTTAGTCAATATGCACAGCTTCATTATCTCGACAGATTTTGTAATATTAGATTTTAGGAAAGACCGTGAGATATCTTTTTTCTTAGGCTGACCATTCTTAGCAACGTTCAAGTCCACCATTAAGATCAATGGTGAAACCAAAATTTTTAAATGTGGCCACCAACAAGATGAGGTAGATAGAAAAAGATTAGGGAGGCAATGTTATGAAATATCTAGAAAGATCCCTGACAACCCTGAGTTAGGGGAAACATTTTCTGTTATTAATGTAGGTCGAAAAATAAGTCCAAAGAGCTGGAGAAATGCAGGAAATTGGAATGGCATAATAGATGCTGGATTAACACTGATAGAAACAAAACAGGAAAACCATCCACGGGCACGCTAATCAAGCTGATGGATGAATCCGACAACACGACCTAACATATTTTCATTAAACTTTAACCTTATGTATATATTTGTATACTTAACTGACTGATTAGTTTAGACTTTAACTGTTATTAAATTTTTGATTAAACAGAACCTGATGCACTTTAAAAATTGGAAATTTCAGTTAAAACAGAGTTAGTGTAGCAACACAACATCCCCGTGTCACAAAACCATCTCGATATCGTGACAGAGCACCTTTGAGTTAAGCTATTTTCAAGTTATTTGGGTTAAAATAAAGAAATTTAGGTTAAACTAATTACCAATCATCCACCAAATTTCCAAGTTTTTCCATGGAGCCCACCAACTTACTATTTTATTCGATTAACTCCCAAGTCTCCCTGAACTTCGAGTGTAACATCCTACCCAGAAAAGTGTAGTACTCGAGTTTTGTTAATTGAACTAAGGCTTATAATGTGACCCCTGAGTAAGGAAAATGGTTAGAAATTTATTAAAGTGCTTCAGGTCTGCGAATGTGCCTTTAAACAAAACCTTGATTAAGATGAGCTATGAGGTTTGGTAGACTCTTCGATTGAGTATGCATAACCCCAACGGATAGATGAAAATAGTGAGTCCCATTGTTAAACCCTTAGTTTGATAGGAACAATAAAAATGTTGTTATCTTATTCTCTGATTAAACTAACTAGTTGGCCTAATGAGGACTAGTCAAGATTTGACAAAGTTTCTAAAAAATGAAAGGACATGCATTTAAGAAGAGAGAGAAAACTATTAGTCATGGGTATCGAAGGAAAGTTAGTGGAGGGAAATAAGCTTGTCCACTAAGCTTTCCTTTCGTGTGCACCTATATAAGCCAAGCTTAGCTTCCTAAACAAGTTCTATACTTTCTCTGGCAATTCATACTTCCTTTTAGCAATTGTCGCTGCGTTTTTTGGGAAAATGTTAGAGCCAAGGCTTGTGTGAAGAATTAAAGTTTGCTGTAATCAACTAACTTCACCATCGTAAAACCTGATAAATAACAATGAAACTCAAGTTATGTTCGTGATTAGTTATGGGGCCTTAGGGTTTCATGCTTTAGGGATAGACTAAAGATTAAGTGAAGGAAACTTCCAGATTCTGGGTTCCTTGATTAAGTGTTCTTGAAAACTTGTTTAGTTCTTCTGAAAAACAATATATGATGAGTTTACTATTTATGTTATGGCTCAAGAGACTCTCGAAAACTCTCGAGACAAGGGCAACTGACCTGCTATTTAGTCTCTGCTACATTTTTTGGTGAGTACTTTCATATCCCATGTGTGTGTTGTACATGATTGGTTTAAGATAAGTTTACTTGTCTGGTGAAAAGTATGGCTTTGCATGTCTGTGTAAGAAATGAAAGGGCCGTAGTTCGTGTTGAGGCATTACCCACTTCACTCTGAAAAAGGAATCATATGGTCAAAAAAGAAGAAGTGAATTCATGGAATTACCTTTATTGCAAAGAGCATCGAATTGGAAAATCGCGATACATGAATGATGTTATGTAGCCTTTGGTAAGGAAAGTGTAATGCAAACTAATTTGGAAAAAAACATAACAGAGGAAAAAAGGAATAAATGTTACAATCTCTGAACACAGGCTAGGGGTTTTGGCGAACATGAAGGAGGTTGTTTGCATGAATGCATAGGCATATTGTATACGCCAAAAATGATTCTTATTCTGTTAAATTCTGTGTAAGTTCAGTATTCGCCAATGGGCGAGCTAAATGAAGTCAGTTTGTATGGTGTCTTCGCCAATGGGCAAACTGTATGTTTCACTAGGTTGGGAATAGTCCTTCTATCTGCGTGATGTATAGATATCCTACTGTTCTCTATGGAACTCATTAAGTTCTATGAACTTACTCTGTTTATCTTCCCTTCTCAGTACCACGGAAGAAGTAAATGAACCTTTATGGACTACGATAGAGGATATACATTGTATTATGCATGAAAAATGAGGGTGGCATCAAGGCTTGAAATTTGAAGAACAATATTTTGTAACTAAAATTGTATTCCCCAATCTGTGCTCTTTCCTTAAATCCAAATTGAAGTTTTATATTTTGAAATTGTTTGGGAATTTAAGCTTAAATCTTTTAAATATTATTGTTGTAGGAAATACATGTCTATTTTCGTAAACCTAAGGTTCCGCCAATCACATTCCTGAAAGGAAAATACTTTAAAGCTGTAACGCACCATTTCTGTATCCTCCTTAAGGGTCGAGAATGGGGCGCTACAATGGGTCTTTAATGAAGACTGGGTGTGAAACTTTCATTGACTTTCTAATTATCTACTACCACTTCATTTGTCGATTTTGATTGCCTAATTATTTCTCAATTACAATCGTTCCCACTCATGTTTTCTAGAAGAACGACCACCTCATGGGTTGCTTTGATCCAGATACTGCCCCTTGTAATAATTTCAAACTACTCTCTATTGTAATGATCCAGGCCCCTATAAAAGTGTTGCAATTTGATGGCTAGATCAATACCACCCCTGAGTACTCTTCGGAGAATTGTTTTAAATTTGTCTCAGGCTTGACCTAATGTTTCCGTTGAACCCTTCTTAAATTGAAAAAAATTCATTATAAGTGCCGAGAATTGTAGTCATAAGTACGGTTCTTCATAGGAACAATTCCACAAATTCTTCTCAGGATGTGATAGTATTAGGTGGTAATGCCTCTAAACACCCCTTAGCTTGTCCTTCAAGTGCAAAGGGGATGACCAATAATTTGATGGCTTCATTTGGCACCCCTAACGTAAGAAACCTTGTTGCATATATGTTCGAACCATCTAAGAAATATCACAAGATCCAATCTTTCACTGCTGTCAACCTGGAGATTTGTTGAAACCTATTTACATAGCTGGGTTAATCTCAAACCGAAGGTTGTTAATGATAAGTCTCGCAATGCTAGGTTTAAACCATCTCGTGTCAAAGGATGTCTGCCCAAGGATTGTTGTCATCTTGTACTCATATGAAACCAGAAAGAATTAGTATGTAATAGTAAAATGCAAGAATAAGTAAAAGAAAATAATGTCGTATCTATAATATTAAATTTTCCTGTATTGCCTATTAATGCAAAAATTAAAAATCAACCTAATGTAGAAGCCTCCCTGGCAAAGGCGCCAACAACTTGAAAGTTACTCGACATGCGAACGTCAGGCTTGAATATACTGCAACAAAAAAATAGAAACTAAGCGCTGCTTGTATGTATATGGGTTAGGTTGTAATATAAAATTTACAAAGGAACACGAAAGTATTCCAAGGATCGTACCCAAAGGAGGTTGAATTCAAGAATATAATCATGTAAAATCATAGTATGACAACTCAAGAATATAATATGGAGAAAAATAACATAAAAAAAGAAACAAGCAAATAATCAAATTTCATTTGAATTAAAAAAATAGAATATCAACTCACTTCAATGTTCATAATTAACTTTCGATTTAGGGTTTAATTGAATTAGGTAGTAATTAACCTAATTATTACCTTTCGTCCTCTAACTAAATTAACTAGTCAGCAGAAGCTACTTAACTTTCAGCCCCACAGCTTAAATCGAGATAGGTTAAAGGGTGCTTAGTAGACTATTCTTTTGACGTCATCTACTTAAATAACTTTCTAGGATCGTCAATCCTAGGGTTTAATCTCACTCAAACAAATCCAACTAACTATAAAGCAACCCTAAAACATCAATTAATTAATCCCACATCTGCTCATTAATCTCCCTAAGGTTTTAGTTCAGCATAGATATAGACGCAAATTTCCCCAATTTAAATTCAAACATTCAAAATAAATATCAAAGTAAAAGAAAAGGGAAAAGATAAATTGGATTCGTTGGATGTTGATCAAGCGTAGAAACTGAAAACCTGTCAAATAGATGTTGAACGAAGATCGATTGAATGCAAAAACCAAAAGAAATAACTAATTTTTGAATAAAAGAAAACTTAAATTGAAATTAAACTAAACCAAAGTAAAAACAAAAAATTCCAAATCAAAACCTAATTTAAGCAACAAGAAAATTAAATGAGTGCCTACAAATGTGTTATCGTTTATAGTAAAAATATCACACCAAAAGTATAAAAAATTAAATCGGCGGTGTCCGCAAGTATACGGGTCAAATTTTAATATAATATATGTGTATAATGAAACAAAGGAAGAATTTCGAGGATCGTATGCAAGGGAGGATGGAATAAATCTATGAAAAACCTCTTTACAATAATTAGTCTAAATAGTAATAATTAAATCCTATATTATGACAAATCATAAAAGGGTTTAATAATAGAAATTAAATAATTAAAATAAATAAACATTAAAATAGACAAACAACTAAATTGATAAAAACCAATCAGGAAGATTAACTCGTTTCAAGGTTTGTAATAACATCAGATTAGGGTTTTAGGGTAGATTAGCTATCAATTAACTAATTATTACCCCATTGCCTCTAACTAATTAATCGATTGGTTGATACTCGCTTATCTCTCGACCTTACTTTCTCAACCAAGATAAACAACGATTTACTCAGTTAAACTTATCTCTCGATCTTGTTTAACCTATGATTACTTACTAGCTTTTTCAAGCTGAAGGTTTAGGAATGTGTAATCTATACCAACTAATCCTTTCGAAAAACCCTAAATCCTTCATTAACCATGTCCCAATACACTCATTAATCTCTCCTTAAGGGATTTAGCCACTCATGTTATTCATAATCTTAATTTCAATTGAATAAAACATGTAAAGAACACGATTGAATTGAAAAAGAAAATAGATTAGATCAATCCTAGATTTGATGTCGAATAAAGAACACAGTAGTAAATCTCTCGATTGAAATAACAAGTATCGTCACTTGCAAAAGTAAATAACTAAAATACTTCAATAATATAAAATAACTCTTGGATCGAAACTGAATCCAAGAGGAAAGAATAAAGTTGTTTAGGAAAAACCAAAAGAAAACTAAGTTTAACCCTACTCCTAAGCTATGAGGGTTTTTAAAGGTGTCTAAGATGACTTAGTTACATCAAACCCCTAAGGTCTTATTTATAGGAGTGTTGGCAACTCAAATTAGGTCTTTGGCACGTCCTAGGTCTTTGTATAAAGTCAATTGTCCAAACAAAATTAGCCCCGAAAGACTTGGGTAGTACATTGACCTATGTCATGCCATACCAGATCTACGGTGCTACACGACATGTGATTCATGCCTTCTTTGGTTCGTTTCATGCTTTAACAGCTCGAGAAGCTTGTGCATCATTCGTCTATTGCTCCCACGTCAATTGGGCCTATAATTCACCATTCTACACACTAATTCAACATATTAGAACTACCTAAGGCCCGTGTCGGCCTAATACGTCACAACACTCACAAATTGTGTTAAAAACACTTATATTTATTAACTTTTAATACCAAGTGCTAAGTACCGAAAATTCAATAAAAAACTAAATTGGCAAGAGAACAAGCTCTTTAAGTGCGAAAATAGACTGAAATTACTACTACATTTGACGGCAGGTCAAATACCCCTACTGTAACACCCTATACCCGGCTTGGTCGCCAAGCCCGAATATAAAGATGTCACACCATCGTCTCATGTGATACTCATATTAAATTGTCACATTATTAAGAAATCATCCTCCTTAGAAGTGATCTTATAAATTTTTAGTCAAACATTTATCAATCATCATTAGAACATGCCAAACATACTTTAAATAAACTTATAGTAATAATTGAACATGCAATAGTATCACTTAGTAAAATTTCCAAGACAATCACATAGGTATTGATACTGACCTTAGGGTATCAATAATTTCTTTAAGTGGTATGATACCACCTAGAAAATCGATACCAAACTAGCATTTTTTGTCTCACAAAAAAAATCATTCTGTCGAAAATTATCAGTACCTGACATAGAGTATCAATATATTTACCCCAAGTACTGATACTCGAGCAATGGTATTGATACCAAATCTCTATATTGACTTCCCTGCATGTCTCAAAACACAGAGGTATTGTTTTTAAAACTTGATTATCGATCCCTCTGCCTCAAACCAGAAAAATGCCGCACTTTTAAGCATATAAGTCATTCCAACTTGTACCAATACATCATGCTATCATATCATTATCAAATAAGTATTAAAACATCTATAATAATAGTTTCAAACATCGAGAATAAGTTTGAGAAATAATTTACCTATCACAATTCAAATATTTAAATCCTAAGAACCAATAAGCTATGGAAACATCTAAAATATCATGGCGAATACTAGCAACAAGTCTACCACATTGCCTTATTCCCAAAACGTAACCCAACAAACAATAACACCTATGAAATAATGAGAAAAGAATTGCTAGGATCACCCCCCGGAACCACACCGCTCACACTGACAGACTACTAATCTACAATGGTTTAATATGGGAGTGGGTGACCTTAACAAACTCAGTGAATGCCTAGAACAACTACCATACAAAAAATTCATCAAGCATTAATGAAACAACCATATAGCACAACCTCAATAGTTCCAACTTTAGTGTCATATTATTCTTACTCGTGCATTATTTACTAGTTCATTTACATGGTAATCATATTCACTTTTAAGCTTGTATCACATTACACATATAATCACCTAATGTTTAAGCATGTATCACAATACTCATATAATCACATAATATTCAAGCATAGATCATAATAATCATATAATCACATAATATTCAAGCATATATCACAATACTAAAAAACATGTTTATAGATAAATTGACACTTGAGCTATGAAACATAAAAGTGAGCTCTATCATCACTCATCGGATACACAGATCTCCAACACACCATATAGACTTGTAGAGTCAAACATGTCCCAAAAATTAAGTGTAAAGCTAAAACTCTCCTTATTTCCCCTCATATGTCCCGTTGAATAGAGCTTAGCTCATATTCCCTTATTCCTCTAACATGTCCTAGGGCCTCAACACACAAAATCACTGTAAATATAGTTGAGTAATCACAATCCTATGGCATGCCAACTATATCCAATGGTTTCAAGACCACAAGGCCCAAATATCTGAAATCAAACACATATCACTTATCGATTATCCGTGCACTATCACTGCATATTTGAGTTTTTATCAAAACAGTGTCACCAACATTTAAAATATACCTAACATCTACACATTTGCACTTTCAAAATAGTTATCATAACCATGTATCACACGTTATAGCATCTCATCTCAATTCACATATTCACAAACGCATAAGCACATAGTTCACAAGATAACATAGATATGAGAAATCTTACAGTAAAAATTTAGAGTAGGGGTTTAGGCTACTATTATATTCCCAAATAATGCATTGAATCATGTCCACGAGCAATTATTCCAAACACTCACCAATTACGCTTTTGTTGAAACATCGAAATCTTAAACTAACTTTTCCTTACCTTTATCTCTACACTAAGAACATCCTAACGAATCTGAAGCTTCAGCACAATAATTCACGCAATAATAAATTCAAAACTTAGTGAATCACTCACCACAACCAATCAAAAACATAAGGCTATGCTATGTTCTCATGTAGCCGAAACCTTTAACATAACCAACTTAAAATCCAAATATGTTGATCTAAAGTTAATATTTTCACCTAAAATGAGTTTCATTCATCTAATTATTTTTCAACGACTAAATCCCAACCTTTAAACTACACAAAACTACTCAATTCATGGTATCGACTTTTTCAACATATTTTTGGCTATTTTTGAAAAATTCATTAAAACTTCAAAAATATTTAATGAAAATTAAATGTAAGTTTAGAAACCTCTTAATCATTTCAAAACTAATTGAAAAATACTTTGAAACCATGTTTTTACTCAAAAAATCCACCATTAACAACTAAATTTTTGACTTTTATTCAATACATACGATTTAATAGTTAAAAAATCAGTTTTAAAGACTAGATAACATTAGAAACTCATAAGGAATCGAATCATTACCTTAGTTGACAAAAATCTAAGAGTTTGAGCGAAAACCCGAAAAACCCAAAAGCTTGACAATAGAGAAAGCGATGGTGTTTTTGGGTGTTTTTCTAAACTTATATGGAGATTTATAACTTTAGAGATTATAGAAATCAAAAGGAATTAGTATTTGGAATTCAAAATTGATTGGAAGAGTTGGAAGAACTAGGGGCGGCACAAGTATTAGAGGAAAAGAAGACTAACATGAAAGTAAAACTATAAATGGGGGTCTTTAGGTTGGATTTTAAAATCTGGTCTAATTGCCTCTTAAAAACTCTAAGTTTTGACTCTTTAACGAGTCAATCCTTTTTTATTGAATTAAAGGTATCTAAAAATCATTTTTATAAATTGATTTAATTTTCTAAATACCATAGAAAAACATTATCGATAAATCATGTCACAAAATTACGAACACTCTAAGGCTAAAATTTCTAAACTACCCCTAAAACTCCTAGGGCCTATTTTGGGGGTGTTACACCCACACTTAAGTATTTTCTTATCATTAAGAAAACTAAACAAAAAACAAAAAAAATGAAAACAAACTAAACATAAAACAAGAAATAAACATGCAAAGAAAAGAAAATGTACTCGAGCTGACTTGATGTAACAGCCCATTTTTAGTTGCGAAAATAGTGGTTTCGAGACCATGATTTTGACCAGTGAGACAATATTTTATTATTTATTTATTCTTTACAAGGTTATTACAGTGTCATATCAAAATTTGGATTAAAGAAAAAAGACTAGATCATAAAAACTAAATAAAAAAGGTTAATTGCTATTAATTAACATGGATTAATTGAGCATAGAAACTTAATTGGATGGTTTAAAATTGTAATTAGACCTTGTATATTCGAGTGGACATGCATGCACTTGTAATTTATATAGTTTATATGTTAATTGTAAGGTTAAAAAATGTAATTAAATAACAAGTTAACAAAAAAAGGATAAAAATTAGCCATCATCTTCTTCTTTCTTTTGGGGCAAAACCGATTCACCATGGATGTTTAAGTTAAACATTCATCCAAGCTTTAGTTTATGCATGGTAAGCCATTTTTCATCCATTTATTGTAAATTTTATGTTTTTGAGTAAACTGGGAATTCTTCAAAACTAAGTCCCGAAAGAAATATGTTAGTAAAAGATATCTCGATAAGAAGAAAAAGAATTCCTTGAGCTAAAATAGGGTAACAGCTCAGTTACGGAACACGAGTGTGAGTTTGTTCAACTCGGTAAATATGCTCGTGAAATTTATCTTTAGAGGAAGAAATGTGTATATGGTTTAAGGATGGTTTAAATGACGAAATCAATTTGTTAGTTGGAGCGGTGGAAATTAGAGAGTTTGTGGTTTTGTCTGATACAACTCTGAAGATGGAAAAAGTGTATAATCATAAGAGACAGAATAAGACAAAAGCTCATGATTTCCATAAATTTAATTCAACCAGAATTTTCTGCTCATCCACAGAAGAATATGGAAAAATGAAATTGTTATTTCTTAGTGCCATCTGGGTTTTCAAGAGAGAACGATTAAGAAAAAACAATAGGAGATCACCGACACTTCGGTTGCCATTGCAAGTAGTGTCCGGAATCACTTTGGTGAATGTAGATTGAAAGATGGATCTTGCTTTATCTGTGCATCTCTTGATCATTACAAAAAAAGATTGACCAAAATGAACTAAGTCAAATAGAGATCAGAATGCAAAACCTACCGTTACTTTTTCCAATGGTAGGTGGCCAGGAAATAGTGGTGCTGTGGGAGTCAGCAGAAGTGGGGCCAAGGATTCAGCGAATCGATCTGAAGCTTGAGCTCCTGCTAAAGCTTATGCAATCCATGCACACGAGGAGGCCTCAACTCTTGATGTTATTGCTGGTACCTTTTCTATATTTGATGTTATTGTGTTTGCATTAGTTGACCCTGGATCGATATATTCATATATATGCACTATTTTAGTAAACAAAAAGAATTTACCAGTTGAGTCAACCAAATATGTTGTTAAAGTAATGAATTCATTAGGTTAGAGTGTTGTAGTTGATTTGATATGCTAGCAGTGTCCAAAGAAAATTCAAGGCTACGACTTTCCTACTGATTTGATATGTTTTCCATTTAATGAATTTGCCGTTATTTTGGGAATGGATTGGTTGATTGTTCAAGATTTTGTTGTGAATTGTTGTAAAAAATGGTTTGATTTGAGATGCCAGAACGGGAAATTGATTTCTGTTGAATTTGCAAAGTCTGGTTGTCTTTCAAATATAGTTTTAGTGATTCGAAAATGTTGCGATGCATTTTTAGCTTATATTTTGGATTCTAGACTATCAAAAAAGAAATTTGATCAAGTGCCAATACTATGCGAGTTTACAAATGTCTTTCCAGAAGAATTACCAGATTTACCACCAGATCGAGAAGTTAAATTTTTTATCGAGTTAATGCCAAGGACTCCTTCGATTTCGATCACTCCATATCGAATGGCTCCAAATGAACTAAAAGAACTAAAAGCTCAATTGCAATAATTAATTGACAGAGGTTTTATTCGACTGAGCACATCACCGTGGGATGCACCTGTTTTATTTGTAAAGAAGAAAGATGGCTCAATGAGGTTGTATATAGATTATTGGCAGTTGAACAAAGTCACGATAAAGAGCAAATATTTGTTTCCCCATATTGATGATTTAATTTATCAGTTTAAAGGTGTCATAGTGTTTTCAAAGATTGATCTTAGATATGGTTATCATTAATTGCGAGTGACCGATGTCAACGTACTGAAAATAGCGTTGAGAACTTGTTACGGACATTACGAGTTTCTAGTTATGCCTTTCAGACTGACGAATGCCTTGGCAACGTTTATGGATTTGATGAATTGGGTTTTTTAGCCACACCTTAACAGATTTGTTGTTGTTTTTATTGATGAGATTCTAAATTATTCCAGAAATGAATTTGAGCATGCTCAACATTTGAACATCATGCTACAGACCTTACGTGAAAACAGTTGTACGCAAAGTTTAGTAAATGTGAATTTTGGCTCAAAAAAGTTAGATTTCTCGGTCGTGTGATTTTGGCTGAAGGGATATGAGTTGATTCAAGCAATATTTCTGCTATTTTGAACTGGAAACCTTTGTGAAACGATTCTGAGTTATGTAGTTTTCTGAGATTAACCGAATATTATTGACGGTTTGTTAAAAAAAATTATAATAGAATTACCTATTACTAAACTGTTACAGGAAGATGCAACCTTTGTTTGGTTTGAGAAATGTCAGCAAAGTTTTGATCAGTTGAAAAATATGTTGACAGAGGCACTGGTGTTGAAACAGCTTGAATCAGGGAAGGAATTTGTTGTTTATAGTGATTCTTCTTTGAACGATTTGGGATGTGGTTTGATGTAGGAAGGCAAAGTTATTGCATATGATTCTCGACAGCTTAAAACTCATGAAACGAATTACCTAATACATGATTTAGGCTTAGCTGCAGTTGTTTTTGTGTTGAAAATTTGGCGCCATTACTTATACAGCGAGAAATGTCACGTTTATATTGATCACAAAAGTCTAAAGTGCTTAATGACACAAAAAGAGTTGAATCTACGACAACGAAGGTGGCTAGAATGATTAAAAGATTACGATTTGGCAATAGACTATCATTCGAGTAAGGCAAATGTTGTTGTCAATGCTTTGAGTCATAAATCTATTTTTTTCTCTTCGATAGATGAATGTTCAGCTTCAGTTAGGGTGTGACGGTTCTATTTCAGCTGAGTTGAGGGCTAAATATTTATTTTTACAGAACATTGGGGAGTTGCAATTTGATTATCCTAATTCGTTAGCTAAACGGAAGATGGTTAAGTGTGTTCAGGTAGCTGGTTATAGTATTGGTACAGATAACAGGTTGTGTGTACTTGATGATTCACATTTGAAATAGAACATTTTAAAAAAAAGCTCACAATAGTGTTTATTCGTTACACCCAGTAAGCACAAAAATGTATTATGATATGAAACAAATGTACTGGTGGCTGGGAATGAAACATGAAATTTCTGTGTTTGTATCTAATTTCCTTGTGTGTTAACAGGTAAAAGCTGAGCATCAGGTTCCATTCAGTTTGTTACAATCTATTATGATTCTCGAGTGGAAATGAGAGCTGTTACTATGGACTTTGTATCGGGGTTACCATTAACGCTGAGAAAGAAAGACACAATCTAGGTTATAGTTGATCGGTTGTTACAGATTACTCACTTGATAAATTGGAAAAATTATCTATTTCAGAAATATTTAGATTCATAGTGTTCCATTATCAATAATTTCTTATCGTGATCCAAGGTTTACCTCTAGGTTTTGGAGTAAATTACATGAGGCTCAGGGTACTAAATTGAAATTTAGTATTGTTTTTTCACCCAAAAAAGGATGGTCAATTAGAACAAGTAATTCAAGTACTTGAAGATATGCTTTGGTGTTGTATACTCAAGTTTGAAGGTAGCTGAGAAAAGTTTCTTCCATTGGTTGAATTTTTTTATAATAACAATTACCAATCGAGCATTAAAATGGCTCCATATGACGCTTTGTATGGAAGGAAATGTATAACTTCATTGTACTTGACTAAGTTAAGTGATAGAAAGATTTCTGGTACAAATTTGATTCGTGAATGATGTAGTCGTAAACCAACTAAAAATCTAACTAAGGCAAGTGCACCTATCAATTAATAGTATAGCTATGGTGAGCATAGATATCATTCCCATGAAGACTAAAAGTACTAGTACTTACCGTCTTTGTATTATTTAACCAACAAATTTGAGTGATTGATTAAAACTAAAATTAACTAAATTAATTAACTAAAGAACAGTTAAAAGAACAAATTAGGCAAATAAATTATTAACAAACAAGAAGTAAGACAATGCCTAGGAAAGAATCCACCTAGACTTCATCTGTCATTATCAAACTAAATTACACAACTTCTTCACTTAGAATCTTGATCCATAGAAATCCCTAAATTATGCTAATATATCTCTTCAAGACTAAGAGCAATTAACTCTAGGTTGATTAATTGAAATTTCTTTCTAATTAAAACCCCTATTGTGGCATTAACTCGATTTATAGATCCCCTTATTAGATTTGACTCTAATCTGGTAGAATTATGTCATCCTATTTCTAGGATTGCGTGTAACTCCACCCAATTATGCTAGATATACTGTTAAACAATGTCTATTTCTTCTTTAATTTAAGCACATCAAACATGGATTAATAATCTAGAAATATCAAACCAAGAATTAAGCACACATAATCGAGAACAAGATCCAAGTATTTATTGCATAAAAATAGAAATCAAATAATAGAATCCATCCTAGGGTTCATCTCCCTAGGTATTTAGAAAATTTGGTCATGATATGAAATAAAAACATATCAAAAATAGTATAACCACAAGAAACAAAGAAACTCATAATAAACTTTAAAGAAATCAAAATGAGATCTTCAATCTTGATAGAAATCTATTTCAGAGTCGTCTTCAATGGTGCTTTTTCGAGTTGCTTTCTTGAGTATTTTATGACGGCTCACTTCCATCTTCTTATCTTTGTCATATATAGGTCGTAGAACGCCCGAAAAACCTAAAAATTACATTTTTCCACGTGTTTAGAGTGCAATTTGCGATTTCCACATGGTCTGGCACATTGTCATGTGGCCACCTGTGTGGTTCACACGACTGTGTGTCCAACCAGTGTGGAATGGCCCAACCCGTGTGGCTCTTGAAACTTGCTCTGATTTTCTAATTTTCACTTGTTTTTCACTCCTTTCACTCCCAAATGCTCTCCTAAGTATAGAAACATGAATTTAATGGATTAGGAGCATAAAATTCACCATTTTAAATTGAATAATCATTTAAAAATACTTTAAGAATGATGCTAAAACATGTTACTTTTAGCACCTATCAACGAAACTGAAGATAAAGTCAAGATTATTCGGAATTGTTTAAAAGTTGCCTCAGATTGATAGAAATCATATGCCAATTTAAAAAGAAAAGACATCGAGTTTTAGGTTAGGAGAAAGTATTCCTCAAAGTTTCACCTTGGAAGCAGGTACTTCGTTTCGGCCAAAAGAGAAAACTTAGCTCGAGAATTATTGGCTCGTATGAAATTATTGAAAGAATAGGTCCAGTAGCTTACCGATTGGCATTACCAATAAAACTTGAAAGATTTATAAAGTCTTTCACGTATCAATGCTGAGACGGTATAGATCAAATCCTTCGCACGTGATTTCTCCAATTGAGAGAGATAGAGTTATAGCCTGATATGACTTACAGTGAGGAACCGATTAAGATTCTGGCTTAGGAAGTTAAAGAACTTAGGAACAAACAGATATCGTTGGTGAAAGTTCTTTGGTAGTGTCATGGTGTTGAGGAACCCGCCTGGGAACTCGATGGGACTATGGAAATGCAATACCCAAACCTCGTTTATAGTAAGATTTTCAAGGACAAAAAAATTCTTTATGGGGAGAGAGTTGTAAAAGCCCGTTTTCAATGGTGACGAAAATAGCGGTTTCAGGACCACGATTTCAACCAGCGAGTCAATATTTTATTATTTATTATTTACAGAGTTATTACAGTGTCATATTAAATTTTGGTTAGAAAATTTTAATGTTTAGTTAATTAATTAATGAAAAATGATTAGATCATAAAAACTAAAAAAGAGGTTAATTGCTATTAATTAATATGGATTGATTAAGCATAGAAACTTAATTGGATGGTTTAAAATGATATTAGACATTGTATATTTGAGTGGATGTGTATGCAATTTTAATTTATATAGGTTATATGTTAATTGTAAAGTTAAAAATGTAATTAAATAATAAGTTAACAAAAATAAAAATATAAAAATTAGCCATCATCTTCTTCTTTCTTTTGGGGCAAAACTGATTCACCATGGATGTTTAAGTTAAGCATTCGGCCAAGCTTTAGTTTATGCATGGTATGCCATTTTTCATCCATTTATTGTAAATTTTATTTTTTTGAGATAGTCGTAGCTTAATCTAGCTAACCCGAGGACCAATTTGTAAAATTGTTAAATGTTTAGAATTTCACCATGGATGAAATTGTGATGTTTTTGAATTTTTATGATAGAGTATTAAGCTTGATAGTTAAATAGGATTATTTTGTAAAGTAGTTTTAGTTTATTTTAAAGTTTAGGGACTAAGTTGTTAAAATTGTAAAATGATAAAAGGATTTTTGGGACCATATAGAATTCAACATAAGGGTTTTTGGGCTAATTTGTAATAATTTTGAGAATTTTGGTTTTAAGGACTAAATTGAATAAGAGGGTTAATTTTTGGCACAATGATAAAATGTCATTATAGGGTTAATTTTATAAATTTAAGCATTTTAAGATGTTTAATTTGGTTAATTGAATTACACTATTATATTTAGATCTAGAAACAGACTAGTCTGTTTATAAATACGGGAAATGAAAAGTCGTCGAGTAATCTTCGTCACTTGTCACTAGCTATCGTGTGTTAGTAAGTTCATATTACATTTGTTGTATTGTTTATAGTGAATTGATTACATGTTTAATAATATGAAATTTATTAGATGTTTAATGATACAGAAAGATAAAGTTCGAGTACGAAATGTCTCGAAAAAATAGAATAATCCCATGTGAACTTAATGAATAGCTAGGATACAAATTATATGTCATTTAGGCATACTAGGCTTCGTGCCAGTGTATTTAGTAGGCTTCGAGTCGGTGTAATTTGTAACATCCTAATTTCAGGCCTAGTCGGAACAGTGGTTTTGGGACCACAAATCCGATGAGAAAAAAATATTTTATTATATTTTTATGGTCTACAATTTCACGGAATGATTTTGTGAAAATTTCGTTCGAAAATTTTGACGTTTGGACACTCAATTTAGTCAAAAGGACTAAATTGTAAATAGTGCAAAAGTTGAGTTCTACATGTTAGAGGTGTCCAATTGTTATGAAATTTTAAATTGGAGGTCCTTAAATGTCAATTAGATCATTGGTTAAATTGTGGACAAAAATGGACATGAGATAAGTGAAATAGGATATTTTTAAGTGAAGGGTATTTTAGTCATTTAGTAATAAAAAATAATTAAAAAGGGGAAAAGATGGCAAAAGATGCTCATCTTTTTCATTTGGTCGAATTTAGCAAGGGGGAAGCTATAGTTAGGGTTTTCAAGCTTCCAAGCTCCATAGTAAGTGATCTCAAGCCTCGTTTTTAATGTTATTTACCTTTTTGGAGTCCCGGTAACTTGATTTAGCTTATTCTAGCAATAATTTAACCTAGGGTTCATATTTGGAAAAATATCCATAGGTTAAATGTGTTTATTTTGAAGTTTTATGGTGGAATATGAAGCTTGGAATTATGTTAAACAACTTTTGCTAAGCGATTTTAAGTGAAAACGAGTGACTAAAGATTGAATATGAATTATTTAATTGAATTTTATTGAAATTGTGTAAAATGTCTAAAGATTGTTGTTGTAATGCCTAATAACACAAGTCGAGTGACTGGACCAGGTATAAGGTGTTACACTTGATACAAGAGATTGAATAGAAATATAATAACAAGGTAAAGTAAATAAACATATAATTGTAGCATGATATACAATTCACTGACAATTTCTAAAATTAGATGGATTAATTTAGTAAATTACAAAGCAAACAAATAAAAGAATGTTAAATATAGATTTCCATCAAAACAAATATACAAATAGACAATTATGTTTAAATGAATATAAGTGGTAAAACTGTCAAAACTTGGAACAAATAGACAGGTTCGATTTGGGCACTAAATCATTTGGGGGCTCTTGGTGACATTTTGAAAATTATTCTTTCTTTTAACAAACAATTGGAATGGTGATAATTGAAACTAACCAACTAACCCACAATCAAAACACAACTATAATCAATAAGTAAAATGAAAACGAAAATCATGAAAAATTCAAAAGTAATAAGAGAAAAGAAAATTCAAAAGGGATTGAGGTAGTGTTTCTCCACTAAACCAAAGCAAGGAGGACCTTACACCTGCAAGATAAAAAAAAACTAGTGAAAGAAAACTTTAAAGGACTTGAAGAGAGATTGGAGAGAGTTTGGAAGAAAAGGTGAAGAGAGTGGAAGTATTTTGGAATTTAGGTTGCATTATTTGGGAAAAATGAAGTATAATGGGATTTTTTGGGGGTTAGGAGGCTTAAAAAGCCTCCCAAAATGAACAGATTGTGATACATGACTCGGGTATCAACCAACCTGCTTAGATATTGCGATACCTAGGGTTGGATATCACGATATCCCTTATTTTTGGACTCTTCACATTCCATTATGTCTGAGATATCTCAATAAAGAGGATTGGTATTGCAATACCACTGTGTAAAACCAAAATTTTGAATTTTGAAACTCCAGGGGTATCGCAATATCAGGGGTTCGAAATTGCAATATCAAAAAGATTTTTTGCCCTCTATTGAAAGTGTTTTAGAATTCGTGATATCTCCCCTTGGGTATCGTGATTTCACTAAATAATCCCCAAAAAATTTTACAAAATCATCAAGCTTTCTTCTCAGTCATCAAAATTATATCCTAAAAAGTCTAAAAATCAAACAAATACTAATTAAAATCCTACACTACATGCAAAAACACTCGGTATGCATGCTCAAAACATTTAATTATTTACAAAATTTTGGGTTCCCTTACCACATGTGGCAAATTAAAAATTTAAGTTGGGGTGGTCAGCCACACCCCGAAATGTTGTTTCATCGGTGTTATCGACACTTGGATATACCTTTTATTTAATGTGTGATTGAGGCCTCCTGATAATCATAATGTCTTCCTTATCCTCGTTCCCTTCCGAATTCTCTTACGTGACGTATGAACACCTAAAAAACTAAACCATTCTATAAAAGTTGCAAATTTTTTAGCAGGATAAGGTCTTGTCTCAACTACCTGACACTCATACCCTTGTGATGGCAACACCTCTTTAAACTTAGGTTCGATCCCAACACATTCGAAAACTTTTGTCTCTCCCTCGGTGTCTATAGTCAACTCACCCCTTTTCTACATCTATAGTAGCTCTAGGCGTGGCCAAGAAAGGTCTCCTTAAGAGAATAGGGATTTTGAGATCCTCCTCAAAGTCCAACATGAGAAATTCAACGAGAAATATAAATTGCCAAACCCGTACCAACACATCCTTAAGGACTCCTATGGGACGTACCAAAGATCGTTCGACTAATTTCAAGGTGACTGTCGTTTCCATAAGCTCCCCCAAACCTAACCTCCTATAGATGGAAAATGGAATGAGGTTGATTCTTGCCACCATATAACATAGGGCTTCCCTGAAACTAACTCCGCCTATATCTATTTCAATGGTGAAGCTACTAAAATCCTTGAGCTTGGGAGGAACTCTTCTAGATACTACTGCATTGCACTCCTTATTAAGAGTGATTTACTCTCCTCTCCCTATTTTCTTCCTAAAGGCATAACATCCATAAGGAATTTGTTGTATTTGGGCATTTTCTCAAGGATCTCTAATAAAAGGATGTGAACATTCAAGGCCTTAAAGATATTGAGGAATTGCAAGAACTCTTCACTCTCTTTCTTCTTCTTTTTCTCTTCTAAATAAGAAGGAAATGGAATGGGACGTGGGCTTAGTGGTGGTGGTAGAATGGTTCTATCCTCTGGTTCAACTTGTGGTGGTTCACTCTCAAGTCTTTCCTTCTCTCTCACCCCATCTCCAACACTAGCAGTGCAGGTGTTGTCATCCTTCTTACTAACTTCTTTCTCCCTACAATTTGATCGGATAGGTTTTTTAACCACAAGCCCTGATCTAAGGGTGATCGTCTTGGCATGTTCCTTCTCTTCCCTCTTCGAATTAGGTTCATTATTACTGGGTATGCTAGAGGCTAAATTGTTTTGAAACAATTGCAAGACTTGGTCTAATTGACCACGGATTTAACACACATCAACTTGCATTACATGCAAGCCTTCCTCTACCTTACTTACCCTAATCAAAAATTAAGGGTGACTACTATAATTTGGTTTTATCTCTTGATCTTGAGATGCTTTAAAAGGTATAGAGGTTGATACAGTGTATTAGGTTTTAGAGGATTAAATTTTTGGTTCCCTCCCTACCTAATGTTAGGATGGTCACGCCATCTCAGATTATAGTTGTTGGAGTAATGGCTATATCCTCTATTCCCTACATAGTTAACCTCTATACGGTTGCCCTCATCATCGTACCCTGCATTACAATGGGTTAGATTTGGCTAGTTTTAGACTTGCATCTTGGCCGAACTCATCTCCAATTGATTAAGCCTTACGAGAACTTGTTGATACTTTTCCTCACTATCAATAACATTCACTACCAATTTTTGGCCCGATATGTGAACCACTATAACACCTTATACCCAGTCCAGACACCAAACCCAAGATATAAGATGTTACAACAGTAAATCAAAACATTCACAAGTAATTTATTCAATAATATTCAATAATCAATAAATACAAACTAATTCCATGTGAAACATGCATTACAATCAAAACCAAGTCTTAATCGGGCTTACAAAAGCCTTCGAGCAAATTCGGGACCAATCTGAAACATTTACAAATTAGCAGGCATAAATACAAAATAGGGGTCACACGGCTGTGTGGCCAGGCCATGTGGTGCAAGGCCACACATCTATGTCCTTAAACCATGTAATAACATGATTTTGGGTAATATAGGGTCACATAGTCGTGTCACCAAGCCGTGTAACAACCTGTGGCCAAGTGAACTAAAAATCACCCTAAACGTGTAGCACACATGGGCGTGTCAACCACCCATGAGTGACACACGGCCCTGTGGTAGTTCGTGTGCTGCTTAAATGACCTAGTTTAAGCAATTTGCATACCATTCAAACCAAATGACCTATAATACCATTTCATATATTCAAACCAACACCAAAACATGCATATTCCAAGTTAAAAACACCAATTGACCTAATCATTTTATCAAACAACCAATGTGCCCTCATTGGCACCAACAAATGAATAATTCAAATTAAATACAATTCAAACCAAGTCTTACACCATTTCATAACATAATTCAATTCACATGCATATTACCAATTAAGCTTTGCCATTTCTTTCACATTCAAGCATACTAAACTTAGCAAATACCAAATATCCAATATCAAGCCACAACCATATATTTACATATACAATGTTATTATACTAAAATAGACTTTAACCAGCTTAAGTTTATTCAACCTATGTGCATGCAACAAGTATCCAACTTTTAACATAGAAAAAATATACCAAATCGAAAGTTGATGGCTGTAAGCTTCTTGTTAATCTGATCGACATGTCCTAGATGTCCAAATTTTACATAAAATAGTAACACGAGTTAGTATATATTAAGTCATACAATATAAATAAATAGCTTACCTCAACCATTTAACAAATACATGAATTAATATGAAAAAATTTCACTTATCATGGCATCCAAAAACAACATCAATTAAGTGAGGTTTAAACCAAATCCACATATATAAACTCAAATGGTGAAACACCACATTCAACTTGAAATATAACATGATTTTGTATTCTAATTTATCACCTTGCTCACAGTCACCCTTCAATTCGCATCATGTACGCTTATCAAGATTCAAACAACATCATTAAACATATAAGGTTTGAACTCAATCACATATACAACCATAATTTTTCACATTTTCATTTCAAATCAAATGATACATTATATTCCACTAATAAGTATATCTTAGCCAACAGTCAATGGCATAAAATCACCTTTTTATTCACAATATTACCTGATGAAATTTCATAAAAGTACTCTGTATACAGGTGAAAGTAATAGTGTCTGGTCACCTGTTAGGGTTGAAGCTACACGAATCATTTTCCTGTCCAAGGTTTAATATTACTGTATTCTCCAATCCGCAACATATACAAGAGCTGGGAAACTAAACATGTATTCTTCAGTCCACAACATATGGAAGAGCTGGGAATTTGAATTTGTATTCTCTAGTTTGCTACATATATAGGAATTGGGAACCTAAATCTGTATTCTCCAGTCCGCAACATATGCAGGAATTGGGAACCTGGGCAAGAACTCATAACCTTGTATATGATACTTTTACTAGTTTCATCAGGATTTAGTCTCAAATCAGACCATTTCGAAACAATTCATTTCAATTAGATTCAATTTTCAATTGGTGTACTAGCTCATATCCAATTCAAACTTTCAATAAAACATAAATACATATTTAAACATATTTCAATAGCAATTTAAACTTAGTTATATTGTATGATCTTACCTTGATCAATTAACAAATATACAAATCATTATGCAAAATAGTTCCCTATCATGGCATAATATACAAATCATTATGAAAAATAGTTCCCTATCATGGCATAACACAACAAGATCAAATAGGTGAGATTTTGGTTTATAACCATACTTGTAATCTCAAATAACAACATATCAAACTCAAGTTAATATACATCACATACACATCATTCAATCATATCTAAACTTCGATCTATCAATACTACTTATTTATTCACTATTGTCATTTAAATTTATTATTTTACAATTTAGCCCGATAGATGTCGTATTAATAAAAATTACACTTGTATATATATAATTAATAGGTATAGACACAAAATTCAAATATAATAATAGAATACAGTAAGTTCTGTACAAACTTACCTGAAAAAAGGGTAACGCTTTAGATACCAAGGACTATTGTAACGAGGAATATGCACAAGTGTACATAGTCGTTCAAGTAATAAGTAAGTAAGAATGAGTTATTGTCCCCATCCCATAGGGATTGTATAAGCTTAACTAATTAATTGCAAAATTAAAAATAACGATTTGATGTAAAAACTCAATAATTTTGAATAGTGATGATTAAATTAACTAGATGCAAAGAGTGATCCCTAATGCAATTTTAATCTAGATGCAATTTACCTAAATGTATGAGTGAATGGCTTTAGCAACAAAAAAATTCAACATTAAATGGGATAGGATAATTATATTAATCACTTTAACTCACTTCATCATGCTTAATAATGTTTAGAAATACTTACATGGCAACTCTATCTTTCATGAGTTTGGAAACCAAATTAAGTCCTCTCTATAAAAGCTCATTTTTCTGTGGTATCAGAAACAATACTTTCGGGACCACAAATCCGATGAGTAATTTTGTATAACTAGTATTTAAATTATGTAAGCCTATAATAATTTTATATTGAATTTTGATTTGCTAAATTTTAATTATTGAATTAAAAGTTAGTACAAGTGATTTGGCTCAAAAGTCGAGTGGGTTATGAAAATGAGGTATTGGGACCTCGTTTCTGTTATTTAAGGCTGAAAATATTTTTATTAAATATTTATAGAGTCATAATATATGTGAATTGAAGTTTGGTCCAGTAATTTTGATGATTTATTGCTTAATTTCGGTAAAAGAACTAAATTGTAAAAGAGACAAAAGTGAATTGTTATAGATTTAATTATTAAAGGGACCAATATGATGATTAAACCATGGCCAAAAATTCCAAGCAGTGGTGGATGTCAATCATTCCACTAAATTTTTGTTTATATATTCATTAAGTCCCAATTAGTTTAAGATTAAATTGAAATAAAGTTTGTTTAATTGAAATTTAATATTGAAGGACCAATGGTGTAATTGGACCATCCTTAAATGGCCTAATGATAGGACTGATGTGGAATTCTCTAGATTTTGATAAATTACAATTATATCCTAATTAATTAATAATTAAAGAAAATGGACTAAATTGTAAAAACTATAAAAGTCAATCGCTATTAGTTTAAAAGGTTTAATAAGGGGGTTCTAAAGGGCAATTAGACCCTTGTGCTTGTAGTGGACGGTAATGGCTAAGAAAATATGAAATTTAAATGTTATAATGAAGGGTATAATAGTGAATTGAATGAAATTATTATTTTAGATCAAGAATGGATGAAAAATCGGGGAAGAGAAAATTGTTGAATAGTTCTTGTACTTTTTCGTTGTTGCAACTTAGTCTAGTAAGTTTGTTTAGTTTAATTTTAGTACATTTTTAAATGTATTATATGAACCTCATTGCATAATTTTCTTTTATATTGATGTCTGTACTTGAAAATGGAAATAATGAATTGATACAACGTCGATCACTGATTAAGATACTTTGAACCGTTACTGCAAATTAGTCCTGTAAGTTCGTAACTTGGTAATTCAATTAATTATTGTTTCAATGAATTATTATCTATTTGTGTATATATGTGAATCAAATTTATTGGTTTGAATGAAACAAATAAGACCATAGTTGAAAGACATTATGGCACTATACCAGAACTAAATAAGACCGTAGTTGAAAGAACCTATGGCACCATACCGAAAACGAGTAAGACCATAGTTGAAAGACGTTATGGCATCACAATTTTAGCAAGTAAGACCATAGCTGAAAGACGTTATGGCATCATGATTCTAACGAGTAAGACCAGAGTTGAAAGACGCCATGGTATCATGAATCAGACAAATAAGATTATGATTGAAAGACACTATGACATCCTTTAACCATTTTCTATTCAAGTAATATGTTTTAGGTGAGATATGTATCATAAGATTGAATGTGAGATGAATGTTTTGACTAGTATAATTTGTAATGAATATTTATGCATTAGTGTGATTATATGCTATATATATAAATATGTTAACTAATGATGTTTGTGATGTTTAAGGAATTAAATGGATATACAAGAATTTCTCGAGTAGTCAATGTTATTCTATTTGGTTCACTGGGCTATGTTTTATTGATTTCTAAAAATTTATTGAAAAGTGGAAACTGATTTGTATTATTGTATTGAGCATTTCTCACCTGTTGTGAGTTGTGATTGACAGAAATTCTAATAATAACCTCGTTGACAGGAACTTTATTCATTAATCTTGTATTTAAATTATTATTATGTTTGATTCGATAAGCTTTACCGTTCAACCGACGAACTTACTAAGCTTTATGAAAGATTACTCGTGTTATTTGTCTTATTTCTTGTAGATACGTTTTATGGATCGAGAGATCAGATCAGCTTGAAGAATCACACTATCTGCGGATCATTTGGTAGCTTTTGAATACATCTTGGCTTATATGGCATGTAATAGGAGAATTTGATTATGTTTGTAAGGGTTCATAAGTACTTATTGTTGTTGTTGTTAATGTGCATATGATGATGTGGTATAAGTAGCTAAGTGAGGTGCATACTTGATTTTATGGTATTACATTTTGAGATAGAAAATAGGTTATTTGAATGTGCTTGTAGCTTGTAAACTTAGTTAAGGAAATGAATTGTGAAACTACTTGAAATGTGGTGTCATGGATGGCACATCAGTTAGACCTTTGGATGTTTGTTTTGGCATGTTTTGCGTGTAATTGGGATGCATTTTGAAGTCTTATAATATTTTATTGAGAAATGGTTTAGGTATCTATGCAATTGGATGAAAAATAAACATGATTTAAGTAACTTTTGGACACACGCGGCCTAGGACACGAGCTATCACAAGGTCGTGTGTGCCCTGAACTGTTAGGTGCAAAGTTCACATGGGCTAGCACATGGCCTACGACACGACCATGTGACCCAAGTTAGTGAGTTACACGGGTGAGCACACGGGCATGTATAGTAGCACAAGGGCATATGGGATAGCCACACGGCTGTGTGACCCTTGTAGTGAAAATTTTTAGTTTTTCCCTGAACGTTCAGAATTGTTCCAAAAATTAGTCCCTAATTGTTTCAAAAAAAAATTTAAGGCCTTGTACGCTTGATTTAAGGTTCCTAAATTTATTTATTACTCCGATATGATTTATTATGAAATTTTGTTAATTAATTCGGTAACTTGATGCTATATGTTATTGATTGTTCGGGATTGTGCAGTAATACACCATAATCCTAATCCAGTAACGGGTACGGATTATGCGTGTTACACTCTCGGATCTTTTACTTAATGAAATATGAAATTTACCGATCATATTAGACCAAGGGTTTCTTAGCATTTATGTAAGGTCACAAGGACATTTACGTTTGCAACAGTTTAACTACATAAACCTAAAAACTATGCAAGATAATAGAGCTAACTAAAGATATTGTGAACCTCAACTTAGTTAGGTTTAAGGATCTAAATTGAGCATTGCACTTTTCAATTATGTGTCTACTAGCCTTCATTTGGTTAGGATCGTTCAGCCAATCTGAGTGCACCCAATCACATATAAATGAAATGCATCATGATATTAATTGAAAACATGATCGACTGAGGTCTAAACATATTAAACATGAATAAAATCAATCTTATTGAATTAACATAATCATCCTAGAAAATTGGATTTAAAATATCTTCATTGATGTAAAAAGTAATAAACTCAAAGAAAACATAATTAAAATAAATAACAAGAGGAAATAGTAAACTCTATTCAGTTCAACAGCCTTTCGGATCTATTCTGACCAATGCACTCCTCCGTTCTGCTCGATGCTTATTTTGTTAAGGAGTTCCTAAGGTGGCCGACCAAAGAATGCTTTTGACAAAGCTTATGTTGGCTAAAGGATGGGAAGGGAAATGGGTAGCTATGCAAAGGGAAGGAAAAGGGAAATAGAATGTAAAGAAAATGCTAATGAGAGAAGAGAAATAAGATATGAGGGATAATGGATTAAGGGATTGATGCATGGTATTTATAGGTGAAGGTAAGGGGTAGAGTTTGCTAAAAATAGAATTCAAATTCTTTCCTTTTCTCTCACATATGGCCGACTACAATTCATGGAAAAGGGGATGACTTAGTCTCCTCATTTTGAATTCAAACCAAGGTTATTAATAGCCATAGAGTGGACGGTTTCAATAGTAAAGTTGTTAGGCTGATTTCTGATTATTTTCCAACTATAAGGACCTTCAATTAAATACCCCAAAGCTCCCTTTTGGGCAGCCATCTACTTGTGTCAAAATTGAGCTTTAATTCCCCATTGTTGGACGATTTCTCAGTCCTATAATTTAGCAAACATGTCAATCTTTTAGCACATCTTTTACTGGTTCAAATTATCAACCCCATGACCCAGTTTGCATGGTCTTGCCATCCACATGAATTGATTTCTGCATGTCCATATTTCATTCATATTAATCACATCTTCAATGGTCTTCCTACATAGTAAAAAAACACATTAATAAATTAACATGAAATAATATAAAATATGTACAAAAATCATGTAATTAAGCACAATTTCACGTACTTTATAAATTCATGCCCAATATTACTAATTAAGTAAAATTCACTTATTTTAATAACAATTACTCAAGATTAACATATTTATTAAGTAAAAATATGGTAAAAATATATAGAAAACCCCTATATAATTTCAAGTTTACGCACCCCCAAACTTAAACCATTGCTCGTCCCGAGTAATGTTCATGCACAGCACAACTTTTGCTAAGGCAATTTTGCAAAATGATAAAGTAGCATCAATCTTCACAAATAATCATGCATCAACAAAATCATGCTCAAAAATATTTTTTATTGACAAGTAGCCCGAATGCAAATATTATTTCCAACTTTATACTAAGTACATCATAATGTCAACATAAGGCATAGTATGCTTGCATTTTCAAAGTCATACATAACATTCACCAATCAATTTTTGTTTCTTATATACTAAACATAGAAATCCCAAGGTTTAATTAGTGGTCTTCATAAGTTGAGCTTAGTAATTCCTCTCCACTAATTTAGTTGGTATAATCATCCAATTATTAGGTCCTTTATTAGGTTGTAATATGGCTAGGCTAAACGTAGGGATAAAGAGAAGTGAATTTTTATGTTCAATCATCTTAACCCTAACTTGTCTTGGATCTTTCTGTGTCACAAACTTCATAACATTGGGTCTTTAAACACCCCCAAACTTATTTCAAACTCATGCTCAACTTTTATTTTTTCAGACTTTGAGCAAACTTTGCTCTTTATTTTTGAGAATTTGAGCAATCTTTTCTTTGCTCTTATTTTTTTTCCAATATTTGAGCAAACTTCTCTTTGATATTTATTCATTTTCTTTTTTCTCTCCTTTTTTTTTAAATATGAGAAGAGCATGTACATCTTTTCATATTTTTCCTCAAACTTTGATCACCAAGATAAAGTTAGTAAAGATAGGTGCAAAAGAATAAGATAAAATAAAAAGATGATAATATGGCTTATAATGTAGGTACTTTGCAATAAACAGACCATTAAGCTCAAAAATTAAGTTTCAAGGGTTAAATTAATAAGGTCGGCTTGAAAGGCTCAAACGATCCAAAGAAATGTGCCTATATCATATTAAACTCTTATACCTCTTAAGATTTCTCCTCAAGAAAGTTACTAAGTCAATTCTAAAGACTTAAACCTTCATACATGTCTTTCTAAAGAAATCAAATTTTCATGGCAAATACTACATAAGACTAAAGACATACAATCATTCCATCACTCAAGATAACATACGAATAACTTAGATAAAATCAGAAATCATGCTTGCATTTGAACAAACTTATGAACAAAAATTCTTTCTAAACATTCATTTATTTCAGCGTACTTAAGTAATGAAGCAATTTCCTCATTGCGAAATGCCTTACCCCCTTTAAAAACAAGAAATTTCCTAATTGCGAAAACAAAGTAATGAATGAAAACTGAACACCAGGTAGCGTTCCAAGAAAAGAGAGGTGAGTCATAAAGACTGCTTAAGTACTAAGTCTTTCTCAAAAATCTAATCCTAGACATGTTCATTTCCATTAGCACATCACTTTATTTTTTTTCAAATGAAGAGGCATTGAGCTTATTTGTTCATGCTTGTTATTTTATTACGCGGAAGAAAAATTCTAACAAAGAAATAAAAATAAACACCTAAAAAAAATAAAAACTGAAGACAAGAAATTCCTCCCCCTTTTATTTATTTAACTTATCCTCCTCGTCTCTTCTTCCTTTGCTATCTCATCCTCGCTTTCATTCTCATTTTCCTTCCATGACTCAAAGATATAACCCGAAAACTCAGGAACAAAATTGTTAGAGATATTTTTAAAAGTATTTCTTACAGAATCATCTCTAACTTTTGCATATTTCCAATAAGCTTGTTGTTAGTTATGCATAAATTTCATCATATCCATCATAATTGACAATTCCAATTTCTTCATAGTATTTGAAGAAGTAGACAGAGGAATAGTCAACTGAGGATCAAAACTTGGCTCCACTGGCTAATCAGCATTCGACTTCTCTTGGTTAAGAGACTTTCGGTTCCTTTATCAGATCAGGATCATTCGGTTCTTCTTCAGATTCTACTTCTTCTGTCTCAATAACTGAGTTAGCCTCAATTTTGGATTTGATTCATGACTCATCAATTTATGGTTCTGTTGGTTCACTCAGTTCAGTTGGGTTTAGCTCATGGACATTCTCCACTAACCTCTCAAGATCATGGGATGTGAAGCAACCTTGAACATACGGGTTCTTCAGGTTTGCTTTTGTTTTAACTTGGGCCCTTAAGCCAAGTGAAGTATCAGCTTATTCAAATTGGACTCTCGAACTAACTCTTCTTCAGGCAATGATCATGCATCACAAAAATAATTCCAATTAAGGGCAACAATTGTCTTTCGAATTGGCAAAGGCACAACCATCTTATCATTGTTTTCCAAGTTGAAGCCTTTTTTCAGCATTATAGGTTAATTCTTGAAGATGGAATCAAACCTTTCTTTCACCTTCTCATCTTGAATCACATTGGGATTGTCAGCAGAGGTCTTGGAAGATCTAGTTCTTTTGCTAGACATGGTGATTTTTCCCAAACAATTGGCAAAATTTCGACAATGGATGAAGTAAGGGATTTGCGGTGGTGATTGACTTGCAACAATGACGGGCCTACAGTGGCGTGAAGCTTGTAATGGTGGCAGTAATAAGAGTACGGCAGCGATAGGGTTGCTTCAGAAAAAAGCTTGTGACGGCAAGACTAGGTTTTTACAACAAGGAAAAGATTTTGGGGAAAATTTTCGGGATTTCAGCCAACAGCTAAGAGGAAAAAATATGGTGGTAGAGAGGGGTTTATATAGAGGTGAATTAGGGAAAATTTGCAGCAAAATTTTAGCTACTTTAAGTGACTTTGGCGGCAAGTAAAAATGGAGGGAAAAAATGGTGGATAAATTAAGGTTTTAGGGAACCCTTATGGATGGCAACAATGGGTAAATTTCTCCTCTTTGTTGTTCAAGCTTTAAACCCAAACTATATTTACAAACTAAACTGCTTAAAAGTAAATAAATTGATTAGTACTTGGGCCAATTTGACCCCCTTTATTAAACATAAACAAATTAAATTAAAATTAAAATTAAAGACAAAGATAAAGATAAAAATGAAAAATAAAAATTTTTAAATTAATTAGAAATTTTATTCTCAAAAAATTCCAATTGATATTGTTCATCATAGGGTAGTACTCATATTCCTAAACATCGGGTAAATTAAACAAATCATTGATGGACTTAGAAGTAAGAGATACATTTTTCTTTCGAACGATGACTTCTGTAACATCTTGTGTAGTCAAACTAGCATAGAATTCTCGAACTAGTTCATCATTGGGAAGTGAACGAGCATTAGTAAATCGTTCCCACTTGAGAGCATTGATTATCTTTCTAATCGGCACAGGGACAACCATCACATCATTAGTCTTCAGGTTAAAACCCTTTTTCGGCATCATAGGTTGATGCTTGAAAA
Organism: Gossypium hirsutum; assembly: GCF_007990345.1. Classification (NCBI taxonomy): domain Eukaryota; kingdom Viridiplantae; phylum Streptophyta; class Magnoliopsida; order Malvales; family Malvaceae; genus Gossypium; species Gossypium hirsutum. The sequence goes on along the minus strand of NC_053444.1, from coordinate 16,506,134 downwards.
TTGAATCAAATCGCACTTTCACTTCTTCATCGATCAAAATCGGGTTTTCAAATGTAGTTTTTGACGATCTAGTTTTTTTTGCGAGACATGGTATTTTCCCGAAAATTCGGCAAAGTTTCTCCTTGCAGAGGCAAAAGAGAAATCGGCAAAAGAGGGTGCATCTTACTTCGACAAACCTTGTGACGACGAAAGAGTTGCGGCAACGATGACAACGTACGGCAATAATGGTGGTATGTGGCGGCAATAACGGGTGCGTGTGGCGGCGACGTCGATGCTTTGGCAATTCTCTTGCGGCGGCACTAGGTAGTTTCGGCTAAAGAAAAGAAAAGGGCTAGAGATTCCTTCCAGGATTTGAGGCTAGCAGCACAAAAAGAGAGATTTTAATGAATTTTAGGGTGTAAGCAAATTACTTTGATGGATATGAAAATTTAGTAGAATGGAAAAGGGTTTATATAAGGAAAAATTAGGGCAGAATGTAGCAAAATTTTAGCTAAATTAAAGTTACTTGGGCGGCAAGAAATGGGTGTGATGACAAGGGTTAAATTTTTCCCTCCTTTTTGCTATCTTGGGCCTCAAAATCTGACTGGTATCTCACTAAAAAAAAACTTATTAGTACTTGGGTCAAATTTGACCCTCTTTATTAATATAAAAATTTAAAATTTAACAAAATATTTTAAACTAGAAATACATTTTAAAACCTAATTAGAAGATTTCTTCTTAACAAATTACATTAAATCAATTCCCAGGAAAGGTTGGACTGGTCACAGCGGTCCCGCTTAAGTTTCAATCTCCTTAGACAGAATTAACTAAATGTACTTAATTAAGAAAAATAAATTCTAATTATTTATTTATTTACATGACGAGTTTATGAAAATTCAAGGGTCTGTTAATTTGAACGAAGATTCAACTTGCTCAACTTCACCATCCTAGTAATGTTTGAGACGTTGACCATTAACTTTAAACGTACCTCCGTAATTATCGTACAATTCAATAGCTCCACAAGGATAAACTCGGTGGATGTTATAAGGTCATTTCCATCGGGATTTCAGCTTCCTAGGAAATAACTTTAGCCTTGAATTAAACAACAACACTTTCTGACCTTCTTTAAACTCGTGAGGTTGTATATGACTATCATGCCATCTCTTTGATCTTTCTTTACACATTTTGGAATTCTTATAGGAGAACAACCTCAGCTCTTCCAACTCATCAAGTTGTAACATTCTTCTCTCACCGGCTTGCTTAAGTTCAAAATTTAACTGCTTCAATGCCTAGTGAACTTTATTCTCCAATTCTAATGGCAAATGACATGCCTTTTGAAAGACTAACCGATAAGAAGTCATTCCTAACCGAGTCTTGAATGCTATTCGATAGGCCCATAATGCATCATCAAGCCTTCGAGACCAATCTTTTCTGTTAGGGCATACTACCTTTTCAAAGATACCTTTGATTTCACGGTTCACTCTTTCAACTTGTCCATTAGACTGGGGGTGATAGGCAGTAGCAATCTTGTGCTTTACATCATATTTGTCAAGCAACGACTTAAGCCATTTGTTCACAAAGTGAGAACCTTCATCACTAATAATAGCTCTTGGTGTCCCAAATCGTGTAAACACATGCTTATGTAGGAATCGCATGACTACCTTAGCATCATTTGTAGGGTATGCTTCAACTTCAACCCACTTGGATACATAGTCCACAGCAACTAAGATGTATTTGTTCCCATATGAAGAAGGAAATGGGCCTAAGAAGTTAATGCCCTAAACGTCGAACAGTTCAATCTCCAAAATTTTTATCAAGGGCATCTCATTCCTCCTTGATATATTTCCGGTTCTTTGGCACTTATCACAGTTCTTCACATAAGCGTAAGCATATTTAAATAGTGTAGGCCAAAAGAAACCTGCTTGAAAAATCTTTGCCGCAGTATGTGAACCACCAAAGTGTCCCCCACTTGGAGATGAATGGCAATGATATAATATCTCAGCAATCTCACTTTCAACTACACACTTTCAAATTATATTATCTGCACACTGTTTAAACAAAAACGGATGCTCCCAAAAATAATACCAACACCATGAAGGAATTTCTTCCTTTGTTGGTATGTCATTTCTCGAGGAATTATTCCACATGCAAGATAATTGGCAAAATCAAAAAACCAGGGTATTTCATGAATTCGACTTACCTCAAATAAGTGCTCATCCGAGAAATTCTCGTTGATAGGCACACCAGACTGGGTTACCTTATCTTGCTCCAACCTCGACAGATGACCAGCTACTTGATTTTCGACACCTTTTCTGTCTTGGATCTCAAGGTCAAATTCTTGGAGTAAAAGTATCCAACGAATTAGCCTTGGTTTTTCATCTTTCTTCGTGAGCAAGTATTTAATGGCCGCATGGTCAGTAAATACTGTAACTTTGGTACCTATAAGATATGAATGAAATTTGTCAAAAGTAAAAACTATAGCAAATAGTTCCTTTTCAGTTACCATATAATTGAGTTCGGCTCCCGTCAAGGTTCTACTTGCATAGTAAATGGGGTGGAATACTTTATTTCTTCTTTGACCCATCACACCTCCAACAGCATAATCACTTACATCGCACATCAACTCAAAAGGTGAGTTCTAATCAGGTAAAGCTTCAAAACATGTTTTGTTGAAATTGAACACTGTATCTTTCTCTAACAACAAGCACAGCGGCTTAAAAGTTTTCGAAATCCTTGATAAACTTTCGGTAGAAACCAGCATTGCCTAAGAAACTTCTGACTCCTTTCACATTAATTGGGGCCAGTAATCTTTCAATTGCATCCACATTTTCTTTGTCAACTTCAATTCCTTTCTTTAAGATCTTATGACCTAAGACAATTCCTTCATTGACCATAAAATGGCATTTTTCCCAATTAAGGACAAGATTCGTCTCTTCGCATCTCTTCAATACCTTAGCCAAATTACTCAAACAGATATCATAAGTGTTACCAAAAATAGAAAAATCATCCATGAAAACCTTGACGAAATTTTTGACCATATCAATAAATATTGCCATCATGCATCATTGAAAAGTTGCAGGTGCATTGCATAAACCAAAAGGTATTCGCCTAAAAGCAAACGTGTCATACGAACAAGTAAAGGTTGTTTTATATTGGTCCTCCGGGGCTACAACTAATTGGTTATATCCCGAATAGCTATCTAAAAAATAATAGATTTCATTACCTGCTAGTCGATCTAACACCTGATCCATAAAAGGCAATGGAAAATGGTCTTTTCGAGTGGCTTTGTTCAGCTTTCTGTAATCAATACAGATTCTCCAACAGGTAACAATTCTCATTGGAATTAACTCATTATGCTCATTTTCAACAATCGTGATTCCACCTTTCTTTGGCACACACTACATCGAACTTACCCATGAACTATTTGAAATAGGATAGATGATTCCTGCATCTAACCATTTAATCACTTCCTTTATCACAACTTCTTTCATAATAGGATTGAGCCTTGCCCATCAATCCGAGCTCTTTCACCTTCTTCTAAAATGATTTTATGCATGCAAAAAGAAGGGCTTATACCTCGAATGTCAGCTATGGTCCAACCAATTGCTTTCTTAAATTTCTTTAGAATAGTAATTAATTGCTCCTCTTGATCTTTTGTCAGTTCCGCTGAATTAATCACAGGCAAAGCAGAACAATCACCTAAATACACATATTTCAAATGGGAAGGAAGTACCTTTCTGCTTTAAGAATGTTAAAGGTTACCTGATCGTCTTGAACTCGCATGGTGAGTTCACCTTTCTGCACATCAATTAACGTTCTTCCCGTGGCTAGGAAAGGTCTCACAAGGATGATCGCCACTTCCTTGTCTGCTTCAAAATCTAAAATAACAAAATCAACAGGAAAGATAAATTTATCAACTCTTACCAAAACATCCTCAATCTTTCCTTTGGGATATGCTAAAGATCGACCCGCTAGCTGAAGCATCACAGTTGTAGGTCTTACTTCTCCTATTCCTAACATCTTGAAAATAGACTTAGGCATCAAGTTGATGCTCGCTCCTAAGTTACATAAAGCTTTACCACAGTACGATTCACCAATGTTACAAGGTATAGTAAAGCTTCCTGGGTCTTTCAATTTTGGTGGCAGTTTGTTTTACAGGAACGCACTGCACTCCTTTGTCAAAGCAACAGTCTCATACTCACTCAGTCATTTTTTCTTGGATAGTATATCCTTCATAAACTTCACATAATTTGGCATTTGTTCTAACGCCTCCACCAATGGAATATTGATGTGTAACTACTTCAAAACATCGAAAAACTTCTTGAATTGCACCTCCTATTTCTAATTGTGTTGCTGCAATCTTTGTGGATATGGAGGTGATGGAACTTTCGGTTGAACCGAACAACTTTTCTAAGTAGGTAAATCTACATCCAAAGAAGATGTTAGAATATCTGAATTCACTAGGTCAGGGTTTACCTTGTCAAAATTTGCAGATTATGATTCCTTTGGTGTAGGAACTTCAACAGCTGGTTGACTTTCCTCCTTTTCAACATGCTCATCATCGACATCAATCAATTGGGGTTCCAGAGTCTTTCCACCTCGCAATGCCACTGCCTTGATATGTTCTTTACCCAAATTTCTTGGATTCTCAGTATCGCTCAGCAAGGTTCCTTGTGGTTTATTACAAAGCTCCGTAGCCAACTGACCCATTTGGTTTTCCAAATTTTTCAGTGTTGCTGGTTGGCTTTGGATCAAAGCATCATTCTTTGCCATGTACGCTTTCAACAAGTTCTCCAAACTATTTGATGCCTCAGCTTGTGGTGGTTTTGGAGCTTGCTGATTAAACCCTTGAGATTAGTTGGGTCTTTTCTGTAATAAGTTATTTTTTGGTCCATTTTCTTGGTTGCTCCAAGAAAATTTAGGATGATTACGCCATGAAGGATTGTAGAAGTTGGACTGGGGTCCTTGTCCACTCTTATTTTGATATCAGTTCCCCACATAGTACACTGACTCGGGATTTGATGGACAATTCTCAAAAGAATGACCTTCCCCAAAATACACATAGGAAACTACTTCAAACAGACTTGGTGGCTGAGCTGCAAAATTATTAGTATTATTAGTTGTTAACTATTTTAACATAAAGGAAATAGACAATACTGAGCCGATAACAAAGTGAGGGAGTCAACTTGAACTCCGGCTACACGTCTTCCTGAAGCTATTTGATTTGTTAGCCATTGATAGATATTACTCGTGATCCTCTCGATGATCTTATAAGCCTCATTATAAGACTTAGACAAAATTGCACCATTCGCGGAAGCATCTACCATCAATCTTGTATGTGCATTGAGACCATTATAAAATGTCTCCAACTGGATACAATGAGGAATCCTATGATGAGGACACTTACGAAGTAACTCCTTGAATCTCTCCCAAGCCTCATACAAAGACTCGTCATCTAGTTGCTGGAAAGTTGTGATCTCGTTCCTCAACTTAACATTTTTGTTAGGTGGGAAATAGTTAACCAAAATATCTCTGCTAATTCTTGCCATGTAGATATGGAACTTGGTGGCAATGAATTGAGCCATGCTCGTGCTCGATCTCACAACGAGTACGAAAACAACTTCAACCTCAATGCATCTTCAGTCACACCGGCTATCTTAAATGAATCGCTCATCTCCATAAACAATCGAAGGTGGAGATGTGGATCTTCTGTGGGCATACCACTAAATTGGTCCACCGTTTGTAGCATCTGAAACATCACTGGTTTCAATTCAAACTAGGTTGCCTCAATATCTGGCCTTCTAATTCCTGTGTTTAACTCGCTAAAAAGTGGCACAGTATATTATCTGATTCATCGATCCCTATCATCGGCAATAAGGATGGGATTTCGTACATAATCGGCTTCATTACCTTGGTCTTGATTCTGATTTCCAAGGTCCATCTCGACTTCTCTTTGAGCTGTCCATTCACGCCTTCTTTGTCTGAAAGTTCACTCTATTTCAGGGTCTACAGGGAGTAAATCGATAATTCGATCTATGCTCATAAACACCTAAGAAGAAATTCACAAAAATTAAAAAGAATAAGTTAGTAATGTTAGAAATAAATCAAACTGAAAATAAATGATTTCACGAAAAAAATGGTTATGCCAACAGTTGACAATCCCCGGCAACGGTGCAAAAAACTTGTAACGCTCGGGTTTGTGCAAGTGTACATAGTCGTTATCAAGTAATAAGTAAGTATCGAGTTATCGTCTCCACAAGGATTGTATTTGTGCTAAGTCACTTAATTTGTAAAATTATATTAACAATTTGAAAAATAAAAACAAAATATAGTTTAGAAGTGGTATAAACTAGATCCAATGATCCCTAATGTAAATTATCCTAATATGTAGACTATATGAATGAAATAGATTTTAGAAAAATTTAACGCAATTTGCAACAACTATAACATAAATAAAGTAGGACAATTACTTTAATTAAACTTAATTTATTATCATCATGCTTAATAATATTCAGAAAAATATTCCATGCTTAAACATTTTTCAAAGTTTTCAAAATTTCATATTCCATTTTAATGCCATTCATTATTCACATTTTAATTCTTACTCCCATTTCCTCTCATTATCTTCCTTCATAATGTACTTGAACTCGTACCTCTATGCGATTCTGACTAACATACCAAATTTGGCACCCAATGCCTGATGGATAAATCTGTAGTAATGAATTGTGCCCCACATGTAACAACCCGGTTTGACTCTAATCGGAATAGTGGTTTCGGGACCACAAATCTGAGTCCTAAAAATATTTCAATATTATTTTGTGTGTTTACTTTGTGTGCATTTGATTGTGTGAAATTTTCGTATTTTAATTTTGTTGTTTGAGTGTCCGATTAAATAAAAGGATTAAATCCCGAAAAATAAAAATTTAGGGGTTAATTATAAAAGCACCTAATTGTTGTTGTCTTTTTAAATGGAAGGATTCATGATGCAATAAGACCATAAAGTAGTGAGTGGGTGATAATGGTAAAAAATGACCTTATATTATAAGGTTTATATATTTTGTATTAAAGGTTAATATAGTAAACTAATAATTAAATAAACATATGATATAATAAATCAATTGAAGCTATTATTTTCATTCTTCCTTTGCCGAAACTTAGAAAAACAAATAGGGTTTAAAAGCTTTGAGGTATTCGGTCATTAACAAGCTTAATTCAAGGTATGTTTTACTTCGGTTTTTGATAATTTTTACGTTTTTGAGATCGTTGCTTCGTGTTCTTCAAAACCCATATCTTAATTTTGTGAATTGTGGATGATTTTGAAATGTGCCATTGATGAATGCTTGAGTTTTATGATGTTAGTAGGTGAAATATGAAATATATTTGTTAGATTAATATATTTTGTATTGGAATTTTTAGTGAAATTGAGTAAATAGGGCTAAATTGTGAAATTAAATTTTTGGGGGACTAAAGTGTGAAATAAATGCAATGTGTGGACTTTTATGAGAACCATGAATATTCGGCCCTTGTGTGGTATGGGCAAATTTTGTATAAATTGTGTTTTATGCAATAGGGACTAAATTGCAAAAGTGTAAATATTAGGGGCAAAATAGTAATTTGCCAAATTATGTGTTTTTGGATAAAATTGAATGTGTTAATAAATAAATTATCTTATTTTGAATATATTTAGATCGAGAACCAAAGAAATCAGAGTTAGATCGGGGAAAAGCCAAATTAGTCGAATAATCGTCCGACTTCGATTTTCCATCGTCCGAGGTAAGTCTATTAGCTATTTAATGTTATTAAATCAATATATATATATGTATGAATATCTATTATGTTGTTGTTGAGCTATAATTAAAAGTAATTTAATTGAATAAATTCAAATTATAAATGGTATAAATATGTATATACAATGTTCAAATATATAGGTATATGCTTATATAAATTTTTGAACTAAGTTAAAGTATGAATGGTATAAAGTTATATATATATAAATTCAAATAATTATATATGTATCTATATGTATACATATACTTGAATTTGGTTGGTTGTATGAGAGTTATATATATGTGCACTTAAGATTCAAATATATGTAAGTAAATACATGTATAAATTCTTGCTTAAATTAAAGATATGTATAATACATATGTATACATAAGTTTCGAACATATAGATGTATGTAAAAACATTTGGGTTTGATTAGAAGTATGTATGTTGTAATTGTACAGATAATTTCGAATAAGTAAGTATATGGAGTTGGAACATCTATATATATATATATGAATAAGTCTTGATCATATTTTAAGGTATAAATGTTAAAAACATACTTGGGAGTTCGAATATATCTAAATGTATATTTGTGTACAGATTCTTGAATTGAATCGAATGTATGATTCGCAAACTCTTTTGTGATTGAATATGGACTACAATGAATGTGTGTTTGCTATTAATAAGTATTTGAGGAAATTATTCTGTATATGGGAAAATTGAGATTTTCAAGCATAGCGCTTAGCAGGCTTATTGCCGGTGAAACACTTCAGACTATATGTCTAGCAGGCTTAATGCCGGTGAAATATTTCAGACTATATGTCTAGCAGGCTAAGTGCCAGTGTACTGAATCAGGCTTAAAGCCTAGCAGGCTAAATGCCGGTGAATCTGTTTTAAGTATGTGATTAGGTGTACAATTATATGATTTTGGATATATTTAATTGATAAGTATATTTATATATATACATTTGGCTAAGTGCGTTTGATGATTATATATATATATCCGGCTTATACAATTGAGAAATATATATATGCTCTGGGATTATGCATTTGATAAATATATACTTTTAAATATTCGGTACACATATTTGATTAGTAACTATATATATGCATTCGAGATATATATATACCTTGGTTTATAAGTATTTGATGAAAATGAATGCATTCGTTCATATGTATTAGATTTGTATTGGTTTAAAGTTTAAAATGAGTATTCATACACATTCGGTTATGATATGTGTATAATATATATATGCTCAGTTGTATACATTCGTTGTAATGTTGTTTGGTATAAAAATATATATTCAATTGATCGCTTTCGACAGGTATGCATATCTGTCTATAAATGAAATGGTCTGAGTACAATAATATATAAATATTAGTTATTCGTGTTAATTGAAATCTCAGTGAAATAGATTAAAAAGTAACTTTATTTATATATTTATATACGTTTAGTTATGCTGTAGACTTACTAAGCTATAAAAGCTTACTTTGTTTGTTTTCGTCCATTTGCTTTTATAGATTTTGGAGATGCGTTACGAGCTCGGGGATCATCAGCATAGTCCATCACACTATCGACTTCTTTTGGTATTTTGTTAAATATTTGAACTCAATCTTATGGCATGTATAGGTTTGAGTACGATGTTAATTACATTTTGATTGTAAATTATAATAGCTATGCGAAAGTAATTAAATTTTTACGTTGTGATCAGTTTGGTTTTAAAAATGTTGAATTTGTTCGGTAATGCCTCGTAACCCTAATTTGGCGACGGATACGGGTTAGGGGTGTTACACTACACTAGCTAGTAAAATCGAAAAATGAGTGTGCCCGGCATTGGTCGATATAACAGACAAATAAATGTACCCTGTGCTAGTCAGTAAAATCGACTGAGTGTTCATTCATTCAAAACCAATGTCTTAATTTCATTTTAACATTTCACCAAATTGTCCCAAAGACTAACTCTCTTTATATACTTGCCAAACAAAGTAATATATATATAGGAACAATAATTGAGATAATCGGGCTATAGAAGCACCAATGTCTCAATTCCATTTCAAAACTAATTTTACATACAGTTCATATTATTTTTAAAACTATTTAATTTGATTATCTATCTCAATAATCAATTAAATTTACACCAATATGATTGATCTGCCATAATCAACTATTAATTCATTTTATAACTCTTCTATTGTTTTTCCTCCTCCTCCTCTCCATTCCACTTCCTTCATTTACAAGTATCTATACAAGAATCTTTAGTCTTAGTATGACATGCTTTTATGTAACATCAATTATCCTTTCACTATTTATATATATACTTTTAACAAAGTTGTCTTCTTGAGTAGTAGCCACTAAATTGTTTATAACCAAAACTACAGAATTCAAAATTAAGATCTAATTATTTTTATTAAAAAAAACTACACCTAATGACATTTTTACTATAAAAATTTCAAAATTTATTTCAAATTAGATTAATACCAGCTTTTTTTAAAACCTATCCTATTTTGCTGCTAGGTAGCTTCGACTCTTCTTCACTAAAAATTAAATATCTTTCAGTACAAGTCTCATATTATGTTTTTGTTTGTTCCACTTGAAAATAGGCACATTAATATTTTAGGCATATAAATTTCATCTTCTACAAATTTTTGTACAATTTTTAATTATTTTTCAAAGCTAGAACAAGGGAACCCAAAATCATTCTGATATTGCCTTATAAAAATTATTATATCTCCTAATATACAATTTCATTGCTTTCACCGTTGATTTTATAGATAACTAGACTCACTAAGATTTAATTTCATGCTTGATTCAACCTCTAACTCTATTCCTACAATTTTTGGTGAATTTTCAAAGTTGTACTTCCACTGCTGTCCATAAAGTGTTTAATGAAACATTTTGCTCTTCCATGATTTGATTAAGTTTTTCTCATTTCATTATATGACATACTACATTCCAACCAAATCCAATACCAAAACATATAATCACTAAGTTAGACAAATTTTCATTTCTGTTTAAATTAGTCATCTAGTTCGATAATCAATCTCAAACATAGAATTTCGAATTCAAATAATCGTTTTCAGTTTACCTCGGTACCATACTTTGCAAAACAAAATAAATAGGTAACAAATATAATGATTCAATTTATAGAAATACAAACATAACATGAATTAACTTAGTAAGTTCCATATGAACTTACTTGACAAAAATAGCGAAACACAAAACACCGGTGACTAATCTGCAAATTAGCTCAAATCTCGATCTATATAAAAATTTATTTCAATTATTAGTCCCAAGTCTTTTATAACATTCAATATAATGCATATTTCTTCCTATTAATATTTTCACAATTTCTCTAAAGTTTTTCATTTTATTCAATTTAGTCCTTAAAACCGAAACAAGCTTAACTTTCATATTTGAGCTCTGATTTTTAAACTCATTTCTATTTCATCCTTCAACAGCCCTCTATTATCAATAACTACAAAAATTTCATATCAATTTTGATATACTCATGATTTAGTCCCTATGTTCAAAATTAATAATTTTCACTTTACAAATTATCATTTTTTTTCATATATAAGCTTAAAGGTTAATCATTTAACACCAGAATTTCAAACATCCAAATAAAGTAGAACCCTCAAATTTTAACAATAACAAACACTACTACATGGGTCAATTAACTTAAAATACCGAAATTTCAAAAATATAAAAATTATGAGAAAATGACTAAATTGAACTAATCAAATTGAGCTCAAACCTATTGAGCCCTAGGCCGTGCGCTTCTCCCTTTCCTCCCCTGCTACGAAAGGTAGAAGGTGAAAGAAAAAAATGTTTCTTTCCATTACCAACGACCACTAATTTAACATACTTACTTATATATATTTCTTTACTTTTTCTTCTTTTCTTTTTACTTATATATATTTCTTTACTTTTTCTTCTTTTCTTTTTATTAACTATGTTTATATTTCTTTTCTTTTTATTTACACAAAATGAATTTTAGTGGTTAATTGCCACTTTGGCCCCTTTATTTAATTTCAAACTAAAATCTTTTTATAAAATAAATTTTACATCTTATATAATTTAGTCCTTGTACTTAATTTAAGCACTATGTATATGAAATTACCTATTCAAGATTCAATTAGCCTAAAAATTAACTCCATAAATATTTATAAATATTATTTACGAGACTGATTTGCGAAAATAGGGTCCCGAAACCTCAATTTTCAAAATTGCTAACTCAAGAATCGATGCACTTGTACTTTTACTACTTGTCAAATTAGTAAATTTATTCTATCACAATTTAATATAAATTTATAATTAACTTGTAAATATTAATAATATTTACTGACTCAGTTTATGGAAACGAGATCTTGGATCGTAATTTTCAACTCCACTGACTTTAGTATCATAACCCTTGTACCTTCATTTACTACCAATTAAACAAAATTACTAGACCAATTTAATATGTTTCTATACAAGTCTCATAAATATTAAATATTAAAATCTACGAACTCATTTTACGAAAATGACATTTCAAAATCGTAGTTTTTGACCCACTAGAAACCAGGTCATTACATAGTTGCTGACGAAATTCGTTCTTCAATCAATGTGGATGTAATCTGAAATAAAAGAAGAATACTAGAATACTATGAAAAGAATAGAAGTGGAGAACTTACTTGTAGAAATCAAAGGTAGGGAATGCGAAAAATCAAACCTAGATCTTAAGGGAGAGTGTGGCGGCTAGTAGAGAGTAGACCTGTCCATGGGACGGGCCGGGCCGGGTTCGAGCCAGGCCCACAAAAAATTTCAGCCCACTTCCCAGGCCCGGGCCCGGCCCGGCCCGAAATATGGGCCTGAGATTTTGCCCAGGCCTGGCCCGAGAAAAAATATGAAGCCCAAGCCCGGCCCGGCCCTGCCCGTTTTTAATTAAAATTAAAATTATATTTTTAATAAAATTAAAACTAATTATTATTAAAATTAATTGTTAGTAAAATCATCAAATTATTAAATATTAATTGTATTAATTGTTGTAACAAAATCTAACATTTGATTAGTAAAATTATCAAATTATTAATTGAGAAGACGGGGAGATTGGCATTGGAAATGCAAAAACAAAATTTTCCCTGATCTTCAGAAGAATAAATCAAGCATTCCAAATTTTATTTTTGGAAATCCTACCTAAGTTGACCAAAATAATAAAATGCAGTTGGGCTGGTTTTTGGATGTTAATGATTAACAAGCATTTACTAAAATTAGATGCTTTATCACCTGTGTTTTGTTCCATATTGTATTTAAAATATATATATAACTTTTTGCCTTTGTAAAAAAATATTATATATATGAATACTAAATATGGTTTATAAATTAATTTGATTAGTAAAATTATCAAATTATTAATTGTTAATTGTATTAATTGTTGTAACAAAATCTAACATTTAATTAGTAAAATTATCAAATTATTAATTGTATAAAACTAAAACTATTATATTTTAAAAATAAAAATATATGTATTTAATATATTTTCGGGCCGGGCCGGGCCCGGGCCAAAAAAGTTTTGCCCGAGGCCCGGCCCATTTTCTAAACGGACCTCATTTTTTGCCCAAGCCCATATTTCGGGCCTATATTTTTACCCAAACCCTCTCATATTTCGGGCAGGCCGTCGGGCCGGGCCGAGCCGCCCGGCCCATGGACAGGTCTAGTAGAGAGTGTTTGCTCTTCTTTGGGTGTTTGAGATGTATGTTTTCATGCCTAGAACCAATGGGTATAAATAGACTTTTAATGGGCTTTATTCTTGAGAGGGCTCATTTTCGATTGAAAAACACAAGCATGTTGCGACATAGCTTATGCATGGCAAGACACAACGCCCTAAAAACATCCATTTTAGCTTCAAAGTGCTCGTCTCATGCCATAGCTTGTGCATGGTACGACACGAAATCTTAACATCTGGTAATTTGGATTTGAAGTGCATGTGTCGTGCCATGGCCTATGCATGGTGTGACACGACATTGCTCCTAGCCCTTCGAGATGTGTCAAAGTCCTCCAGTCGTCCATTTTTGTCCTCGATTAGCTTCTCCTTGTTCCATTGTGTCTAAAAACTTGTTTGCTCCTAATTTTAACATGCAAATATGCACTTCTTATCTAAAATTTTGCTACAAATGAAAAAATAAAAATAAATTATAATATGTACAAATCAATTAAAGTTCAATGGTTTAACAACTATGCCGTGCTACTAGACTTGTCTGGCAATTCTCTAAATTTCATCATTGAAATCAATTTTTGTTCATGACCATTGTAGGCCTTCCAATCATTCCCATTCCTATCAAGATCTCACCATTTTTCTTATTCTCTTGCATTACGAGTACCTACACTTGCAGAACTCAAAAAGTACCTTTAATCAAGGCCATTAGAGATTAAATTGAATAAAACGTAACACTATTCCCTAATTGATCCCTCACTTTGGGAATCATGGCTACATTTTAACACTTCTATCTCAACATTGATTTTTATAATTAGTTTATTTTGCTCGAGATCAATTATCGATTTAGAATGGGCTAGAAATGGCCTACCCAACAGAATGGGGATTCCCTGCTCTTTTCCAAAATTGAGGACTACAATATCGATGAGGATTATAAATCCCCATACCTTGATCAATACATCCTCGAGTACACCTTTTGGGCATACCAAGGATCTATCGGCTAATTGTAGTGTTATTGAGGTATTTTTAAGATTCTTGAGTCTAAGTTTTTGATAGATCGATAGGGGTATTAAGTTTGTGCTAGCCTTAAATCGTAAAAGGGCCTTGCTAAACTGTCGATCCCCTATCTATATTGGAATTATAAAACTAACCAAATTTTTTAACTTTGTGGGTATTCTTTTACCAATTAGCGTGTTACACGAGGCATCAATGTCAATTTACTCGCCCTTTTTCATTTTTTTATGTCGTGCCATAATTTCCTTTAGTTACTTGCCATATTTTGAGATTTTATCAATTAGTTTTAAGAGCAACAAATTGACATTGAAGGATTTAAATAAATTAAGAAAATTTATTAAGCCTACCTTGTCCTTCTTTTTCTTGTCCTCTAGTCGTGTCGAGAATGGTACCTTCGTTGTGCTCAGATTTAATATTACTAGATTAGGCACCGTTTCGGCCACCTCCTCGATTAGCTCGTGTTGCTTGGTTTCCTCCTCCTCTGTGGGTTAGTCGATGGCTTCGGGAACCTCCTCCTTTTTATGGATGGGCTCCCTAGGTGTTTTAATTCTTTGCCCTATTGCAAAGCAATCGCCTTTTAGTGTTCATTCCTATCTCTCTAAGGGTTGTTCTCCGTATTAATAGGGAGATGTTGACCATTTTTCTTTTGGAACATCGTCATTAATTGGCTCATTTGGTTATAGAGACTACCCATTCGGGATTCGAGTCATCTAAATGTATCTTGGACTTGTCAAATGTGTGTCTTCATTGTTTGCATCTCCCCCTCTAGTCGATCGAAGCATTGACCACATGAAGTATAGTCACTCCCCTCAGTTTTTTGTTACATGGGTAGGGGTTGGTAATGAGGGTTTTGCCGAGTTTGCACTTGATTTGTACCTCCTTGATTGCCGCCCCATTTGAGGTTCGAATGATCCATTCAACTGGGGTTATAAGTATTTGCATAGGGATGTCGACCCCTATTGACTATGTAGCTTGCCTTATCTATCTAGTTTCCAAAGTTTGACTCTACTCTCATCGTCTTGACGGTCGTCTCCAAATGGTTAAGCTTCTCTAAAATTTGTCGATATCAGTCATCTTCACTGTCTTCGTTTATAGCTTTTACCGTTGGTGTACCACCCCTAACCCGTCTTTATCACTGAATTAAGGTTACGGAGTATTACCGTACAATCGAAAATATTTAAACAGCATAACATTCAATAATTTAAATATATCATAAACCATTCAATCACATGCATCCTATCACTAAAATGAGCCTTCGAGGCCCTAAAGATAGCTTTGAGTTAATTCGGGACTAATTTGAAACAAAACAAAAAGTTTAAGAAAAAGTTGTTGAAATTGAAAAATAGGGGTCACGCGGCCATGTGGCCAGGCCGTATGACATAGGCCCAAGTCGTGTAACTTTCGAACAAGGGACACACGGCTGTGTCCCAGCCCGTGTCCTCACTCATGTAACTCACTGAGTAGGGTTACACGGTTGTGTCACATGCCCGTGTGCCAGGTCATGTAACTTTCTGAGTTGCCCCACATGCCCGTGTGACAGGCCATGTGCTAGGCCGTGTAATCCACTAACTTGGAATCTTAAAAAACTTCAAATGACACATGACCATGTGACAGCCCGTGTCCTAGGCCATGTGAACCTAAAATTTTACCTAAAATCAAGCCATTTCATACCCAATTCATGCATAACTAACCAACCCACTTATGCACACTTTCAAGGGACTAAAGCATCATTCAAAAACACATAATAATGCCACTCCAAACAACTTAATTCGCCTAACCAATATGTCATTCAAAGGCACCACAATTGTATTCAAACATCATTGACCTAAACATGCCAACATTACCTTATATCATGCAAAAAATCGTATTCAAATACTTACCAAAGCACATCACAGTTGACCATTATCAAACCATTACAAACATACCAAAAGAACCTTAGATACAACCATTTGAAAGTGACCAAAATGACATAACTTGGTAAGACATTAAAGTGCACCAAACCAAACATAACATTCAAAGCATAAACACACCAAAACACCATTACAAAACATCCTATACATGCTATCATAAACCTTGGCCAAAATACTCAAAATCTACCAAATTGATTGCTGGATAGTGTGATAGGTCTCCTACAAGCTTCCAACCAAATCAAGCTTCCGATAATCTATAGAATAAAAGAAAGAAACTACGTAAGCAACGAGTGCTTAGTAAGCTCATATAACCCAAAACATAACTTACCATTTCATTTATACAATTCATAGAATAAGCATAAGTCAATACCAATGCCATAAGCTTAGTATAAGCCTATACAACATCACCAACTCACAAGTTAGTATAAATTCCATGATACAAATGAATTCAACCTTAAGATAAGTAGTTTCCATATGTAAACATATCATTTAACTCATAAATATTGTAACGGCCTAAATTCAAGGTTATCGGAACAGTGGTTTCGTAGCCACAAATCTGATTTAAAGATAAATTTATTTTAATATTTTTGCATGAATATTGATATGATAGGAAGATCGTATGAAAATATCGATAGAAAAATTTTACAGATTTAGTGGTTAGTTAGAAAAAAATTATTGAAGAAATTGGGTAAAAATAAGGTATCGAGACCTCGATCTCATAAAATCGAGTCAAAAATATTTTTATAAATATTTATGAAATGTTAGTAATATGGTATTAAAATTTCGTTAGAAAATTTTAATGTTTGGATAGTCAATTAAGTGAAAAGGACTAAATTGAAAAAATGTGTAAAAGTTACTAGAAGAATTAAATAGCTCCATTGTTAAATGAGGAGGGACATAAATTGAAAATAAGCCCAAAAGGAGATATTTTGTGTAACACCCCGAACCCGAGGCCGTCGCCGGAGTCGAACACGAGGTGTTAACAGACTTCAAACCACTTAAAAAAAATTTCCAAGACAAGCTGCCAGTCTGCGTACTAGTCCCTTTAAAAATCATATCTTGAGTTCTGAAACTCGAAATCCAGTTCCGTAAATTTTCCCTGAAACTAGACTCATATTACCATCTACATATTTTTTTCTAGAATTTTTGGTCGGGCCAATTAGTACAGTTTATTAGTCAAAGTCTCCCATGTTACAGGGATCGACTACACTGACCTTTGCGCATTACGACTTGGATATCTCCCTGCACAGAGCTTCAATACTGATTCCGTTTGTTTCTATAGAAACTAGACTCAGAGAGGAATCTATACATATATGGCATGACTCCTAATTATCTCTGGTTAATTTATAATGAATTTCCAAAGTCGGAACAGGGAATCCAGAAACCGTTCTGGCCCTGTCTCACGAGAACCTGAATATCTCTTAACATACTGTCCATATGATCGTTTCGTTACTTTCCTATGAAAATAGATTCATCAAGGTTCGTTTACATAATTTATTCATTATTTAATTCCAATCCTACTATTTCTAGTGATTTTCCCAAATCTACATCACTGCTGCTGCCAGCATCTGCCTTTAAGGTAGACTTTACCTATTTCATAGTTTCCATGATTCAACTAGCCCTTTTAGCATAAATAGCACAAATTATGATAGTGATTAACCATTCCATACCAAATGATTATAACATTATGCTCAAACATATATAAGCCATTTTCGCATGGCTATATACATTAACCAAAATATTCTTCCGCCACTAGTCTATTTTATACATGCCATAAGATAATCCAAAACATAGCAGTACCAAACAGTGGATAGTGATAGTGTGACTAGTTGCTGACGATCCCCGAGCCTGTAGCTTCGCAATGAGATCTATAAAACAGAGGAAACAGAGTAAACGGAGTAAGCATTACAATGCTTAGTAAGTTTTAAGCAGTGTCAACAGATAACAATCAAATTATAACATAGTTGTTCGTATTTTTATTTCACTCTTCCTTCGGGCATACCATCCCTTTACCGAATATGCACATCTCATCATATACAATAGGCAGATAAACTTTCACATAAAAGTGAGCTCATGTGACATAGATATATCGTATGATTTCACATCACCTCTCACACTGATCCGATGTCACATAATCATAGGAATAGTCTCATAGATTGCTCTCGTATGCATCACATAACTACCTTATGATTTAGTGCAAATCAAGCTCACATATAAACTGGGATTACATACCTGTTTAACCTTTCGCATTGAATATATTTATAAGCAATTCTTATTACGAAGTCTTACCCGGACATAATCTCCACATGAAGTTATCGGGTCTTACCCGGACAAAATTCCCACACGTAGTCATCGGGTCTTTAGAGCTCGGATATAGTACGAGCACGAAGCTTACGGACATTAATCAGTGATAATATTCTCGCATAAAGCCTGCGGGGTTTTAACCCGGATATAGTACTGACACAAATGCCCTTCGGGACTTATCACATTTATGCACTTTCACATCCATCACGTTGGCCACTCGGCCCCGTCACATATATACACTTTCACATTCATCACATCGGCCATTAGTCCTTATCACATATATACACTTTCACATTCATCACATCGGCGATTAGGCCTTATCACACATATACACTTTCACATTCATCACATCGGCCATTAGGCCTTATCTTCATCACATCGGCTATTAGGCCTTATCACATATATACACTTTCACATTCATCACATCGGCTATTAGGCCTTATCACACATATACACTTTCACATTCATCACATCGGCTATTAGGCCTTATCACACATATACACTTTCACATTCATCACATCGGCCATTAGGCCTTATCACATATATATACACTTTCACATTCATCACATCGGCCATTAGGCCTTATCACATATATACACTTTCACATTCATCACATCGGCTATTAGGCCTTACTATCATTTCATATTCGAATACTCATAAACTTACAATATCACGATTTAGAATTCAAGTATGGGTTTAATCAATAGCTTATGAGCAACTAAAACAAGTTTATCAAGGTTCACAACATAATCTCAAATTCAGCACAAGCTGTTTTTCCTGAGCAATAGTCACTAAATCATTTATAACTGGAGCTACAAAACTCCAAATCACTTTCCGTTAATTTTTCCTGAATATAGACTCGTATATCTTCCATCCATAAAATTTCCAGAATTTTAGGTTTGGCCAATCAATACCAGATTTTTCTTAAAGTTTCCCCTGTTTCACTGTTTGACTAATCTGACCACTCTTCACTACGAATCAAATTTCTCATTTTACTGAATTCAAAATGTGTTTTATTTGATTTAATTTGAAACTAGACTCATTAAGGAGTCTAAGCATATAAATTTTATCTTATAACCATTTTTGTACAATTTATAATGATTTTCTAAAAACAGAACAGAGGATTACAGTGTCATTCTGCGCTGTCTCACACAACTTTAAGTATCTCATTATCGGAAATTCCTTTGCTTACACGGTTTCTTTTATAAGAAACTAGACTCATTAAGATTTAATTTCATGTCTCATTCAGCCTCTAATTCAAATCCATAAATTTATGGTGATTTTCTAAAGTCACGTTACTGCTGCTGTCCTAAGCAGACTATTTCAAATTACCCTTGAATTCCCAAGCTCAAACACTTAAGAACTTACCATTTGAGCTTAGAACATATCATGGCCACATCATATCTTATTAAATCAACTCATCATGTCCTATTATAATTGAATTTACTCAACGTTTAATCACTTAAAACTTACCTCGGATGTGGTCGAACAATTTCGGCGGCTATTCGATCACTTTTTCCTTTCCCTTATCCAACTGTGGTCCTCTAAGCTCTTGAGCTAATTCAAACAAATTTAACCTATTAAAGTCTCATTATGCTAGCTTATGGCCGAATATGACAAGGAGTTTGATTGGTCATATGGCCACCTTCTAGCTCAACTACACAATGGTCATATGCATTTTCAATCACATCAAGCAATTTAATACAATTCATTCGAACATCAAAAGAAAACCTCAAGGTACTTAGCCCATATATACTTTAGGCATTAGAGTCACATATATATATGGAATCATGAATCAAACTCAACATTTTAGCTAATATTCCCCCTTGGCCGAATTTTCTAAGCCAAGACAAAAGCATCAATATGCTTGCCTCTAACCGAATACATGCAACACCAATCTTCTTCCTATGGCCGAATATGCATGTCTATGTTTAGGCCGATTATATACTTAATACCACACATAAATGGCATACATTTTACTAACTAATGCATTACATATTATTTAACCATGTATATCACCAATCAATTTCATCACAATTTCACTTAAGCCTATTCTCAATACAATACATCGTGCTCAAATCATTATTCAAGTTCAAATTCGGCCAGCACACATATACATACTAGCAACTATGTATTAACATTGCATTTCATACTATAACCGAATGTATAGCTCATCGAAATATATTTATTCATGTTCCCTTAACACATATTGGTCAACTAGATCATGCATTATTCTTTGGCACATTTGGTCATTAAAGCAATCACCTATTTAACTTTCAAGCATTTTTATACTAACATTTCTCCCAAGGCCGAATTTATATACAACCTTTAGTACTCATTTAAAGTTTATATTTTAAGTAATTAATATACACAATATTAACCAAATATCCATTTACTAAGCATTTTAACAAATTTTCCTTCAACTATCCACACATTCGGCAATCACATAATCAAACACTAAACCTTAACTTCCAAGCCAAAACAACTAGCAAATTCAACACATCCAACATAAATTTCCATGCTAATGACATCAAAACAACTACTAAGAATTTCAAGCTCCTTGGCCGAATTTCAATCTTCCAAAATAACAAAATTTGAGCCATGAAATAGGTAGAATTCAAACTAACCATTCAATTTATGCATGAATTTCCAAGAGTAGCATTGTACATACCTTGATCTAGCAATCTCCTTAGCTGAAAATTTTAACAACAAAAGGAAATTTCTTCTCCACCCTTTCCTAGCTACGGCAATGGAGGAATAAACCAACTTTGGTTTCTCCTCCCACTAACACATTATTTTTATTACCCATACTCTTTTATTCATCTTTAATTCATCTAATACATTTTTTTATTACATATTTCTCACCACTAATAAATATAATAATATTAACCCATGCATATAATGCCCATACTTATAAGCTTGGCCGGCCACTAGCATTAAAAGTGGCAAATTGGCATGCAAACCCACTTATTTGCATCATTCAATAATTAATCACTTAAAATAAGCCACACATATATTCAAAGCTTCTCACATAAGTCCTTTTTATTTAGAAACACATTCAAATTGACAAAAATCAAAGCATTCAAATTTCACACATGCATGATCACATATTTTAGACATAAAATATTATATTCAATTATTTCTGCAACTCGGTTTAGCGGTCCCGAAACCACTTCCCGACTAGGGTCAAATTAGGGGTGTCACATTTTGGGTGGCATAAGTTGAGAAAAATAGGAGAATTGGTGAAATAAGGGCAAAATGGGAAAATAACAAATTTTACTAACATAAAAATAGGATCAAATTGGAATATCTAGAATTCTCTTCATATTTTCTTCATTATCATCAGCCAAAAAAATGTCCTATGGGTTTATTCAAGTTGGTACTTCATAATTTTTGCACCAAGTGAGTTAATCCTTGCCTTTTTCTTGTAATTTTTGTGTTTCTAAGACTTTTACAACTTGGTCATATTACTAAATTCATTAGTTTTTTATTTTATGAATGAAATTGAAAGTTTCTATGAATATGTACTGGAATTTTATGATGAAATATCATGAAATTGAAGCTTTAATTTGTTTATGAGATGATTTTATTGGGTAATTTCAATAGAAATTGATTTGTAGGACCTAATTGTGAAAAAGTTTGGAATTAAAGTCTAATGCTAAAATTCTGATTTCCAAAGGTTATAAAGTAGTTTAAAGTGATAGAATAAAGTGTTAATTGAGAAAACTCAGCTCAATTTAGAGGTTAATTGAGTAGGGATGAAATTATCATTTATTGAAAGCTTAGGGGAAAAATGGTAATTAACATCATGCACTAAAACAGTTTTGGACAGCAGCAGTAGTCTAAATTTGAAAAATCACCAAAAATTGTAGAGATCAAATTATAGAATTAATAAAATTTTAAATTAAATCTTATTGAGTCTAGTTTCTTATAAAAAACGGTGTAAGCAATGAAATTGTAAATCATGAGATATAATAGATTTTATGGGATAAGGTCAGAATGAATTCGGGTTCCCCTGTTCTGACTTCAGAAAATCATAAAAAATTGGATAAAAATAATTAGGGGCTTAAATTTATATGTTTAAAATCCTTGATGAGTCTATTTTCAAAATAAACAAATGAGAACACCATCCAAATTCTGTACAATGAGATAATTAATTTTTAGAAAAGAGGGGTTGGAACTATCGAACAGCGAAACAGATGAAACTTTAAAGAATAAACTGTTCTTATTGGATAAACCAAAAATTCTAAAAATTTTATGGTAAGAAGATATGTGAGTTTAGTTTTGGGAAAAATTAGCAGATCTTAATTTAGAGTTCCGTATCTCAATATATAAATAATTTAGTGACTATGACTCAATGAGACAGCTTTGAATGCACTATAAATAATAATGGAATTATAGAGAATGTTACATATGAACATGAAATGTATTAGATTAATGATTAAATTTATTTATTTAGATCTAGAAAATTCAAATACGAAGCTAGATTGAGGAAAAGAAAAAGTTCGGGATTAGTAGATTTTTGTTTACGAACAAGTATCGAGGTAAGTTCGTGTAACTTGAATTATATTCTTAAAGCTTGAAATATATTTTTCTTGATGTGAATATGATTTGGATGTTTATTGTGTGATAATTGATGAAGTATTGATATTCTTGATGAAAAGAGAAAATAAATCTCGGTTGAATGAAAGGAAAATTTGATGGATCTCTGAAAAGGAATTGACGGTAAAAAGGATCTAGCCCGGACGGGTGATCTTATCCTGATATAGCCCTCCCGAAGAATATGTGAAAAATAGATTTAGCCCAGACGGGTAATCCAAATTAGGGACTGAATTTAGCCTAGACTTGTAATTCAGATCCAAGCTCATTAGAGTAATTGCTATTGCAGGGGATTTATCTTGGACTAGTAATCCCGACAATACTCTATGAGTTTATATTACAGAGGATTTAGCCTGGACTGGTAATCCCGCTGTAAGGATGAGGTTCGCGGGAGTGTGCTTTCTGAAATGGAAATGTGCGCACGTGAATATGAATTGACGAACCCGGATTTGTAAACTAAAGTGTACCCCTGAAAATCCATCGAAATTCCAAGAAATTCTACGGGATAAATATGGAAAAATAACAAGGAAATGGAAATCATGGTATTGATGAGCTCATCAATCATGGTATATATTATTGATACATGGAAATTATTGGACTAATTTGAATGTTGAGTTTGTGCATGATAGGGGAATAATGTATTGAATGGGTGTATGAATGTTTATTGCATTGTATTGAAAATATTAGGTAAGTATAATTCTTGTTACATGAACTTACTAAGCACAAAGTGCTTATCTTGTTACTTTTTCCCTATTTTGTGGTGTTAAGAGCTCGGAGGTCGGATTCGATAAGAGACGTATCACACTATCAACCTCAAGATCTCGGTATATAAAGAAACTTTATTTTGGAAATCACTGGCATGTATAAGCTAGTAAATTAAATGTTAATGTGAAATGAATGTATGGTTAACCATTGGTATGGCTAACAAATTTTGGTTTTGGTATGTGATTGGGTTATCTTATGAATACGTTAAATCTATCTTGAAAATATGTTGAAATGGATTGGTTGTGTTGGATTGGTCTCGGTTTAAAATTGCAAGAAAGATTAGATATTTATAAAGGGGTTATATTGAGTTCAAAAAAAAAACTTCGGGATTTTGCGAAAAATTTCTTATGGTTTCGATTTAATCCCGGTTTGGTCCCGATGTATGTTTTGGGCTTCGGAGTCCCATCCAAGGGACTTCATGACATGTTTCGATAAATGAATAGTATTTAACTCGTAATAACAAAAAAATTATTTAGTAAAATTCGGTAATGCCTCGTACCCTATTCCAGCGACGAATGCGGGTAGGGGGTATTACAAATATCTTCATGAGATCATGATTCATTCCATTTGCATAGTTACCTTTTTATTTCCTTTTCTTACCTATTGAACCATCTAGAATTACATCGAACACTCGAGAAAACTCACATATACTGTGCCTTTACATATAATTGTAACCTTTCCTTTACATCATTGCTCACACAAGTTGTGAAATGGGCATGCTCACACGAGTTGTAAGTCGAAATGTAAGCTACATGGTGCTGCTCACACGAGCTGTGGAGAATCTGCAACAAATGTAAGACCTCAACCATCGGTAGGACATCCAAGACCAGCACCCGAAACTTGAATTCCCTAATGACATGTCATTTGTATCCTAATAATTCTTAAGGTTCAACCGAGATTCGATATCCATCAATTCATTATAGCACTGATACATTCATATGGCAATTCATTTATATTAAAACAACATAGTAAACATTCAATTTAGCTAACCTTAAAATGATTAGAGTTCATACGAACTTACCTCAATAGCTAGGGCTTAGAAATATCGTTAAACTAATCTGAAGCTTTAGCTTTTCCTTGATTTAAGTCCGATTGTGATTTCATTCAGTTAAGTACTTATATGATTCAATTTAACCCATAATACATATTTATGACAAATTACCAATTTGTCCCTAACATTTTAACTTTTCACAGTTTAGTCTTTAAGCTCATAACTTAAAATCTAACCATTTTAACCTAAATTCAACTTAACCCATGTTGCAAAGGACCTTAAAGAAACTCATAATCATTAAAAATTCATAAAAAAAACCTAGGATTTATACCTTTAACAATTTAATCCCTATTTCTAAAATTAATCAAAAATCACTTAATAAAACTTGTTTATTTTTCAACAAGGATTCATAATCTCTCAATTAACATCAAAATTCATTCTAAAGCATCCATGGAAAATCCCTCAACCTTTAATAGTTTTACAAATTAACCCTCGGGCTAGCTATATTAAGTTAAAACGAACTCAAAAATATAAAAATCATTAAAAACGGGGCTTGAACACATACCATGCAAGTGAGAACAATGCTTAGCCAAAACCTAGCTAATCTTTTATTGATGAATCGATTTTGAAGAAACAAATGTGAGGAAGATGATGATTTTAGCCTATTTGATTTTAACTTTATTTATCATTTTACCCTTTAAAAACTATCAAAATTTTATTAAAACCTTGTCCATGCACATCCACGAACACTTTAAATGGTATATTTACCATCCAAGTTCTTTAGTTTAAGATTTCATAGCCATTGAACCCCTTTAACTAAAAGAACTCAACTAGTCATTTTTACCTAATTAACCATTTAAACATCAAAATTTCTTAACGAAATTTTAATACGACCTTAATATACTCCCACAGACATTAAAATAATAATAAAATAATAACTCACTCATTGGAATTGTGGTCCCGAAGCCATAATTTTTGACACCACTGAAAACGGGTTGTTACAGTTGGAGGCTTGTATTTGTACATCAATCTCTTATTGGGCCACATGTACAAATTCATGGCCATGTCATCTATGATTTTGTAGGCTCATTCATACGTGTGAAACATGATAGATCCTTTGGTTGCTCCATCTAGGCTGGATATAATATTACAGTCTACATCGTTATAGAAAATCTGAGTCTGGAGCCACGCTTGCAGTCTGTGATGTGGGTATTTCCTCAGCATCAACTTGTAGCACTCCCATGATTCATATAGGGATTCACCTTCATATTGTTTAAAATTGGTGATTCCTCACCTAAGCTGAATGGTTCTACTAATCGAGAAAATTTTATAAAGAAAATTTTTCACTAAATCATTCCAGGATGTAATAGAACATGGCTCTAATAAGTAACCAATTGGCTGAGTTATTGCACAAAGAGAATGGGAATAACCTAAGACGCACAACATCATCGGATACCTCGTTGTACTTAAAGGTTCCATAAAGTTGTAGGAACCGTTCCAAGTGTTGATTCTGATCTTCCACCACATTTCCCTTGAATTGCAGTGTATTCTAGATCATTTGAATAGTAGTCATCTTTATCTCAAAATTATTGGCGTTCATCATTGGTCGTTTGATGCTATCTCACACCACATCGAGGGTTGGTAACGTGTACTCACGCAACGTCTGCTGATCCATTAGGACTTCTTCTCGTAGATTAACTTGTTGCTCTCATGGATCTTCAAATAACGGATTTTCTCGGGGTAAATTTATTACCGCGGGTGTATCAGTGTTCATTGACTAACGAGTGCGCCTGAGTATTTTCTCCAAATTTGGTTATGGTTCATTGGGGTGCGGGAGTTTCGGGTCATAAACAAACTAAAAAGTTAAGAATTAAAAAGAAATTAAACAAATAAAATAAATAAATAAACAAAAATTAAAAATATTGTATCTATAGGCTTTAACGATCTTATTTATCTTATTAATTGTAAAGGTATTTTAAAGATTTAATGCCGAAACCTCCCTGACAACGACGCCAACTACTTAATCGCCTATAAACGTGTAAAAATATCACACCAAAAATATATAAAAGTAAATCGACTGTGTCCGCAAGTATACAGGTCAAATTGTAACATAGTATATATGTACAACGAAACACAGAAAGTATTCTGAAGATTATACCCAAGGGAGGATGGAATAAATCCATAGAAAACCTCTTTATAATAATAAGTCTAAATAGTAATAATTAAATCATATATTACGAAAAATCATAAAAGGGAATAATAATAGAAATTAAGTAATTAAAATAAATAAAATAAATTAGACAAACAACTAAATTGATAAAACTAATTAGGAAGATTAACTCGTTTTAGGATTTGTAATTAATTTTGGATTAGGATTTTAGGGTGGATTAGCTATCAATTAATCAATTATTACCTCCCAACCTCTAATTAATTAATCAATTGCTTGATACTCTCTTATCTCCCGACCTCACTTTCTCAACCAGGATAAACTATGATTTACTCAGTTAAACTTATCTCCCGATCTCATTTAACCTATGATTACTTTCTACGGTTGTCAAGCCTAGGGTTTAGGAACACGTAATCTATACCAACTAATCCTCTCGAGAAACTTTAAACCCTTCGTTAATTATGTCCCCATCCACTCATTAATCTTCCTGAGGGATTTAGCCACTCATGTTATTCATAATCTTAATCTCAATTAAATAAAACATGAAAAGATCCTGATTGAATCGAAAGAGAAAATAGATTAGAATAATCTTGAATTTAATGTCAAATGAAGAATGGAGTGGTAAATCTCACAATTGGAATAATGGATATCATCGCTTGCAAAAGCAAATAACTAAAATACTTCAATAATATAAAAAGAACTCTTGGATCGAAATCGATTCCAAGAGGAAAGAACAAAGTTGTTTATAAAAAATCGAAAGAAAACTAAGTTTAATCCTACTCCTAAACTACGAGGGTTTTTGAAGGCATCTAAGATGACTTAGTTACATCAAACCCTTAAGATCTTATTTATAGGAGTGTTGGAAGCCCGAATTAGGTCTTTGAAGTGTCCTAGGTTTTCATATAAAGTTGATTATGCAAATAAAAATAACCCTGGAAGACTTGGGCAGCACGTCAACTCTGTTGCACTATACAAGATCTATGGCATGGCATGACATGTGATTCACACCTTATTTGGTTGGTTACATGCTTTGACGGCTCGGGAAGCTTGTGCATCAATCATCCCTTGCTCCCACATCAATTGAGCCTATAATTCGTCATCCTACATAATCAATTCAACACATTAGAATTACCTAAGGCCAATGTCAGCCTAATAGGTAACAACATTCACAAATTGTGTTAAAAACACTTATTTTTATTAAATTTTAATGCTAAGTACTAAGTATCGAGAATGCAATACTAAATACTAAATTGGCTAGAAAATAAGGTCTTTAAGTGCGGAAATAGACTGAAATTACTACTACATTTGACGGCAGGTCATTAAAACAAAGGGAAATTCCCCCCAATTAAGTCTTCAGCACTACTATATATAATAACAGTATTACATGGCTAAATTAGGTTAATTACTAATGTCTAATCACATTTAATTAAGGTTGTGTAGACTAAAACACCCTTAGCTGTAAATTGGGCCTCGTCGAACTGGTGTCATGACATTCATAAGCTGCTATCGTGACATTAAACATCAAACTTGACTCCCTTGGCTTCAAAGGTGGATGTCGCGACATTGATGTCTTCATGCTCCTTGGTTACTTCGAAGTTGGTTGTTACGACATCCTAGTTGGATGTTGTGACATTGAAGATAGTCCATTGACTCCTTGGCCTAAATTGATGTCCTACACAGTTAATCAACTTGTTAATCTTCCCTTAGGCCTGGATTGGCCTAAAAGGTCATAAAACACATCAAAGTGCTCATTTTATTAATTTTAACTAGGAAAGTACTAAAACATAAAACTAACTAAAGCAATGTTAAATCACTTGAAAACAAGCTCATTAAATGTTAAAAGAAATCTAATTTGCCACAACGAATTGTGGCAGATCATCAAGCTTTAAGATGTGATGAGTTTAGTAAGTACATCAAGAATTAAACTTACCATTTAAAACAACCTATGTTATCATTTAAAGTATCTGAATATTAGTTATGTACAGTGAAATTAAGTGAAAAGTAACCATAGTGAATTATTAAACTAACATTCTATAGATCACTTACCAATTCATTTATATAACCACTTACCTTTTATATTATTTTCCCAATTGTAGACTCAATAGAACACGTAAGATATGTGTATTGAAAATTAATTCATTTGCACAACGGTGCCAGTACTACCTTACACCAAAGTGTAAAATAAACAAACGACACTGAAATGCCACTGTCACTAGCACCGAAGTGCCACTATCACTAGCGCACTTGAAAATCTCCTAATGGCATGTCATCTATATCCTACTAGCTCACACCTTGTCTACATGAGCATTTATATGTTAAATTCAGTACATTTACTCAACAATTAAAAATAATTTAAATTTTACACCTTTTTCCGTATAGTCTTTGTTCAGATGAAAATTCACTATACTTTCTAATTTCACTATAACTTTACTTTTCGTCTATTCACTAATACATTATACTTCATTCAAACCCTATTTATCAATATTTTGGTTCACATGTCTAATGTTTTACACTTGACAATGTCCTTACTACAATTTAGTCTCTTCATTCAAATCTACTCATTTTGTAATTAGAATCCAATTCATATTTTCACTTCCCATTCATCAAATTTTATACATATATACTTGACATATTCACATACAATTCAATCATCATGTAGAGCCCCAAACCTGGCCAGGATGGTCTGACCCAATCTAGAATGACACTTACGTGACTCTCCTTACTGACCACCAAACACACCAAAAAATCATCGTTCACACCTCAAAATATGCATGCAACATATTTATATGTATAAGCATCAATCATATAGTCTTAAACTCTAAATCATGCTTCTGTTACGCTACTCTAATCAATACAACAATAGGGGTAAATTCATATTTCCTTATACAATATACAAATCATACATACCTCAACAAGTTAAGCATATATACAGTTTAAAGCATTTGAACTTAGACTATATTTGAAAGAAACAATTTAGAAAAATAAGAAAGACTCATTTAATTACAAAACAAAGATTTAAGGACTCTAATTGCAAAGTATAAAAATCAAAATTGTATTGCAAAATTATGAAAACATGGTTCAATCACACAATATATCATGTCGTGACCACACAACATTCCTTGTCGTGACGTCGATCCTTCGTTGCAACGTCGTCTATAATTTCTGTAGAAAATAGCCCAAAACTGCATATGACACTTTTTCACATTACCAAGCATATCAATTCGCGCATTTAGCTTAATTTATCTAATCCAAAATATCATATAACATAGATAGATCGTATTAAGCATTATCACACACTTCAAAATTTATCAACACACAATTTGACATCCAACATAAATAGTTATGCTAGCATGCAATCCTAACTTCATAAATCAATTACTTAGCATACCAATTTTACATTAATAGAATTTTTATGTGCATAAAAGGTCTATTTCATACCAACAAGTCATTTGAAACTTGCTACAACTTTCAGCATACACTAAAAACATCTATATCATTATTCGCCCATAGGCATACAAATCATTTATCATGCAACTCAAACCATCATAACATTCATATTCAAAATCAAAATTCTCAAATAATCAAAGAAAATATCAAAGTCTAACTCCCAAAGTAAAGTCCCATATTGCCATCCTTATTGAAGTAGGAAACACATCACATACTCAAGAAAGTTTGGTCTTGTTTTGGATCACTTGGATGGCTCACTTCTCCTCCAACAAAACAACTATTTATCTGTAAAATATACATAAGAGTGTGAGCTTTTAAATATTGGTGAGTGCTAAAAATGACCACAAATAAACCACAATCTCAAGGTTATAAAAAAGCATATTGTATCATTCACTCATGGCATAGCATTAAGCATAACTCCTATCAATCATATTGATATATTGGCATATTGTGACTAAGAAACATGTATAAACACATATGTATTGGATAAGCAGATCTCCCAACACACCAAATGACTCATAGAGTCTATACTAGTCCCATAAAAGTGTAGCATGAAGCTAACACTCTCCAAACACACCAACTAGTCCCATTGAATAGAGCTAAGTTCAACATTCCCTTGTCTCTCCAAATCAGTCTCGAGGCCTCGATGCCCACATAAATAAGCAAATAATGGTGAGTACTCACAATCTTATGGCTTGCCAATGATATCCAATGGTTCCAAAAGATCACAATGCCTACATATTCAGTTAAACACACATGAACTTATTATTTTATGCACACTTTCACATATCATATAATACATGTCCATATCACTTAATCAAATCTAATATAAGGCACTTTCAAGTGCTCACATAACAGTCAAAGAGCCATATAACATTGATCTCATATCTTGTGCATAAATATCAGCAAGCTCATATCATATTTATACATAATCACATAACATTGTCATTGACATTTCAGGATAATTCACATAGCATATCACATCTCATAAACATGATTTGAATAATGATAATAGATCGAATAGGGATACTTACACTCAAAACTTATAATAGGTGTCTAGGCTAACCTAAGCTCCCTAATAATGGATTGAATTGTGCCTAGAAGAAACAATTCCGATCACTCACCGGATTACTTTCGGTCGAATGTCAAAGGCTAGGTAAGCTTCTCTTTGCCTTTTGCCTTGCTGGTAGAAGCTCCCAATTGATCCAGCATTTTGAATACATAATAAAAACATTACACACATTAATTACATACTTATTTGCATCCAAACCATAGCAAAACTGCAAATCTACACTCTTTTATTACTACCGAAAATTAACTAGTTTTACCGAAATAAGAGATTCCTTGCCAAATTTTCATTTTTAAACCTCGAATTTGATTTCAAACATCCTAAATACCATTTAATTACAAATCTAAGTCTTCAATTTCATCTAATTAGTCAGATTTAACTTTTCCAAAAAATCAAGCTCTCATGAGCATTTAAAATAGAGAAAATGTTCTATTCTTAAAAATTCATTAACGATCGATTAAACTGAGTTGAAATACCTTCTAATTAGTTCAAAATGGGTCAAAAATAACTTTAAAATAGTATGTTTACTTATGATTTCAGGATTCATCATTTTTTAATCAAAACTTGGTTTAAAAACGTTAGATCTATCAAAATATCCATACAATCAAGTAAAACTCGAATTGAATTAACAACATGATTTGTTTGATCATAAAAATTCAGAATGTTACCTCAATTTTTTAAAAATGGAAAAATATGGATCTAATTCAAGGATGAACATGAGAAGAACAATGGCAAAATTGATGGAGAAATCATAGTTTTTTCTTTGAAATTGGAGGTTATTTTGGTGTTTGGAAGGTTAGAGAGTCTGAGTTGTTTGGCTAATTTAAGAGGAAAACTTAAATTGGGATTTTTATAGAGATTTCAAATGGAAGAGATGGAGGTAAAGTGACAGTAAGGTGTTTAAATAGCCAACCATTTTTCAAAAATTGGGCAATTGCCCTTTTACCCACTTTGGATTTCCACCCTTTTTTAAACCAGTCCAAATTTAATTAAAACCCCATTTCATCATTTTTTTTCAAAACCGGCTTTATATTTAGAATCCGTTTTAAATTAATTAATAATCAAACGCTTATTTTAATTTCCCTACCTAAATTTTAATCTCATTTATTATTTTAATATTTTTACCTAATTATTTCTACGATCCTAATTCTGGTATTTGGTTCACTAACACAATTCTACTAACCTGATTTTTGGGATGTGACATATCAATCCATTTTAATATGACTTACACTTAGGTTGAATTAGGTAAAGTAAAATTCTTGAAGTACTTACAATCAAATGCTTGGATGAGCTCTTTCTTCTTCCTTTATTCTTTTGCTACTTCTTTCCCCTTATAAAGACCTTGTTAATCACCTCTCTTCTTTTTCTCTTCACTAACATATCACACACATACAATATTTAATTTCAAACCCACAATCACGCATCATTTCCATGCACCTTTAATGAAATAAACATAAAATCCTTAAAGAAACTTCATCATCCTTACCTTGAACTTTTACTTAAATCCCTAACTTCACTTTTTTCTCTCCATAAATGTGAACACTAACTAACTTTACAAGAAACTTAGCTTGCTATGAGGTTGCTCTATTGATTTCACTAGGAATCAATGGAAAATTTGATGTTTTTGAGCTTGAGGAGATTGGAAATGGTGAAAAAGGACTAAAATAAAAGAAAATAAATTTTGGCTATAAAGAAGGTGGAAGGTGACGTGAAAGAGAAGGGATGAAGATAATGGAGAAGATTTTTCTACATCTTTCTATATTAAAAATCTATTTAATTTAATATTTTAAATTATTAATAATATCTAATTAAAAAAAATCTAAACATCATCATACACTGGTCCACATTCAATTTCAATCTCATCCAAAATTTATTGTAGTTCTTGGTTAAATTAGACTTCTAATCCTTCCTCTTTTTCCATCAATCTAATGCAATTATTCTATTTTTTTTTAAAAAATTATACTTTTACCCCAACACTTTTCATATTATTGCGATTTAGTCAATACCTCAATTTAATTTTTTTCTCAATTCAAAAGTCTTTTTAATTTCCTACATGATCCAACTACCTTTGCTACTCATACTCATAATTCCCATTTTACTTACTTAGAAAATTCTAACACATGCAAGTTCCAAAATGGCACTACTCTCATCTTAAGGGGTGTTACGGATATTACATCCACGATCTTAGCTCAAATCCATGTAAATGTGTAATTTTTTAAAAAATTTTAAAATTTTTTCTTATATTTATATTATGAAATAATAGGTACCAAATCTTTTCATATTTTTATTTTTGAAAACAAATTTTCATTTTCATTTAAAAAACATGTTTTTTAAGAAAGAAAATTTAAAGAATTAAAATTATTTTCTAAAAATGAAAAAGAAAATAAGAAACTATTTTCCTAAACCAAATGGAGGTGTGTTTGGTCTTAGAAAATATGGGTTATTTTTGTGTTATTTTTTTGGAAAATAGATTTTTCTTTAAATGTTAGGGTTGAAAATTTTGAAAAATATTATGAAAAAAGTGTTTCATTATTTCCGCTAAAACTATTTTGAAAAATTAGAAAAATACATACTTTTTTAATTTGGATTTAATCGATGAATTGATCCTAATTTTAATCTATAAAGCCAATAACTTTTCTTAACGAATTAGTGACCATGGTTTGAGTTCGCAATAACCTTTTTTTTTATTTTTTAGACATAATAAATATTTGTTTTTATTAAAATAAAAATATTTCATTTTCTATGATCACTTATGTTTATTTAAATTAGTTTTATTTTATTATATTAATAACATTTTTATTTATTAACAACCTTTTAATATCAAATCATTTATCATGACTTGAGTCTATATACATTTAGGGACTTCTTTTATTAAAATAAAAATATTTTTACTTCAAATTTTTATTAAAAAAATTCTCATTACAATATATTTTTTAAATTTGTATCACTTATGTTTGTTTAAATTAACTTTATTTTATTATATAATTAACATTGTTTGTTTGTCTTTTAATTTAATTACTATTTAGTAATTGTATTTCATATTTTTATTTAAAAGAATATGTATCAAATATAATTTTATTTTCATTTAAAAATATATGTTTTCGATTTATAGAAATTAAATAATGAAATTTATTAAGAATAAAAATAAAAAGTATTTTTCATTATTTTCAGTTATTAAATAAAATAGTTAATAAGAATAAATAATACTAGATTTTCCCCACGGGGTGAAAAGAAAATTATATTTATAAAATATTTAACAGTCTTTGAATTAACATTTTTTTAATAATTGAAGATATAAAGTATTTCATGAATAATTCTTCCTAAAGCTCAAATTCAATCCTTAATTTATCATTTGTTTTATTAATATTTATTAAAATTAGTTTATAAATAGTTTTAATAAGTATTTCAAAAAATAATAATTTTAATGAGTGATTAAAAATTGAAATTTAGTTATTTAATTGATGATAAGTTGATTCATAATACCAGTTGATACATTATCTAATGAGTAAAATAAAATAGTATCGTTTCTATTTTGGTTAGTTTAAATTTTTTTATTAATTTAGTCACTGTTATTAAAAAAAATTTGTTCAAAATAATCACTCAATCGTTTTTTTCATATGATTGAAGATGCCACATCATCAGTTTTTCCACCTATTTCCACGTAATTAAAGGGTTAGAAATTTAAATAAATTTAAAACATGTTTTTGATTTAATTAGTTTATTTAGGAAACATAAAAGGAATTGCATTATTTCCCTGAAATCTCTACTAAAGATTAGATGATGACGACGACGACGATGGCCTTCCTTCTCCCTCTCCTCGATTATTTTCGTTCTCACCTGACATCTTTTCTAAAGATTTCCCTTTCGATTCAGGAACCAAGAAAGTGAAGAAGCCTAGTGCATTGATTACACCTAATACAATAAGTGAATTCTTGACTCCAATACCTGCAGGGTACCCTGCATCTGCCATGGCCTTATCCTTATTCTGCGCCAAATACAAGAACCCAAATGCACCAAGCTTTCCTGCGGCTGCTGTTATACCATGGCAAGTGGACCTCAACCTTGCAGGGAAAATCTCATCCGGTACCACAAATGTTGTGGCGTTGGGTCCGAAATTCGAGAAGAAGAAGGTTAATGAGTACATCACAACGAAACCGATTCGGCTGTCCTTATGAGTCTAGTGGTTGTAAGGGAAGGCCAGTGCAAGCATGAACATAGTCATGAACAAGAAGCCCATCAATTGGATGGCAAAACTTCCCATAATATGTAATATCAGTGAACCAGTAGCCTAGAATGGTGCTGCAAAGAGCAATCAGTGTTTGTGCCCTTGCAATTTTGTGAATTTCTTAGAACCAGCAGAAATAACTTCAAACCACGAAGTCGTTAATGCTGTTGGGCACCCACAATGACATGCTGGGATGGGATTTCATTCATGCACCTTCTCCTCTGGTCTAGGTTCTACGAGATTAAGAAACTCAAATTTGCAGAAAGAGTTGAACAAATTTATTTGGAAACAAACCTTTTATGTTTCTTAAATAACCTAAATAAATGAATAAAAAGTTTTAAATTTATTTAAATTCCTAACCTTTAATTACGTGGAAAAATTGATGATGTGGCATGCCCGGTCATCTTTTCGTTAGGACTAGACTGTTGAGAGACTATTTTGGGTAATTTTCCTCGGGACTAAATTGACAAAAACAAAATTGAAGTGATCAAATTCAGAACTACACTATTTCAGGGTTACTAATGAGCTAGTTTACCCATTATTTCAGTATAGAAATAGGGTGTGAGACGGCGAATGGGAGTTTAAGATCTATTTTGTTGAGGCATAACGCTAACAATTGCTGTTGAGAACAAACAAACGCAGAGTTGGGCTTCAATGGCGGTGAAATTCTTGATAGCGTTAATCTTAGTAATTGCAGCATCTCTTTGCTGGGTATCGTCGGCTGATTCGTCTGAAGCTGCTTTCGTCAAAAAGACCATCTCTGCCCACAAGATCGTCATCTTCTCAAAGTCCTATTGCCCGTACGATTTCTTCACATCAATTATGCTTTTTTAAATCAACCAAAGTGACAACAAATCAATTAATATGCTTTGTTTTTCTTCCCGATCTATACTGTTCTGATTTTTCTCTTAACTTTTTTTCTCATTGGTTTTTATTAATACTCATATTCGATACAATTTTCCTCTTTTCAAGTAATAATACACTGTTCATTGTTGTACTGAACAATTCCTATATATTTTGGTGACCGAGTTTGAAGTTTGGGCTAACAATTATTCTCCTTTGGTACTGTGCAGGTACTGTAGGAAGGCAAAATCTGTGTTCAAGGAGTTGAAAGAAGTTCCATTCGTTGTGGAGCTTGATGAGCGAGGTCTGTTGACAAATAAATTCCTATTTTTATATGCAGGCCAAATTACTGTTTAGCTACAAAGTTTGTTTTGGTTGTAAGATAAAAATAAAGTTGAAAATTGGTATAATAGCAAAGCCTTGTTTAAAATATATTAGCAGCTCCATATTGACTTATGGAATATCACTCCTTGGTTTTGAACTTATGGAACATCAGTCCTTAGTTTTGAACTTGAAATACTTTGTTAGCTTCATCTGAGATTTACAGTATCAGCTCCGTATTTACATATGGAGCATTATTTCTCGGTTTTGAACTTGAAATACTTGAAGTTAAAATTGTTTACGAGCTTCAACTGAAATTTACAGTAGCTGCTCCATATTGACATATGGAACATCATTCCTCGGTTTTGAACTTGAAATACTTGAAGTTAAAAATAGTTTACTAGCTTCTACTGAAATTTACAGTAGCAGCTCCACATTGACATATAGAACATCATTCCTCGGTTTTGAATTTTGAAATACTTGAAGTTAAAATAGTTTACTAGCTTCACAGAAATTTACAGTAGCAGCTCCATATTGACATATGGAGTATCAGTCCTCGGTTTTGAACTTGAAATACTTGAAGTTAAAATAGTTTGCTAGCTTCAACTGAAATTTATAGTAGCACCTCCATATTGGTATATGGAACATCATTCCTCGGTTTGGAACTTGAAATACTTGGAAGTTAAAATAGTTTCTTTTCTTTTTTATTTGACAGATGATGGATGGAATATTCAGGATGCCTTGAGTGAGATTGTTGGTAGGCGTACTGTACCACAGGTTTTCATTAATGGAAAACACATCGGAGGCTCAGACGGTAATTTCTTCTTTTCTTTACCTGCAAAATTAATCTTTCTATCTTCATGCAATTGAAATATGTTTGGAAGATAGTATCTGTAGAGGAATTACAAATTCCATTCCTAATTTCCAGATACTGTTGAAGCATATCAGAGTGGAAAATTGGCTAAGCTGTTGGGTATTGAGGTAGAGAACAAGGATGATCTCTGAGTCCATAAACAAAATTGAATGTTTGTTGCCAGAGTAAATTTTGATTTTATTGCTTTTAAGGTACTTCTTTATTGTACTTCAACTTTGAACTGTGAACCTTATGTTCCATAAAGCAACTTTCCGATGTCCTAAAAGCTTTCATACTTGAAATTCTGATGTTCCTGGTGATGCTTAAGAATTAGGTAAGAAAACTTTAAGACAGAACTTTTACTATTGTAATTGGGATTCTTACTTTTTCTTTCTTCACTGAGTACATGTGTTCATTAAAAAATATGATAGGAACTGTTTAAAAATTTTAGAAGTTGGATATATGACCATTTTGCAGGGTATCACTGGGTATCAATCCAATTAGATTGATCTTTAAGACATATAACAACACTAACCAGAGCTGGTCTTGGGGTTTTGAGATGATCTGCTGGGTTTTCTGTAGTGGGGAAACATGACAGGTTTCTTGTATTGGATTAATAGTGTTCTAAATACTTTTTCTATGAGCTTGAGTTGGATACAAAGATCAATGGCCCGGTTCATCAGAAATCGCTAGGTTCAACTTTATATATTTTATTGAATATTAAGAAATCGTAAAGAATCAGGAAAAACCGGAAATTGGAACTGGAAAAAATAAGGTAGAAAACCAATAAGACCAGGTTCATTTCAAACTTGCAGCTTATTTTTTACACTTAAACTTCGCAATTAGGTCTACTTTGTTACTTTTATTTTTTTTTTTTTGTCTACTTTAGTTTTTGAACTTGGCAACTAGATCTATTTTAGTCCTTGAACTTGGATTCTGTCAATATTTGATCATGTGGCCGTTGTTACTAGAATACGATCGGATCAAGACAAGTCGAGAACTGATCGATATAACAATCCTAACAAAGGGGATTGAACTAATTGACTTAGAAACTACTAAAAATTGGTAAAACTAAAAAGTTGAGACAAAAATTGAAAGTTGAACATGTTGAACTAAATAATTTTTTTTGTTTTAAATTATTTTAGATTTTTATGATTTTTAATTATTTATTCAATTATTGTTGATCCACAGTTGAACTAGTTGAATTGGAAGCTATGGTCTGACCTATTCAACCACCGATCTGATTATTAAAATACTAAATGTGACACTCTAATATTGTATCACATCATTTCTTGAAAATTTATATCATAAAAATTTATATAATTTTTAATTTTTAAGTAATGATGTGGCACAATATTAAAATGTCGCATTTATATTTTTCAAGGAAGTTCTGTTTTACTTATTCTAAGTTGAACAAGAAGTCAATGTTTTACTGATATTGTATCGATTTGGAAGTCTTGTTTTACTTTTAGCTTTAGTAGTAAACTGGAAAAAATAAATTTTAGCTTTCATTTTGGTTGATACCAATCGTATGGGTGTGTTTTAATTTGTTTCAGTCTGTTCTAGTCCGTATCAATTCGTGCTGATTAGTGCAATATTTAATACTTTTAATATTTTATCTTAATTGTTTTTATTTTTTATAGTTATGTCTAAAAATAAAATATAATCATAAGCAATAATTTTAAAATTAATATATTTATATGTATGTAATTGGCATGTATTTGTATATGAAAAATATTTGAATAATAATAATAGATCTAAAATGATACCAAAACAAAAAAACATTACGTTAACTAGTACAATATTGATTATCTTGTTTTTACGAAATAAGAGCAATATGAGAGGATAGAAGAAGAAAGACAAATTACGAAAGAAAAAAGAGAGGAGTTTCAGAAGAAAACAAATCAGAGAACTATTTTTACTTTTTAAAAAAATTTGATCATTTTTATATTTAAATGGACAGGTTAATAATTTATTTAAGATTCATTTGAATTGTAAAATGTAATTAAATATGAAAAGAAAATTGAAGTTACATGAAAGACGAAAATGGAAGTAAAAGATTTTGCACTTTTCTGTTGCGGTTGGGGGATGTTGCATGTGTATCGGAGAGTGTTGAGAATAAAATATAGGCATAAATCCCCTTATTCTATAAAAATTTATTTTAGTCATTTATTTAATGTTTTTGGATCTTTTTTAGCTCTTAAATTTGTATTATTTGTTAAATCACTTTAAAATGGATGGAAAAGTTAATGTTTTTTAACTTTGTTGATATAGTATATACGTGAATTGCCATGTGTATGTCACGTCAATAATTATTTTTTAAAAAATATTAAAAATATTAAAAAATATATTTTTATGTTGTTTATATTTATTTAATAATTTTTTATTTAAAAAATATTTTTTATAAATTATTTAAATTAAAAAAAATTAATTGTTAATGTAGCATTCATGTGGCAATCCATATATATGTCACGCTAGTAAAGTTAACAAACATTAATTTTTTTTCATTTATTTTGGGCCGATTTGACATATAACACAAGTTTAAGTACTAAAAAGGTAAAAAAATTATATGGAGGATTAAATTGACTTTTTTATAAAATTAGAAGACCAAATAAGTTATTATGCCTAAATATTAAAAAGTGAAGAAAGATCAATAGAGTTTTTGTTTTAATGGGAACAGGTTGCAAAAAATAATTTCTAAAAAATTGCTTATTTTTTGGAAAAATTGATTTTTTTTTGGTGTTTGGATAATTTTGTTTAAAATATTTTTTGTTGTTTAGTAATTTCTTTAAAATCATTTTCTAAAAATTTATTTTGTAATGTGATAATATTTTATAAAAATTAATATCATATATAAAATTAATAATCAATAATGTCTAATTAAAACTTAATTTAAATTACATATGTTACATAAATAAGAGTGGATAGGGATAAATAAAGCTAAGCATAATTTTAACAAATACTCATATTTATATAATTAAAATATTCATATTTTACACTGTAAAATATTTATTATTACATATTTAATATTAAAATATTAATATAAATATTCCTCAATAATACATTAAGAATATTATTTAGAATTTAAAATTATTTTGTTAAAATTTATTATTAAAATAAAATTGTAATATTAAATAATTTATTAAAATAATATAGTATATTAATTATATTAATAATTTATGATATGAAGAGATATGAATAATGAAATATGTATATTGTAGATAATATTGAACATTAAAATATTTTTAAAAATTAAATGAAAAAGTTATTATTAATATAAGAATATTAGCCTTGATTCAAGTTAATTTTTATATAAAAAAAATTTCATAAAAAGAGTTCTTTTTTCAAAATTGACTTATCATTTTCAAAATGGTAAGTCAATTTATAGGAAAATTAGCTTGTTTTCTATTGACCAAGCTATTTCCTATGAAACAAATATAGGAAAATGTATAAAACATTTTTTGTAAGTCATTTGCCGTGAACAAATGGACCCTAAATTCATACACAATTAAGCCCTTATCATTAATTAAAAAAAATCAATGAAGCCCTTTCATTAACGATTTTCGTCTTCACCCACACTAATCATTAAAATCAATTGATGAATTAATCAAATGGTTACATGTGACAACTTTTGATTTAATATTATATTTTCTCATAAAAATCATTAAATTTATTAAAATATTAAATTTGATATAAACTTTTGAAAATTATAAAAAAATCATAAAAAGTTATAAATAATATAAAATTCATAATAAATTATATTTTTTATAAAATTAATAAAACATATTCAAAATATTTAAAATTTTATAAAAACTTATAAATAATATAAAATTATAATCAATTAAGCCTTTTTGTTAACAGTTGTTATCTTCGACCATGTTGACCATTTGATGCAGTCGTAAACCAATTAAAAATCTAACTAAGACAATTGCATCTATCAATTAATAGTATAGCTATGGTGAGTAAAGATATCGTTCCCACAAAGATTAAAAGTACTAGTAATTACCATCTTTCTATTATTTAACTGACAAATTGGAGTGATTGATTAAAACTAAAATTAAGGGCACGTTTGGTTCGCTGTAATGGAATAGAGCTGTAATTGAATAGAGCTGTAATAGAATAGAGCTGTAATGGAATAGAACTGTAAT
Organism: Gossypium hirsutum; assembly: GCF_007990345.1. Lineage (NCBI taxonomy): Eukaryota > Viridiplantae > Streptophyta > Magnoliopsida > Malvales > Malvaceae > Gossypium > Gossypium hirsutum. The sequence goes on along the minus strand of NC_053444.1, from coordinate 16,464,039 downwards.
AGTAATTCAATTGTTTGGTTGAATGGAATGGAATAGAACTGTAATAATATTCTTATGTTTGGTTGAATGGAATGATGTTGTAATAGCATAAAGAAAAAAACTAAAATGACTAGAATACCCTTAGCAAAAATTTTTTTAGGAAGATGATTATTGTTATTGTTATTAAATTTTAATAAGGTTATTAATATAAATAATTTAATATAAATAATAAATAATTTAACCATATATTAACAATTATTATTAAATATAATTTAATAAAATAATATATAATTTAATAAAATTCTTAATATAATTATTATTATATGAATTAAAAAAATCATAATATATAATACTATAAAAATAATAAATAATTTAATAAAAAAATTCTTAAATATATGTTTATGTTTTTATGAAAATGATATTGAGCTTAGCATATGGTCTTTGCATGCTAATGTAACTAAGCTCATTTGAAACCGTGTAAGAATCCTCGTTTTGTTATAATCCGTATGGTATTTTGAGATGCATGTCTTATTGTCTTTTCAAAGCTATTTATTAAGACCATATTCTTCTTTCTAAACTCTTATCGAAATTTGCCCGTCAATTGTTTGTCCATCTAATTTCCAAAACATTGAAAACCAACTATTATCATAAACAACCAAGCAAATTAAATGCACCTTTTGTTTAATTTTTGAATATAGGAGAGATTTCACGTACAGTATCTTTCTCGTTGAATGAATGCAAATGATTCACTACGACTGTTTCATTCATAAGATCTCCCCTGCTGTAACTTCTTCCTAGATAAAGATTGAAAAACAATAGCAAACAAATAATTGGGGAGCATGCCTCTAAAAGGATTTTTTTCATTAATTTTATAAATGTAAATTGAGAAAAACAACTCCAGAAATTATTATATGTTGTAAATGATTCTGCACTTATAAGCTAAACAAAGGAGCTTGATGATATCCCAATACACAGGTTGATACAAACTTGATAGCAATCTTCCATCAAAAGTGTACGGATGAAGATAAGAAATGGTGACATTTGGTAAGATAAAGGTTCCAGGACAGCTTATCGCCCCAAAAGCGCAACACGATCCTTCTGTCCTGCCTATGTCAGGTTGATGTCAAAGAGTTCGCATCGTATAGGCATCTTCGTCTCATAGAAGGGGTTCTTCAAAACATAATCTGTGTAGAGCTCATAAACAACTTTCAAAAGAGCCTACATGTGCTGTGTCCCAGGTTCGCAAACTACAAAGAACTTTGTCCCTGCAAATCATAACATGCATATTTGCAAAATCAACAGTGTAGAGAACATAATGCCTAGTTGTCTACAAAATCATGGATTCAAAAAACATGCACATGAGACTACCTCCCAAACAACCCATGTCTGGAAAATGCCATTCCATGTCAAATGCAAGAACAAGAGATTTATTCAGCACAAATTGTCAGGACTAACAAGGAGAAATAAGTAAACCACCCTTCAAGTTTGCCAATTTTCTGATAATATGGTCTCAAGTGTTATACTTATCATTAATGGCACAATTGGACTAACAAATATTTTGATACTATCATCCTATCTTCAAGTTGAAGCATAAAAAACTGCTCGACAAGCATTAAATACAAAGTATTTCACTGCCAACAGTTCTCGTCTCGTAGTTTCAGGCTTCGAGAAAATGTAAAAACAAACATTGCCAACTGTGTCCATAACAAATTATTCAAGCTTCCTATATTTATATAAAAATAAATTTCCAGAAAGTTTCATTTTCTATTCATCATCTTACATGATATGAACTCCCAATATTCGTATTTTAAGCAGGAAAAGGGCAAGATTAATTTCCTTAATCGAATCAACGGACATCCAAATGATGGCTGACCAATCCTAGTCTACAACTTTCAGTCAACCGAGTGGGAAAATCAGATCTGCAAATCAGTTTTCTCCTATTCTACTTTCGCACTTCAAATTTCCCCAGTATTCAAAATAGTACAATTGATATTTTTAAACAAAAAATTATCGGTAAGAGATTGAAAACAATAGAGATCAAATGTATCAGCTTCAAGTAACTCAATTTCAGAACAACCAATGGTAGGCGATAGCTGTTGTGAGATAGCATGCATCGAATGCCATAGACTAGCCACTCTCAAGCTATCATTCGCATCTATGAGCCCTTTAGTTCCATAATCCTTCAGAAAAAGAAAAACTTTACCAAATATTCTCGAGAAACAAACAGAAAAGGGTTTCAAAGAAATGGATAAAGTAACCAAAATTGTAAATAAGAATACACCATAAAACAACCAAATTGATAAGAATTCAGAAAATAATAAATTAAAAGAACATATATATTAGGGTATAAAAGAAAGGAAGAGAATATTTGAAGGGAGAAAACTTACATATAGGTGAAAAAAGAAAAAAAGAAAGAAAGGATTCTCACCTTTCTGTTGAGAAGGAAAAAGAAAAAGATGAAATCAAAATCAAAGGGGTTATTGGAGGTGGATTTGGAGATAACTGGAACAGAGTGATGGCATACACACTATACTTAGCCCAAGCTTTTTCCCGTATATCTTCCTTTTACTGTAAATAAGGAGGTTCAACTAGAAGGAAGATGAAATGGCTTATGGATGCTTGATTTGTCGTCAGTTGAGAAAAAATCTGGTGATGGTAATGTCGAGGAAGAAATCTGGTGAAAGTGAAAACGATGAAGAAGAAATCTGGTGAAAGATAATATATGAGTTGGGGATTTCAGATTGTGAGAAAGAGAGGAGAATGGTGAGGGTAAAATTGAAACATTTCTCTAATTTGTTATTCCACCCATTCCTTGAATCACCATTCAGTAGGGGGAGGACAAAATGATGGATTTTCACGCTGAATAATCCCGTAACGAATATGGTTGTAATAATTATTCCATCCAACCAAACGTTGGTTTGGTGGTGGGCCCACCGAATTGGGGGGAATGCATTCCTATTCCCCCCAACCAAACATGCTGTAACTAAATTAATTAACTAAAGAACATAGAAAATAACAAATTAGGAAAATAATCGATTAACAACCAAGAAGTGAGATAATTCTCAGAAAAGAATCCACCTAGACTTCATCTGTCATTATCAATCTAAATTATGCAATTTCTTCACTTCGTATCTTGATCCGTAAAAATCCCTAAATTATGCTAATATCTCTTTTGATAGTAAGAGCAACTGACTCTAGATTGATTAATTGAAGTTTTTTTTCTAATTAAAACCCCTATTATCACATTAACTCGATCTATGGATCCCCTATTAGATTTGACTTTAATTCGGTAGATTTATGTCGTCTTATTTTTAGAATTGCATGCAACTCCACTCAATTATTCTAGATCTACTCTTAAATAGGGACTTTTCCTCTTCTGATTTAAGCACATCAAACGTGGATTAATAGTTTAGAAATATTAAACTAAGAATTAAAGCATATATAATTGAGAACAAGATCCAAGTATTTATTGCGTAAAAATAGAAATCAAATAACAGAATCCATCCTAGAGTTCATCTCCCTAAGTATTTGGAAAATTAGTTCATAATCGCAAATAAAAACATCTAAAAGGCAGTATAACCCCAAGAAACAAAGAAACTTATAATAAACTTCAAAGGAATCAAGAGGAGATCTTCAATCTTGATGGAAATTTGCTTCAGATTCAGCTTTAATGGTGCTTTTCAAGTCATTTTATTCAGTATTCTCTGACGGCTCTCTCCTATCTTCTTATTTTTGTCATATATAGGTCTTAGAATGCTCGAAAAACCTAAAAATTGTCTTTTTTCGCATGTTCAGAGTGCGATTTGCGGAATCCACACAGTCTGACACATGGCCGTGTGGTAGCCCGTGTGGCTCCCACGGTTGTGTGTCTAGCCCATGTGGAATGGCCTAGCCCTTGTGGCTCTTGAAACTTGCTCCGATTTTCTAATTTTCACTCGTTTTTCGCTCTTTTTGCTCCCGAATGCTCTTCTAAGTATAGAAACATGAATTTAAAGGATTAGGAGCATAAAATTCACCATTTTAAATCGAATAATCATCCAAAAACGCATTAAGAATGAGGCTAAAACATGTTACTTTTGACATTTATCACCATTAAATTCAATTGACAAACTAATTAGATGATGATACGTGATAGATCCTGATTTAATATTATATTTTCTCATAAAATTATTAAAATTGATATATACTTATAAAAATTATAAAAAAAATTTATATAAACTTACAAAAATTATAAAAAAATTTATAATTTCTTTATGAATTACTAAAACATATTCAAAATATTTAAAATTTTATCAAAAATATAAAAATTCATAAAAACTTATAAGCAATATAAAAAATTCTAATAAATTATAAAAATATAAAAAATATATAAAAAGTCATTTAAACCGTTAAAATTATAATGAACACATGGTATCAAACCAAATGTTGAGTAATGGGAATCCTCATATCATTAGGATAATTTTTATTTTGAATAAAATGTTCTCGATCTTCTATAAATAAAATGATAATTGTGAGACCTCCATTTTATTGATAAATTATTATATTGTTTTTTAAATTTTTATCTCCAATTTTTGAGGCATAGTGCAATAGTTTGGACGTTGAAAAGTTGAAAATTGTTTGTTAAGTATTGTATAACATAAAGTAATTTTAGTTTAGTTAGATACTATTAAATCAAAACTTCATTATCATGTCATAATGAAATATTCTAGCTAAGGTTTTTAAAATCGGACCGTGGTCGAATCGATCAGGCTACTTGTTCGTCGATTCGATTAAAGAAATCATTAAAAATTTAAAAATATTAAAAAAATAAAAATTTGGTTCAATTTTCTGTTCAATCCATCTGTATCAATTTTTGAGTCAACTGATTTAGTGACTTTCTCTGGACCAGTACCCTTTTCAATTCTTAGTCCAACTAATCTGACCGACCGATATAGTCTAGTGTATCATTGGTTTAGACAACTATTTCCATTATCTAATGGTTAGTATAACGTCACATGTTCATTTTGATTTTAAGGGTTTAATTTCCAAAATGAGAAACCAATAAATAAATTATGATTTTTATTTATTTTATAATTTTATTAAAAATTATATATTTAATTTATTAGGACTTATTATGATTTTTATAAGTTTTTAAATATTGATAATTTGTTAGAAATTTTATTAGTTTTTATAATATGTTTTTTATAAATTTTTTTATAAGTTGGATAAATTTATAAAAGGTTATAAATATTTTAATATGTTTTTATTATTTGTAGGATTTATTATAATATTTATAAATCTTTATGAATTTTTATGAATTTTATCAGTTTATATAAATTTTTAATATATGATAAAATTAAATGAAAAGTTGTTATGTGCAGGGACAAAGTTAGAAATTCTTTTAGGGAGTCAAAATTAAATTATAATTTTTACGGTAATAAAAATATAATTTCATTATTTAATAGCTTATATTTTATAAATTTTTGAAGATTAAATCAAATTTTTATTATTTTTAGAGAGTCAAAATATAATATTATCTTTATTAATTTTAAATTTTAAATTTTTTTCATTTTAAAAGTGTGGCGGGCCTACTAACCCCTAGCTACTCCCCTAATTATGTGTCATGTGAATTGATTTTAACAGTGGCTTAGAGTAGCCAAGAGTGCTATCCCTGGTATCCTAGTGAAAATAGTGGCTGCTGCTGCTTGGGATGACGGAAATTGGTGGCAACGATGGGTTTGGGGAGACGAGGTCTCCCTATTGGCAGAGGAACTTATTCAGCTATCGGTCAAAAGCTCGATGGTGGAATCAAACGACAAACCAACTCTAATCTGCACTATTTGGACAAAGAAATCCTACAATCCGGATAGCCTCAAGGCGCAGATGAAAAGTATCTGGAAAATAAAGAAAAAGTTTGAGATCCAATCGGTAGGGCAAAACCTTTTTTTGATTGTGTTTGAATTGGACGAAGATTTAGAAACTGTTATGGAAGGTCAACCATGGTTGTTCAGGAAAAACTTAGTTATCTTTGATCAATTGACTAAACCGATAGAAAGAGATCAAATCAGGCTTGTTTTATCCCCGTTTTGGATCAAGATTAGGCTATGCTTACCAGAATTTGATAAAAAAGACCTCTTGCATGCTATAGGGGTCACTTTTGGAGGCATTCTCAGATCTGAAGTTAATGGTGAGTTCTATCGCCTTAGAATTAAATTAAATGTACAGAAACCCCTTCGTAGGGGTATATTTGTCTCAATAGGCAATGAGAATAGAGTTTGGATCCCTTTCAAGTATAAAAAATTACCGACATTCTGTTTTGGTTGTGGAAGATTGGGGCATGGTCTCCAAGAATGCACAGTAATAAAACCTGCAGAAAAAAATAGAATTAGAGAAGATCTACCTTTCTCTTTGGCATTAAAAGTAAAATTAAATTTGGTTAGAAGGGAGAGTTTAAAGTTTAATGCTCTATCAAAAAAACTACAACCACAATGTTTGTATACACGAAGTATCAAGGAGAACCAGGAAACGTACTTATATAGTGAAAAAAGCAGCGATATGATTCAAGGAGTACAAGAGGATTCTTGGTTGACAGCAATAGGAACAGGGATAAAGATGCAAAAAGAAGGAGAAATCGATGAAAAAAAGACAGAGAGAAGCAAAACAGACGAAGATATACTGAAACTAGTCAGGATGGAAAATAATTGAACCAGCAGGAGTGATGAAATATTATGGAGCAGAAAGTAAATTGCAGAAAAGGAAATTGGCAGAGATTGAATATGATGATTACGGTACAGAAGAGACTCGGGAAGATGCAACAAAAAGAATGAGATATGGTGGAGAGGATTTAATAAATGAGGCTGAAACAAATTTGTCAGCAGACAACCCCAACCAAAATAGATCGGGGGCTACCAAAAGGCAAGCCGACCGGACGCAATGAAAATTATATGCTGGAATGTCCGTGGATTGGGGAGTTCACGGGCAGTGCGAAGGCTTCAGTTTTTACTGAAGCAAAATAACCCCTAAATGGTCTTCTTCATGGAGACTAAAGTTAATGAAAGACGTATGGAGAAAATTAGGAGGAGGTGTGGTTTTATGAATGGGTTTGATGTAGGAGCAGTAGGTACGCGATGAGGGATCTGCCTAGCATGGAAAGAGGAGATTCAGGTTAGTCTAAAAACTTTCTCAACGAGTCATATTGATGTGTTGATCAAAGAAGAAGGTGTTAGTAAATAACAGAGATTCACAGGGTTTTACTTTTATGGGTCACCTTATATACACAATAAAAATGCCTCATGGAATTTACTAAGAATTTTAGGCCAGGAACAAGATCACCCTTGTCTAGTGAGTGGAGATTTTAATGAAATAATGTACTCTTTCGAAAAAAGGAGAGGCCAGCCAAGGGAGGAGAAAAGGATGGCAGCATTCCTTGAAGTCTTAAAAGAATGCCAACTTATAGATGTGGGCTATACGGGAGTATGGCATACATGGGATAGAGGAAATCTACCGAAAACGAATATTAGAGAAAGACTGGATAGGGGTGTTGCAAATGAAAAATTGATGAAACTCTTTCCAAGAGGCAATATACATCATTTAACGTCTTCACTTTTAGATCATTGCCCCCCTTTTTTATTAGCACAACTAATGAAAACAGTTTCAAGGGAAACCCAAGATTTAAATTTGAAGCATGGTGGACCACAGAAGAGTCGATTGAAGAGGAGATTAAGAAATCATCGGAGTCCTCAAATGGATCTATTTTTGAAAAGATTGAAAGACTACAGATCATTCTGTCAAGAAGGGTAAAATCGATAAAGAAGGTATGAAAGGGTTGACGAACAAGCTCACAAAGGAGTTAGAAAATTTAATGGAGAAAGAAAAAGATGATGATATAATGGCACAGATAATTGATACTAGAATTCATCTGAATATGGAGATTAAAAAAGATAAAATATATTGGGAACAAAGAGCACAAGCCAATTGGCTTCAGCTAAGGGATAAGAATACGGCATTTTTCCACAAATATGTCTCAATGTGAAAATGAATCAACACAATAAACAGGCAGGACACAGATGATGGAAAGGAAATTTTTGAGGAACCAGAAATAAATGAGACTACTACAAAGTACTTCCAGAATCTATTTTCGTCTAATGGAATAGGGAATCTATCCCATCTTTTAACAGGTATTAACAATAGCATTTCTTCAGACATCAACATAACCCTATTGGCAAAATATACGGCAGAAGAGATCTTTATTGCAGTAAAAGGAATAGGGCCCACTAAAGCACCAGGCTACGATGGCTTTCCGGCACTAGTTTTTTAAAAATATTGGCACATTGTGGGTAAAGATATTGAAACTTTTTGCTTGGAAGTTTTGAATGATGGCAAGGATTTCGAAGCTTTAAACCTAACAGAGATAATACTTATTTCAAAGATCTCTAACCCTACAAATCTTGTTAACTTCAGACCCATTAGTCTATGCACAGTTGTATACAAAATTGTAGCCAAAACTATTGCTAATCGTCTTTAGAAATTTATTGGAAGGTGTATTGACAATGCTCAAAGTGCGTTCGTTCCGGGAAGGCTAATATCCGGCAATGTGTTGATAGGCTATGAAATTTTACATACACTAGGCCAAAAACAAACGGGGAAAAAAAGATTCATGGCAGTGAAGCTAGACATGAGTAAAGCTTACGATAGAGTTGAGTGGGCATTATTGAAGGAAGTAATGCTTCGTATGGGTTTTGCAGAGGAATGAGTGTCACTAATTCTAAGATGTATTTTTACAGTCTCTTACGTAGTAACCATCAATGGGAGGAGAGGCAATGTTTTCAAACCTACTAGAGGACTCTGACAAGGTAACCCACTTAGTCCTTTTCTTTTTCTGATTTGTAGTGAGGGACTTTCATCCTTGCTCAGGATAGCAACAAAAGAGGGTTTGATAAAAGGAGTTAAGGCTAGCAGAAAGGGCCCAGCGATTTCACATTTACTATTTGCAGATGATTGTATTTTGTTTAGCGAAGCTAAAAAGGGTAGAACAAAGATTTTAAAATATATTTTGAGGGAATATGAGATTTGCTCCGGTCAATGCGTGAATTTTAATAAATCCACGATTTTCTTTAGCTCTAATACAGTAGAAGGGGACAAAGAAGACATCTCGACTTAAATGGGAATAAGGCGCTCGACAAATATGAAGAAATATCTAGGACTCCCTAATATGCTAGGAAGGAAAAAGAAGGAATCTTTTCAGAACCTCAAGGATAGGATTAAGCAGAGGATCGAAAATTGGAGTACACGATTTCTATCTCAAGGGGGAAAAGAGGTTTTCATAAAATCAATACTTCAAGCAATACCAACTTATGCTATGACATGCTTTCTTCTACCAAAATCACTATGTGGGGAGTTTGAAAATATTTTTGCTAGATTCTGGTGGCAAAAAGGTAAAGAAAAGAAAGGAATTCACCGGTGCCAATGGAAAGCTATGTGCAGTTCTAAAGAGGAGGGGGTATGGGTTTTAGGAATATGGCTCAATTTAATATATCATTATTAGCTAAACAAGGATTGAGGATTATTAATAACCAGAATGCTCTCGTTATGCAAATATTTAAAGCCAAATATTTCCCAAATGACCATTTTTTAAATTCCCGTTTGGGAAATTCTTGCTCCTATGTGTGGAGAAGTATTTGGGCAGCTAAAGCTATATTGGCAAAAGGACTATGCTAGAGGGTTGGTATGGGTACTAATATATCCATTAATGATGATGCTTGGATTCCAGATGCAGTTAATTTTAGATTATCAACAGCGACCAATTCTATGCGTGACTTTAAAGTAAATGAGTTAATTGATAGCAATAATAGACTTTGGAAGAGGGAGCTGATAAATAGTACCTTCACAGAAGAAGACGCTGCAAGAATCCTTCGAATCCCCTTGGCACGAACACCTTATGAGGACTTCCTAATTTGGGGAGGTGAATTGTCGGGTGAATTCACGGTCCGAAGTGCCTATAAACTATTACAGAGTTCAGATGAAAATCTTAGAGCTTATGCTTTACAACCTATCTACAAAAAATTCTACAAAAAACTTTGGAACCTGAATCTACCAACAAAAATAAAGATTACAATCTGGAGGCTATCATGGAATTATTTGCCTACAAAGGTGAATATGCAGTACAGGAAGTTATCAGTCAACACAAGTTACCCCCGATGTCGAGAAAGAGCTGAAACAATAGACCATTTATTCCGAGAATGCCCTGTTACAGTAGAAGTATGGACAACACTATTGTCGAAACCACTTTTAAATTTTGAAAAAATTACGATCGACTTTGACAATAAGATGGGAGTCGCCACCAATCTTTTATTAAGGTGTGACCGGTTTACCATTGAAAAAAAATTTTAGGTCTGCGAGATTTGAGAAAACAGGTTCGGGAGTCGGTTACGCACGAGGAAGGGTTAGCACCCTCGTGACACCCAAAATTGGTACCGAATTGATTGTTTAATGTCTTAATGTCAAAATTTAGAAAATATTTTAAAATACGATCCTTTTAACTTGAATAAATTGAATAATAAAACACTCTTATTTCAAATAAATAAAAAGTCACACCCAGTGAGTTAGGGTGCAACATTTTTAATCTTCAAAATTAAGTTTATCTTTTAACTTTTAAAACCCATGCATTTGAGAAGGATATTTGATTATTTGGGTCAAATGAGAAAATCAAAACCCAGTAAGTTAGGGTTCAATTTCACTAAATTCCTAAATATCGAATATTGCCTTTATTCTCATTTGTTAGAAAAATCCTCATCTCGAGAAAACGATATGTCATATCCAATGCGTTAGGACACCACGCATCGAATTCTCGAGAATAAGCTTTTTATTTATTATTTTTAATTAAAGAGCGTTTTAGACCATTTAGATTCAACGAAGAAAATCGGAACCCAATACGTTAGAGCTCAATCCTCTCGAATCTAAACATGAAATTTTGTTTATTCAAAAGTCATAATTTAAAAGGATATTTTTCTATTTAAGTTAAATAAGGAATCAATACCTCGTAAGTTAGGGTACGGTTTTCTCGAATTGCCAAAACGCAAAATATGGCTTTGTTTTTGAAATTTATTCTCGAATAGTTGCGAGTATAACACTTAAAGGCATACATTTATTTTGTTTGGGAATAAAATAGCGTGGATTATATCAAACAAAAATCGTTGGCACATCCACGATGCAATGACATGAAATAAAATATAGTAGCATGCACGGAACAACAATATATGAATACAATATTTATGCAAGTGAATGCCAATAATATGTAAGTGAATAAGCGAACTAAAGTGCACACAATAGCAATAGTCTCACAATATTCATCATCCAAATACAATCATTGATAAATAAAGACCCATTAATTAGACAACAATTTGGGGTAAATAATAAGGATTTAAAATGAATAATGCAAGATATTCAAACTTAACGATGCACAATTTAACATAACTAGAACATATAATAGATTATAACAAACAATTTCAAACAATTTAAACAAACGTTGCACAAGACAATTTAAAGGAAATGATCTGAAATCTAAAGAAATAACACATGTAAAACATTTAATAAAATAACATAGAAAGCAATTTAAATAGGTAATATATGAAATAACTTAACGTAGATAATATCAAACATTTTAATATGAACAATAAAATGAAATGAAATAAATAAAATATAAATTGATAAAAAGGGAATCATAAATATAAAAATTTAAATGAAGTAAAATTTATAAAAGCGTTAAATTAAAATCTAAATAAAATTTGGGGGTTTAAAATTGCAAATAAAGTAAAAAGCAGCTTGGGACTGAAATGAAACGCGCGCCATGATCGAGGGACCGATCTCGCAATATTTCCAAGCCCCAAAACGCGGCGTTCAGCGCGGATTAAAGTGAAATCCGAATTAAATCACTGGGCCAAAATGAAAAAAACAAAAGAACCGAATTGAAACAGGTGACAAAGCGGAAGGACCCGCAGTGCAAATATCCCATTAGACCAAAAGCGCGCGGATCCTTCCCTCGGGTCGGGTCACCGCGCTGGTCGTAGGCCTTCAAACGGAACCGTTTTGAAACCATTGCTTCGGCATCAAAGGACGCCGTTCCCTTCAGCAGATAAAGGCTAAACTAAGCCCTAAAAAAACAAAACCTAAATGTTTCACTTGGTACTGCAGAAGAGAGGTGAACCCCGCCTCTGTTTTTTCCCTTTCTCTGCCATTTCAAATCCCAGGCCTCTGCCCATTTGACTCCGATTCGCACAGAGGAGAAGAAGGCTTCATCGGCGCACCCACGAAGGTAAGGGTCCCATCCCTCCTCTCCCTTCGTTTTCGATTTACAAAAAACAAATAAAAAGAGAAGAAGGGAAAGAAAAAAAGGAATCGACAAAAGATAAAAAACGAGAAGAAAAAAAAGCAACTCTTCTCCAACGCTGCTCAGCAAACCAACGCTTGGAGGGCCCGATCCCTCGCCCGACTCTGATTGCGACAGAGTGAACGACGTCTCAGCTACTAGGTGAATTTCTCTTCTTCCTCTCTCTTTGCCTTTTGTTTCATACTATTAACGAACCACAGTAAAGAAGAAAAACGAAGAAAAATAAAAAGAAAACAGAAACTAGTGAAAGTGGGATTCAAAATCACCTTTTTTTTCTACTCTGAATGCGTGGTCCTTTACAATATTCAAATGGCCCTTTTTTTATGGCCAGCATTACAAAAAAAATAAAAAAAGAAAAGAAAAAGAAAAATCCTCTCCCTATCCCCTCTATTGCCCCTTTTCTCTGTTTTGTTGCTCGTTTCTTTTGTCCTTTGCAGGTACATGATCATACAGAGACGCGTGTGAGGAGCGGCTCGAAGGTGTGGTGGCGCACGCACGAGAAGGGAGCGTGCTGGCTGTGCAGTCATGCGACGCCTAAGGTTTTCTAGGGTTTTCTGCTTCTGATTTTTATTTTGGGCTGCGTTGTGCCTTGGGCCCGGGTTAAGTGTTAGGCTAACTGGATTGAGCAAATTGGGCTAGGCTAGTGGGTTAAAAACAATTTGGGCCTAGGAATATAGACTATTTCTAGACTGTTATTAATTTTTAATTGGTTTATATTTTGATTTGGTTTACGGGCCGGGAAAATTGGCCTATTACCGCTGCCCCTCTTTGCTCATTGTCGTGTAACGAAAATGAAGCAAAGACTAAAAAAAAGGCCAATTTTGCCAGGTCGTGCTGGACTCTGGTGCTTTTCTTCTTTAAGTTGTCTCATCCCATCCTACTGCATCTTCTGAGGTATAAGAATTGCTTCGATCCACTCCACTGTAACATCGGGGAGATAGGATTCGTAGCTTGTAACTTTTGGAAAGTAAGATTCGCCATTGTGGCTTTAATCTTTTTTAACTGCAATGTCGAGGAAGCGAGATTCACCGGTGTGGCTTTAATCTGTTCCACTGCACCGCTAGGGAAGTAAGATTCACTGTTGTAGCTTTAATCTTTTTAACCGCAATGTCAGGGAGGCAAGATTCACCGTTGTGGCTTTAATCTGCTCCACTGCACCACCTAGGAGGTAAGATTCGCTGTTGTAGCTTTAATCTTTTTTTAACCGCAATGTCAGGGAGGCAAGATTAACCGTCGTGGCTTTAATCTGCTCCACTGCACTGTCTTGGAGGTAAGATTAGCTGCTGTAGCTTTAATCTTTTTAACCGCAATGTCAGGGGAGCAAGATTCACCGTTGTGACTTTAATCTGTTCCACTGCATCACCAGGGAAGTAACACTCGCTGTTGTGGCTTTAGTTTTGTTAACTACAATGTCGGGGAAGTAAGATACGTCGTTGTGGCTTTAATCTATTCCACTGCATTGCCAGGGAGGTAAGATTCACTGTTGTAGCTTTAATCTTTTTTAACCGCAATGACAAGGAGGCAAGATTCACCGTCGTGGCTTTAATCTGCTCCACTGCACCGCCTGGGAGGTAAGATTCGCTGTTGTAGCTTTAATCTTTTTTTAACCGATTTGTCAGGGAGGCACGATTCACCGTCGTGGCTTTAATCTGGTCCACTGTACTGCCTTGGAGGTAAGATTCGCTGCTGTAGCTTTAATCTTTTTAACCGCAATGTCAGTGGAGTAAGATTTACCGTTGTGGCTTTAATCTGTTCCACTGCATCGCCAGGGAAGTAACACTCGCCGCTGTGGCTTTAATCTTTTTAACTGCAATGTCGGGGAAGCAATATATGCGTTGTGGCTTTAATCTGCTCCACTGCATCGCCAGAGAGGTAAGATTCGCTGTTGTAGCTTTAATCTTTTTTAACCGCAATATCAGGGAGGCAAGATTCACTGTCGTGGCTTTAATCTGCTCCACTGCACCGCCTTGGAGATAATATTCGTTGTTGTAGCTTTAATCTTTTTTTAACCGCAATGTCAGAGAGGCAAGATTTACCGTCGTGGCTTTAATCTACTCACTGCATTGCCTTAGAGGTAAGATTCGTTGTTGTAGCTTTTATCTTTTTTAATGTAAATGTCAGGGAGGCTAGATTCATCGTTGTGGCTTTAATCTGGTCCACTGCACTGCCTTGGAGGTAAGATTCGCTGCTGTAGCTTTAATCTTTTTAACCGCACTGTCAGGGGAGCAAGATTCACTGTTGTGGCTTTAATCTGTTCTACTGCATCGCCAGGGAAGTAAGATTCGCTGTTATAGCTTAAATATTTTTTAACCGCAATGTCAGGGAGGTAAGATTCACCGTCGTGGCTTTAATCTGCTCCACTGCACCACCTGGGAGATAAGATTTGCTGTTGTAGCTTTAATCTATTTTAACCGCAATGTCAAGGAGGGAAGATTCAACGTTGTGGCTTTAATCTGGTCCACTACATTGCCTTGGAGGTAAGATTCGCTGCTGTAGCTTTAATCTTTTTAACCGCAATGTCAGGGGAGCAAGATTCACCGTTGTGGCTTTAATCTGTTCCATTGCATCGCTAGGGAAGTAAGATTCGCTGTTGTAGCTTTAATCTTTTTTAACCGCAATGTCAGGGAGGCAAGATTCACCGTCGTGGCTTTAATCTGCTCCACTGCACCGCCTGAGAGGTAAGATTCGCTATAGTAGCTATAATCTTTTTTAACCGCAATGTCAAGGAGGCAAGATTCACCGTCGTGGCTTTAATCTGGTCCACTGCACTACCTTGGAGGTAAGATTCGCTGCTGTAGCTTTAATCTTTTTAACCGCAATGTTAGGGGAGCAAGATTCATCGTTGTGGCTTTAATCTGTTCCACTGCATTGCCAGGGAAGTAACACTCGCCGCTGTGGCTTTAGTCTTGTTAACTGCAATGTCAGGGAAGCAAGATACGCCGTTGTGGCTTTAATCTGCTCCACTGCATTGCCAGGGGGTAAAATTCGTTGTTGTAGCTTTAATCTTTTTTAACCGCAATGTCAAGGAAACAAGATTTACCGTCGTGGCTTTAATCTGCTCCACTGCACCGCTTGGGAGGTAAGATTCGCTGTTGTAGCTTTAATCTTTTTTTAACCGCAATGTCAGAGAGGCAGGATTCACCGTCATGGCTTTAATCTGGTCCACTACACTACCTTGGAGGTAAGATTCGTTGTTGTAGCTTTAATCTTTTTTTAACCGCAATGTCAGGGAGACAAGATTCACAGACGTGGCTTTAATCTGGTCCACTACACTGCCTTGGAGGTAAGATTCACTGCTGTAGCTTTAATCTCTTTAACCACAATGTCAGGGGAGTAAGATTCACCGTTGTGGCTTTAATCTGTTCCACTGCATCGCCAGGGAAGTAAGATTCACTGTTATAGCTTTAATCTTTTTTAATCGCAATGTTAGGGAGGCAAGATTCACCGTCGTGTCTTTAATCTGCTCCATTACACCGCTTGGGAGGTAAGATTTTCTGTTGTAGCTTTAGTCTTTTTTAACCGCAATGTCAAGGAGGCAAGATTCACCGTCGTGGCTTTAATCTGTTCCACTGCACTGCCTTGGAGGTAAGATTTGCTGCTGTAGCTTTAATATTTTTAACCGCAATGTCAGGGGAGCAAGATTCACCGTTGTGGCTTTAATCTGTTCCACTGCTTCACCAGGAAAGTAACAATCATCGCCGTGGCTTTAGTCTTTTTAACTGCAATGTCGGGGCAGCAAGATACACCGTTGTGGCTTTAATCTGTTCCACTGCATCGCCAGGGAGATAAGATATAAAATTCTGCGGTCTATTCCACTGTAATTTCAGGGATAAGATCCTTTATTTTAATCCGCTCCACTGTAATATTAGGGAGATAGGATCACTAGCTTTAATCTGCTCCGCTGTAATCTCAAGAAGATAAGATTTTTGGCTTCAATCTGATGCGATCTACACTACTGTAACTTCAGAGAGATAAGATCCTTTACTTTAATCCGCTCCACTGTAATCTCCGGGAGATAGAATTACTAGCTTCAATCTGTTCCGCTGTAATCTCAGGGAGATAAGATTTCTTGTTTCAATCTGCTCCACTGTAACATCAGGGAGATAAGATTTGCTGTCTTTGATCTACTCCGCTATTACTTAGGGAGACAAGATCTATAATTTCCCAGATCTGTTCTCTGGGGAACATGACATGTATAATGAACCTAATTATGCCTAATGATTAGGATGGCATGATCAAAATGAATCAAATGCTCCTAACTAGACATGTGAATAGTGTTTGCATGAATGCAGAGTTTTATTTTTTTCGAGAATGATCCCACTTAGGTTGTCATTACTCGAAATTTATCAAGGCTTTAACACTGACGTGCTACAACGCCTTCTCGCTTGACCGACTTTTCTAAAAAACATTTAGCTAGGTTGCCCCCCACTGTAAACCTTAAAGTTTAATCCATTTGGGTGCACAATTTGTGCCATCATTCTCCCACTGCAATCCAAGGGTAGAAATAGGTGGTTTTTCCTCAATCCTCTCTTATCACAATTCAAGGATATATGATCTAAATCGTTCTGGTTTCTTACACCATTCTCAAGGTGTCGTACCAAAGACTTATGTGTAGATGAAGGCTCTCTTCTCCGAGGTAACCTCTTCCTCTTGCCTGATGATCAATGCTTGCTCATTTATTTAAGCCTTATCTTTAATATAACATCTTTGTCATTTTGTTCAATCAATGCATTTGACAACAAAATCCAAAGAGAAAGTCTAAATTTAGACTCTTCCTTCTCAAATTTCCAACCTTTAAATCTGGTGCGTTCTAAGCAATAGTCCTATTTCAAGTTCCTATATTATTTAGAAGCTATTCAAAGTAATATGCAAAACTTCCTTTGTGAAAATTTTATTAGTCCATTAATCATTATTTCAATGCAACATGCTTGTAAAAAGGGTCATAACAATGGATAAGAATAAAGTTGGTTCTGAGCATAGCTCGAAAGAACAAGTTACCAAAAATAGTAAAGAAGGATGACAAAGAAATTGATTGAGAATATATATCTTGGAAAAGAAAAAAGTATTCCAAGAACAACAAATAATATGAGAATTGGGTGCCCCATATATCGCAGCTTGAACTTCTCTGTACAAACTTTCTGAAGACCCTTTTGAGTTTGACATGTGTTTAGGAGATCTACAGTGCTTTGCCGATGCCCCAAGATGTCGCCTACCCTTTCTGTTGATTCAAGTATAACAAGATTACCACATGCTTGAAGATTCGAGTTGCTCTAATCACTTCATGCCCCATTCTGATTAATATTTGAGCCGCCCTTTTCGGGTTTTCAACTCAAATCCCCTTTGGCCTAAGGTGCCCTTTGCGGGTTTTCCCCTTAGCCTATCCATTTTTACTTTTTCATTTTTTCATTTTCATTTTTCATCTTTTTTTTAAATTCATTGTCTTGCAATACATTGACAAACCGTGGTGTTTGATTTTGAATTGATTACAGCCCTCAGCTAGCGTGTTTTCATTCAAGTTCAATGCATTTTCCAATACCATCCTCTCTGGAATTCTATATCGACATATGATGACATTGACGCATGCAGTAGCCTCTATCCATTTGATGAAGTAATTAATGATCTCAATAGTGAAGCAATGCCCATTAGAAGTCTTCGATATGGTGATGTTCATGCACCATTTTGCTTAAAATTTGTGTCGACCTTTTCGGGTTTTTGAACTCAAAACCACCTTTGGTCACAAAGCACCCTTTGCGGGTTTTCACTTTGGCCTCTTCTTTACTCTCTCCTTTTTCTTTTTTCTTCTCTCTTTTTTCATTTTCATTTTAACCTTGATATTTTTTCTTTTTTTTCTTTTTTTTATTTTGATTTTGATTTTTTTTGAGCTCATAGGGTTAGGCAAGTCCTCGTTATCCCTTTCGAAGAATCTTCTTTGATATCGGACTTCCTTCATAGAGCCTTTTGGGGTGACACTACGACTGAAAACTTTGGATCTTCCTCTTTAATCAGGATAAAATCCAACATCTTAAAGGGATGGAAACTCAGCTTCAAATGGGCAAAGCTATGCTGAATCAGCGAGAGAGGCATTGCCCTAGTAAAGAATTACATCGTTCATACTACAAATTTCGACATCGTGCTGTTGTGCAGATTTCATTACCAGCGTTTAACCCGGGCATATCCTGGCATGATCATACAAAAACATCTTTGAACCCTAGAGGTCACTCAACAAGGTGTTACTTCGTCTTTGAGGTCAGGTCAATTTTAATCTTCACCAAGCCCACAATTTCTAATGGTTCCTCGTGAGGTAGGATCTGTCTATCCTCTTGTTCAACCATCTTCAACAAGTCCAGAGATAAGCTACAATCTTTGTCATTTTCAAAGTCATGAGATCCCTCCAAACACATGCCCCACTCAAAAAAATCTGGGTCTGTAGGAGAGTCATTCACGTAATTGATATCTGGGGACCCATAATAAGTACCGAATAATATACAAAAGAATGTATAAATTTATGAATAATTATTTATACAATATGATTATGAATGAATGAATGATGTGGAAGAAAGTCTAAAAGAATAAAATAATCAGAAATAATTATTCAAAAAGAATGAAATAACATTGGCTCAAAAGTGATCGCAAAGATGTATTTCATTAGAATAATAACGTTCAGACATGAGCCTTTTCCACAAAGGAATTTCTATCATTTTTAGGCTAAAAACAACAAAAATGTTCTGAACATTACTCTAGATAAGCTCTAAAAACTATAGGGATTTCTTTCGCAAGCCAATTGCTTAGAACGCTCCCAAATTTATAAGGGCGGACATCTAACAAGGTCCCTTTTCATTTGTGTCTTCAAACACGTCGTTGATGTAAAAATTTCCCAACACCTCTTCGTACACCACATTCGCCTCGTCATCAATATGATTGGGCAGCGTATTTTCTGCACTGGATGAATCATCAAATTTGACAACGCCTATATTGATGAGTCTTTCAACTAGCTTTTTGAAGGCAATGCAATTCTCTACTGAGTGCCCTGAAATTCCCATATGATAGTCACATTGTGCATTTATATCATACCATTTGGGATAAGGAGGTTGTAAAGGGGTCAAGTAATGAGGAGCAACAACATGCACATCGAACAAGCTTTGATAGCGCTCCTTATATGACATCGGAATTGGTGTGAACTGGAGCTTCTCAGTACCTGGTTTCACTCCAGATTCTTGCTTTAAAGGGCTCTGATGGTTGGTGGTTTCCGTCTTTGGCCTGCCCACAGTGATTGGTTTTGAGTGGCCCTTGTTATATCCGCCGGCATTATCCCTTTTATTCCCCTTTTTCCTTGTGGCCTTTATAGTATCTGGGTACTCTACCCTCATCTACTTTATTTCTACTAAATTAGCAACAGGATTAGCTAAATTGTTCCTCAAATAGGATCTTGGGCCTGTCAGGTAATTCACTAGTGTCGATGTACCAATCTGATAATATTGGGATCCGATAGTAAAGAGTGCCCCTTGTAGGCGCCCATCTGGCTGGACCTGGACACTTGTCGGAGTACAACCTAAGGAATAGGCAATATCCTCATTATCAACCCCAAAGTAAACCACTGGGTCTTTCACTTCTTTTGACTTTCAGCTAGCAATCGATTGAACTGGCTTATCATAGTTCTTTGCAATTTTAGCATCTGGTCTCTCATTTCCTGTTGAAATTTGGTCAATTGCTCTAGCATCGGTATTTGCATTCGCTCTAATTTCTCTAACCTTTATTCCATTTCTCTAGTCTTTGCTTGGATACAGTGAGGGTGTTGGGTTGGTTGGTTTTTCAGGTTAGCTGAAATAGATTTACTCGATTAGATTCTTTCAATAGATTTTAATGCATATGATGTTATGTAATGCAAATGCATGAAATGGATGCCTAAAGAGACGTTGATTTTGATTCAATTACATTTAGAAAACTTTTCTAGAAGATAAATTTCTTTACATAAAACGGATACATGTACGGCCTCACCCTCATATTCCAAGAAACAACATCGATCTTTTTCTTCGTCCGCATATTTGAGATAATCTCACCAATTTCCAATAGATGCCACTGCTAGATCCTTTTCTTGATCTTGGTCGCGATCCATCATTTGCCCATCTTCATAAAGCTCGTCAGCTTCTTTAAGGGAGTTGAAACGTCGATGGCTCTTGGACAATCGTCTCGCACCCTTAGGCCACAAAGTAAAGGTCACGAACTCTTCATCACCCTTCTTGTGTTTCTCAGAATATATTCAGGCAGTCGTATTGTTTTCCACTTTATCAAGGAATCCGTGTTCCATGACAAGCTTTCTAATTTAGTAATCGAACTTGAATCAATATCTCCTTCCTAAGATGCAAATGCAATGCAATCACAATCAAAACACAATAAGAGGGGTTAGTACAAAACAAAAGTAAACAAGGAAAACAAAAGTACCTAATTGGGTGACTACTAGGGATTTGGAGTGGCTCTACCTAAGATGGGTCCCTAAGGTCTTCTACATGTAGTTTGGCTCTAAAGTTAAGGTACCCGAACCAGCAAATTCCTCGATATTCACCCATTATAGGCTCATACAGACCGAGTTCGGTTTAGGGGAATACATTTCCCTATAGCTGCACGGAGATGAAAATCTCACGAAGACATAGGTACGGATGTATTCCGAAAGTGATCCACTATCCTGCACGGAGGTGAAAACCTCACGAAGGAGTAGCTTCTCACACCCACTTAAAAGGGAAAGACTAAAAGTCTTTATGCAATATGATGCCAAGGTATAAAACAATAATTATACAAACAAATGCAAAGAGAGGATCGTAATTTTTCAAATCAAATTTTCAATTTTCGATAATAAGACAAGAAACAATCAATTTTACGGTTTGACTCTCTAAATGCTTCCCTAATGGAGTCGCCAAGCTGTCGAAACCACTTTTAAATTTTGAAAAAATTGCGATCGACTTTGACAATAAGATGGGAGTCGCCACCGATCTTTTATTAAGGTGTGACTGGTTTACCATTGAAAAATAAATTTTAGGTCTGTGAGATTTGAGAAAACAGGTTCGGGAGTCGGTTACGCACGAGGAAGGGTTAGCACCCTCGTGACACCCAAAATTGGTACCGAATTGATTGTTTAATGTCTTAATGTCAAAATTTTGAAAATATTTTAAAATACAATCCTTTTAACTTGAATAAATTGAATAATAAAATACTCTTATTTCAAATAAATAAAAAGTCACACCCAGTGAGTTAGGGCGCAACATTTTTAATCTTCAAAATTAAGTTTATCTTTTAACTTTTAAAACCCATCCATTTGAGAAGGATATTTGATTATTTGGGTCAAATGTGAAAATCAAAACCCAGTAAGTTAAGGTTCAATTTCACAAAATTCCTAAATATCGAATATTGTCTTTATTCTCATTTGTTAGAAAAATCCTCATCTCGAGAAAATGATATGACATATCCAATGCGTTAGGACACCACACATCGAATTCTCGAGAATGAGCTTTTTATTTATGTTTTTTTAATTAAAGAGCGTTTTCGACCATTTAGATTCAACGAAGAAAATCGATACCCAATACGTTAGGGCTCAATCCTCTTGAATCTAAACATGAAATTTTACTTATTCAAAAGTCATAATTTAAAAGAATATTTTACTATTTAAGTTAAACGAGAAATCGATACCCCGTAAGTTAGGGTACAGTTTTCTCGAATTGCCAAAACGCAAAATATGGCCTTGTTTTCGAAATTTTATTCTTGAATAGTTGCGAGTATAACACTTAAAGGCATACATTTATTTTGTTTGGGGATAAAATAAAGTGGATTATATCAAACATGCAATGACATGAAATAAAATATAGTAGCATGCACGGAACAACAATATACGAATACAATATTTATGCAAGTGGATGCCAATGATATGTAAGCGAATAAGCGAACTAAAGTGCACACAATAGCAATAGTCTCACAATATTCATCATCCAAATACAATCATTGATAAATAAAGACCCATTAATTAGACAACAATTTGGGGTAAATAATAAGGATTTAAAATGAATAATGCAAGATATTCAAAATTAACGATGCACAATTTAACATAACTAGAACATATAATAGATTACAATAAACACTTTCAAACAATTTAAACAAACGTTGCACAAGACAATTTAAAGGAAATGATCTGAAATCTAAAGAAATAACACATGTAAAACATTTAATAAAATAGCGTAGAAAGCAATTTAAATAGGTAATATATGAAATAACTTAACGTAGATAATATCAAACATTTTAATATGAATAATAAAATGAAATGAAATAAATAAAATATAAATTGATAAAAAGGGAATCATAAATATAAAAATTTAAATGAAGTAAAATTTATAAAAGCGTTAAATTAAAATCTGAATAAAATTCGGGGGTTTAAAATTGCAAAGAGAGGTGAACGCCGCCTCCGTTTTTTCCCTTTCTCTGCCATTTCAAATCTAAGGCCTCTTCCCATTCGACTCCGATTCGTGCCGAGGAGAAGAAGGCTTCATCGACGCACCCACGAAGGTAAGGGTCTCCTTCCTCCTCTCCCTTCGTTTCTGTTTTGCAAACAATAAATAAAAAGAAAAGAAAGGAAAGAAAAAAAAAGAATCGACAAAAGATAAAAAAAACGAGAAGAAAAAAAAGTAACTCTTCTCCAACGCCGCTCAGCAAACCAACGCTTGGAGGCCCCAATCCCTCGCCCGACTCCGATTGCGACGGAGTGAACGACGTCTCGGCTACCAGGTGAATTTCTCTTCCTCCTCTCTCTTTGCCTTTTGTTTCATACTATTAACGAACCACAGTAAAGAAGAAGAACGAAGGAAAATAAAAAGAAAACAGAAACCAGCGAAAGTGGGATTCAAAATCACCTTTTTTTTCTATTCTGAATGCGTGGTCCTTTACAATATTCGAATGGCCCTTTTTTATGGCCAGCATTACAAAGAAAATAAAAAAAAGAAAATAAAAAGAAAAATCCTCTCCCCATCCCCTCTGTTGCCCCTTTTCTCTGTTTTGTTGCTTATTTCTTTTGTCATTTGTAGGTACATGATCGTACAGAGGCACGTGTGAGGAGCGGCTCGAAGGTGTGGTCGCACACGCACGAGAGGAGAGTGTGCTGGCTGTGCAGTCATGCAGCGCCCAGGGTTTTCTAGTGTTTCCTGCTTCTGATTTTTGTTTTGGGCTGCGTTATGCCTTGGGTCCGGGTTAAGTGTTAGGCTAACTGGATTGAGGAAATTGGGATAGGCTAGTGGGTTAAAAACAATTTGGGCCTAGGTATATGGACTATTTCTGGACTGTTATTAATTTTTATTTTGTTTATATTTTGATTTGGTTTACGGGCCGGGCAAATGGGCCTATTACAACTATCACTTCAGAATATTATAATGAACCAGAGCATGGACTTCGTACAGTGGCTTACCTGGGTGTTTGAACAGCTCACCCCTTGTCAAGGTCGCCTTTTCTGCTACGCACTTTGGGCCATATGGGGAGATCGAAACAGAAGAATACACGAGGAAAAAGTCAGTAACGGAAAAGAAATTGCAAACTTCATCAGTAACTACATTACTGAGCTTACTGGTTTCGAAAAAAGAAAATCGGTAATAATAACAGAAAACAAAAGATGGAGGCACCCACATTGTGAGTTCATCAAGATTAACTTCGACAGTGCATACAATGAGAGTCAAAACCGTTCAGCTTCAGGTATTATGGCCAGAGATGCGGAAGGAAAAGTTCTTTTATCCTGTTCAGAGATCCACAATGACATTACCTCTGCATTTGCTGCTGAAGCAATAGCGTGTTGGAAAGCAGTTCAAATAGGAGTCGAAAATGGATGGCAGTCAATCATCTTTGAAGGAGATTCCTTCGCAATAATAAAGAAATGCAACATAAAGGGTCAAGATCGATCACTGGTAGGGGCATATATTTATGATATCCAACAGAAAATAAGTGGCTCCAATAATATCAGATTCCAACATACACCAAGAACTGCAAATAATCTTGCACATATTCTTGCAACAGAAACTCTAAGAAGGAAAAAGGAGATATACCTGGAAATGGAGGTCCCTGACTATGCCGAAGAGCAAAAAAGGTACGATTGGGTATGTGAACCAGATTAGGAAAGCTTTAGGAGATGAAGAATGGAAGAGAGAAAGTTTCAAAACAAAAAAAGAAAATGAAATGTTTCAGAAGGAAAGTTTTGAAAAATGAAATCGTCAACTGGGCAATGAAATGATAGAAAGAGGAGAAGACAGATTTCATCAAATTCTGATTGGGCAATGGTTCGGCGCATTAAGTGTCGTTTCTAGAGTATTCTTTAATAATATCTAGATATTTGTTTAACTTTGGCCATCTGAAATCTTGGGCCGTTTTTCTTAGGATAATAGGTATATGTTTTTATTTTGTACAGATGTTTTATCTTATTAATAAAAGCCCCATCTAAAATAATTAAAAAAAAAACAGTGGCTTAGAAATAGTATATAATGTAAAATTATGATATTGGGTTGGGCTTGGCTTTTTGAGTTGAGGCGGAAGGTGATGGGACCAACACGCAGGGGATGAGAACAGGACATGGTGTTCAGGCAAGCAAGGCCGAACTGGCCGAGGACATGCCCTTTATTTCATTCATACGCTTTATCCCTTTTCTTATCCAAATCCCGCTCCTCCCAGACTTCACTCCCCTCTCACAGCAACACTCATAGCACTATCCACACTTGCTTTCTTTGCGTTGCCTTCCAGTACATCCCCATTTTAAAGCCTTGGAAAGCAGGTATGACGTATTGTTTCTTCTGTTTAATAATAAATGAATGATAAACATGGGTATGTTTTTGATGATATTTGTTTAAATTGAAAGGCAGACAGACAGCATTAAGGAATCTCGAATCTCAACTGGGTATGGAAATTACTGCAACGGCTATGACTATGACTGTCACTACGGGATTACAGTTTGCTGGTTCTCTCAATCATAAACAGACTTCTTTTTTAGGAGTTCCCTTGAGGCTGTCAATGTCAAACCCTCAGCCATCTTTACCCTCTGTCTTCCTCAATGTTCAAGCCAAAGCTCGCACCCGAACGGAAGATCGTGAGGCCCGCCATTCTCGCATTAGGAAGAAGGTTGCTACTATTTCTTTTTAAGCATTATATTTTATTTGTTTAAAGCGAATCCTATTTCTTATATCAGTTATACTCTCATTAAGCAAATGCAAATTCCTTTTACATTTATCCCCATTTCTTATCTTATCAAGTACTGATTATCTTTCAAATTTACTCATTTATTAAAAATGATGTTTCCGTACATGTTTTGGGACCAAATGGGGTTAGATTATTTTGTCCATAGGATATATTAGATTAAGGAACCCTGTTATGTTAAGCTGTGGTAAAACTTTGTAAGAGTCATGCTATTTTATGTGCCAAAGAAACAAATAAGAGCTATAATATTTTCTTCTTCTTATATAGAAGAATTGATGGGAGTTAAGTGTAAACTTTATCTTTAATAAGTTAGAAAAGAGGGGGATGGGCGGATAAATGAGATTCTTTTGATCATCATCATCATCTTTCTTAATGGTTGGTTTCCTCTCCGAATGGACTTGATATTGATATAGTGAAATCTATTGGCTTTGGTTCCTATGGGTTTAAGTCCCTCAAGCATACAGAGTTTCCCCTATCTTACTACAGGGGGTTTCTTGCTTTTGTAGATTGAAGGGACACCAGATAGACCAAGACTGTGTGTCTTCCGCTCGAACAAGCATCTCTATGTCCAAGTCATTGATGACTCAAAGATGCACACACTAGCTTCCGGTTCAACAATGCAGAAACCGATTTGTGAGGAGTTCAACTACACATCTGGTCCTACCATTGTGAGTCCATAGATAAATTTAGTTGTCAGCTGAATCATTTTCAGCTTTTTCTACCTGGCTTTCATTCATTGCTCTGGTTCTGAATGATAACTAAAGGGTTTTTGATTGGCCTGCTTGTTTTACTTAAGCAAATAAATTGCTTTAATAAGCAGTTATTTATGTTTTTTGGGTGTGTTTCTTATTTCCAATTGGTCAAAAGAAATGCCAAAGGAAAAAAAGTGCTTGAGTTCTGTTGGTGAGTATTATTCTGGATGGAAGAAAAATGGAAAGAAGTGGTATTTAAGCCTTCAACTGTCTCAAATATTAGGCCCTTTTGGGAGTTAGCAATTATTCTTGATTTGCCATTCTCTCCTACGATTACCTTCTCCCTGCAATTTTGAATCTCATTTGTTGAGTCCATACATGTTGAGTATGTGCTGATAGTTATTTCGTATTGTTTATGTTTGTGTCCATAGTTGAATTTACTTCTCATCATCCTTCATTCTGTTTCAGCGTGGAGCTTGATCTTTTTGTTGTACAATTTCCTTAGCCCAAATCTGCTTGATGGGTTGTTCATGGTTTATTCCATTTCCAACTTGTATTTGATAAAATTGCCTAAAATTTTCAATCTTCTGGCTTCAGGAAGTGGCGAAGAAAGTTGGTGAATTCATTGCAAAATCTTGTTTGGAAAAAGGGATCACAAAGGTTGCCTTTGACAGAGGTGGATATCCCTATCATGGACGTGTACAAGCCCTTGCTGATTCTGCTAGGGAGCATGGGCTTCAATTTTAAAAGTTGTGCAGTTAGCATTCTTTTGAACTTTGTCACTTTTCCTTGTTTCGTTTTGTAACTTTCCTTTTACTGTTTTTCCAAATCCTTTTACTAAACAGCATGAAGAACGCTCTTTCGTATCATCTAGCAGTGTATTTGATGACTTTTTTGCTTCTCTCATGAGCTCATTGTTGGAATCTGAAGTTAAAAAATACTTTAAAGAAAATTGAAGGTTCCAGTTCAACTCCTAAATTGCTGCTGTTTATTAGAACTTGGGAATAGTAATATATTTTGTATCATGTGATAAAGTTGGCACGGGGCAGCACAAACAGGGCGAGGATTTGTGATATATAGGTTGCTTGAGTTGAGATGCCAACTTCAAGTGATTCTTTAGAAATGAGCTATTATATAGTTTCGAGAAACTTTACTGAAAATTGAAGGTGGGAGATATGATGGCAAAGAAGGACTAAAAGAACATTTACATGTCCTGGCAGGAGAACTAGACCCGATAGTTGTCTGCTAATGATAGTCTTAGAACGGAAGTCTCATTTTCTGCGCAGTGTTTCAACTGAATGAAATAATCTTTAGACTTCCAACATTTTGGATGTAGAAGAATAGAGATTTACAACAATAAAAAACCACGTTTATACTTCACATACTTATATAATGATTTCTAAGGTACTAAAACATTTTTCAGAACATTTCTAAAGTAACTACACAAAACTATAGTGATTAGGCTTCGTTCGGGGTGATTTTGGGGCATAAAAATACAACAATTGGGGTACATAAAAGTGTTTTCATAATATTCTCAATATAAAATTCTTTTAAAATGATACAGGGATAATGGCATATTTGTTCCCAAAACTCGAGCAAAACTTGGTGTACTTAAATGTCCAATGTTGCTTTGGTCTTTCAAAAAATATGACGTGACAGTACAGATGGACCACTATAGTACTGCCACATGGCATTTTAAAAAAAAAATTGGACCAAGTTAACAGAAGGATCTCAAATCGATTATACATTTTCATACTTTAAAAGGTAAAATGAAAAACGTTAATAAATTTTATAACCTAAACTATTAATTTCTCCTTGGGAAAATCTGAATCTTTTTGTTTTCTTTTCGAAAAAAGAAAAAATGTTTCTTTTCTTTTTGTTATGAAATTGATGAAGGATATAAAAGAACAAATCTAATTCAAGGAACAAATAATTTATCTAAATCATCTGTTGTGAGAAAACTAGAAAAAACGAGAAAAGAAACAATAGAAAGAAGAAGAAAAACAATCATTTCCCATACAATGAAAATCTAATTCAAGGAACAAATAATCGTTTCCCATACAATCATCTCATAATGCAACAGCTAGAAGAGTGGTTACCGTGGCTGTGCATAATGTGAGAAAACATAATAAAACACACCGTTTTCCTAAGGCTCTCGAAATAGCTAAAATCAATTAATTGGTTCATTGAACTAATACGCTGTGCATTGACAACGGTCTAAAAGCTTAGCAAACTAACAAACATTAACGGAATCAATAGAAAACATTCCTTCCATAACAAGTACTTCCTCCCTTAAAGAGATCATTGTCCTTAAGGATTGAAATTTGTGAACTTCACCTGTAACTCCTGCAGCACTTCCCAGGTAGAATCTTCAGGGAACGTATTAGCCCATTCTACCAGAACTTTAGTGATGGCATGGCTCCTTCTTTTCACCAATCTCCTATCCAATACTCCAACTGGTTCCTTGGTCATGGCTCCATCTTGGCCAACCAGTGGTAGACTCTTGTGACTTGGTGTTTTCCTTACATGTTTCTTTAGTTGAGAAGCATGGAAGGTGGGATGGATCCTAGACCCTGCTGGAAACTTCAGTCTATAAGCTACATTCCCCACCTTGGCCTAAACAACATAAGGTCCTGTTGGAGTTTTTCTTGAATAGAAAACAACAAAGGCAAGAGGAATATAGAAATAATTTCTACGGAAAATGTATATTTTGTTGAACTGAAAACAATTGTTTATTTAGGAAAAAATTCAACAACCATTGACTAAAAATAGGCTACTAAAAAATTCATAATCTTTAAAAAATCTCTAAAAATCAACAACAAATCAAAAAATGATAAAATTAGCTAGATTATTTTGTTATAGTAGCTGAAGCAAATCTTCAACACACCTCCTTGCTTCACTTGCTGCAAACTCCAAGTTTATCTCTAAAAAACTCAAACTTGCTTATTGCTAGCTCTTTTTGAAGCAGTAGAGAATGCTTACACTTCTCTGCAAGCTGAACCCTTATGCGCGAAGCTCATGTTCCATATCCAATACCTTGCTTGGTTGGTGCGGCATTTTGATCCGTCTAGCCTCTTGAACCTCCTTCATTAGTTCTTCCAGGTCCTGTTTGCCTGAAGCTCGAGACATTTGTTTTTTTCTGTAGAAGGGCCTCTTCCACTCACTGAGCTGCTGCTCTAGCATTTTCAATTTCAGCACGGGGCAAATAACCAATAAAAGCCCATTTATTTTTAAAATTACCGAAATGGGCTAGGTCCTGAATTAATTACCGAAATAGACCATTTCTCTCAAAAACACATCTACATTAGCGCGTTGTCAGGGGATAAAGCAGGAAAACGCTTTCTCAAGGAAGCACTTTGTCCACGTGGTCAGAAAACGCTTCCTTAAGGGCGCACTTTGTGTCCATATGGACAAAGCGCTTCCTTGAGGAAGCATTTTCCCCGTTTGTTAGGGTTTAGGATTTTTGCAATTAGGGTTAGAGTTTTAGAGTTTTTAGATTTTAGGGTTTTTAGGAAAAAATTAAATAAATAAGGGTTTAAGGTTTAGGATTTCTTAATTAAATTAATTATAAATTTTAAAAAAATTATAAATTAATTATAAATATTTATTAAGTCTAACTTTATTTAAATATAGTTAAATATTAATTACAATTATTATATTTTTTTCTCGAATTTCAAATTTAAACTTCTACAATTTAAAATATATATTAAATATTAAAATATTAAAATTTATGTTAAATTCCATTAAATAAAGTTATTAATACTTATTTATAAATCATTCACTAACAATCAACAAAATATTTACCCATGATCTTAAGACCTTAAGGAATTATTATCCCTAAAATATTCTATTATTAATATGATTGTATTATATTAAATTTCATGTATTTTTTGCATATTATATTATATTAATATTTTTAATTTATTATAAATTTAAAATTACAGCAAAAGATAAATTTAATATATATATAAACTTTTAACTCTTTTTCTGTTTTTCATAAAAAACTCTTTTTTTATTTTAAAATTTAAAAATACAAAAATTCATTATATATTTTATTTTTAATGTATTATTAAAAAAGTCTTTTAATAAATTTAATTTTTACTAAAAACATTTAATTTTATTAGTTTATTTTTTAGAAGAGTTTAAAATATATAACGAATAACAACTAGCTTTATTTGATTTTTCCTTAAAAATCCTAAATACTAAACTCCAATCTAATTTTTTTAAAATTTATAATTAATTTACTCAAGTAACCCTAAACCCTAATTTATTTGATTTTTTTCCTTAAAAACCCTAAACACTAAATCTTAATCTAATTTTTTAAAATTTATAATTAATTTATTCAAGAAACCCTAAACCCTAATTTATTTGATTTTTTTCCTTAGAAATCATAAACACTAAACCCTAATCTAATTTTTAAATTTATAATTAATTTAATTAAGAAACCCTAAACCCTAAACCTTTATTTATTTAATTTTTTCCTTAAAACTCTAAAATCTAAAAACCCTAAAATCTAAAAATTCAAAAACCCCAAAACCCTAACTCTAATTGCAAAAAACCCCAAATCTTAAAAAATGGGGAAAGTGCTTCCTCAAGGAATCGCTTTGTCCACGTGGACACAAAGCGCGCCCTCAAGGAAGCGTTTTCTGTCCACGTGGACAAAGCGCTTCCTTGAGGAAGCGTTTTCCTGCTTTATCCCCTGACAACGCGCTGACGTGGACGCGTTTTTGGGGGAAATGGTCCATTTCGGTAATTAATTCAGGACCTAGCCCATTTCGATAATTTTAAAAATAAAGGGGCTTTTATTGGTTATTGGCCCTTCAGCACGACTAAAAGCTCATTCCTCATCGACAAGTTTTTTACATTTTCCGAAGCTTGCTTCAGGAAAGTTGCTAGTTTCTTCACTTCTAACTTTTCTTGAATCAACTTTCCTTCTCTTTGAGTAAGTTGAACCGCCAGAGCTTCCACCATGGCAATAGTTTCCTTTACATCATCTTTGTTTCTTCCAGTCATGCATCCTTTTAAAGATTCCAATGCATCTCTAAGCTTCTTCAAATAGACATGTTTCCATAGTGATGTTGCCTATTTGAGTTTGGCCTTTTAAAGATTCCAATGCATTTCTAAGCTTCTTCAAATAGACATGTTTCCCGAGTGATCTTTAACCGGAGTATCAAACTTTTCCTGAGAGTTCACCAAATTAGTGATAGCGGACTGTCGAGCCAGGGCAACTTGACCTCCGAACATGTCCTATAGATTGTTCATTATCTCTTTTGCCATTAGATAACTCTCATGTTGCTTTTGGAAAGTATTGTTATTGCTAATCAAGATGTAGAAATGACCTATCTCATTTGAGTCCCTCCAACGGGCTCTTGCCTCACTTTGGTTAGTGCGAGGGCATTCAACATCAAGAATGAACTTGTTTTTTTCCTTTTTTTTTTTGCATCTTAGAGCAATGTGTAGGTTTCATTTCCATTCATTATAAGCTCCCGTTCAATAATTGTTTTATAAGAACATTGATCAATGGATTTGATGTCATTTTGAACTGAATAATAAAATTTCCATTAATTTCCATTAATTTCCATTAATTAACTATTTTTATATTAAGCAAATATTTCGAAAAATAATTTTGCAGTATACTGTATGCGTTAATCATGATGCATGCATCTTACATTAAACCTTGAAAAACTTGTAAATCATTGCAATGGTAATTCTCATAATTATTGAATTAAGTTACCGTGAAAAAATCTTAATCAGCTAGTAAAAATATAAATTTTTATCCAATTAATATGTAAATCTAACCCTTAAACACCACACATATTAATAATTGTTTCACATTTGACCATTATTCTAACTTAAATAGCAACTAAAACAATCTTTGATATAACCATTATCTCAATACTTCACATAAATATATTCTCTTTTATGAGTCTCTCACAATGATGGTAAAAATAGTCACACATCCATTTGGCACTTATCCAATGACTTGGCCAAATCACTAATTAAGTGTGCCTCCTCACTCCACCTCTGTACGGCGTTCTCCATATTTAGTTAATATATTTTTCTTCTTTTTATCATTATTCTTAGGGAACATATATATATCATTACTTTTTGACTACTTTTACCCACTTCCAAAATTCTCCCATTTTATCGAAAGGAATTATTTCAAACTCATCTTTCCCATTTCGGAATTTTTCTGCCCTTCAAAGTATTTTCTACTTATTTCCTCCAACCATTTTTGTTTCTATTTATTTATTGAGTTTTTGTTTCCTTTACGCTATTTTTAGGGGGGAGGGTGGGGGAATAAAATGTTTTTACACTCTTGAAGAAAATATTATGCTTTAATTTATCGTGTTAAACAATCAAATTTATCATTATTATTAATTATATATCAATTTAGAAATTTTCATAATATATTAATTTACTTTTTTTTGTTTTACAATTAATTTCATTTTTAAAAAAATAAAAGAAAATGTATATCCTAAAATTACTAATGAATTTGGTTTGATCTATGCAGAGAAATTTTGATTTTAATTTAATTTTAAATGGTAAAACATGACATTATTTTAATTATACTTATTGCATAAATAAAAAAATATTTTCTTAACATATAAATTATTGGATTTAGCTTTTAAACGTGGATAACTAAATAAAAATTAAAGCTATATATTTGTAACAAATTAAAAATTCCATATTATTGAGTTTTACAAAAATCTTTATTCGAATGATGCATTCCCTCCTGTTGAACAATTTTTCTATCAAGGAAGATTTTCAGCCTTGGATAATGCTGATTTGAGGGCTCTTAGTGCTAAGGTTTCAATTGATGAAGTCTAGAAGGCATTCTTCAACATGGCTCGTTTAAATGCCCCAGGGGTGGATGATTTTCATGCAAAATGTTATTAATCGTAGTGGAAAATGGTGAGGAAAAATGTGTTCAATCTCATTCAAAGTATCTTCAAAGGGTATCCGATTGATCCGAGACTCAACAATACTCTATTGGTGAAAATTCCTAAAATGGAGGGGGCAGAAACTTTAACACAATATCGTCCAATCAGTCTATGCAACGTAATCTACAAAGGCAGTACTAAAAATTTAGTTAATTGACTTCGGCGAGTAATGCAGAAATTGGTTGGACAACATCAAGCTAGCTTCATAGTTGGGTGCAACATCTCGGACAACATTATTATTGCCCAAGAAGCTATTCACTCCATGCGGGTCAAGAAAAGCAAGAATACTTAGATAGCTATAAAAGTTGATTTAGAGAAAGCATACGATAGAGTGTAGTGGGATTTCCTTAAAGATTCATTAGAAAATGTTGGGTTCTCATCTTTTATTATTAATGCCATTATGCAATGTATCACTACGACCTCTATGGAAGTGCTATGGAATGGGGTCACCATCGATGTTTTCCTTCTGACAAATGGGTTAAGACAAGAGGATCCCCTATCCCATTATCCTTTTGTGTTGGGCATGGAGTGATTGGGACACATGATCGATTTGGCGGTCGAGAATAATGAGTGGGAGCCTTTTTTTCTTTCTCATTTAGTTATGGGTCTATCCCATCTATTTTTTGTTGATGACTTACTTTTATTTTGCAGAGCTGATAATGAAGGCGTAGATTGTGTTAATGATATTTTATACTATTTTTTCCCATTTTGGACATAAAGTCAATAAGCGCAAGACTAAAATCTTTTTCTCTACCAACACCTCAAAAGATGTGGCGATGGCCATCAATAATAAACTTGGTTTTGTTAAAGTTAATGACTTGGGGAAGTACCTAGGCATGCCACTGTTTCACACTCGAGTATCTACCACTAATTTCCAGTTTGTAGTAGATAAAGTCAGAAGGAAGTTAAATGGTTGAGACGTTCGATGACTCTCCCTGATTGGTCGAATAATGCTACAAATTTAGTTTTCTTGGCGATTCCAACTTATTTGATGAGCACTGTGAGGTTTCTGATCACAGCTTGCAAGGAAATTGAGAAACTAGCAAGGGGTTTTATTTGGGGCTCTACTACTTCAGGAAGAAAGTCAACTTTAGTTAACTAGCAAGACGTGTGTTTACCTGTTGACAATGGTGGTTTAGGCATTCAATCACTTATGGATCAAAATAAGACTTTGTTGAAAGTTGGCAGCAATTCAGCAGCATGCAAGTGTCCAAGCAACAATGTAGCAGCATGCGTGCAACATGCAAATGTCTATGGTGTATTTCGGTTATTGAACTTTTGTAACATGTGCCATATGTTTGATTTGATTGTAACTTTTTGATTAGCTAAGATTCAACCATGTACTTAGTAGTTTTAGTAGATTTTAAGTTATCATCAAGCTAATTTTACGGGTTGGTTACTTGTACAAGCAATATTTATTTTCTTCCAATGTAATAGAACTATATATGTACATGTTATTTTGCTTAATGAAGCAATGAGAGAAGTCAACTTCTTTTCTCCTTCAGCATCTTGCTTCTGTTTTTCATCTTTCAACACAAATTTTAGTTATTTTTAATCTTTGGTTTGTTTTAAAACTCAACAAATGGTATCAGAGCCTGTCATCTTTGAGGGCCTTTGCTATGTATTAGTTTGTGTTGATTCTTTGAGTAATTCGTACTTGAAAGATAAGAAACAAAAGTTATCTTTGTTGGCTTGTTTAGTTGCTGCAAAAGGATGAGTTTTTCACCACCACCACCACTTGTCTTTGCTGGTGAAAACTACAACATTTGGGCTGTGAAAATAAAGACATATCTGTAGGCTCATGATCTGTGGAGTGTTGTTCTAACTGACACAGAGCCACCACTCCTAAGAGCTAGTCCAACAATAGTTCAAATCAGGCAACACAATGAGGATTGTGGCAAAAAAGTATAAGGCTACGTCATACCTTTAAAATGGAGTTTTAGATATGATTTTCACAAGAATAATGGCTTGTGACACTCCAAAGTAGGCCTGGGACAGACTCAAGAAGAAGTTTCAAGGGTCAGACAAGACTAGGTAGTAGCAAGTGATCAACTTGAGAAGGGACTTTGAGAATCTGAGGATGAAGGAGTTTGAAACCATCAAGCAGTATGTTGACAGGATTATGGCCACAGTCAACAACATAAGACAGCGTGGAGATGAGTTTAGTGACAAGAGGATAGTTGAAAAGGTTATTACCACTCTACTAGAGAAGTATGAGTCAAAAATCTCTTCTTTGGAAGACTTGAGGGACCTATCAGCTATACTCTTGACAGAGCTGGTAAATGCTCTCTATGCACAAGAGCAGAGAAGAGCAAACAGAATGGAGGAGCATTCTGAATGAGCTTTTTAGGCCAAGAGTAGAGAAAGCTTAAGCTCGAGCTTAAGCTACAAGGGCAAGAAGCCTTGGCTAGAAAAGAAAGAAAAAGGGAAGAAGGATACTGCTAATAAGAAGTTTCCACCATGTACTCATTGCAAGAAGTCAACTCATTTGGAAAAATATTATTGGTACAGGCTTGACATTCAATGTAGAAGCTGCAAGCAACTTGACCACATTGAAAAGATCTGCAAGAATAAGGAAAAAACACAACCACAGTAGTAGAATCAAGCTCAACCTATTGACGATGATCAAGTTCAGAAGGAGCATATCTTTATTGCCTCTTGCTTTGCAAGTTTGAGCAAAGTCAGGAAAAATTGGCTGATTGACAGTGGCTGCACTCATCACATGGCTTCAGATAAAGGTATGTTTAAGGAGCTAGACACCAGCTTTGTGTCCAAAGTCAAAATTGAGAATAGTGAGTTCATCGAGGCCAAAGGCAAAGGTAAAGGCAAAGCTTTGATCTACACTCAGTCAGGTAACAAAACCATTTCAGAAGTTCTTTTTGTACCTGATATTGACCAGAATTTGCTCAGTGTTGGTCAGTTGTTAGAGAATGGGTACTCTCTTATCTTTGAAGATAAGGCTTGTGTAATCAAAGATCATTATGATCAAGTGCTAGTGACAGTAGCCATGTATGATAGATCCTTCATTTTAGATGTGAATCGGTTTGAAGCAACGACACATACAGCTCTGACTGATGAATCATGTTTGTGGCACAAGAGGCAAGGGCATGTGAACTATAAGTCACTAAGTTTATTGCATAAGATGAGCTTAGTTGAAGACATGTTCGAGATCGAGCCTAGGAAAGATGTGTGTAAAGTCTGTCAGTTTGGCAAGCAGACCAGACTGCCTTTTCCTGTCAACAAAGCTTGGAGAGCTCAAGAGAGGCTCTAACTGGTTCACACTGACATTTGTGGACCCATGAAAACTTTCTCCTTGAATGGAAGTAGGTATTTTACATTGTTCATTGATGATTGCACCAGATTTTGTTGGGTGAGCTTTTTGAAACAAAAGTCAGATGTGGCCGACTTCTTCTGCAAGTTCAAGGCATTGGCTGAAAATCAAGCCAATTGTAAGTTGAAGATTTTGAGGTCAGACAATGAGACTGAGTATGTGTCTTAAAAGTTCCAGAAGATTTGTGATGAAGCTGGAATTCAACGCCAATTAACCACCATTTACACACCACAACAGAATGGTGTTTGTGAAAGAAAGAATAGATCTGTTCTCGATATGGTCAGGTACCTATTGTTTGAAGGTAAAATACCTAACATTTTTTGGGCTGAGGTAGTAAATACCTGTGTATTTGCTAAACAGGCTGCCAACTAATGGAGTAAAAGGTAAAACACCATTTAAAGCTTGGTTTGGACACAAGCCAACTGTCTCACACTTGAAAGTGTTTGGCTGCTTATGCTATACACTAGTTCCAGCTGAGAAGAGAACCAAGCTAGAAAAGAGGTCCATGCTTGAAGTTTTTGTTGGCTACAGCAGTGTGAAGAAAGGGTACAAAGTCTTTGATCCATCTACTAAGAGGATTGTTGTGAGCAAGGATGTGAAATTCAATGAAGATAGTTGTTGGAAATGGGATGGAACATATGCAAGCTTGTCTAAGTAAGACCAGCATGTTCTTAATTTGCAATATGTTGAAATTGAAGCTGAAACTGAGAATGATTATGATGATGCACCTATTAGAGGCACTAGAGCCTTAATGGACATCTATGAGAGGTGTGGTATGACCATTGTTAAGCCTTTCTGCTTTGATAAGGCTGCAAGAGAGGGCTATTAAAAAGAAGCAATTGAGGCAGAATTGAGGATGATCCACAAAAATGACACATGGGAGCTAACTGATAGACCAACAAACAGAAAGGTTATTAGTGTGAAATGGGTGTTCAGGACAATGCAGATGGGACACTGAACAAGCACAAAGCTAGGCTGGTTGTGAAGGGGTACAGTCAACAACATGGCATCGATTTCTTTGAAACCTTTGCACTAGTTGCAAGGTTAGACACCATAAGGTTGTTGTTTACCTTGGCTGCTCAAAAGCAGTGGAAAGTGCATCAACTAGATGTTAAATAAGCTTTTTTGAATGGATTTCTCAAGGAAGAGATCTTTATTAAGCAACCTGATGGATTCAAGGTCCTTGGTGAAGAACATAAGGTCTACAAGCTCAAGAAGGCTTTGTATGGCCTAAAACAGGCTTCAAGGTCCTGGTATGATAGGATAGGATTGATGCATACTTGTCAAGGTTGGGGTTCAAGAAGAGCATTAGTGAGCCTACACTCTATATGAAGAAGGCTGAAAAAGAAACCTTGTTGATTGTTTCTTTGTATGTGGATGACTTGTTGGTTACTGGTTGTAGGAGTGAGTTGATTGAGGAGTTCAAGAAGCAAATGTAGGATGTTTTCGAGATGACTGATTTGGGCTTGATGACTTACTTTTTTGGTATGAAAGTGAATAAAAAATGAGCAGGGTATTTTCACAAGCCAACAAACATTTGCATTAGAAGTTCTAAGCAAGTTCTGCATGACAAATTGCAAACCTGCTAGTACTCCTGTGGCATAGGGAGAAAAACTCTCCAGCAACAGTGACCATGCACGAGTTGATGAGAAGAGCTACAGAAGTTTAGTTGGTTGCTTGCTCTATTTGACAACAACAAGGCCAGACACCATGTATGGAGTTAGCCTTTTATCTAGATTCATGCATTGTTACAATGTTGCTTATTTCAAGGCTGCTAAAAGAGTCTCAAGTATGTCACAGGAACCTTAGGTTATGGAGTGAAGCTTGTGAAAGCTAAGAAGCTGAAATTGGTTGGCTATTCAGATAGTGACTGGGCTGGTTCAGTTGATGACATAAAGAGTACATCGGGGTATTTTTCGTTCTATGATCAAGAGTTTTTGTTAGAGCTCTAAGAAACAATAGACAGTAGCTCAATCCACTACAAAGGCAGAGTATATTACAGCTGCTACTGTTGTTAATCAAGCCATTTGGCTTAGGAAGCTTTTGAGTGACTTGAATGCTGATCAAGTGGAAGCAATAGAGATCAAAGTTGACAATCAGTCAGCTATTGCCATTGCCAAGAATCCTATTTTTCATGGCAAGACCAAACATTTCAAGATTAAGTATCATTTTGTAAGGGAGGCAGAATTGTCAAAGAAAGTCAACTTAATTCATTGCTGCTCGGAGGTTCAGCTTGCAAACATTCTGACCAAGCCACTAGCTGCTACAAGATTCGAGTATTTGAAGAAGGAAATTAGAGCTTGCTGTTTTGTAGCCAAAGAGGAGTGTTGAAAGTTGACAACAATTCAGCAGCATGCAAGTGTCCAAGCAACAATGCAGCAACATGCATGCAGCATGCAAATGTCCATGGTGTATTTTGGTCATTTAACTTTTGTAACATGAGACATATGTTTGATTTGATTGTAACTTTTTGATTAGCTAAGTTCAACCATGTACTTAGCAGCTTTAGTAGGTTTTAGGTTATCATTAAGCTGATTTTATAGCTTGGTTACTTGCACAAGCAAGATTTATTTTCTTCCAATGTAATAGAACTATATATGTACATGTTATTTTGCTTAATGAAGCAATGAAGAAGTCAACTTCTTTTTTCCTTCAGCATCCGATTTTTGCTTTTGTTTTTCATCTTTCAACACAAATTTTAGTTGTTTTTGATCTTTGGTTTATTTTAAAACTCAACAAATTTTCTTACTAAAGATAAGTTACAACACCCTAACCAGTACTAATGCACTCTGGGTTCGTATGGTAAGGAACAAATATAATGTCTATGGGTTATTACTGGAATCCATTGAACAAAATAATTGCTCGCATCTCTGGCGCTTGCTTTCCAACCAGTGAAGTGAGATTCAAGAAGACACCGTTTGGATGATTGGAGATGTCTGTCTAGTCAATTTCTGGAATGATTTCTGGGTGGAGGGTGTAGGCCCCCTAAAACCTTTTTATATAGGTAGGGATTGGATTGATGAAACTCTGAGAGTTTGTGATGTGGTGACTGACTCTGGCTTATAGGATTGGAGTTTGCTTGAAACTATGCTACCAAGGAATGTCATCGCTCGCATTGCTACAATTATGCCACCAGCCATAGAATTTTCCCTCGATCGCTTGGCTTGGAGGTGGATGTCGAAAGGTGGTTTCTCTTCAACTGAAACCTATAGTCACTTTATGGAGCAAAGAGAGCTAGCAAACTACAAGGTTGTTTCAAGTGTTTGGAATAGACCTACTCCATAGAGGGTGAAAACCTTTCTTTGGCTATTGATACAAAATCGACTACTTACTAGTGAGATGCGAGTTAAGAGGGGAATGACAGGGGATGGCCATTGTGCACGATGTGGTGGTTTGATTGAAACAACTCTACATGCTATTAGTGACTGTCCATATGCGACTGGCATTTGGAAATCGTTGGTAAGTCAAAATGTTTGGCATTCATATTTCTCTTCTTCCTTGGAAGACTAGCTTAATCCAAATATGTGCAATTCTTATGGACTCACAGTTGTTTATGGAGAATGGAAAACTCTGTTTTCAATTGTTTCTTGGCTAATTTGGAAGCATAGGGATGATTTTATTTTTAAAGATACATGCTATAGTAGTGCTACCTTGATTGCCACTAGTATAACTTGGACTAGAAACTTTACTTATACCAAAAGTGCAGTTAGTCTTCACAACAATATAGATATAAAAAGTGTCTGGCAACCACCATTGATAGGTTGGGTGAAAATTAACACCGACAATGGCTTCTCTTTTAAAAAACTCCTATGCTACAGTAGGGGGAGTGTTTCAAAATCAAGTTGGAGACTAGTTACTTGGCTTTGCAATGACAGTTGTAAATCGAGAGTTTTTCAAACCGAGGCAAGGGCAATCTACGAGGGACTTTGTATTGCGTTGAAGGAAGGGTTCAAACAAGTTGAAAGTGGAAAGTGATAATGCTATTTTAGTTTATACTATCAGCAATGGTTATGCAGTGGATAATAGGTTTTCAGAGGTACAATTTATCCACTCTTGTGAAGGACTGGCAAGTTAGATTCCGACATATTCCAAAAGAAAAGAAAAAGGTTGTGGATTGCTTAGCGAAGATGGCTATTGGAGATTTAAACATGGTTTGCACTTTTACAGAGCCTCCAACGAGTGTTCAAGCATTGTTGTTGGCTGAAATTTAGCAACTCAGAACCAATGTGAACTCCCATTAGAGTTATGTTGGTGTAGTAGATTTCTGCTACTTTTGTTTCTACAAAAAAAAAAAATCCATACGTATTATTGTTTTAGACATGTGTAGTTTTATTATAAATTCCAACTTTGCCTGTTTTAGCATTTGATGCTATTCTATCCATTTCTTTGATACTATAAAGAAAGCAAAAGGGAGTTTAACATTTGATGTCTCGGTACTGAAGTGGGGGCTTTGAATAGGTTCTCTTCTGACCTAATAAAATGTGCAGGTAGAAGGTTTTTTTGTTTGTGTACTTACCACTTATTGGTTTTATATTTTCAGTGCCTCACATTTTCATATATGATTAACTCTTAATAATAAGATTTATATATTCTCAAAACAAAAAATAAAAGGTTTATATTAAAAACACGTACTTAAATTATGCATTTTTTTTATATATTTAAAGTTTTATTCTGTTACTATTTTAAGTACTAATCATTAATTCACGTTAAAAATAAGCTCTGAATTAATTAAATTATCATACATGACATTATTAATTAAATAAAAATATTTAAAATTAGCATTATGTATAAATTAAATTAAAAATAAAAATTTTATATTTCATATTTTTATATTTCTCTTTTCTCTTTTCTCTCTCCCTGTCCCTCTCCCTCTCCCTGCCGTTGCCTTCGTTTCTGTCTTCATCTTCTTAGATAAGTATGAAATAAAAGAAAAACCCATAAAAATAATCTATCATAGCATCAAAAAGGAAAAAATAGAGGGGTTTTTTTTCTACTATTTTTTTCTATTGTTAGTTTTTTAATATTGGAAATAGAGAAAATTGCATAGGTTGAACACCTATTTTTATATAAGCTTAATAATAACAATAATAATTAAAAATTTATTTGTATAATTTATTTAGATATGTGTAGTTACGAGATTAAAAATGTGCCTTTACCTTGCAAAAAAAAAAAAACTTGAAAAACACACTTAATTAAACTCTTGTTAAGATTTCACTAATTAAACACTTTCATCAACGGTTGCTGTGGTTTATTTGAATATGGAGAACTATATATTTAAATTCGTCTAGATGTTTTTAAATATGAAAAATTTAAAAAAAATAAAAAATTATTAAAAATTATAAACATATAAAAAAATTTAAAATTATTTAAAAAATTGAGTCTAAAATAAATCCGGATAAAATTATATGAGATACAATTAAATCTAAACAATCATTTAAATTCTTGTTTTTAAATTATAGAATTCTTTTAAAAAATATTAAATATAAATCATTAGTGGAGGTAGACGGAATATTTGTAAGCTGTATTTTCTAAATATAAACGGATATAAATTAAAATAATTTCCACTTCAGTGATTCTTCCTGGAAAATGAAAATCCACTAAACCACGCCTTACGAAAACACGATTATAATCCATCTTCGGGGTCAGATAGTGGACGCACACTATGATCCACAACTCAAGTGGGTTTTTTTCAACCTTTCCATATTCTACGTCAGAGGGAAATGCTGACAAGAATTTTATTTATTTTAACATTCATCCTATTTATTTTCTGTTAAATGGCTTTCTTTTAATTTTTAATATATATTTAAAATTTTTAATTTTTTTTATAATTTAAACATAATGTAAAATGAATTTGAACTAAGCTCATTTTGTACTTTATATATATAAATAAACTGAATTATAATAAAGTCCTAAGAAAATATGATTATTCTTAAAAAAGTCCTTAGTCAAGTATTATCGTGGGCTTGGACAATAATAATGCATTGAGACTAATGTATAGTTGCTTGATGACAAAGTTTTGTCATTGACATATGAATGTCAAAATCAATACATGAGTATGTGTTAGAGAACAACATACTGGATTGACCCACTATGAGTGTGTTTCTTGGATTATTATGTAATAGTCACAATATTACTCATAGTGATAACTATGTATATGATCCTCTGACTTGAGAACATCATTGTCCCACCATCGTGAGTCGTATATTTTGATACAGTCAAATGTTTACCGTAACAGGTTGTACTATAAAGACTGATGTTGGATATACCACAATCTATGTAGTGGGATATGGTTGATCAAGATAAGATTTATCCCTCCTACATAATGAGAGAAATATCTTAGACTTTTTGATGGAGTGAGACTAGAAATGCATGATCATGCTCGAATAAGTTGATATGAGATATCACACTTATTTGTTTATTGTAGTCTACTCAGAAAATCAAGAAATATGAGATTGAACAATAAAAATGTGACTATTCCATGTGCGCCCAATCTAGATATTAAGGATAAAAGGATATAATATATGAAAATATTATCACAGAAGTGTTATGTCGAATCATGACTTCTTGTAACTTGGGTAGCAATGATGCATTGTTTATAATGTTATGTCCAATCTAGATGTCACTCATTGCTTGTAATGTTAGAAACGTTCTAGTATTACTACCAATATTACAAGAGCCTACAGGGTCACACCCTATAGTTGAAGCGAACAAAACCCAAATACATTTGATATTATATTTAGCTATCACATGAATTAAATTAATTGTTGAATTAATTTAATTTGATAGTTAAATATTAAACACATTAAATGTACAATCTTGTTGTACACGAATAGAGAACATAGATAAAACTAATATATCAATTTGATTCATACAAAATATTAATTATATATATTTAACTGAAATTATTAATATAAATAGTTATACTAATTTTTGTCAAAATATAAAAGGACATGGAAAGTGATATTCTTTTGGAAAGAATATAATCTTTTTCCCGACTTTCCATTTGTTTCTCTAATTATAAGGGAATAATCTCGTTTTTATTTTTTGAGATATGATATCAAAGAAAATAAAAAGGAAACAAATCCCTTTGCCCACACCACCATCAGTATCCGATTTTCAAAAAATTGACAACCTCTATTACGTTCTTGAAAATACCATATTAACTAGATTAAATAAAAAAATA
This sequence comes from Gossypium hirsutum, assembly GCF_007990345.1. NCBI lineage: Eukaryota > Viridiplantae > Streptophyta > Magnoliopsida > Malvales > Malvaceae > Gossypium > Gossypium hirsutum. The sequence continues at coordinate 16,420,343 of NC_053444.1, read as the reverse complement.
TTTATTTTATTTTTAACCTAAATCCTACTAAAACTCGAAATTAAATAAATAAATTAAAATAAATTTTAAAAAAAGGGAGTTGCATTCTTTACAACTAGAATTTTATGCATGCAAGTTGAGGGACTCAAACCCTTAATGTTGGCTATCGTCCATCCGATCACCTCTTTATAATCTCTAAGAAGTCGTACCAAATTTTCCTTTTCTACCTTCGAGAGTTTACTCGAGATTATTATCGGTAAGGTATTTCCTTTACCGAGAAAAAACGTATTCATGGATGACTTTACTGTGTATGGTGAAGTCTTTTGAGATGTGTTTGTCAAATCTTACAAAAAAATTGGAAAGGTGCCTAGAATTTAACCTTGTTCTAAATTATGAGAAATGTCATTTTATGGTTGATAAAAGATTAGTTAGCTGTTTGGCCTAATTCTTCTCTCTCCCCCCTCCCTTTTTCCTTTTCTCTTTTCGTTGGTTTTTTATTTGTTTTATTTATATACAAATGATTTACTAAATTTGACCTAACTACCCACTACACAAAATTAGAATTAAATAAAAATAAAATAAAATTTTCTTCTAATTTTAGTTTTTACAATGTCAAAAGAAATCTGATAAGTCATTGACTATTTCCAAGTTCCTGATTCAGCCACACTTTATTGACAGTGCTGCAAATTAGTCCGTTTCTACTCGTTTTTGACTCATGGCATCCCAATTGCATTCCTAAAAGGATTAAAACATAAAATCACTAATTTAGTAGGGATAAATTCAAGAATTAACCGATTTAAACACAAAAAATCATGCAAATTTAACATGTTATCACCCTTAGTGTGTTAGGGTTACCAAGAAAACACAAAAAAGGGGTCTAGCACCCGTTCTTGAAATTCTCTTTGAAAAGTTCAAGAGAATTTTACCGTTCGTTCTTTGACTAGGTGGATTATGTAGAGACCAGGACTTTTTCATTATGGCTTGGAATCGATATCGAATCAACAACATCCTTTCATCAATTTTCAGTTAAGAAGATATATCTTCAACCTTATTTCAACTCGTTTCGTTCCTCGTACATGGATCCAGGTTGAGGATCGCCACAATAATTTTTTCGCTGCGCCACGGGGCGTACCGGTGGTTCCAACACTAATGCGATCAGAGATTTTAAATAGTCAAATCAAAACATTTGTTTATCTTTAGAAAGACTTAATCTATTTTTAGAAAACAACTCATGAATTGATAAAATACGATTAGTTTAATATTTTTTTTCTTGTAAAAGGTGATTACCATTGAAAACATAGTTAACTTCTAGTGTATTTACTAGACAATTTAAATATGACCTAGCAGCGAAAAAAATATTTTCTTTGTTTTACTAACATCTATATTTCATGCATAATTAATTCAAATAAATATTTCATATTTTTAAAAAAATAATTTAATTGTTATGCAAGCTGTAACAACCCTAACCTGTCTCCATCGCAGGATTAGGGTTATGGAGTATTACCAAACAATCGGTACAACATTTAACTTATTATATTTAATAAGTTAATGTCAATCAAAACCTATCAAACATATGCATTTGGTCCCTAGGTTGAGCCTTCAAAGCCTTAAAAATAGTTTAGAAGGAATTCGGGACTAATTTGAAACAAAATAGAAGACTTAAGAAAAATTGTGAAAATTTGAAAACAGGGGTCACACGGCCGTGTGACATGGCCTAGGTCGTGTAACAATCGAACAAAAGGACACACGGTCATGTCCTAGCCTGTGTCTTCACCCATGTAACTCACTAAGTTGGGTCACATGGTCAAGTTGCTAGTCGTGTGCTAGACCATGTAACTTTCTGACTTGGGACACACGATTGTGTTGCAGGCTATGTGCTAGGTCATGTAACTCACTAACTTAATACACTAAGAAATTTCAAATGACACATGGTTGTGTAGCTAGGTCGTGTGTGTCACATGACCATGTGACAGCTTGTGTGATCCAACCATTTCAAACACACCTAAACATACCATTTCAAGCCATTTCAAGCCATTTCAAGGCCAAATCATACCTTACCAACCATTCCATTTGAGCACAAATTCAAGGAATTTTAACATCATTCAAACACACCTAAACATACCATTTCAAACATTCTATTTCATCTAACCAATATGTCATTCAAAGGCACCGTATTAGTATCAAAACATCATTTATAAAATCAGAGCAACATAGTCACATTTCAAGCATTGAACCTAGCTCTTTTATCTACCAAATGATATCATATATGATCATTTACATGCCAACACAAACATACCAAAGGGTCTTATATAAAAACACATAAAAATAGTCAAAATGACCTAATGTGGCAAGTTTCCAAAGCTCACTAAGACAAACATAAACTTCAAAAGTATATACAAATCAAATCAACCATTACACATTCAAGAAATACCATATATAAGATCCTATACATGTCATCTATGACTTGGCCAAAATGCACCCAAAAACTACGGAAATGGTTGCTAGATAGTGTGATTGATCCCCGACAAGCTTTCAATCGATTGAGCTTCTGATAATCTATAAAACAAAGGAAAGTAACTATGTAAGCAACTAATGCTTAGTAAGCTCGTATAAACTCAAACAAAAATTACCATTTCATTAGCACAATTTATAGAATAAGCATAATGTCACTACCAAGACCACAAGCTTAGTAAAAGTCTATACAAGCATCATCAAACTCCCAAGTTAGTAAATTCATCAATGATATATATAAATTCAATCATACAGTAAGTAGATTTCATATATACATCATTTAACTCATCAACCTTCTCATAAGATCATGAACCATTTCAATTGTATACTTACCATGCATTTTCCTTTACTTACCCCTTAAACCATCTATAATTACATCGGATACTCAAGAATGCTCACACATAGTGTTCCTTTCCATATAATTGTAACATTTCCTTTTCAATAGTACTCATACGAGCTGTGAAATGGGCCTATTCACACGAGCTGTGGGTTGGAATGTTAGCTACACGATACTGCTCACATGAGCTGTGGATAATCTGCAACAAATGCAGGACCTCAGCCATCGGTAGGACATTCAAGACCAGCACCTGAAACATGAAAATCCCTAATGACATGTCATTCGTATCCTAAGAATTCTTAAGGCTCAAACGGGATTCATTATACGTCAATTATTCATACATCGATACATATACAATTTCAAGTCCGTTTATATTAACGTAACATGGCAAATAATCAATTTAACTAACATTAATACAATCATAATTCATACGAACTTACCTCGATAACTTTGGTCGTAGAAGTAGAGTTGAACACTAATACGAAGTTTTAACCTTTCCTCGATTTAAGTTCGGTTGTTGTTTATCTTGATCTAAATAGATAAATTCATTCAACTTAGTATTTCTAGTATTCAATTTAATCCATAATTCATATGTATGAAAAAATTACAAAATTACCCCTAACATTTTAACTTTTTACAATTTAGTCCTTAAGCTCATAATTTGAAATTTAACCATTTTAATCATTCATACAAGCTAGCTAAATTTCTTCGGGACTTATACCAACCCACTTAAATCATCATTTCATTATTTTACCATGAAATTTTAGTATATTCACAAATAAATCCCTAAATGCAATTTCATCAAAAATTATTTAACAAAACATGTTTATTTTACAACCAAGATTAATAGTCTATCAAATAACTTCAAAACCTATTCAAAAAAAATATAGCAAGTTCCTTAACCTTTAACAGTTTTGTAAATTAACCCCTAGGCTAGCAAGATTAAGCTTAAACGAACTCAAAAACGTAAAAATCATTAAAAACGGGGTAAAAAATCATACCATGCAAGAAAAAACTCAAACCGAAGCTCTATCCCCTTCAAAAATGGTGAATTCAGGCAAAGCAAGGAGGAAATAGGGAAGATGATAGTATTTACTTAATTTATTTTTAGTTCATTTACTAATTTACCATTTTAACTTTATTAATAATAACAAATTTCAAATAAACCTTGTCCATATTTGTCAACTAACTCTTGATGCAATCGTTGAAAGCACAAAAAATATCCTATCCCTAATAAAAGAATAGTAAAAGGGAAGTAAGGTCAAATCCTTAGGGACTAGATTTGCACAATATCTTGTTTCGTAAAATCCCAGGAAGAATCTTGCCTAAGAAAACCTGTGTTCCTGGAAAAAAATAAGAAACTAACAGAATTAAAGGTTTGGATCTGGAAACGAAAAATAAAATAAAAACAAAATTAAGAATATTGAATCGAAAATTTGAGAAATTAAAAATAGAGTTGAGAGAAATGAAATTCTTATGGGAGGTTCCAGCCTCCAGTTGTCTCGTTCTGCCTTGGGTTCAATCCTTGGCTTTAACTGATCCTTCCAAAATTGAATAAGCCAGTTATAGTGGAAGAGGACGCCTACGGCCACCAGCTCTAAGGATTTAGACTTACGATTTACTGGAACTTGACTCTAGCTAACAATCGCTTCTGTGGGATTGTCTTATGCTAGATCAATGCTTATCAATGTCGAATCTCGCACCATTTTGTCTATTGGGCTTGCCAACCTCTAACGCAGAAAGCTAATGAATCGACTGTGCAACCTTCCCAAAACATACAAAGCGGCCGCCTTTGCATATGTTGAAAAGCTTAGTTCTTAAGGGACATAGACGGAAGCGTCAGCCCCGTAGTGCGGAGAAATGATGAATACTTAGCGAGGAGGCTAAGTACAGACTCTAAGCCTCAAGAATCCTTTTTGGGGAATATCGACAACCTTCAGCTAGATGGGTTTAGTGGCTCATGGTTGTGGTGGAAAAGAAAATAAATAAAATAAAAATAGAGATTTTATTGAAAGGAAATATGAGAAGAACAAAAGCCTAGACTTTTAGGGAGAGAGTGTTTACAGAAAAAGATGGATGCCTTTTGAGTCACTTCACCCCCTATTTATAGTGCTAGGGGAGATAGTCTAAATCTACTTAAACTCCTAAAAGATAAATACATTTAATTGAAGATACATAAAGATAAATAAAATAAAATCCTAAAATTAAATATTCCTTAGTAATTATCTTAATATTAATTATCCTAATATAATTAAAATAGAGTCTGATAGAATAAAATATCTTCTTTTTGCATTTCAACCCTTATTTCCTCCATGCTTGCACTTTTGGCACCACTTTTTCTTATGTCGTACATTGACCCATTTTATCTCTAAATTCACGCTTTTGGCCATTAATTTTGCTTTTGCCTCAAATTTAGTCCCTATGAGATAAAAGATCATAAATAGCTCAAATAGAATAAATACATAATTAATACATAAAAATATGTTATTCTAGAGTGTTATCAAATTCCCACTACTTAGCCCATGCTTGCCCTCAAGTATGGTTCCTATCTACTATGAAAGTTAGATTCTGCCATAAAAGAAATACCACTCCAAAATTTTATAAAAATCAGTCAAAAATACATATAAAAAATAAAGAGAACCCTAAGCTTGCTTTAAGTAAAGCAGAAAAAGTTTTCCAATTAATACACACAAAAATTAGAATCGACTTGAATTATTTAATGAAAATTAGGTAAATTACCAAACCTACCAAGACACCCTATTTGTTTCCTCCTTTAGTTCCCAAATTATTTTATTTATTTTGATTTTGATTTATTTATTATTTATATTTTTTATGCTTTAGGAATATACTGAACCTTTTGACGCGAAGAGAGATGACAACCAAGCAGCCCACCCCAGTTACTCAGCCTAGCAGACTCCTAATTTGTTATATTTTTTTTCTTAAGAACACATTGAACCTTTTGACGCAAGAGAGATGACAGCCAAACACCTCACCCCTGTTACTCAGCCCAACATGTTCTTAAAAATTAATTCTGGTTAGCGGAGTTTTACCTAACACGTCACACAACCTTTTAAAGTGAAATAGGATGACAACCTAAGCACCCTACCCCGGTTACTCAGTCAGTCACGTTTTTAAGCTGCACTCATAACCACAGAAACATTAAACGACATTTTAATAATAACTTTTTTATGAGGACTTTAGAGAAAAAAACAATCAAGTGTCAAAAATAAGTTTTAGTAATTACCTTAATAGTTATGAACATATTTTAGCATGCAAACATATTAAGTATCCACTTTATATTAAACTTGATTAATTTTACGAAAAGCAAGATAAAGTTAACTCTATGAATCACAATTATTTTTAGCCTAATAAGAATAAAACAGTGGAGATGGCATCAATTATGGAAAATCCGTAATTTCCTCAGGAAACAAGAATCATGCTTGTAGGTCAAACAGTAGGCAATTCTTGGTAAAAATCTTGGGCATGAAAAGAGGCAGGAGATTCTAAAAAAAATAAATAAATATGGGCAAAATGGAGCCTCAAGCAGCAACACTAGCCAAAAATAATCGCAGCAACAATAACAACAACCAAAATCATAGCAGAAAATGACAGTAATAACGAAGAGTACCTCACCCTACTGAAAGCCATTGTCCTCAATATGGACGAAAAGAAATAAATAGGTAGAAAAGTTTAGAAAAACTCCCCGTGTAATTACTGTCGATTGCATATGATGGCTAGGGTGTGGAAAAAAGGCACCGTCGTGGGTTCATAGTGAAGGGGAGCTCGACGGCGACGCGGCTACGGGTCCGAACCATGGTGGTGGCGATCGATGGTGAGGGAGAATGGTGGAGGGAAGAGCGGCGGCTGTGGTGGTTTTGTGGGAAAAGGAAAAAAATGTTTTAAAATTTTAGGGTTGTGGGGTTAATTTGTGTTGAGGGGTGGTGCTTGGGTGCAGGGATAAGGGTGGTTGGCTGCAGGAATAGGGTAGTTTGGCTGCAGGCATTCTGGGCTGGAATAGTATTTGGAATAGAGGTTGTTTGGTATCATGGATAGGGCTGTTTGGTTCTATTTTTCTAGCTTCTTCCTTTTTCTTCGCATTTTCACTCTGTTTTATCTAAGCAAAAGAAGAGAAAATTATTAATATTCAAATAAGTAATAAATAATAAAATAAAATAAAATAAAATAATAAAAAAATAAAAAAACAAAAAACAAAATAAAAATTGGGTTGCCTCCCAACAAGCGCTTGTTTAACGTCGTTAGCTCGACGCCGTTATTGGTTCTATAGTGGTTCCAAATGGATTTTCTCAACTGTGAGGGCATGAAAATTCTCATAAAATGGCTTCAACCGCTGGCATTGACTACGAACCGCTTTCCAGATTCTTCACTCTCTATTTCAATCGCTCCATGTGTGAACACTTCAGTAACAATAAAAGTCCTTGCCATCGTAATCGAAGCTTACCTGGGAATAACTTTAAAACGGAGTTATAAAGTAAAACTTTTTGTCCTACCGAAAAATGCTTCTGAGCTATTCTCTTATCGTGAAACAACTTTGTCTTGTCTTTATAAATGCGGGCATTCTCGTAGGCATCATTGCGAATTTCTTCTAACTCTTAGATGTCTAATTTCCTTATCTTTACTGCGGGTTCTAACTCCATGTTACATTGTTGAACGGCCCAATAGGCTTTATGTTCCAATTCGACTGGAAGGTGACAAGCTTTGTCAAAAACAAGTCGATACGCGGTCATGCCAATCAGTCCCTTATATGTAGTCCGATAGGGCCAAAGTGTGTTATTTAGCCGAAGGCTCCAATCCTTTCGGTTGGGACAAACTGTTTGCTCTAAAATAGTCTTGATTTCCCTATTCGAGACCTCAGTTTGACCGTTCATTTGGAGATGGTAAGCCGTAGCTATACAGTGGTGGACTCCGTATTTTGCCAACAGTGCCTCCATGACCTTATTGCAAAAGTGGGTGCCACGATCACTGATTAGGGCTCGAGGTGTGCCAAACCTGGAAAAAATAGTTCATTTTAGAAACTCCATAGTAGTTTTGGCATTATCATTGTGAGTAAGCTTTGCTTCTATCCACGTAGAAACATAGTCTATTGCAAGAATTATATATACATCGCTAAATGAAGAATAAATGGGCCCATAAAATCGATGTCCCACACATCAAAGATTTGCCATACATGAATCGGGGAAAGGGGCATTTGATTTCTTTTAGTGATGTTACCTGTATGTTGGCACCTATCGCAAGACTTACAGAAGTTATATGCGTCTCAAAAAATTGTGGGCTAATATTGCTCACATTCTAACACCTTATGAGCGGTCCACTTAGGGCCAAAGTGACCTTCGTAAGCTTCAGCATGACAAAAATTAAGGATAGAAGTTACCTCGGTTTCTAGAACACATCTTCATATTATCTGGTTTGAACAGTGTTCCCACAAGTATGGGTCATCCCAAATGTATATCGAGTGTCGTGTCTAAGCTTATCCCTTACGGAACGTGCTAACTCAGTGGGTAACGATCCTGTGGCTAGAAAGTTTACTATATCTGCATACCATGGGAGACGTGCTTCGGTCGAGAATAGGCTCTCATCAGGGAATTCTTCCTTAATAAGGATGTCGTCAAAATGTACTTTTATTCTGCTTAAGTGGTCAGCCACTAAATTCTCGCATCAGCTTTTGTCTCGAATCTCGATGTCAAATTCTTAGAGCAGTAAAATCCACCTAATGAGCCTCGATTTTGCTTCCTTCTTCACGATCAAGTACCTGAGGGCTACATGATCAGAAAAAATAATTACTTTAGATCCCAATAAATAAGGTCAAAATTTATCTAAAGCAAATACAACGGCTAAGAGTTTTTTTTCCGTAGTGGTGTAGTTGCTCTGCGCAGCATCTAGGGTTTTCGAGGCATAACATATGATATGTGGTTCTTTGTCTATTCTTTGCCCCAACATGGCTCCTACACCGCGCTCGCTGGCATCGCACATAATTTCAAACAGGTATTTCCAATCTGGCGGTTGCACTATAGGAGTGGAGACTAACTTTTGCTTGAGTGTATCAAATGCCTCCTTACATTTTTGATCAAACTCAAACTTCTTATCCTTCTGCAACAACACACACAGTGGTTCAGCTACCTTCGAAAAGTTCTTTATGAAGCACCTGTAGAACCCTGCATGGCCAAGGAAAGAACGAATTTCCCTCACAGTGGAGGGATAAGGCAAAGAATTTATAAGATCAATTTTGGCCTTATTGACCTCAATTCTTTTAGATGAAACAACATGGCCCAGAATTAAACCATTGTCTACCATAAAATGACACTTTTCATAATTCAAGACAAGATTAAATTCTATGCACCTGCTCAAAATTATCGTTAGGTTTTTAAGGCATTCATTAAAACAATTCCTATATACAGTAAAATCATCCATAAAAACTTCGATATTTTTTTTACATATTCAGAAAATATACTCATCATGCATATATAGAAGGTGGCGACGTATTGTAAAGACCGAATGACATCCCTCTGTACGTAAATGTACCGAATGGGCATGTAAAAGTGGTATTTTCCTGGTCCTCCGATGCGACTGGAATTTGAAAGAAACCTGAGTATCCATCAAGACAACAAAAGTGAGTTTTTTCGGCTAATCTTTCGAGCATTTGATCTATGAAAGGAAGAGGGAAATGATCTTTTCTAGTGTATGAGTTCAACTTCTTGTAACCAATGCAGACGCACCACCCATTTTGTACTCGGGTAGGTACCAAGTCACCTTCAGCATTTTTCTTTACTGTCACGCTCGTTTTCTTGGGCACGACTTGTATCGCACTTACCCACCTACTGTAAGAAATAGGGTAAATTATGTCAGCATCCAGAAGCTTGATTATTTTCTTTTTTACTACCTCCATCATATTTAGATTTAGCTATCTTTGTGCCTTTCGCCTCGGTTTCGTATCTTCCTCCAAGTAGATCCTTTGTGTGCACTCAAAGGGTTTATCCCTTTTAAGTCTGCAATGGTCCAACCAATCGCCTCCTTATGACTTTTTAGTATATGAGCCAAACTTTCCTCTTCATGTATGGAAAGTCTATTAGAGACTATGACTGGTAGGGTATACCCTTCCCCAAAAATGCATATTTTAGATGCTCAGGAAGCGGTTTCAACTCTAACTCTGGAGTCTGTATAATAGAAGGTAACAATTTAGTATTTGGAGATAATAACTCATTAACAAATTCAAATTTATCAAGTTCATAATTATCTCCATAAATTGACTCAAAATTCTCTTCCACTAAAGAGTCAATTATGTCAATACGATTTACACTCAATATTTTGGTTGGATGGCTAATGGCATCATAGACATTAAACTTTAAGATCTCCCCATCAAACTCCATCGTGAGAGTTCCACTTCAAACGTCAATTTTAGTACTAGCTATACTAAGAAACGGTCGACCCAACAGGAGATCTGAAGATCCAGAAGTGCTATCCTCCTCTATTTTGATCACATAAAAATTTATAGTGAAAATAAGCTCGTTAGCTTTTACCAGAACATCATCAAGGACTCCTTCTAGATGCACAACAGACCTGTCCGCCAATTTAATGATAACACCTATTTTTGTCAAAAAACCCGCATTAAGTGATTCATAATTAGAATATGTCATTACATTTATAGAAGCCCCTAGATCACACATAGCCTTCTTAATTCCCAAATGGCCTATTTTGCATGGTATTGCAAACATGCCCTTATCCTTTCATTTTGCCGGGATTTTCCACTGTAACACTGGAGATGCATTCTCAACAACATTCACCCTTTTATTACCAGTTAATTTTCGCTTGTTGGTGCAAAGCTCTTTAAGAAATTTAGCATACCGTGGTATTTGTTTGATGGTGTCCAACAGTGGAATGTTGATCTCAAAATTCCTAAATGTTTCGAGGATTTCCTTGTCCTTCTTACCTCTTTGACACTGGTTGAATCGTTCTGGAAATGGAGGTTGAATTTTAGGCAATAGAGGCTTCGGTCGGACCTGTTCATCTTTCTCAAGTTTTTCCTGGGCTATTTCTTGGCCAAGATTCCTATCAAGAATTGGTTTCAGTACCTTTCTACTTCGCAATGTCACTACATTCGCATTTTGTCTAGGGTTGGTTTTATTTGTGACAGCAGCTTCCCTTGAGAGGTTAATTTCTCGATCAATGTGGTTAACTCTCTAATGGACGTCTCAGTTTTCTATTGGAAATCATTCGTCTCTTTTTGGAAATTAAGAGTTTGTTGTTGGATTCACTGTTGAAAATCAAGAACATTAGTTGCTAACTTATTGACCATGGTTTCTAGAGAATTACCTGAACCTTGCGGCTGTTGAGGAAATCGATTTTGGTATGGCTAGTTATTTCGTGGATTGGCCTCATAACTTAAGTTAGGATGGTCCCTCCACCCTGGGTTGTAGGTATTAACGTAGGGGTCATATCGCCTTTGTGGTGGCCCAGGGAAATTTTCCACAACATCCAGATGGGCCATGGTATCATCATACAAACTAGGACATGCATCAGTTGCATGATTAGGTGTAGCACATATTCCACATAACCAGGATGTCTTTGCTTTTTCTACAATAAGAGAGTTCATCATATTAGTAAGTCTATCAACTTTATCCTCTAAGGTTGAGTTACTTAGCTGGTGAACCTTTCTAGGGGGTTCAGTATTGGCTCGAAACTGTTGAGAATTTGTAGCCATCGTGGAGATCAAGTCTCTTGCTTGTTGGGGAGTCATGTTGACCAATGCCCTCCACTAGCGGCGTATACCATATTCATCTCCATGGGCTTCAAACCTTCGTAAAAGTATTGGAGGAGAGATTGCTCCGTTATACCATGTTGTGGGCAGCTTGCACACAACTTCTGAAACCGCTCTCTATAATCGTAAAGGGACTCAGCTTCTTTTTTCCTTATTCCAATGACCTCTCTTCTTAGCTTAGCTGCTCGAGATGCTGGAAAAAACCTATTCAGAAACAAATGAGATAGATCAGCCTAAGTTGTAATAGATCTAGGGGTAAATTAGATAACCATTCCTTAGTGAAATCTGCTAGGGAGAAAAGGAAAGCACGCAATTTAATCTGATCCTCAGTTACCCCCTGAGGTTTCTTGCTAAGACAAACCATATGAAACTGTTTTAGATGCTTGTGGGGATTTTCATTTTGCAACCCAAGAAAAGTTGGCAGTAACTGGATTAGACCCGACTTCAATTCAAAATTGGTATCCACAGTAGGATACGCGATGCACAATGACGGTTGTTCTGTCAGAGCTTTGACCAGTTGTCGAATCATTTGAGCCATTGGGTGCTAGATTCTAGTTTTTGTTAGCCCTAGACTCAGCTTCGTCGTTGACTTCAATTTCTGGTGGTGGGTTACTTTGAGTTCCAACCACTGTTGACTGCTTTTTTCGTAACTTTGTCTCCCTGCAATTGGCTCTAGTAGTCTTCTCAGTTTCTGAATCGAACGCAAGAGTACCTGGACTAGATCTGGTCATAAAAAACAAAAAAAAACAAGATTAGTACATTGCCAGCCCCCGGCAACGGCGCCAAAATTTGACGCGATCGTTGAAAACACCAAAAATATTTTATCCCTAATAAAAGAATAGTAAAAGGGAAGTAAGGTCAAATCCTTAGGGACTAGATTTGCACAATATCTTGTTCCGTGAAATCTTAGGCAGGATCTTGACCAAGAAAACCTGCGTTCTTAGAAAAAATAAGAAACTAACAGAATTAAAGGTTTGGATCTGGAAACAAAAAATAACATAAAAACAGAATTAAGAATATTGAATCGAAAATTCGAGAAACTAAAAATAAAGTTGAGAGAAAGAAAATTCTTATGGGAGGTTCCAGCCTCCAGTTGTCTCGTACTGCCTTAGGTTCAATCCTCGGCTTTAGATGATCTTTCCCAAACTGAATAAGCCAGTTATAATGGAAGAGGATGCCTACGACCACCAGCTCCAAGGATTTAGACGTACGATTTAGTGGAACCTGACTCTAGCCAACAATCGCTTCTGCGGGATCGTCTTATGCTAGATCAACGGTTCTCAATCGCGAATCCTGCGCCATTTTGTGTCTTGGGCTCGCCAACCTCTGACGCAGTAAGCTGACGAACCGACTGTGCAACCTTCCCAAAACATACAAAGTGGCCGCCTTTGCATACGTTGAAAAGCTTAATTCTTAAGGGACATAGACGGAAGTGTCAGCCCCGTAGTGTGGAGAAATGGTGAATACTCAGCAAGGAGGCTAAGTACGGACTCTAAGCCTCAAGAACCATTTTTGGGGAATATCAATAACCTTCGACTATATGGGTTTAGTGGCTCATGGTTGTGGTGGAAAAGAAAATAAATAAAATAAAAATGGAGATTTTATTGAAAGGAAATATGAGAAGAACAAAAGCCTAGACTTTTGGGGAGAGAGTGTTTACAGAAAAAGATGGATGCCTTTTGAGTCACTTCACCCCCTATTTATAGTGCTAGGGGAGATAGTCTAATCCTACTTAAACTCTCAAAAGATAAATACATTTAATTGAAGATAAATAAAGATTAATAAAATAAAGTCCTAAAGTTAAATAATCCTTAATAATTATCTTAATATTAATTATCCTAATATAATTAAAATAGAGTCTAATAGAATAAAATATCTTCTTTTTGCATTTCAACCCTTATTTCCTTCATGCTTGCACTTTTGGCACCAACTTTCCTTATGTTGCACATTGGCCCATTTTATCTCTAAATTCACACTTTTGGCCCTTAATTTTGCTTTTGCCTCAAATTTAGTCCTTATGAGATAAAAGATCATAGATAGCTCAAATTGGTAGGATCATACCCAGAATAAATACATAATTAATACATAAAAATACGTTATTCTAGAGTTTTATCAACTCTTTTAATGGTATAATTACTATCTCAGTCCATTATTTTAAGATTTCATGGCCATTTGACCCTTTTAACTAATAGAATTCAACTTTTACAGTTTTTACAATTTAGTCTTTTTTTACCTAATTAACCATTTAAACTTCAAAATTTCTTAACAAAATTTTAATACGACCTTAAAATAATTTCATAGACACTAAATAAATAAGAAAATAATAATTTACTCATCGAAATTGTGGTCCCAAAGCTACTGTTTCTGATTCCATTGAAAATGAGCTTTCACACAAGCTATATAAACCCAAAACCGAAACCTTAGTCCCATGCCATAGTTAAAATAAAATAATACAATCCTTGAATAATGACAAGATGTCAAATAATAATTTAAAATATTTTGGAAAGTAAAATCGATCCAAGTCAAGCCCTCCATGTGCCTAGTCTGCATCCTAACCTAGTGGGTTATCTGTAAAGATGGAAATAAAAAGGAGAGTGGACTATGAAACTCAATGTAAGTTTAGTCACAAGAAAATTGGAACAGAACAACAAATCAACAAAGCACATGAAATATCAATTATGAGATTAAACACAACCATAAAGCATATCAGATTAACGGTTCTTCACTTCACTATCTTAGTATTCACAATTTTATATGTATATGCTTATGAACGCATTAAAGTTTCAAATTAATAGAAAATTCTTACCCAACTCCACTACATACCTCACTTATGAGTTCTCCATAACTCATCTACCGTATCACTTCAGACTATAGATGAGCCACCATTGATTTGCAGTTAAACTGCCACTTTGTAAAGAAAAATATGAGCAAACCACTAGTATGTTAGATAAAACATTTGCAATTACTGCCACTTGTTGTGAGTACACAACATATTCACAGATTAAACAAACTGCCACTGGGTTTTGTGGACGAGCCACATATTTGTAGTTACTGCCACTCGTTGTGAGTGCACAACATATTTGTAGATTAAACAAATTGCCACTGGGTTTTGTGGACGAGCCACCACTTGTTGGAAAATTTAATAAATTGTCACTTTTCCTCCGTACAATGTTCACCCTATGCAATATTATGTCATGCTATGTAACAAATCAACACTAGTATTAGACATGTAACATGTACTCAATCCATCACTAACACTTAACATGTCATGATCTTCACAAGGCGGTAACAATATTATCACTTTCCATTTAACAGTTTCACTTTATCATAATACACATAGCATTCACATATTATGTGATGTAATAAGAGCACTTAGGCCATGAAACACAAATTTCAAAATTCACTCAATATTAGAGACTTAACTAAGCAAGGATAAACTCTAAAAAAATTTAGGGAATGTACAAGGATTAAACTGAACATATCATACTTTTACATAATACTGATAATTTAAATCAATCAATCATGATTTCTAGCTTAAATCATTCTATTATGGACTTAATTGAACAAAATTAAACATTAAAAATAGATTGGGAATTAATCAGGGACTAAACTGAACAAGATATAAAATTCTGGGTCAAAATTATAAAATCTGAAAATAGGGGCACATGGCCGTGTGAGATGCTTTAGGTCTAGTGGAAGGGTTACACGACATGTGGTCAGGCCGTGTGAGATGCCTTAGGTCGAGTGGAAGGGTTACATGAGTGTGTGTCCAGGTCGTGTTGTTTATGAACTACATTAGGGCTTTTAGGGGACATAGCCGTGTGGTAGGCCGTGTGGTCCACCTATGTGATCCACATGCCCGTGTGGCACATCGCGTGGAAGGTAGTGCCCATGTGAGAAGTGAACTATGATACGGTTTACAAGGGGACATGGTCGTGTGATCAGGTCGTGTGGTCCACATACCCGTGTGGCCTTATCTTAAGCACGATTTTGCCTCGATTCACTTGTAAAAGAACACACATCTGTCACAGAGGTCTCGACCAATTATCCTCAAGTCCACAATTGATTTGGGATACCTACAATGGGTCTTCCGGTCGACAAAAATACAAGAATTAATATCAACTTTCAAGATTTATCGAAATTACCGAGATTTTCAGGAAAACTCGTAAAGATTCGCAAAAGATCGTTGAATCGATCTTGAAATTAACGAGAACAAGAATTCTATTGGTATTTGAGATCTAAACATCGAGATTTGGAATTTTAGTACCGATCTTGGCAACGATAGAGACAGAATTTGACGAGTTACACTAAACCGATAAAAAGAACTGTTGAATAGAAATTGATTTCGAGTTCGGAATCAAAATAAGATTTTCAGCAATGGAAAAATATTTGCAAAGGGAAATATGAAAAAGAAAGCAAAACTTCTAGTTCAATTAGAAAGGAAACTAGAGTTCTATTTTGATTTAGAGAAAGGATTAAATACCTAGGTTTTCAAAATTTGAGGGGTTGCTTGGACAATTAACCCTTACTATCGAAATTAAAAGTGAAAAAAGAAAAGTTCAATTTGAAATTCTAAGGCCATTTGAGCTACTATCGAGAAAATAAAATGAAAAGGACCGAGGGATATGGGTTTTGAACCTAGGATCTCAAAAAATTGTATAAGCTATTTAACCATTAAGACTAAAGACCAATTCCTAATTGTTATTTACAATTAATTTCAATATTTTGAGGTGTTACAAAAAAAATTTAAAAGTAGTTTTTTGGTAATTATTTTTATTTAAATAATTTTTAATTTTTTCCTAACAGTTATAAAAGTTTTTTACAAGGTTGAAAAAAAAGAATTTGAAATAATTCTATGATTTTATTTATGAAAAAAATACAATATTTATTTGGAAAAATAGTTTTAAGTAATAAATTCAGATTAAGTAAATAGATTAACAAATTTTGATTTAGAATTTTTTATGCTTCCAACCTTAAAAACGTTGATTAAAATTATTTTAATTTATTGATAGTTTGAAATCATTATATTTTATTTTTAAACAAAAATAATTATTTTATCTTTTAAATGAATTTTTATTAGATAAAATAAAGAAATTTGAAATAATTTTAAAACAAAATTATTTCAACAATTATTTTATTAGATAAATGTTTTTAAGTTTAATTTCGTATAGTTTCACTGAATATAATAAAAAAATAAAATGAAATTGCTTATATTATTTGACTGCAGCTGGATGAATTTATTTGAATTATATCCAATTATATCCAATCTGTTGTTTAATTAATCTTCAGGTGATATTATAGGCCTTTAACGGCGCTTTTAAGCGTCACTAAAAGTATTAGAGGCGCTTTTACTAGCGCCGCAAAAAGCGCCGCTATAAACAATGCCGCTAACTTTAGCGGCGCTTTTGTCACAAACGCCGCTAAAGAACATGACTTTTAGCGGCACTTTTATCACAAACGCCGCTATAGAACAAACTTTTAGCGGCGCTTGTCACAAAAACGCCGCTAAAAACATAACTTTTAAAAAAAATTATTTTAATCAAATAATATTTGTTTTTATGATAAATATTATATTATGTTTTATTTTTGAACTTTAAATATACTTTTAAGGATAAATAAAAAAATATTATTTAAATTAAATTTTCTATGAAAATTTTAACTTTAAAACTAAATATAAAAATTAATAAAATTAGTTTTAGAATTTAAAATAATAAATTAATAACACAATTAAAATCCAAAAATTAGAACTCAAGTTGTCGTAAATATTAAAGTAAAAATAAAAATTTAGAATCAAAAATAAAATAAATAATACATATGAGAAACAGACTAACTAGTTGAACCTGCCTATGACTATACACATTACAAGGTAATAAAACATACAATGCATTTTCTTAATCAAGTAAATCTTGGTAATAAAAGATATAATACATTTACTTAATCAAGGAAATCTTGTAATGAACCCAAAGCAATGAGCCTTAGAGAAAAACTTTTGAGCATGGCTTTGAATTTGAACTACAGATTTAGTGCCTACATCCTTTGCATGAAAATAAGAGTAAACTGTTCAAACCATAGTGAACATGGCAAAGATAAGTAAATCAGTTCAACTCATTGTGCACTTACCTTCTATTTGGCGCCAGCCACGACCATACAACCTTAAAGCTTCAAGAAACCTCTGATGCTTCAAGAAATGAAGATGAAGAAATGGATGCTAATGCTGACAATCTGGTATTCCTCAACTTAGTTGAGCCATCTGGTATGATAGGTCATGTTCTTCCACTATTTTGTCCAAGTCTTAGCCAATTTGATCCAAAAACCACCCTTCATCGATTCAAGCACATGTCAAAAGCCTTAAACCTAATTTGTTTCTTTTTAATTCTAACCCCTCAAGAGAAACTAATAATTCAATTCTTTTACCACTTGGCTCAACTAAACTCTCATTTCTGCCATCTAGAATAGTTCGATAGTGATGTCACGACAACTATAGGATGTTTCCTCCTAATGAATTCTCTATCGGTATTACTACCCTGTCTGTAACCCGCCTTGCAACTGCCTATAATAAAAGAAGAAGAAGAGTATGGCATTAACCAACTAGGAGAAATATATCTTATATAAATACCAAGTAATTTTTAACTAAATATGACTTTTTATCGTTTGTTAAAAGCTCAAAAATACATATATACCATATTTAATTTTATTTATAAAAATAAAATGATGCTATGATGATAATTTTAGTAATGATTTGTAAAATAAAATTAAATGAATTCATTATAATTTTATAGAAGAAAAACAAAAACAAAAAAGGAAAAATAGAAATGTAAGGATCTAATAATTAAAACAAATTAAATTTATTTGAATAGCAACAAACTCTAAAATAAACGACTGGTGTTTTAAGAGGAGTGTAAAGGGTAAGTCACCTGAAAAGTTGAATGGAAATGATGGCAATCAATAGTTTCACAATTGGGATATGCTTTCTCTGCAGCTGATTCACTATATGCCCCATTAATTCCCTTGCAAAAATTAACAACCATTAATACATCAATGGATTACTCTAAAGTCATTTCAAGATAAATATATATATATGTGTGCGTTTAGTGCATGTCATTTTTAATAATTTAAACAAAAAGAAACTTAAATTGATAATTATATAATAATAAATTGTTAGGGATCGTCCCAATTAAGCAACAAACAAGTAAAAATAGCAGAAGAAATTGAGAAGATGAACATACAAATTTAACGTAGAAAAACCCTTTCAAAGAGGATAAAAAACTATGGGCAAAGATAATTTTACTATAATGACAAAAGAATGAAGAGTACAAAAGATGGAGATAAAACTAAACCCCAAAAACCCGAAAAACAAAGAACCCTCAAAACGTAAACACAAAATTCTCTAAATGTGTTATGAGTTCTAGTCTCTAATGGGTGTTTTTACTAAGGTTGTAAAAGAGCCTATTTATAGGCTAAATTCATATGTCAAATAATAATAAAATAATCTAAACTAATCAGTGTTTGACTGAAACAAATAAACAGAGTTTAACTAAAAGATTATTTTTCAAATTTGACTGAAAATACGAGTCATACTTAACAAATCTCCACCTTGACTCATATTTCCACAACGCCATCTTTGCCAAAGCCTGCCACGAGCATATCTTGAACTATGCAGGGAATTAACTGAGTCGAATCTGTGCTTAGAAACTGGAAGACTTCTAGCCTTCGACTTGTACACTGCCAAATCAAAACTAACCTGGGTCTGATTTTCACGAACACAGTGCCCTAACTTTTCAAAACCTGCATCCAAAAGAGAACCTCTCTTCAACGAAACGGTCATACATTTTTCCCTCCTATGACCAAGTTGCCTCCGCTCCAAACAAGTTGACTTCGACTTTGTAACGGACAAGGGACGTCCGATTTCACCGGTCATTGTAGAACCTTCCAGAATATAAAGACTGTCAGTTCTTTTACCTTTTAACAAAACGAGAGCTCCACGAGATACTTTAATGCCGCTTGACTCGATGTTGATTCTGCATCCTTTCAAGTCTAAAATACTCAAGGAGATGAGATTCTTTCGTAAATCAGGTACATACCTGACATCTGAGAGTGTCCTAATCGTCCCATCATGTATCCTAATTTTAACAGTACCAATGCCAATTACCTTACTAGATGAATCGTTTCCCATGCGAACAACTCCACCTTCAACTGAACTGTATATAGAGAACCATTCTCTATTGGGACACATGTGGAAAGAACATCCCGAATCTAGGATCCACTCGGACGTGAGCTTGGAGTTATCGCTCGTTGACACTAACAAGAAATCATCACCGCTTTCATCGATCAAATTAGCATCAGCTACATCTTCCTCGTTACTCTCAGCAACTCTTTTATTTCGCAGTTTATAACAATCTGCTTTGACGTGACCTAACTTTTTACAGTAGCGACACATTTTGTCTCGTTTCTTTGATGCTACCAAAACGGAAGCTTGCCTATCTGCCTTGCTATCCAAATGAAGCTCATTGTCGAGTTTGTCTCTACTCAACAAATGACCCTTCACATCTTCGAACGAGATTTTGTCTCTGCCATAAATCAGGGTCTCCCTGAAAAGACTTGTATGAAGGGGGTAAAGAGCACAATAATAGCATAGCTTGATCTTCATCATCAATATGAACCTCATCGTTCTTTAAATCATTTAAAAGTGTAATGAATTGACTGATGTGATCTCTAAGAAGCTCACCTTCATTCATGCGAAACGTAAATAGACGTTGTTTCAACACTAAACGGTTAGTCAAAGACTTAGTCGCATAAAGAGTTTCTAACCTTTTCTACAAGGCGGATGAGGTCTTCTCCATCAATACCTTCTGCAATACCGTATTCGCGAGGCACAATTGGATTGTAGATAAGGCCTTTTCATCAAGCTCTTTCCATTCTGTTTTATTTAGATTCTCAGGCTTTTTCCCGGTAACAACCTTTTTCAAACCGGATTGAACTAGAATTGCCATCATCTGAACTTGCCACAGATTGAAATGTCTCACCATCGAACTTCTCAATTTCAAATCTTGTTGTTACCATATCTGAATGGGCTGATCTATGAAAATTAAACTAGCTCTGATACCACTTGTTAGGGATAGTCCCAATTATGCAACAAATAAGTAAAAATAGCAGAAGAAATTGAAAAGATGAACACACAAATTTAACGTAGAAAAACCCTTTCAAAGAGAATAAAAACTACAGGCAAAGATAATTTTACTATAATGGCAAAAGAATGAAGAGTACAAAAGATGGAGATAAAACTAAACCCCGAAAACCCGAAAAACAAAGAACCCTCAAAACGTAAACACAAAATTTTCTAAATGTGTTATGAGTTCTAATCTCTAATGGGTGTTTTTACTAAGGTTATAAAAGAGCCTATTTATAGGCTAAATTCATATGTCAAGTAATAATAAAATAATCTAAACTAATTAGTGTTTGACTGAAACAAATAAACAGAGTTTAACTAAAAGATTATTTCTCAAATTTGACTGAAAATAGGAGTCATACTTAACATAAATAAACACCTGATGTGCAACATGAAGGCTAGGCTCATTACAAACTCTTAAATCTGAAAATGGCGTTGAGGACAACAAGGGCACTGTAATGAAAAACAAATAATTAATTGTTTACACATCGGTTAAGTACTTGTCAGTGTGCATATGTCTAAATAAGAATAGATTGAAATAAGAATCCACACAATACACACACACATATATATAGGACCATTTTTTTCTTTAATTCGAAACTATATACAAAAAATAAAAACATGTGACCATCAACCTAAGAAAGAACGAATTAATCTTTTCCAACACAACAATCAAAAGATACAAACAGTGTAAAGCAAACCGCAGAAAATTACCATGCTAAGGAAGAACAAGAATCCTCGAATGAAGGCTCTGAACCTCAGTAAGAACACGTCCCCAAAAGTTCACCGACTTTTGCACTTATTTACAGCGAGGAAAGTGAGAATTCTGCAACTCCAAAACAATTAAACAACACATTAAAAACAAAGAATCAGAAAATAAAGCTAACATTTGCTGAAGCTTAACACTTAAAATAATTTGCTGAAGCTTTTGATTCATTAAAACCCAAAACAATTCAGCTACCAAATCAAACTCTAGAAACCCAGAAAAAGAACACAAAAATTATGGGACTTCTAATGAAGAAACCGAGAAGGATCAGAGTAAGACCTAAACAGGAACCTTTCTGATTCTTCAAGGGAGATTACTGTCGGCCATTGGCGAGATCGATTGCAAGAAAAAAAGAGAGGGTTTTTGGCATTTAGAAATTGAGACTTCGAGAGGAGTTGAGGGGATAAACAATTAAAAGGAAGATAAAAAAGTTTAAAAAGTATTTGAGTGAAAATTCAAAAGGGCTATTTTAGCGGGAATTTGAAATGAAAAAACATAAATGAAAGGGATAAAACGACGCCGTTTAAATTAAATTGGTACTGCAATATTTGCAGCGCTTTCCTAAAAATGCCGCTAAATCCTTGAGCATTAGCAGTGCTTTTTTAAAAATTCCACTAAATCCCCGAGCATTTGCGACGCTTTAGAACAAAAGCCATTAAAGACCCGAGCATTAGAAACGCTGCTAAAGCCCCGAGCATTAGCGGCGCTTCTACAAAAAAGCCGCTAAAACCCCAAAAGGTTAGAAAACGATGTCGTTGGGCTTAGGTTTTTTGCGGCGTTTTTCCTAAAAATGCCGCTAGTGCTCGATCTTTAGCGGTGATTTCCTTAAAATGCCGCTAATGCTCGATTTTTAACGGCGTTTTTTGTCCAAACGCTACTAAAAGTGCCGCTAAAAGCCTGTTTTGGTGTAGTGTATACATTAAACTAACTCATGTAAATTCATATTACCACATTAAGTTTTAAATTTACCTTAATATTTCATGAACATATAAAGTTTACACATACCTGAACCATTTAGCTTAAATTCACCTTCGGTCTCGATTTGACATTACCCGTTGAACCATTCAGAATTGTTAAGGATACTCGTAAATCATGTCAAGTTTGTATAACGCCATAGCCCGGATATGGTATTACATGTTAACACATATCGATGCGACTGTCCCAGACAGGGTCTTATACGAATCATACACGATGCCAATGTCCCAAACATGGTCTTACACGTTTTCTCACTTCGATGCCAATGTCCCAAACATGGTCTTACACGAAATTACAACTCAAAAGTCATAATGTCATGACATCAGTATCCTATACTCTTCCTAAGGTTCATTAGGGGCTTTCGACTTCATAATTAAATCAATTCATGCATGAACCAATCATCCAATGCTCAAATCAAATCAGCAATATATAAATACATATACAAATAAATTTGGAAACATAAGTATACATATACAATTCAATTCGGTAATATAAGTATGCATATACAATTCAGTTCAACAATAGGTGTATACCTATACAATTCAATTCGGGAATATAAGTATAAATATACAATTCAATTCGACATTATAAGTATACATATACAATTCAATTTGGCACTATACGTATACATATACAATTCAATTCGACAATAGGTGTATACCTATACAATTCAATTCGACAATACGTAATATATATATTTGAATTCAAATACATTTATTTACTTATGAACTTACCTCGTATGGAAACGAACAGATCGAAACGACTATTCAAAAACTTTCGACTTTCTCCGATCCAAATCTGATTTCTTCCTTCCTTGATCTAAATGAATTCAAATTTAGCTCATTTAATCACCTATTTATTCAATTTCATTCATTAATACCTATTTGAACATATTTTCACTTTAGCCCCTAAAGTTTCACATTTATTCAATTTAGTCTCTATTTCACAAAATCACAAATTACACAAAATTTCAATACACCCATGCTTAGCCGAATTTATTAGAGGTCCCTAGCAGCCAAAAACTTGCATTTAATTTAAATTTCAACCACTCAATTTACAAATTTCTCAATTTAATCTCTATTTGACATTTTTTAATCAAAAATCACTTTATAAAACATGATAATCTAACATAAAATATTTATTTTTCATCATCAAACAACAAAAAGCTTGAATATTCATCAATGGCATTTCACAAAATCATTAAAAATTTTGAAAATTAAGACACGGGCGAGCTAGTATACGAAGCAACGACCTCAAAAACGTAAAAATCATCAAAAATCGAGCAATAACGAACTTACTAATGGATCATGCAATGGCCGAATGCTTCAAGGTATTTTAAGGGCTTCTCCTTCTTCAATTTCAGTCAATTAAGATGAACAAATGAATATCCTTTGTTTTGTTTTAATTTTATTAACTTAAATACCAAATTACTTAATTACCCTTAATGATATAACATGCAAATCATATAATATCAGGTCATGTATGTCCATTACCGTCCACTAACCTTAATAGTGGGCTAATTCCATTTTAAGAACTTTACAATTAATAAACCATAGCAAATAAGTACTTTAACAAATAGAACGCCACTTTTGCATTTTACACTATTAAGTCATTTTTATCAAATTAAGCACACAAACGGTAAAATTAAATTATGAAATTTTCACACATAACAAATAACATGCTATAAACACCAAAACTAATATTAAAATAATTTTATGACCTCGAATTTGTGTTCCCAAATCCACTATTCCAATTTATCTAAAATAGGGATGCTATAGTGGGGGTTCATACACTGTGAAACTTGGGTCATTCCATCGAGTGATGTCGAAAGCTTGAATGTTAGATCCACATCTTCTAGTTTAATAGGAATGAGATCCAATTCTAAAATTACTGTAATTTTTGCACCATTTGGTCTGGCTTTGTAACACCTTTAACCCGTCTCCGGCGCCATATTAGGGTTACAGAGTATTACCAAATAATCAAAAAAATTTAACATATTAACATTTAAATAAATTAAACATATTATAATCCATTTAATCACATGCTTTTTGTCCCTAAATCGAGCCTTCAAGACCCTAAAAATAGCTTAGAAGCAATTCAGGACTAATTTGAAACAAAACAGAAGGTTTAATGAAAATTTGCAAAAATTAGAAAAAAGGGGTCACACGGCCATGTCCCAACCCGTGTCCTCACTCGTGTAACTCACTAAGTAGCCACACACGCTTGGATGCCAGGCCGTGTGCTAGGCCATGTAACTCTCTGAGTTGCCACACACGCCCGTGTGCCAGGCCGCGTGAACCCAAAATTTACATAAAATCAAGACATTACAAGTCCAATTCCAACCTAAACATTTAAACCATTTAGACACACATTCAAGGGGTTCGAACACCATTCAAACATGCATGAACATACCATTTTAAACATCTTAAATCACCTAACAAATATTCCATTCAAAGGCATCACAATTGTATCAAAACATCATTTACCAAAATATGCCACTGTTACCATTTTCCAAACAAGGTAATCTAGATCAATTAACTATCACACATAACCATTTGCAAGCCATCAAAACATACCAAAAGAACCTTATTCACAAGAACTTAAGTGACCATTATAACATAACTTGGTAAGGCACCAAAGTGTACCAAACCAAACTTAAGCTTTCAAAAGCTTAAACATACAAATACATTCATTACATATTCATAAACTACCCATAGAAAATACCTATACATGCCATTATTAACCTTGGCCAAAATAATCAAAGTCTACCGAAATAGTTGTTGGATAGTGTGATGGGTCTCCAACGAGTTTCCAGTTGATCGAGCTTCCAATAGTCTACAAAACAAAGGAAAATAACTACATAAGCAATGAGTGCTTAGTAAGCTCGTATAAACTTAAACATAACTTACCACCTCAATAACACCATTCATAGATTAAGCATAAACCAATACCAATACCATGAGATTAGTATAAGCCTATTCAAGCATCATCAAGCTCACATGTTAGTAGGTTCATCAACATCACATATAAGCTCATTTACATCATAAGTAGATTTCATAAGATACATTACATATGCATCAACCTTTTCATAAAATCATGAACATTTCTTTTAACTTACTTATCATCCCATTCCTTTTCTTACTTGTTGAACCATCTAGAATACATCAGATACTTGGGAAAGCTCACACATAGTGTGCCTTTACATAAAACCGTGACCTTACTTTTACATCAATGCTCACATGAGCTGTGAAATGGGCCTGCTCACACGTACTATAGATTGGAATGTAAGCCATATGATGCTGCTCACACGAGCTGTGGAGAATCTGCAAGAAATGTAAGACTTCAGCCATAGATAGGACATTTAAGACCAGCACCCGAAACATAAAATCCCTAATGATATGTCATTTGTAACCTAAGAATTCTTAAGGTTCAACTGGGGCTCGTTATCCATCAATTCATCATGGCATGGATATATATGTATATATATATAGATTCCTTTATTAAAACAACATAAAAATTAGAAAATTTAGCCAATATTAAAATGATTATAGTTTATACGAACTTACCTTGATAATTAGGGGCGTAATAGTATAGTCGAACTAATCTGAGGCTTTAGCTTTTCCTCGATTTAAGTCTAAATATGGTTTATCTTGATCTAAATAGATAATTTCAATCAATTAAGTACTTATAGTATTCAATTTAATCCATAGTTCATATTTATGAAAAAATACGAATTTTCCCATAACATTTTAATTTTTCACATTTTAGTCCTCAAGCTCATAACTTGAAATCTAACCATTTTAACCTAAATCCAACTTAACCAATATTATGAGGGACCTTGAAACAACCCATTATTACCAAAATTTCACTAAAAACCTTATGAATTTATTCCTTTAATAATTTAATCTCTATTTCTAATATTCAACAAAATCACTTAACAAAAGATGTTTATTTTGCAACAAAGATTAATAATCTATCAAATAACTTCAAAACCTATCCAAAAAATCCATGGCTAGTCCCTCAACCTTCAGCAATTTTGCAAATTGACCTCAGGCTAGCTAGATTAAGCTAAAACAGACTCAAAAACATAAAAATCATTAAAAATGGGACTGAAATCACATACCATGTAATCACCTTAACTAGTCAAACCTTCGAGCCCTAAAATGGCTATTCCTTTACTCTCAAAATTGGTGGAGAAGACAACAATGAAGATAAAACCATCTTTTAATTTCTTTTGTTTTAATTAATTTATTAAATTACCATTTTAACCTAGGTTATTAACTATACGAAACATCAAATTCATGTCCATATTTTTTCACTAACTCTTTAAATGGTATAATTACCAAATAAGTCCATTATTTTAAATTTTCATAGCCATTTGACCCTTTTAACTAATAAAATTCAACTTTTACACCTTTTACAATTTAGTCCTTTTTATTTAATTAACCATTTAAACAACAAAATTTCTTAACAAAATTTTAATATGACCCTAATATAATCCCATAAACATTAAATAAAAATAAAAAAATAATAATTTAATCGTCAAAGTTATGGTTTCAAAACCACTATTTCTGACACCTCTAAAAATGGGATGTTACAGGCCTCCTCTATTGGGCCATTATCTCTTTCAGACCCTTATTTGTCCTCTTCGTTCTCTTTTCTGGAGTAGATCATCCTTTCTTGTAAATTCGATGTCAACCCTAAAATCACTTCGTTTTGGCCCACTCCAATAACTTGATGGCGTACCTGTGTGGGTGTTACCGAGGTTGAACATAAGAGTGCTGAAGTTGAAATGTAAGGGACTGATAGAATTTCGTGCGGGTGTATCGTAAGCCTAGTGAACAAATATGTCTGATTGTCCCCTAAAGTTAAAATCGATGGGTGAAACCGCTAAATGCCTCGCAATTAATGACGATTCCAGGGTGTCTTGGTATGAGCTTTGTAACAATGATGTGAATCTATTGCACAACCGTGTAGTTGGACTTTTAGCTTCTTGATCTGGCGTAGAATTTAACGGACACTGTGTAGTCGAGCTTAGACCATATTTGTCTTATTTGATGAAGTCGACATATAACTCTAGTACAACATTCCCACTAGAGAAATGGGATTCGATCATCGTTTCCAACTCGTTGTTCCCTGTGATCTAAAAAATGCCATATTTAATGGGTCAAATAACGAAAGGTATCTACATTTCAGGCTTGAAATTCTTATTTGGATCCCCACTTGTGCCTTATCCTTGTTCGAATCTCTTTTAATGTTATGCTCCGATTGAATGCCAGATCTTCAGACTTGGCTGATAAAAAAGGGTCTGATTTCAATTTCACAAATTGACCATTGTAATAGATGTGAACTTTGACTTATCTACTTATCTTGAACCAAAAAGACTATTCCACATGTTTAAAACTGATAAAATAGTAAAAAGTATAGTTTTCATCACCTAAATCCCTAAACCTAAATGTAATTTAATGAATTACCTTTGCTTGGACAACAACGCAGAAACAAAATTCAAGTTTTTCATGACAACACCAATAACTCCTAATGCCATGAATCCTTAAGATCAAAAATTTGCTTCAAAGGTCAATATGAAAACTCAATGGATTGAATTGAGTTTATTTTATAGAGCTCTTACCCCCCACACATGAAATGATTCCAGCAACAACACATACCCCGAGCATCACGGGTTTTTGAGGTATACACTTAAAGTTGAATTTTTTGAGGAGAAAACGCTTCTCTGCAGTGGCATTTTTCAACACCCAAATATGTATGAAATTTATCTCGGGAATCCCGGGTTGTAAGGGCTCAGAGGCAGAAGCAATCAAGTTGGGTGTGGGTTGAAATGACTTGAGAGAAAATGCCCCCTGCAAGAAGTTTTTCACCTGACATGGTAGTGAAAATGCCTCTTACAGAGAGCGTTTTCCTGCTCTAAAATTTTAGTGGAAAATACGCATTGCAGGAAGAATTTTCACTACCATGTCAGGTGAAAATATGCCCTACAGGAAGCGTTTTCATTGCCATGTTAGGTGAAAACGCACATTGCAGGGAGCGTTTTCTCTGTGGTCATTTCAACACCCAGACCAACTTGATTGCTTCTTCCTCTGAGCCCTTGTAACCCGGGATTCCCGAGATAAATTTTATACATAATAACTTGGATTCCTAGGATAAATTAAAGACTTTTCTTTTTACCCCGCCTCATCCCCTATATAAATGGTCGTTCTCATCCCCTACTCACCCATATCTAAGTCTCTTTTATTTTTTTTCTTTTTCTTGTGTGTTGAAATTTTTGGGTTTAAACATTTATTTCTCTCTCGCTTTAAGGGAGACATAGTCATAGTTTTAAGTTGTGTTTGGGTTCACGGTAATATCGTGGAGCTCGATAACCTACAAAATTCATCTGCACTGTACGTATCACTTGAGAAGCCAATATCGCTTTGCAACTTGAGGTCCAAGTTGGCGGTGATTATACCGTCTCGGGTTGAAGTGTAACTAAGGGTTCAAGGTTACAAAAGTGATGCTATCAAAGGATGAAGCGTAACTGGGGCCCTAGTTGGCGATGTTTATGCAGGCATGACAACGAGTTTCTCATTGTTAGAGAAGCATACTTTATAAAACCTATACGAAAGTGCGAGGAAAGAAAACACAATGGGCCTTCCAATATAATCAAGTAATTCGTGTTGTCCATTTCCACCTAAGGCGGTGACCTTGTTAGTATAACTTGTTACACCCTAATTCTATCACAGGTTATAATAATAGGGTCACCGCCTTCAGTGGTGATGGAGAATACACATTACTTTATTATATTGAAACGCCACTCTGTTCTTCCTCATACTTCTATTTGGGTTTTATAAAGCATCCTCCTCTGACGAGGAAAAACTTGTTGTCATGCCCACATAACCACTGCCAACTGGGGCCCCATTTATGCTCCATCCTTTGGCAACATAACCTTTGCAAACTTGGCCCTAGTTACAATTCAACCTGAAACCGTATAATCACCGCCAATTGGGACCTTAAGTTGCAATGTAATTTGACTTCCCGAGTGATGGCTCCATACTCACATGGCAGATGAAATTTGTACGTCACCCAGCTCCACAACACCATTGTAAATTCAAACATTCCTTAAAACTATAATCATGTCTATCTCAAACACGAATAAAAATAAACTTACAAACTTCTAATTTCCATATGTAAGAAAAAAATAATTTTTTTAGCAAAGTGAAAATGTGCGCAGTGAAAATGTGCTTTGTATGACGCGTTTTTATCTCTCTCCTGAAAATGCTCCCTGTAAGACGCATTTTCCTTTCACTCTTCAAAAATAGCGTAGATTGATAATTTTTTTTAAAGAAGTCATATTTTATAAAATAAGTTATTTTTTCAGCATATATCTAAAAATTAGCCAAGATGCGAGGGAGAGGGAAAATAAGAAATAAAAATAAAAAAAATTAAAATTTTTTTTATTTATACATTTGAATACATTTTTAAATTTTTAAATTTTTAAAATTTTAAATTTTGAATAAATTTAATTCAAAATTTCATGTGATGTATACACCTTAACAATGTCATCAACGGAGGTGGCATGCTATGTTAGACAAAATTTATTCATAATCATTCATGGAATCCCTCTCATATTATTACTTTTTTCCCCTTCTCTTTTAGAAGGTTCAATTTTTGCTTCGAAATCAAACATCTTTACTTCTCTTTAAAAATTTTAACCAATTTCACTATAATTTCTCATGTTTTTATTATTTCTTAGTTTTTCATCATAAACATTAGATCTAGATTTATTTTAAAACATTTGTAATTATTTGGCTTTATTATTTTGTTAAACTTTTATTTATCAAATCCATATTTTTTTCTTCAAGAAATATAATTTATTTTCACTGAAATCTTTTTCTTTTTTCCTCCAGGAGTATTGGTTTTTTTCTAAAGATCTCCATTCAATTTCACTATGATGTTACTTATACTAACGCCAAAATCACATTCATTTTAATGAGTTTATATATATTTACTTTTGAGTATATTTAATATTTTATTGTTATCGAATTATTTGCCAAAAAAAAATACAGATATCGATTGGAACTCCAAAGGCAGTTTGTCTATCCTAATTCTTTTTTGAACAAATCTGCCTAATTATTGGTGGCCGATGCAGAGCTGCTCAAGTCGGCCAGCACCAACTTCCAACATTCGACAGAAGATAGACATATCCTCGTGTAAAGTACTTGGCTATAAAATCCGTTATTTTTTTAATATTATGTTGTATAAATTTATAGTAATTTTACTTATACAATTTTTTTTCTTATATTCACTTCAGTTTAAAGTGTATTATAAATATAAAAAATATTTAGTACATAGTTAATAGAATTTTTATACTCTATAAATAAAGTTAGAGGGTACATACTGTCCTATAAAGTAAAATAAAATATTAAAAAAATAAATATTAAAAAAAGATATGTGACAATTTTTTAAGATTATTTGTGGAATAAAAAAGTAGATGTTACTATACAAAATACTAACCCTTATAAATATTTTAAAAAAATATTTTAATATTTTTAATTTTATCAAATATCCATATGCTTATATTCTCTTTCTTTATTTATTGTAGAAAAAGGTGTCGATATTGATTAAAATTCAAAACGCAATTAGGTCTTTTGTCCAACTTTTGAAAGCTAAATAGCCTCGTTCATTTAAAGTTTTTAATATTTTCTTAATGTGACTTTATTTTGGTTAAATTAATTGTATTTTTTTATAATGTAAATCTCACTAAATTAATTTTATCTTTATCATGTTGTTGGTTAGTTTTTATGAACTTAAAACTGTTTAGGTAGGGATGTCAATGGGCGGATTTCGCGGGATCCCATCCTACTTCGTACCCAATCGGGCAGGGATGGGTACAGGTTTCGTGGGTGGTGGGGCAAGGATGGGGACAAAAATTAGACCCGCCATGGGTGGTGGGGCAGGCGTGGGTATGATTTTTCTGTTTGATTTTTTATTAATTTATATTAATATATATGTATATGAATTAATGTAATTTGAAAATGGGGGATATATATTTCATTCTTCAATTTTCAGGTATCTCCCTCCCTATACTTCTTTCATACCAACAAAATATCAGGAAAAGGGAAAGAGAAAGGAAGTCAAAATGAAGCAGCAGGGAAAAGCATTTTGGAGTGTGCTTTGTTCTCCCAACTCTCATACTTGGCCATCTTCATCATCCTAATTTGCATCGCCCAAAGACAAAAAATAAAGGAAGATGCCCTCTACTTCAATGTGCTAAACATCACCATAGAAGTCATAAGGTAAACTAAGCCTCTTCTAATTAATGCCTTTTTTATTTTTAATATATAAAAGATAGAATAAGAGAAGAGTCATAGATATTAGGATTGAAATCTCAATTTTATTTTTGGTGAAAAACATTAAGATACAAGTTCAAAGAAACTAGACCCTCAATGCAGGGTCCTCAAACAACCTTAGCTCTGATACTCTATCATGAATCATCTTGACAATACTATCAATTTTCATGTTTTAAAGATAGTTGCATGAGCAAACTGTTAAACTTTAAATTCCTTAACGAGTAATTTACATTCTCAGTTACTATTAGTTTGTGCATAGGTCATAAACCTTTAATTTTTTAAACTATGTTATTTAACTTCTAATACTAACAAATTATGCCACTTATGCTTATTTTATAAAATAAATTTATCGTAAAGGCTACTTATCATTCATTCTTTGACTTTTTTTAAAAAAAATTGAATTAATTTTGTAACACCCTTAATCTCCCTCTGTCGTTGGATTAGGGTCACGGGCATTACTAACAAATCAATCAATTAATCACTCATAATTAAAATGCAAGATATTTCATTCAAATTACAATAAAAATTATTCATATAGTCCTAAATACGAGTTTACAAAACCTTAAAAATAGGCAGGGACCAATTTGAAACAATTCTAGAAGTTTAGGGTAAAATCTCAAAATGCCTAGAAACAAGGGACACACAACTATATGGAACGCCCCAGACCGTTTGACTTTTGAAGTTGGGACACATGGTCGTCTCCCAGCCCATGTCTTTGCCCGTGTAACTCACTGACTTGGGTCATACAGCCGTGTCGCAGGCCGTGTGTTTGCCCATATAGAAACTACACCTATATTATTTTTCAACAAGCTCAAGGAACAAGCTAATGTGTGTTGCCCATGTGTGACACACGACCATGTGACAGACCGTGTCCCAAGTCGTGTTTACCTAAATGTACCTTAAAACTCAAGTTTACCAAATTTTGATTACTTGGGCACTAAACAACCATTCCACCAGCCATTTAACCTATTCAAAACAAAATCAAACATACTCAATTTATACCAAAACAACCATCTTAAGTGCTAACTAATGTATCCTCATTGGTACCACATTTTATATCATCAAACACACAAACAACACATCAACCATTCAAGGACTTTCATTCATACCAATTTAGCCAATATTGAACTAACATATATCTCCTTAGGCTACCAAGCTTTAAGCTAAAACACATACCAATACATTAACTAGACTACATACCAAAAAATAACTTTAACCACAACGATATATACAAGTAACCATCATTTCACTTTAAAACAAAATAACATCACATAACAAACCAACTATCAACTAAAGACTTCTTAGGTACGTGCCGTTACAAAATGAAATATCACTACACTTGAGCTTGGGATTGAGGTTGGATGCTGAGTTGATGACAAGTTAAAAGTACCTAACCTGCGCACGAAAAACAAAACTACATGCTGAGTAAAATCTAGTGGTATTTCTATAATCCGAACAATTTAACTTGATATAAGTAATCAAAATGTGAGAATGCAACAAGAAATGCTATGCGCTTATGATTCAAATCAATAATACAAATTTACCCATTCTTTATTACATCCACTACATTCCACATGCTCAAAGCACATATCAATAGCATTCCATATATCATTTGTTAATCTCAATTCATGCAATGGCATGATCTAACTCTTTGATCAATACTTTCTTTTATTTCACAATTCACATCTCATATTTCGTTTCTTGTCTTATATTGACTTCTCATCTTTTCCATCTCAATATCGAGCACATAAATTTATTATTTAATTTCCCCTATTAACACAACTCAGACTCGGACGGATACACAGATCCAACCAACACCCCAGTTTGGCACCCAGTGCCTCATCGGATAAATCTGAAGTAATAATTGCGCCCAACGCTATATAAATTGACACCTAGTGTCTCATTGGTTAAACCGAAGCAAATTGGCACCTAGTGTCTCATCCACTCAAGGTCAAAAAAATCCCTGAACTCTTCCTATCTTATGGCATGCCATCTATATTCGACTTAGCCTAAATAGTTAAAAGGGTTTCATTTCACATTTCAATATAACTAGTGTCACATTTCCATATACATATGTTTGTAGCATATAAGCATTTGATTCAATTCATTAACAATAACAATTCTCAAAACATATATTCAATTCAATATTCATATAATCAACATATTTCATAATACACAAAGTCAATCCATTTCAAATCAATTACTAATTCAATTCAATCCCAAAGTACCAAAGTACTCACCTCAAATGCTTACCATATGCAAACAATTAAATATGCAACAATCTACTATTTAATTCGGATTATAGAAATACAAACTATGAATTCTGAGTTATTTGACGTCGACCTTATTTTTCCCCTTCTTACTCGAGTATTCTGGAACGATGTTTGCTACGAAATAAAATAATTACAATTAATTAATAACATACCACTCAAATCACAAGAATTTCAATTTTTCTACTATATCTTGCTTAATCCTCAATTCAGTCCCTAAACTGAGACTAATTTTGATATCCATATTTAACCTCAAAATTTATACTAATTTCACTCTAAGCTAAATTTTAGCTCCCTATTTTCAATTCTACCCCTTAATTTAAATTTTTTCACAATTTAGTCCCTATTGCTCGAAATTAACAATTTATTCTACAATTTAGTCTTTTTTCACTTCTAACTTAAAAATCTATCTATTTAATCCCTAATACTTAAATTATTCAACAATTGAAACATCTAAAATCTTGAACAATATGAAAAATTTCAACATGGGTCTGGTAGTTCTAAATACCGAGATTCCAAAAATATAAAAATTACAAGAAAAGGGGACTAAATTGACTAACCAATTGAAATTTGAAAGTTTGAACCCCTTGGTGTTGTTGGCCTCTCTTTGTTTCTTTTCTTTTCTTTTAATTTTATTTCCATTTTATTTATCATTATATAATATACATACATTTTATACTATTTATTTATTATAATATATATAAGTTAGCATATATATATAACATATATCACCAATGTCATCCACTATCACTAAGTAAATGTATAATTACTATTCTTCTCCCTTTAATTCATTTAAATCTATAATCCAACTTTTAAACCTTATGCAATTTAATCCCTACATCTTAATAACTTCTAATTTCACAAAAATTACCCATCTAAAATTTAATTCGCTACAAGACTAACTTCGTAAATATTTAATAAAATTATTTACGAACTCGTTTTACATGAACATAGTCTCGAACTTCACTTTCTGACACCCCTGACTATCGGGTTGTTACAAATTTTTAGATTTCATAAAATAAATCCGTGCATAATTCTTTAAAGCACTAAGCATTAGCTTTAAAAGTTCATAAAGCACTAATGCCTTCAACCAGAATCAACATTGCTTCAAGCTCATATGAAAGAACAATATAACCCAATCTCCACCTCCAAACATGTATTTATATTTGCAAATTCTAATATATATATATTCTACTTAACATAATTTTTTTTGACAAATAAAGAGCAAATGCATAGATTACACCATCACTGACCATAGTCGATCAGCTCCTTACAAATCTTCATGTATAAACTGTAGTATCTCATCAAGGGTTGTAAGAAACAGAAGAGTCCCAAAGACCTTAAGCATAAAAAAATTCACACCTATAAGCTCATTTTGCACATTTAATGATACCTCATTACATGATTACTTCCTTAAGGAACTTTATGTAGTAACTTTTTTTACACGCATTTGTGTCTCGTCTAGTGTTACGGGGCTAAAAATTTAGTCTTGCAATCCATGCTGTTTTAGGCGATTTCTTGGTTTCAAATCTTCTTAAATCAACCTAACTCTCGCAAAGTGAGAATCCTCGATAAAGATTATCCAAGGAATCAAAATTAAAGCGGAAGCAACTCAAAAACAAAAGAGTAATGACAGAACAGAAAAGCCACAAGAAAGCAAAAACATGTCAAGTGTTTCAATAAAAGCTCTCAATAGTATTCAATTACTATGAAGGAGTATAATAAGATTCTATGGGATGAATACAAATGAGGGGGAAGACTTCTTGTAACAACCCGTTTTCCAGTGGTTTCGGGATCATAATTTCGACGAGTGGGCCCATAAATATTATTGTCTAATATTTATGAGTCAATTACAATGTTATAGTGCATTTTTTTGGTGAATTACAAGAGGAGGGCAAAACTCTAACAGCAATGCGACTAGCGCGAGTCGAGCCCAGGTTACACCCAAGACAGTGAGCAAATTGAATGCCCAAGATGACCAACACACGAGATTTAGTGTTATAGTGAATTTTGATTTGATAAATTTTGCTATTTGGACTATTAATTAAAGTATAAGTGGTTTTGGAAAATGAGGTATTGGGAACTTATTTCCATAAATTGAACCCGTAAATATTTTTATTAAATGTTTATGGAGTTTTTATATAAGCGTATTAAATTTGGTTCAAAAATTTTAGTGATTAAATGACTAATTTAGGTACAAGGACTAAATCGTAAAAATCGTACAAGTCAATCGATATTGAATTTTATTAGTTAAATGGCTTCATTAATGTTTGTGCAAGGATCTAAGTGACAATTAGACCACTTTTAAATGGAAAAGACGACTAGTGGGTGAGTTTTAATAGTAAAAAGATAATAAACATAAAATAAAAGACATCATCATCTTTTCATTTTGTTCTTCCCATCAAAACTACACCATTGTTAAAGAGAGAAAAAAACTTCAAGCTTTTAAACTGTTTGGTCATTGCATGTAACTTTTTTGGTATCCATTTTTTTTTGTAAATTTTAGGTTTTTGAGATCGTTGTAGCTCAATCTAGCTAACCGAGTACTAAATCGTAAAATTTTCATAGTTTTGAAAAGTTTTTATTGTTGAATTTTGAGATTTTTGATGTTAAATAGTTGTGTTTGAAGCTTTAATGGAAAATAAGACTATTTTTATTAAATGATTTTTGTTAGTTTTGAATATAAGGACTAGATTGTTAATATCTTGAAATTGGTATGTAATTTCTATAACTTTTTTTATAGTAGTTGGCTGTAACAGATTGTATTTGAAGGTTTTTGAAAGTTATGAGTCCAAATTTGGAAGTTATGCTAAGTTTGATTTTAAGGACTAAATTGAATAAAACGTAAAACTTGAATAAATAACTGAAAGATGAAACTGAGCTTACATATATTTGTAACAAGTTGTTATATGATATTTGAGTGATTAAATTGAAATAAATCTACATTATATATGAATAATTAACACATTTGGAGGATTTACACAAAAAAGGAAAAATTACAAAATAGTCCCTATTATCTTAAGTGTCACCGTTTTATTAGGTAAGTTCATAAAGTATAACTAAGTTTTTATTGCTGATGTGTTAAAATTAATTATGAAATAGCAATTTCTTGGTGATTATGAAACGTGGTATAATTTGAGGTTAAATCTCGATGAATTTAGTAAAAGTCTCATATACGAGGTTATAGATTAATGCCTGAAGGTTCCAAGCTCCAACATGTAACATCCCAAAAATCAGGGGTTAGTAGAATCGAGTTTGTGAACTGAGAGAGAGTGGTCATGCCCTAAATTTTGAGATTATCTATGCGTTTTTAGGAAATAAATGAGATATTGCTTTGTTAGTTATGTGTTAGTGAAACGTTCTATATAACCTAAGTTCAAATCCCTTCTCTCGCGCCATTTTTATTATTTTGCAAATTTTGCATCAAACCATAGTATGTGACACGCTTTGATTTTTTAAATAAATATTGCAAAATTATTTTAAATATCATGTAATAGCCCAATGGTTAATTGATAAGTGAGGAAGCATGAAAGTTAAATTGAGGTCCGAAGTTTGAATCCTTTCCCATGCAAAATAATTAATTTTTATAAAATCCATTGTTTTAAATGTGTGTTTCATCCACACCTTTGTAACCCTAGGTATAAATGTTAAATTTTACACAAAATAATCAACCTTTATTCTATTTTTATTCACCCTAGCCATTCCTCCCCTCTTCTTCAGTCTCTTATTTTTTTCCTTTCTCCGTTGTTGTCGTCGCCCATAACACCTAGTTTATTTATCTTTTTCTTTTCTTTTTGCCACAAGATTTTGCATCATATCCTCAATCATATTGCTGCCAATTTTTCCCCAATTGAATCAGCCCCAAATCTAAAATCTTGAACCTCCAAGATTAATTCCAACATTGTCAAGAAAGTGCCATTGTTGCTCCTTTCAATTAGCTTGTGTAAGGTCTCTTTTTCCTTCAATTTCTTGATTAATCTTGTCAATTAAAAACCTAAATTTCCATATCTTAAATTTGGAAGAGTTTTAAAGATTTTAAATTTATTTTTCCATCTTTTAAAAGGATCTCAAAATCGTTCTTGAATCAACCCCAATTTTAGCCAACATTGGTGGTTGTGTGTGCACCTAGGTGCAAGAAAGGGGGCTATTTTGTTTCTAAATTCTTGCCCATATATTTATAGAATTAATTTGTGTTCTTTAAACCTCCTAATCAACTTCTAGTCACATGCCAATTAGGGAAAAATATTCTTGATCAATTGGCCATTCTGATCCCACAAATCGGGAAGCGTAAGTACGAATAAATGCAAGTTAGTTTATTGTTTCGACATAGTTATTGGATGAAGGTTATAGATTGATTAAATTAAAGATTTTAATCAATATTTGCTACTAAATTTCCAGTATGTAAATATTTTAAGTGCTGGCCCGAATGCCCCAAGTCAACCGTAAAGCCGAAAAACATTCGTGCATACGATTCACATCAAAACAGTGTAAGAAATCTAAGTAGTTTGGATTTGTAAAATAGTTGTAATTGTGATGATTTGTTTGAACCCATAAGTGGGAGTTTAAGGGGATGTTTAAGAGGTGAATTAATTGAATTTATACTTATTTTTAATTTATTTTCTTTTTAAGGTTTATTAAGGAAATTGGAAGATTCGCTAGTGTGCTGTGAAAAAGCATAAAATAAAACGTGGGTCGTAAACTCATAAACTTGTTTGATAATAATAACTATCATGTTATACTTGATGATTTAACTTGCTGATTGGATTGGCTTAATAGCCAAATAATTAATTTTGTAAGTGGCCGAACCAGGTATGTTTCGAGCCCTAAAATATTGATGTGTTAGCAAAGTTGCTAGTTTGACAGTGTGATTACGTGATATTGTGATGCATGATTTTGTTATTTGGTATGAGGTTGGTTGTAGGTATAGCATGATTTTCTGAAACATGAGTTTATGCATGATATAATTGCATGAAAAATTTGCTATGTTATATTGGAAAGGTTGCTATACATGCACACTGGAAATTCATAAAAGTATGTGAAATTGTGTAATGTTGAATGATACCATCTTAATGGTAATTTGAAAGTTGGAACTTTGATTCCATTCACTAAAAGTATTCGATTATTGATTGCATGTTGAACATGTCAATTAAGTGTGAAAAGTATTAAATTATGGCTATGTATGAGATTCTATGACATATTGCATGTGTATTGGGATGAGATATTTTGTGGTTGACAGAGGAGTTCCGTGGAGTACCGGCGGCATATTAACTCTACATTTATTCGTAGTCAGTTCACTACATTTGAAGTACTGAGGGATTGGCGATTATATCATATTATTTGTTATTTGACAATTTTACTACATTATTGTCATTCAGTGGTTTTACCACATCGAGTTGTGCTTGCATTCATTGGAGTTTGGTAGATTGGTTCTGGGGAGCTTGTGGTATGTAGTGGATGATATGGGTAGGAACCTTTTTGCATTGCATCATGCTCACGACATAGTCAAATGTTATTGATTTATGCTACGTATGGTATTGTGTTGTATTGAATGGTATTGAAATTAATGATTGTTTCTCAAATGAGTCGCCCATGCTTATATATCGTTTGACATTAAATTGATAATGACTATATAATGATATGAAATTCCAATGATGGTTATGTGTTCATCTATCAATGCTAATATGTTTCACTATATTTGAAATTTGTGATTGTTTAAATAACTGTTTGATTCACACTGAGCTTTCATAAGCTCACCCCCATAATGTTTAACTTTTCAGGTAAACCTCGAAACTAGGATTGGACCTGCATACGGAGAATCACCCTAGACCTCAGACTATTCTTAATAAGTATCATTAATAAGTCTCTACTGGTTTTGGTTTGTAATTTTTAATTATTTATGGTCTGTGGCTTGGTAACTTTTCATTTGGGGATTTTTGCATGCATGGATTACTCAAACATAATAACTGGAAAATACATGATATCAAACTTAAGTAAAATTTGACATTGTTCCCAAATTTCTGTTGCATTGTCTGAAAAAAAAATCGATAAGGTGACTAGATTTCCAAAATGACATGAATAATGGTTTTTCCGCAGGGTTAGTTAACGTCAATTTTTTACAAAGTAAAGCTACGAACAAACATTTTTTTTCTAAAACAACACTATCAATAATAAGGTGAATCCTAAGTTTATACGACCTAATAAATGAATGTTTTAAACTAATTCAAAGTACAACTATATTTTTCTCTAAAATGAGTTTATTTAAAGTCGTCAAAAGTAACGTAAGTTAGCTTAGCCATTTTGGTGGGTAATTTAGCCTTCTAAATCTAGCCCTCAAATGGTTTTTGCACAGAAAGCAAAATTGAAGCAAATTTTTCTTGTTGGTTGTCTAATGTTTAACTAATACTAAGCGGTATTACGTGGTCGGATCATAGTATGGAAAGACAATTTATATTAGTAGACGAATCTAAACATGTCCTTATTCTAATCGAAAATGAGCAAACTGGTTGAAATACTAATATGTAGTTTATCAAGTCCAATTGAGGAGATGCCTTGTCTTGGGCATCGGAGCGGATGACTTCTAGAGTATAAAGACATAGATGTGACTGACTAGACTGACAGTACATTGAATAGGACCCAAGTAGAATAGATCCTGAGTCTGTTTATGGATTTATTCACTTGTGAAGTTCATAATGTGTCATAACTAAATCCTGAGTGGATGGTAGACTATGTATGTGTGACTCATACACTTTGATGCAAGTAAAAGCCTCAGTTTAAATAGATAAGGAACCAAAACCTGGTGTGTTGGTTGTACGAATTCTGTAGTATGTAACATCATTCACAAAGTGGAATAATAGCCTAAATCATGGGTAAATGATATCCTCTCATTGGAAATACATGGTTAATGAAAAGTAAATGTGGTCACTGGTTGTTTGTCTTTGTGATGGATGACTTGATCACTATTTGATAGTGATTGACTTTTCATGAAAGAAGATGTAATGATTACCATGAGATAAAAGAGGATCATACTGGAGAACGAATATTATCACAAAGAGATCAAAGATATCCTATGAGGGTAACACACTTATGATAAGGTCATTGAACGAGCACTGAGTAGTCACTTTCGTAATGATATGTCATTGGGGAGAGCTCAGTCATGATACTATAATGGAGTGACTTTATGACTAAATGAATTTATAATTTGTAATGTCTCTACTCAACCTGATTCACTGGATTTGACTATTAGGTGTTATGCCCTATAACACTCCTTACCCGAGTCGTTGCATGAGTCGAGCATGGGGCGTTACTTGACTTAACTTAAAAGTTCGGGATATAAAAATTTACTTTTAAAAGTTATTTCACTGTTCATAATAAGGCTGTCCACCTGCGCAGCAGTTACTAAATTAATTATGACTTGAGCTACAAAACTCAAAATTTAGATCTTTAAATTTTCCCTGAAACTAGACTCATATATATTTTTATCATAAAGTTTTTAGAATTTTTGGTTTAGCCATTTAGTACATTTTATTAGTTAAATTCTCACCTTTTTCACTGATCAATTGTCCTGACCTCTCATCACTAAAATTCAATTATCTCATTGTACAGACTTCATATAGTGTTCTCACTAATTTCTACAGAAAATAGACTCAATAAGGAATCTAGAAATATAAATTAAAACTCATAAATATTTTTGTACAATTTTTAATGATTTTCCAAAGTTAGAATAGGGGATTCCAAAAACCACTTTGACATTGTCTAACTAAAATGCAAACATCTCAGAATACATAATTCCTTTGTCTACACTGTTATTTTTCTACGAAAATAGACTCAATAAGATTTAATTATATATGTCATCCACCTTCTAATTCATTTTCTACTATCCTTGGTGATTTTTTAAAATCATGTCACTACTGTTGTCTCAAAACTGATTTACTACCAATTTTTTCTTTTTCATGATTTCTATGCATAATTTAGCACCTAGACATTTATAACAA
The DNA here is from genome assembly GCF_007990345.1 of Gossypium hirsutum. Taxonomy (NCBI): domain Eukaryota; kingdom Viridiplantae; phylum Streptophyta; class Magnoliopsida; order Malvales; family Malvaceae; genus Gossypium; species Gossypium hirsutum. Next base: position 16,378,234 of record NC_053444.1, on the reverse strand, counting down.
CAAACGCCTTCATACTTAGCCATTTTAATAACTATTCATCATAAAATATTTACATATAATCTTTTGGTCATATCTTAAGAATATACAATCGAAATGACCAAGTCCCTATACATGCCATAGCTCAAAACATTTATCGTATTAAAATACCGAGTTGTGGTGGTTGATAGTGTGAACGCTCTCTGACGTCTTCAAGATCCCGACTATGCTTGATAATACTATATGAAAGAAAAAGAAATAAAAGAAGTAAGCATAAATCTTAGTAAGTTTACAAGTAAATAAATAACAACATTTATCATAAACAATTATATTCATAATTTTTATTAAGCATTAAGATCTTTACTTTCTTCTATACTTACTCTCTTACTCGTTTACTTGCTTGCTTAACTTACTCCTTCGTTGCTGAAATTTCTTTTATCAACTGATAACTGAGATGCTCTTAATCTTATTAACTCACCTGAACTTGTCTATTAGGCTTTTACCTGAACTTTCATGTAACATCGTCTATTTACTAGCCCGTTGAATCACTTGGAATACTAAGGATACTCGGGTCTCCTGTCTGAATATAACATGCCAAAGCTATGTCCCAAACATAGCCTTATATGAGATGTTTCTTGTACTGCTAATACCACATCCCAGATATGGTCTTACATGGGAGTTCTCATATAGGTGCCCATGCCATGTCCCAGACATGGTCTTACGGGGGACCTCTCATCTCGGTGCCAATGCCATGTCCCAGACATGGTCTTACATGGGACCTCTCATCTCGGTGCCAACGCCATGCCCCAGACATGGTTTTACATGGAACCTCTCATAATCTCGATGATGCCAATGCCATGTCCCAGACGTGGTCTTACATGGGATCTCATCCTCTTAATGTCATGACATTTGTATCCAATACATTCCTCATGTTTCAACTGAGACTTTTAACATTGATTCTCTGTCATCTCATACTTGAGTTAACATTAGATATTTTCATGAAATAAATACATAATTGCTGAAAAATAACAACATTAATAATAATTATCAAAATATTGCATTTATTTACTGTAAACTTACTTCAGTACAAAAATGTGATCAAATCTGACACTTTAGTCCTCAATCTTTTTCTTTCCCCAGTCCAGCTCCGAATTTTGTTCTTCTTGATCTATAATTGCAAATTTAGCTTATTTAATACCCACATTCATCAAAACAGTCCTCGACTCTAACTTTGACAAAATTATGATTTTGCCCCTAAACTTTTACATAATTACACTTTTGCCCAAAAGCTCAGAAATTAAACTTCATCTCTTATTCTTATGTTTTATAACACACTGAACATTTTCCCCTTCTATGAAAACATCAAATTCTTACTTTAACACTTACTTATGAACATTAGGTATTTTTGCTGATTATGTCAATATACTCGTTTTCACTTAAAATCGACTAGCAAAAGTTGTTTAACATAATTTATAGCTTCATATTCTACCATAAAACATTAAAATAAACATATTTCACTTATGGGTATTTTACCAAATATGAACCCTAGGTTAAATTATTGCTAGAATAAGCTAAATTAAGCTACCGGGATTCTAAAAACGTAAAAAAAATTAAAAACAGGGCGAGAACAGACTTACAATCGAGCTTGGAAGCTTGAAAAACCCTAGCCATGGTTTCCCCTTGTGAAATTCGGCCATAGGGTTGAAGATGGACAAAAATTGGCTTTTAATTTTGTTTTCAATTCATTTTAATAACTAAATGACCAAAATGCCCTTAATGAAAAACTTTGGAAACATGCCTAACCATGTCCATTTTTGTCTACCAAATTAAAATTTCATATAAGGACCTCTAATTTTTGTCTACCATATAAAGACCTCCAATTTAAAATTTCATAACAATTGGACACCACTAACATGTAGAACTCAACTTTTGCACTTTTACAATTTAGTCCTTTTGACTAAATTGAGTGCCCAAACGTTGAAATTTCGAAAGAAATTTTCAAGAAATCATTTTGTGTAATCGTAGACCATAAAAATATAATAAAATAATTTTTTTCTCATCGGATTTGTGGTCCCGAAACCACTGTTCCGACTAGACCCAAAATCAGGATGTTACAATGCCCTATAACAAAAGTAACTTAAACTTTTCGCTTTTAATTGACTATGTAAAATTTCTATCTACGATTATGACAAAGTCTCTTAGGAATGTACACTGTATGATTATATGTACAAGTTATGGTAATAAAATTTCAGTGTTCCCTATTTTATCTCTTTGCCTACTACGATTACTTTGGGATGCTATATTGTAAACTTATGTTCAGAATTGAACGCGCTACTTAAGTTCCTCTGTATGCATAACAAGCCATCACACCTCCTCTTTAGCGTAGCCTTGGCGTCGTCCCTTGGCGCATACTTGTTTTCAACTTGAAATAGGAAATAAATTTCGTAAGTTCTTAAGAACTTAGTGCATAAATCCTTAATAACTATTTCATTATATCATAACACATTAGATGTTTTGCATGTTCTTCATGTGTTCCTTGGCCTTTCCATATACCCTTTGGTGGGTACTTTACCTTTGACAAACTGTTATTATTCCTTCCTATTTAGACCATAGCCTTTCCTCTTAGAATCTTTACAGATTTACCTTCCTTTCACATTTAACAAGCCTTTACTTTTAAACAAATCCAAAACGTGGGTCCAAACTTAGGTGATTGTTTTCTTCTTGTGAACTTGTTATACTTGCCATCTCATCACTTTCTATTTCCTTTTGAATCCAATCTATACAAAAACTTTAGACGCTTCATTTTCCTTATTAACAGACCTACAAATCTTATCTTAAACTTACTAAAATTACTATTACTTTTGGGGCGAGGTAGACTACACCCATCAGTTACATAAAGTTCGCCAATACCTTCTTTACTTTAGTGTAACATCTAGACATGTTCTGGCATGCTCTAGCTTCATTGTTCACTTCTTGTTACTTATAAAAAATTTTCCATTTCATTTATGTACGGAGCCTTTCTTCTAGAGTTCACTAGATACCTTAGTTCCTTCTACTTATCCCATGCATTATTGATTTATGGTTTCTTACACTTTTTCATATCCTCGGTGTCCTATCTTTACTATACCTTTACAGAACCATTCAATCAAAATTTTCCACGAAGGAAACCCTTTTCTTAAATAACCACATAGGCTTCCTGTGTATGCGCTACAAGGGCCTTCTGTTATAGAGTTGCCATTCTTTCATGGTTTCTTATGCGCTATTCATTTAGATTTCACTACAAGGATATTCTTTTACTGAGATAACCACAAAGGTTTTCCTAGAACAGAGATAGCAACAAAGGCTTTCCATTCACAGAGATAGCCACAAGGTCTTCCTTTAACATAGATTCTATAAAGACTTTCTTTAATAGAGATAACCAGAAAGGCTTCCTTCTTATTCAGTAGTTACCACATAAGTTTTCCTTAAAGAGATTCGCCACAAAGATATCCTTTAACAGAGATTGTCACCAAGGTGTCCTTTACAAAGATTGCCACAGAGGCGTCCTTTAATAGAGGTAGCCATAAATTTTTCTTTTAATATAGATAGACACAAAGGAATCTTTTGGGGAGGCTTCACCATGTTGGCTTACCTTATTGATGTTTTTGAGAGATAGGGATTTACCTAAACTCACACTTAGTGAGGTTTGCCCCTTATTGTCTTAGGACACACCAAATTGTCCTTTAAATTATCCCATATGGTGCCATAGCCTAACCATGGTCTTACATAATACAATCATTTAGTTATCCATATGATGCCATAGCGTAGCTATGGTCTTACATGCTATGGTCCTTTAATGCCATGGACTTTTCCTTTCAGAGATTCATATTTTAGTCCCCATAGACCCTTTTAGACAACTTTAGAGACAGACATAGACACATCATACATTGACTTGACCATGATAGACTTGATCATAATAGACACTTTCATAATAAACTTATTCATGTTAAAAATTTTCATGCTTACCAGACACATATACATATCATAAACATTCATTTTCTTTTAGACTCGTGTCTCATACTTAGAACATTAGAACTCAAAATATTTTCACGAATCTTACGTTACCCATAAGAACCATCACATTTTACTGAATTTTTTGGAATGTATAAAATGCATGCAAGAGTCAGCTTTAGGACACACCTGATAACCTCAAAAGCAATTTAAGCTTCAGATCTAGCCTTATTTCTCCAAGCATACTTACAGATCAGTGTTTCCTTAACAAGCAAAGTCATGAAACATATCTTGATGGGAGGCAAATCTCTAATAAAAACTAGAGCTTTAGACTTAGCTTCAAGAGAGACATTTTCTCTCTACCATTTGCCCTTCCTTTTTGAACAAGAAATACTTCTTAAAGAAGTAAGGAACAACTCTCTTAACTAAACTTGAGTGTCCTTCTAACTTAACCCATGTTTCTATTAGAACTTGGGACATGTCACATTGATACTGAGTTGTCCTACCCAAATTTGTCATTTTCAAGAAATTTACTTGATTATTTCCTTAGCTTTTAACCTTCTAGTTTACATTTGGTTAGTTCCTAACTAGCTTTTCTCACACATTGGCTGGCATGTGACCAAATTAGTCACGGGGTGTACCACACCACTAGCTTGAACTCATACCTTATAACCATTCCTTTCTTAATCACCATTTAGCTTTTGCTTATCATCATAATTGGACTTGGATATCCTTGTCTACTTATTTCCATGTCGAACTTTGCCCATTCTATCCGAAAAAAGAGTGCATTTGGGCAATTAGTATTTCGTCAATTGTACCTTGTCCTTCTTGTGATTCCTTAACCATTCCTGTTACAGAGGGCCTTACAGATAAAATGCTCTTGATTCACCTACTCTATATGCCAAGATCGGCTTTTGGGTGAACACTACTTCTCTAATTGTACTTATTCATATGTGCTATATTCATATATACATACTTATCAGTATTCCTTGATCCGTTATACTTACCTTTCCTTAGAGTTAGCCTTAAGCTTTATTCTTTTTGACTTTGCTAGACTGGGGCGTACAAGCGTTTTAAAGGAAATTCTTATACTTAACCAAATCCTTATGTAACACCCCAAACCCGGTCTAAACGTTATGACCGAATCTGGTGATGTCACATTGTAACACCCCTTACTAGTATTCGATGCCGGAATAGGGTACGAGGCATTACTAGAAGACATACATTTGCATACGTATTAAACCGAGTTACAAAATTTCATCCGAATTAAAAATTTCAAATTATTAACGTGCTTTTATAATTCTTTACAACATATCCTCGAAATATTATATTCATAACAAATAGGGCCTACGAGACCCGATATTTACTCATGTAATTCAAAGCTTCATTTCCATTTCATTCAATTCACAATTTCTCATGTTCACAATTCAAGTCAATTTCTCAATCCAATATATATATTTCAATCATCTAAGAATATAATTCAAGTTACACGGACTTACCAGACTAAATTGTAGAAATACCATAATTTAGGGATGTTTTGGTAATTTTCTATTTTCCTCAAATTTCCACCCAATCTTGATATAAATTAATATTTCATTCAATTTATTAAATTAAATAATAAAACAATTCATTTCATGCAATTTGGTCACTTTTTGGCATTTTTAAAAATTTACCCTTCCCTAAACCTAAAACATGCAAATTAGCCATTTTTAATGAAAACTCATGCTAGTTGAATAATCATATATTTTCCTCCTCCTCCTCCTCTCCATTCCACATCCTTAATGTATATAACATGCTTATATGTAACATTATCTAGAATTTCACTATTTATTTATTTTTTCATTCAAAGCCGTCCACTTGAGTCATTGTCACAAAATTATTTATATATTGAGCTATGTAACTCCGAATTGAGATCCGTTAATTTTTATGAAACTATACTCACATATCTTCTTAGAATCTTTAAAAATTCCATCATTGAGTCATCATTTAATTTAGTAAAATTATGATTTAGTCCCTCAAAATTCTTTACCTTTTCGATTTGGTCCTAATTCATCCATTTTCCTTAGTTTCTAGATTATTCCACCCTTAAAAATTTACACTATTGGTCCTTCAACTTTTTCATATTTACACTTTAATCCTTAAAATTTCGAGTATTTACTCTTGGGCAACAAAACTTTTCTCACTTTTGTGATTTAATCCTTTCTTGAATTAATATGTCATAATATAATTCCCAATGTTGCCAATAACTCAAAATTTCCCTTTTTGTCACTTTATTTCCTTATTTTACTATTAAGGATACCTACTTTCTTACTGTAGTAATTTTCGGGATATTACACCTTATGTCTTACACACAGACATTTGATCATTAGGACTTCGTTGGGCAAGATGTTACATAATAAATAGACGAAGAGTTGGAACTTAATTATAAATCATTTGAGCCTCAACTACATATGTCCAATCGGTCACTCCGCTAGCTTGTTGAAACCAGAAATGAATTGCATGTTTGAATAGAAATGAATAGAAAATGAGAAATAAGAAACATTTAGGAATGATTATGACTTTCTCCAAAATGGGGAATTGGAATCATTTGGAAATAGAATGTAGGTTTCCAAAAATGGAAATGGAAATGGAAATGAAAATGGAAACTTCCAATCTTATATGAATTGTTTAAAAAATGATAAGAAGAATGAGTTTATGTTTTTGGACTATTTTGAAACCCGAAAATAAAAATAAATCATTTGGTCATAGTGAACATGTTGAGTTGTGAAATATTAAACATATTTTTTGAAATTCGTACCAAGGGAAAAACTGTCAAAATTTTACTTAGGGTAAAATATTAAAAATTTTGTTGGGGGTCAAATAGGGATGAGAAAATATTTTTATATATGAATAATAAATTTTATTTTAGAAAATATAAAAACTAAATTAGGTTGGATCACATTACAGAGTATTGAGTCAAAAAGGCCCAGGAAGTACTTGTAATTGGACTTGATGTGGGAGAGGCCCGAATCCCCATCATAATACATATGAGGGGAAGCACACCTTATTAGCCCCTTGACCTCTCCTAGTTGGACTAAGAAATTGTTTTTCTATTTGAAATAAACTTCTACAATTCAACAAGGGTTTTACCTTCTCTCCCTATAATAGATGGCACCGGTAGAGCTATGAGCACAACTTTAAGAGATTGTTAGTTTGCCGAAAAATAGAGTGAATTTATTCTAACCTATCAAATATATTTTTCTAGAATAAAAATTCTATTAGTTTCTATTAAGAAGAGGTAATTTTCATTCTCACCCCAAAACTAGAACTTTTTTCTAGTTCTGTGTTTTGATTTAATTGGTTCGAGCCTACACTCGAAGCAATTTATGGTACGAGAATAGCGGAGAAGATCGTTTGGTTGAAAGTAGGAGAACATCACGGATCTGCTTATCCGAAAACACAGGTACGATTTTGGTTTAAATTTTATTACTATAAATATCACAATCCGGGTCAATTTTCAAAATTTTAATTTTTCGCTATATAAGAAAATCATTTTCAAATCGGATTTTTTCCACCATACAGTCTACCACACGACCGTGTATCATACACAGGCAAGTGACATGGCCATGTGCTCGAAATTTTCAAAACACGGTCAAAATCTTTCACACGGCCTGACGACACAGCCATGTGAATGTTTGTAAATTTTACAATTAGGTCCAACACGACCACAATTAGTTACATGGCTTGGTGACATGGTCGTGTGACCCAGGTTTACACTACTTTAGTCTATAACATGATTTGAAAACACAAATGTGTGGTACAGTTGCACATGGCCTCAACCTGTCACACAGCTTGGCCACATGGCTGTGTGACCACTATTTTTCCTTTTTATCTATCTTTTTGTAAAATTTTCAAAATGGTCATGAATTGGATTTGAGCCGATTTAAGAGGTTTCATAAGCTCGATTGAGACTCAGATTTATTTGAAATACATGTTAAAAATAAGATTCACTTGTACTTATTGAATTATTGAATATTATTGACAAAAATGTATGTGATTGTTCCATTTACTGTTGTAGTATCTTGTAACTCAGGTCCGACGACTGGACTGGGTAAGGGGTGTTACACCTGTATTTTATAGTTGAGCTTCCCCAAATCCAATAATACAGTTTAGTTTACATCGATGAACAATATTAAGCTAATCTACAAATTGTGATTCTTAACGGATTTACATTATTCCCTAAGATTACAAAATCAAAACTGATCAGATTACATATCTTCTAAGATGTACTAGCCACATACTTGACCTGATCGCCGGGTCAAGGTACCGGGATGTCACCTTCGTTGTTGAAGCAACTATAGAAATTTTAGATCGATTTATCATGTTATTTGATTATTGAAGACCATTTTACTCATTTTAGTAATAATTGAATTTATTAAAGAACTATTTATGAGTTAAATGAGCTTATTAAAACATGATATTCAATCAAAGATAACAAAGTTAATAAAATTAACACAATTATTAAAGTTTTTCAAATAAGTCCATTGGAGGACTTGCACCTTCTAAAGTATTTTAACCACTTTATGTATGTAACACCATTTACATGTCTACGTCATCAGATTAAGGTTATGGGATGTTACTAACAATTCTGGAACATCTACATGTAATTCATAGTTCAGAATTCCAATACAATATCAATTTATCACATATGATCAAGTGTAACATGCAATACAACCAAATTGGAGTTTAAATCGAACTTATGAAAGCTTTAAATTAACCAGACATCAATTAAGGATCAATTTGAAACAAATACAAAAAGTGTGAAAAATTTTGTAAACAGGGGTCAAATGTGTTGGAACGTCGGCACCCCTACGGCGTAGCGGAAAAATAAAACATCCGGCGACCCTAACCATGGATCCATGTGTGAGGAACGAATCGGGGTGAAAAAGGGTATCAAAATTACCGAATGGTGATTCTGAGTAGACAGCGATGCCTCGACAACGAGTAATCTGATCTGCTATTGAATCTAGCCGCAATCTATCGTGACCCCGGCCTCTACGTAATCCACCATGTTGACAATAAACGGAAAGAATCCCAAAAACTATTTTTGAGAAGATTTTGCTTTGACGGCTACTAGACCCACCAAGCCAAGAAAAACGGGATTTTATATTCCTTTTTTAGGGTTTCTTAAAATTAAATAAATATATCAACTTTTTTAAACCGAAAATTATAATTATATTAATTATAATAATGATTTCGATAAACTATATATTTATTTGAATTTATATACTAACCAAATTCATGTTCATTATGCGTACAACAATCTTGTACATATAATGTGTTCGATATTTGATTATCCAATTAAATTAATTCTATAATTAATTTAATTCAAGCGATAACCAAACACAATACCAACTATGTTTTATTTCGTTCATTTCAACTATAGGGTGCGACCCTGTAGGTTCTTGTAACGTTAGCAGTAATACTAGAACGATTCCAATGTTACAAACAATGAGTGACACCTAGCAATGCATCATTGCTGCCTAAGTTACAAGAAATCATGATTCAACATAACATTTTATGATTAACCTTTCATGCAATAATCCTTAAGTTCTTTATCTCTGGATTGGACACAAGTCATGGAATAGTCACACTTGCATAGTCCATTCCATGTTCCTTAATATCTTAAATAAACTATGATATAAAAATAAGCATGACATCTCATATCAGCTTCTTTGAGCATGGTCATGCATTTCTAGTCTCATTCAATCAAGTGGCCGAAGATATTACTCCCATTATGTAGAAGGGACTTATCCTATATCAATCAACCATATCCTTCTACACAGATTATGGTATATCCAACATCAGCCTTTATAGAACAACCAGTTACAGTGTACGTTTGACTGTATCAAAATACACAACTCACGATGTTAGGATTATGATGATCTCAAGTCTGAGGATCATATACATATTAATCACTATGAGTAATGTTATGACAATTACATAATAATCCAAGAAACATACTCATAACGGGTCAATCCAATATGTTGTTCTCTAACACACATATTCATGCATCGATCTTGACATTCCATATCAATGACAACTCTTTATCATCAATCAACTACATGTTAGTCTTAATCCATTATTGTTGTCCTAGCCAACAATAATACTTGACTAAGGACCTTTTAAGAATAATCATATTATTCTCAGGACATTACTATAAAATGGTTTATTTATGCACACAGAAAAGAAACTGAAATAATAATGGTAACGCCTTATATTAATAAACATGATAAATCAAGTATGTTATTACAACCATCTCATGATTGATCTTTGGGCATACTCTAACAAAATGATCATGTGAAAGACTGAGGTCGTGTGAGGATGGGACACAAAGCCGTGTGGGAAAACTGTGTAACAGACTAACCCCGTATGAGGCTAGAGTCACACGGCGATGTCGCTAGGCCATGTAACAGGTTGTGGCCGTGTGCAATTATGGATACATAAATTCATAAGTTAATCACTATTGAATTAAGTGTACTAAATGCTTACATAAAGAAGTTGGAATGGTTTAATATGGAAAATTGCCATATTATTATAAGAATGGACTGTTGATAGCTAAAAAATAGTGGAAATGTTAAGTTTATTTTATATTATTAAGTTAATTTTACAAGAAAACATAATTAAACCAAAGAAAAAAAAGAAAACAAAAATTCATTTAGTCATCTTCAACCTTAAAAACCTATTCTAAAGGGGACAAAAAGACCTAGCTTTCGTCTAGCTTCAAGCTCTGATTGGTAAGCCAGTTTTGATCGAGCTCTTGTAAGTATATGTTTTTGGAATACCAGGAGCTTGATTTAGCTAACCCAGGGACTATTTTCTGAAACTGTTAAAGTTTGTTAAAGTTGCCATTGATATTTTCTTGAAGCTTTTGTTGCTATTTGATTAGTTTTGAAGCTTAGATCTGTTAATGAACTAGATAGTAAAGCAACAATTGATAATTTTGAACTTGGGGACTAAAATGCAATAAATTCAAAATGTGTATGAAAATTATGAAGTTGTGTTTTAATGGACTGTTGGAGTGTAACATCCCTTACCTGCACTAGTCGCCGAACTCGAGTAATAAGATGCTACGACATAATTCAACAATTCAATAAATACCTTATTTAATGAAAATTAAATTATTTCTCAATAAATTATGGATATAAAGAAATATATTAAATAAATAGAATTCTACAATGACTAAATTACAAAATACAAGCATATAGTAAGATTGGATTGTAAAATTTTGAAGTTAAAAGTCAATAATAGAAATTCACAGATGATATTGATACCAAATCGACACCTTTTGAAAAGTGATACCAAAATTCAATTATGTTTACTTGAAAATCAATGGCATCGATATTTTATGAAAAAGTATTGATACTTAAATAAAAATCGATACCATTTTGGTATTCTGTTTGTTTTAAAACTGTAAAAATATAGATACTTGAGTTGAGAAATGGTGAAATCTACTTTTTAAAAGATGTATTCATGCTCAAAACCTGCCTAAACTCAAATAATATACCTAAACATAAGTAAAGGCATGCAAATCATCATCTAAACATCTTATCCATGTACAACTCAATTCAATATATCAAAATCTAAGCCATATATATATTCTTAAGATCAACCAGCCTAAATAGTTAGCCATTAAGTCATTAAGGTACCTCAACATGAACAACTAAGCATTCAATTTCATTTATAAAGCACACACTAAAGCATTATCATCTATTGAGATCAAACCATATATTAACTATCATTCTCACAACTATGCATTAAATAAAAACTCATCCAATATAACAACACCTCAACTGTCTAATCATCATGCATATCACCAAATTACACTAGCAAGACATCTTCAAAATGATCATTCCTATCAACCACACATATACGCACAATACTTACAAACTTAGAACTCAAATACCATCAAGATACAAAATGAACATTACATATAACTCAAATACCATCAAGATACAAAATGAACATTACATATGTCTGGAACATCCTAGGTACATGCCAAGATCAAAGAACACTTCACCAAGAGTTGAGTTTGGGATGATAGTTGGATGTTGAGTTGACTATCGAATCGATAAGTACGTAACCAGCGCATAGAAAACAAAACCGTACACTAAGTACAACTTAGCGGTATTTCTATAATTTGAACATAAAAGTAAAATATAATACAACTATATGTTCAAATTCAAAAAAATGCTATGCAATATTATCTCAATCGTAGTTCTATTCATTTCATACTTAATTAAACATCATTATTTAAATACATATCCATTCACTACTATAGTTTCCAATTCACATTTCATTCTATATTTCACTCAATTCTATCACATTTGCTATTCAATAGCATTGCCATTTTCAAATCATTACCATCTCAAGTCATTATCTCGACTTTACTGTTTACTTCACCTATTAACGTGACTCGGACTTGGACACGTGGATCCAACCATCTTATTTTCATATCAAATCCACATCTGATGAAATTATTTCAAAGGAATAAATCACCTTATATATATACTTACCAAATAATGCAATGTATAAAAGCAGCGTTTTTAAATAGTTTAGATTATAGAGACACAAACCGTAATCTCGACCTATTCATCGACGAACTTACCTTTTCCCTTTTTTTTCGAAAAATTTGAGTCAACGTTAGCTACAAAAATAAACCATACATATCATTAATGCACAAATAATCTCTCATTTAATTACTAATTTATACAACTTTTACACTTTATTCAATTTAGTCCCTAAAGTCGGGACTAACTTAACTTCCACATTTAACCCCAAATTTTAATATCAAATTCACTCTAAGCCAAATTTAATTCCCTAATTCTCATTTCTACTCCTAGATTTTCAAAATTTCACAATTTGGTCCCTATTACTCAAAATCATCAATTAATTTCACAATTTACTCTTTTTTTCATTTCTAACCTAAAAATCTATCAAATTAGTCCCTAAAGCTTTAACTACTCAACAATAGTAACATCTAAAATCTTAAGTAGTACTAAAAAATAGGACATGGGTCATCTAGCTCATAATATCGGGATTCTGAAAAAATAATAATTACAAGAAAATGGACTAAATCGACTAACCAATTGAACCTTGAAAAATCAAGACCCTAAGTCATTTCTCCCGTGTTCTTCTTCCCACCTTCGGCTTGCAAGAAAATGGGAAAAAAATGCTAAGTTGTTTCTCTTTCTCCCACTATGCTACTTGTTTTCATTTTATTTTTTTCATTATTATTTTATTTACTCATTACTATAACTAAGTATTATAATATAATATATATTACATATACTACAAAACATAACCGACCATCATTAAAACATATAAATAATAGTCTATTTATTTTACAAGTCCTAGATATCCAATTTCTATTTATAATTTCTTTATAAATCTTACTTTATTCACTTACACGATTTAGTCCATGTACTCTAATTAAAAACTAATTCAACGAAAATTTCTAATCGAAATTCAATTCATTTTTAATATAACTCTGTAAGTATTTAATAAGACTATTTACGAGTTCGATTTACGTAAACGAAGTCTCGATACCTTAATTTTCAAAACCATTGACTTTAGAGTCGATACACTTGTACCTTATCTAAATTTCCAAACAACAAAAATTATTAAACCAAACTTGAATATAATATTGTAATACTTTCATAAATATTAACAAATAATATTCACTGTGTAATAGCCCGGTTTTGGGCCTAGTAGGACCAATGGTTTCAGGACCACAAACTCAACGAGGAAAAGATTTATTTTTATTATATTTTTATGGTCTATAATTTCACGAAGTGGTTTTGTGAAAATATAGTTCGAAAATTTCGACGTTCGAGCACTTAATTTAGTAAGAAGGACTAAATTGTAAAAATTAAAAAAGTTGAGTTCTACATGTTAGAAGTGTCCAATTGTTATGAAATTTTAAATGGAGGTCCTTATATGGCAATTAGACCATTTGTAACTTGGTGGACAAAAATGGACATGGTTAGGCATGTTTCCAAAGTTTTTCATTAAGGGCATTTTGGTCATTTAATTATTAAAATGAATTAAAAACAAAATTAAAAGCCAATTTTTGTCCATCTTCAAGCTATGGCCGAATTTTGCATAAAGAAACCATGATTAGGGTTTTTCAAGCTTCCAAGCTCGATTATAAGTCTGTTCTAGCCTCGTTTTTAATGATTTTTACGTTTTTGAAATCCTCGTAACAAGATCTAGCTATTTCTACCATTATTTTGAACTAGGGTTTGTGTTTAAAAATTTATCCATGAATGATATGCATGTATTTTGATGTTTTATGGAAGAATATGAATGTTTGGGGTGTGATGAACGTATGTTATTAAGGGATTTTCGATGAAAATACCTAAAAGGATTAGTTTGTAAAAGTTATAAAATCTGTCACAAGTGTGTGAATAAGTGAGTATTGTGGACTACTATAGTTATGAAAATGGTTCGGCTAGGCCTAAAATGCAAGGAAATTGAATAAAAATTATTTTACGAGCCTAGGGGGGCAAAGTCATAATTTTGTGAAACTCTAGGGGCAAAATGTAATTTTTCCAAAGTGTGATTTTTGGACTAGATTGAATAATGTGAGTGTTTTTAAGTTAAATGTGTGATTATAAATTAAGAAAGACGAGAAATTGACTTTGATCAGTGAAAAAGAAAAGTGAGAAAAAGTGAAAAATTTCCCGGTTGAACCTCCGGAATAGAAAAGATACGAATGAAGTGACAGTAATGATCACATGTGTGGCATGGACTGTGTGCAAGCTACTATGTGAAAGTGATAGTAATGGTCACGTGTGTAGTACTATGTGCAGGCTACTACGTATACTGAGTATCATTGATTATAAAGGTGGTTGCTATGTGCTGATTCCACTGGGTACCATTGATTCTAAAGGTGGTTGCTATGTGCTGATTCCACTGAATATAATTGATTATAAGGGTGGTGCTATGTGCTGATCCACCGTGTAAAGGTTATTATTTCGAAGTGAGCATCAGGAAATTGGCGAAGTGAAAATACATGTGATCACGTAACGATTAAGTGTAGTTGAATAAGACCATGTGATGAACAATGTGCTCGATATTTAATCGACCCCTTGGTACAATGAAATGAAGTAATGAAATTATGAAAGACTAAATTTAACAACAAAACAGTTTAGGACAGCAATAGTTGTGTGACTTTGAAAAATCACTAAAAATAATTGAAATTGAATTAGAAGCTGAATGAGATGTGGAATTAAAGCTGAATGAGTTTATTTTCACATAAAGGAAATAGAGTAAGCAAAAGAGTTATATATTTTGAGATATTTGAATTTTAGTGAGAGAATGTCAGAATGATTTTGGAATCCCCTATTCTAACTTTGGAAAATTTTGAAAAATTGTACAAAAATAATTATGGTCTGAAATTTATATTTTTGGAATCCTGAATGAGTCTATTTTAAAAAGAAACAAACTTTAACATTATCTGAATTCTATACAATGAAATATTTTATTTTTAGTGAAGAGGGGTAAGAACTATTGAATATTGAAATAGGGGAAGCTTTAAAGAATAAACTGTACTTATTGGCTAAGCCAAGAATTCTAAAAATTTTATCGTAAGAAGATATGTGAGTATAATTTCTGTGAAAATGAACGAATCTTAATTTGGAGCTCTGTAGCTCGAGATATAAATAAATCATTGACTCTGACTCAGACAGTCAGCCTGAATTTACATATGGGAAAATAATGAAAGTATGTATAATGTTGTTTAAGTGTGTTATACACATTAAGGATGAGGAATGGAGAGAAGAAGGAGGAAAAATTGGGAAATATATGAATTATTTATTTATAATTGGTAATACGCTCAATTATAATTGATAAACGATGAAGTAGAAATGACGCATATATTTGTCCATTATTGGTCAGTGTTTAAGCTGATGTGGGAAAAGAAAGTTTCATAGTATGTGTGTATGGTATATTTGTTATATGATTTGGAACGAAGTAATGTCATGAATGGGTATTGAGTTACCACATGTTAGTAAGTTTGATACATGAATATATATTGTGCTCATCCATGCTTATAATGCTTATGTTATATGTTTATTTGGCTGGCATATTTGGTATACATGCTTAGGCTTTGGCCAAGTTGTGGCGAGATTATGCCATGTTAAATCTATAAGTTGTGGTTTATCATGAAATGGGAGGTAAGGTTTAAATTATGTAATCTCTAGTGAAATGGTTTATCATGTGGTTAGTTCCAAAAAGAATTATGTTTCAATGCACTAGCTTGCAACTATGGTTGAATGATATGTTTATGTCTTGTGTGATAAGCATAGGAAACGGGTGTGGAAAGGTAATGGAATAATAAGTTCATACTTGAAGTGTAAAATGACGAAAAAAGAGGATGATGAGTTGAATTGATGTTGTTATTTAAGCTAAAATGATATTTTCATTGCAAAATTTAGAATTTCAGAAATGTGTTAATGAATGATATAATCGATAAACATTGAGTTAAATGGCAAATACGTATTAGTATTGATCTTAATGATATTGAATTGTAAGTGAATTAAAAGGAAATTGCTAGTGATATGATTTGAATTGTAAGAATGAGAAATTGTGAAATGAATGAAAAAGAAATGAAACATTGAATTGCATGAGTATGTATCGGGTCTAGTAGGCCCTATTTATTATGAATATAATATTTTGAGGATATATAGTGAAGAATTATAAAAGTATGTTAATAATTTGAAAATTTTAATTTAGATGAAATTTTATAACTAGGTTCAATACGTTTACAAGTGTATGTGTTCTGGTAATGCCTCGTACCCTATTCCGATGTCGAATACGAGTAGGGGGTGTTACACATTGATTCTATCATTAAAAAATAGCATTCTGAAACCTCCATTTCTGACTCCACTGACTTTCAAGTCGTTACAATTCTCCCATCTTTTAAGAAATTTCGACCCAAAATTTACTTGGAAAGAGGTGGAGTACTAAAATTTCTTTTAACCTATTCATATGTTATAACTTTATTAATCTTGATTAGATTCAAGTCAAATACATAGATTAACTAACTTGTATCCCAATCTAGCACCGTAATTGCACCATCATATAAAACTGAAATAATCATGCTAACATAAAAGTGTATTATCAAAGGAACCTACGTAATTATACCGGTACGTGAGTACATTGTAACAGTCTAATTTTCAGAAGTGACAGAAATAGTGGTTTTGAGACCATAATTTTGATGAAATAATTCGTAAATATTATTTAATTAGGATATTTATGAAGTCTTTAGAGTAATGTTAAATTTTGGAAAAGAAATTTTATCATTTACATGGTTTAAAAGGATAATTAAACTATGGAATTTAGTTATTGGAATGGAATGATGATTTTCATTAGTGGAAATGGATTTATTAGGCTTAATCTTAGATGAATTAAGGTTTGATTAAGAAAGTTGAAATACTTACAAAAATACCAAAGTATATATATTAAATTAAAACCTAAAATTAAGAGAAAATTTTAATTTCTCTTCACCTTCTCTACGGCTAAGGTGGAAAAATTTAGGGTTCTTACCCTTTTTATTGAAGCTTTGATTTGGTAAGTGTATTGATGTTGTTTTTAGTAATTTTTATATTTTTAGACTCGTATTAGCTTAACATAGCATGCCCAATGATTAATTTGTAAAATTGTCAAATTATGTGGATTGTGCCATTGTTGAGTTAAGTTGTTTTCTTGAAACTTTTGAAAGATATCTAACCTTTGTTGTTAGATTTGACTATTTCGTACAACAGTTTTTGATGATTCTATTGTTTAAGGACTAGATTGCTAAAATGGTGAAATTGTTGTACTTTAAAAGAAATAAATTCAAGTAGGGGCATGTATGATGCCATGAAAGAATTGGCTAAAATTTTGGTGTAAAAGAATTGGGTCAGTTGCATGTTTGAGGTTTAAGGATTAAATTGAATAAAAGTGAAAAGTTTAGGGTAATTTTGTAAAAAGTTTATAAAAGAATAAATTGTATAGAATGATTAATTATAACTTGATTTTAGGTAAATTTTGGTCCGCACGGCCTGAGACATGGGCGTGTGACTTAGCCGTGTGGACACACAGCCGTGTGGGGCAACTCAGAGACTTACATGAGTTAGGACATGAGCTGGGACACAGTTGTGTATCCCTAGTTCGAAGGTTACATGGCCTGAGATACAGGAGTGTGTCTCAGCCTTGTGGGGCACATGGCTTGGCCACACGTCCATGTGACCCTTGTTTTTCAAATTTTGCATCTTTTTCTTAAATGTCCAAATGTTTTCAAATTGGTCCCAAATTGTTTCTAAGTTATTTTTAAGGTCTCGAGAGCTCGATTTAGGGACAATATGCATGTATATGAATGGTTTATGGTATGATTAAATTATTGAATGATATTAAGTTTAAATGTTTTTGATTGTACGGTAATTCTTCGTAACCCTAATTCGACTATGAATACGGGTTGTAGGCGCTACATTTAGTAGTATCAGAGCTACGATTTAGTCAATTCTAGGATAAATGAACCGTATGTCGAGTTTAGGAATACATGCCACTTTATAACCAATGATAGTGTGAAGACTCTTGATCAATTTTGAATGTATGCATATAGATAAAAGATGACATTGGGATCCAATCGGGCAGATTCTAATGAGATAGAAAGTTTTATTCCATCTACTGATGAGGAAAGTGCGCGGAATGAACCTGAACCGCAAGGATCTAGAGAGGTAGCAGCTAATGCTTTTCTTTGTATGATGCACGATGTGTATGAGGCATACTTAAAGGTATACTGGACAGCCTAACAAACTAGTTCATTACATCCTCAAAGTTCGACTTAGGAAAATGTTTCAAGAATCACTATTGATAAGGTTAGAAAGTGTGGTGCCATAGAATTTTGTGGTAATGTCAGTGATTATCCAACTAAGGTTGAGTATAAGTTGGATGATACTCAAAGGGTGTTCGATGAAATAATGTGTTCTCTAGAGGATTGTTTGTGGTGCACGAGGTCATTGTTAAACGAAGAGGCTTTTTAGTGGTGATCCACGTTACTGTCAGTGGTACCAAAAGAAATAGTCAATAGGGATTTCTTTAAGTCTAAGTTTTGTAAGAGGTATATTAGGAAATGATATCTGGAGTGAAATAAGAAAGAATTTCTTGAATTAAAGCAAGGGAATAGAACCATGGTTGAGTATGAAAGACAGTTTGTACAGCTTAGTAAATATGCTCCTGAGATTGTACCTTCGGAAGAAGAATGTGTTTATGTTTTGAAGATGGATTACATGATGAGATCAAAATGTTAGTTGGAGCCTTGGAGGTTCATGAGTTTTTTATTCTGTCTGATCGAGCTCAAAAGATGGAAGAAATTTGTGCTAACAAAAGACGAAATGAGGCGAAATCCCGTGATTTTGGCAAACGCACTGGGTCAAAAACTTTCTCTGGTTCTCTGCAAAAGAAACCGAGGAAATCTAATAATAGATTCTCAAAACCATTAAAAGTTCAGGGAAATGTTCGTTCAAAGTAGAGTGGTAAGAAAGTTCTAACTCCTTCAGTGGCAAGTACAGCCTGTGTGTAAAATACCAACAGGACCGAGTGCAAACAATGTGGTAGATACCATTTTAGAGTATGCAGGGCTAATTACAGGACTTGTTTTATTTGTTGATCCCGTAATCACTTTAAAAGGGATTGCCCAAATTGAAATGAGCCTACTAAAGATCAAAATACAAAATCTGTGACTACTCCTATACGGGGTTGGCAAATTGGAAATAGCAATTCGACTAGAAGCAATCGGAGTGGAGCTAAGGACAAGTCGAATAGACTAAAGCTAGAGCTCCAGCCAGAACTTATGTTATTTATGCACAAGAGGAGGCTTTAACTCCCAACGTCATTGCTATTACCTTTTCTCTTTTTAATGTTAGTGTATATGCATTAATTGACTCAGGGTCAACACAGTCATATATAAGCACTACGTTAGTGTTAGAAAAGAATTAATGTGTTGAGTTCATTGATTGTGTCGTCAAAGTCACGAACTCTTTAGGTCAAAGTGTTATAGTTGATTTAGTATGCAAGCAATGCCTATTGAAAATTCAGGGTTGCAATTTTACCACCGATTTAATGCTGTTACCTTTTAATGAGTTTGACGTCATTTTGAGAATGGACTGGTTGAATTTGCATGATGCGGTGATTAATTTTCGATGAAAAAGGGTTGATTTGAGATGTTCTGATGATGAGATAATTCCTTTTAGATTTGATAAAATTGATGGTATTTCGAGTATGATCTCGACAGTGAAAGTGTAAAAACTGCTATGGAAAGTTTGTGATGCATTTTTAGCTTACATTCTGGACACTAGAGTACAATTACCAATAGTATGTGAATTCTCAAATGTGTTTCTTGAAGAGTTATCGGGACAACTCCGATATCAATTCCACCGTATATAATGGCACCGACTGAGTTAAAAGAACTTAAAACATGGTTGCAATAATTATTAGATAGAGGTTTCATTCGGCCGAGTATTTCTCCTTGGGGAGCTGCGGTATTATTTGTGAAAAGGAAAGATGGTTCGATGAGACTATGTATATAGACTACAGATAGTTGAATAAGGTAACGGTAAAGAACAAATATCCATTGCCTCATATCCAAGAATTGTTCGATCAATTGAAAGATGCAACAGTATTTTCTAAGATAGATCTTAGATCCGGATACTATCAAATGCGGGTGAAAGATTGTGATGTACTGAAGACTGCCTTTTGGACACGATATGGACACTATGAGTTCTTGGCAATGCCTTTTGGGTTGACTAATTCCCCAATAGCTTTCATGGATTTGATGAACAAGATTTTTCAACCTCAGTTAGATTAGTGCTGGTGTTTATTGATTATATACTAATTGACTCCAAAATAGATACTGAACACGCTAAACACTAAGAACAGTATTGCAGACATTGCGTGAAAAGCAGTTGTATGCAAAATTCAGTAAATGTGAGTTTTGGCTGCAAGAAGTTGGATTTTGTGGACACGTGGCTTTCGTGGAAGGTATACGTGTGGATCCAAGTAAGATCTCTGTTATTATAAATTGGAAAGCTTCGAAGAATGTTTCTGAGGTATGTAGTTTTTTTGGGACTGACAGGTTATTATCATCGTTTTGTTTAAAAATTTTCTATTATAGCTTCACCAATGACCAAGTTACTACATAAGAATGTTTAGTTTGTTTGGTCAGACGAGTGCCATAAGAGTTTTGATCAGTTAAAAAGAATATTGATAGAAGCTCCAATTTTGACACAGCTTGAGTTTGGGAAAGAATTTGTTATTTATAGTGATGCCTCATTTAGGGGATTGGGTGTGTACTGATGCAAACTACAAGAGTTTTAGTTTACACTTCTCGTCAATTGAAACCTCATGAGAGGAATTACCCGACACATGACTTGGAGTTGGCCACCATTTTTTTTCTCTAAAAATTTTGCATTATTACCTTTACGATGAAAAGTGTCACATATTTACAGATCATAAAAGTTTGAAGTACTTGATGATGCAGAAGGAATTGTATTTAAGGTAGCGATGGTGGTTAGAGCTATTGAAAGATTATGATATCGTGATTTATTACAATCCTGGGAAAGAAT
Source organism: Gossypium hirsutum (assembly GCF_007990345.1). Classification (NCBI taxonomy): domain Eukaryota; kingdom Viridiplantae; phylum Streptophyta; class Magnoliopsida; order Malvales; family Malvaceae; genus Gossypium; species Gossypium hirsutum. The sequence continues at coordinate 16,356,620 of NC_053444.1, read as the reverse complement.
ATGTAGTTGAAAGTGCTTTAAGTTGTAAATAATTATTTGTATTAAGGGAAATGAATGCACATTTATCCTTAAAAGATCATAGTTCTGTTATAGCTGAGCTTAGAGCTAGGCCATTATTTCTTCAGCAAATTCAGGAATTTCAAAATAATGACCCGAAGTTTGTAGTTAAATGAGAGCTGGTCCAGAGTGATTCGACTGTAGGGTTCACGTAAGTGTAATGGTTTGTTGTATTTTCATAACTGGATATGTGTTCCAGGTAATTTCGAGTTAAACCGAGATATTTTATAGGAAGCCCATAGTAGCACATACTCCATTCATCCGACTAGCACAAAGATGTTTAATGACCTAAAGAAAATGTATTGGTGGCCAGGTATGAAACGTGAGATTTTAGAATTTGTGTTTAAGTGTTCAATTTGTCAAAGGGTAAAAGCAGAACATCAAGTACTTTTAGGATTATTACAACTTGTAGCTATTCTTAAATGGAGATGGGAGAGGGCCATGAATTGATTTTGTATCAGGTTTGCTTGTGACACCGAGGAAAAAAGACTCTATTTGGGTCATAGTTGACAGACTTACTAAATCAACTCACTTCATTTTGGTATGTGTTGATTATGCACTTGAGAAATTAGCAGAGTTGTATGTATCTGGAATTGTCAGATTGCGCGGAGTGTTGTCATCAATCATTTCTGACAGAGACCTGAGATTCACCTTAAGATTTTGGAGTAAGCTCCACGATTCTCTCGATACTAAACTTAATTTCATTACAACGTATCATCCGCAGATAGGTGGGAAATCAGAGAGAGTAATTAAAATTCTGGAAGATATGTTGCGTTGCTATGTTCTTGAGTTCGAAGGTACCTGGGAAAGATATTTACCACTAGTAGAATTTTCATATAATAACTGTAACCCCCCAAACCCAGCCTAGACGTTATGGCCGTATCTGGCAATGTCACACGATAGTGTATTTGAAACCTCGTTGTTACGTTGAAAACATTCCATGTTATTATCTTTAGTAAACCTTTGTTAGAACTTAGGAAGTCATCTTTATTCATTTAAAACATTTGTTTTAAAACATCCCTCGTTGTGGAAGCTTTAATAAAACAATCTAAGTGATCATGCGTTTCGAAACTACTTTAACTTTTTAAAAACCAAATTTCCTACGACCAGCAAGTATAAATCCATAAAGTAAAATAAATAAATAAAAACCCAAAATTTAAAACCAAAGTCCCAGAGGGTCCTTAAATTACAACCCAAATAATCAATAATAATTAAATCATAAAATGTAATTTGAAAACCATGAAGTCCAAAAATTTCTGTGGTCACCGCTGAGTCCTCCGTCGCACCGATTCGTCTAAATCTGGGGATTACTTGTGCACATTAAACAAAAAAGGGTGAGCTTACATAAAATCAGTGTGTAATCCTACAGAAACAGACAAACAATCAGTATTCACTGTGCACAGTTGAACAGTCTTGGGCCTAAGCCCTTTTCAGTATCAGTGATAGTTTGGGCCTTAGCCCATCTCAGTAAAGTGTCAATAATGCAGTAGGGCCTTAGCCCATCACAATATCAGTAGCAGTAACAGTTATGTAGTAGCAAAATCCTACCCATCTAGCCTCTACACACCATCTTCATCCAACCCTAAACTCCATGTGGGGATATAATCAACCCACCCATCCCTACACTCCAAGTAGTACAGAATGCGACACAAAACAGTAGTTTGCAGCTGAGCTGCTGGTAAATTAGGCTTAAAGCCTTTTAGTACACTTCTTCCGAATAACAACCCCCAACCCAATGCAATGCAACATAAAATGGATGATATGCTATTATGCAATTTCAGTACATATATTTGGTTCAGATATTAACATGCTCAGTACAGATGTCATTCAGTCAATTTCACACATTTAGGGGTTTAAGTAGCGCTTATCGACCTTACAATAGGTTCACATTCAACTTGGGCGACCCGTGCAACCTTAGAAACATTCCAATAAAAATGGGCCCACACGTCCGTGTGTGCCCGTGTGGCCTACTCGGCCCAAATTGGCCTTGGCCGTGTGATCCATTTTTAATGTAACCCATGCTAGCTAAATATTCATATATGTTTTCACTATTTACTTGTATGTTCATCCAAAGCTGTCTACTTGAGTCATTGTCCCTAAATTATTATATCTTGAGCTACAAAATTTCAAATTAAGATCCACTTGGTGTTTTCAAAACTAGACTCAAATACCTTTCTACCATAAAATTTTAAGATTTTATAGTTTATCAAATAAGTACAGTAAAATCTTCAAATCTATCCCGATTCTGCTGTTTGACAGCTTCAACCTTTCCTTACTAAAAATTATTTATCTCTTAGTACGGAATTTGAATAATGTTTCTGTTTGTTTCTCTTGAAAATAGACTCGTTAAGGATTTAAACATATAAATTTAAGCCCCTAGTTATTTTTTACAATTTTTGATGATTTTTCCAAAGTCAGAACAGAGGAACCTGAGCCCATTCTAACCTTGTCTCACAAAATTCATTATATCTCATAACTTACAATTTCATTGCTTACACTATTGCTTCCATGAAAAACTAGAATCAATAAAATTTAATTTCGTATTTTATTCAACCTCTAACTGAATTTCCACTATTTTTGATGATTTTTCAAATTTAGACTACTGCTACTATCCAAAACTATTTTAGTGCAGAACGTTGATTTCCAAGTTTCTAACACCCTTATTTTCTTTACAATTTTTTGCATCATTTTCTATTATTTCTGGACAGTAAGCAATTTTAAATTTTTCCAAATCCCATTTTCTGCATTTCGGGTACACACCTAGTATCGTTTCTGATGCGTTAGCACTCCTAAGCCTCCAGAACCTCGCTTGAATAACCACGACTTCGCACAATCAAATCATTGATTCAAAACCACCAGCCCCTTGATTAACTCTTAAACACCAAAAAGGGTTCCCCCTTTCATAGATTAACTAAGAACGATTAACAATAGAAAAATCGTTACTTACCAAACACACGCAACCAACGATGAACAACCAAATCAATTGGAAAATAAAGAAAGAAACGGAAGGGAAAAATAATGGAAATTTTGGCAGCAACTAGGGGAAAGAATCGGCAGAGGAGGGAAAAAAGAAGAAGAAAACATCAGAAAAATTTTGGGTAATTGGAGAGAAAACCAAAACTCTACTTTTTTTTCTAAAACAAAAAGATAATCAGATTATTTTTTGATAGCCTCTTCCCCATTATCTCCTAAAATCACTTCATATTAACCCACTAAAACACAACTACTTAGAATTTTTCCCCAACAGAACTCTTAGTCAAAATTGGAGAAAAAATACTGTCTCCACGCCATCACAGAAAATTGAACACAATACCTCCTTCACCCCAACACTCCATTTATCCACCAGACCAGCAGGCCCATTCTGTTAATTATTTGCCAACTTTTATTTAAAAGCCTACTGGCCAAAGATAGGCCTTATTCTTAAAAATACCAAAATTTTCCCAAGTCCTGGCTTGAACTTAGGACCTCTCACACACCCAGAACACTTAACCACTGAAGTAGATACACAGTTGTGTCACACCTTCGCAAGAACAAAAATAAAAATTCTGGGGCGTTACAGATTAGGCTTGTGCCAAGCTACGTTGGATTAATTCAAACTTACTTTTATGCTTATATATAGAAATGGTAAGCTGTGCTTTTGAATTACAAACTTACTAAGCATGAAATGCTTATTTTGTGTTATTTCCCTCATGTTTTTAGATAATCAAAAGCTCGTTCAGGTTGGAAGCTTATCAGAGTTATATCACATTATCCATTGGCTAAATCGGTAGATTTTGGTGTTTCTAAGTTTTGGTTATAATGGCATGTATAGGTGTTTTTGGTTTGATAAAATTAACCATTATGTTTGGCTTGTATATATATGGTATTTTGGGTGATGATATAGTGGTCTTGTTCTCATGTTTATGTGGTATGTTTAATGGCTGATATGTTGGCATCTAAGTACCTTAATGATGGTAGTTGAAATAATGATCACAAAGGTATGCTATGAAATGTTGGTTGGTATGGAATGAGATAGTGCATTAAGTTGTTAAATGGATAGTTTTGATAGCTTTGGATGTATTTGGCATTTGGTCAATTTGTTAAGGTAAATGATAGATGTGGAAATGGTTATAATGATACTTGTTGAGAATGAGATTGGTATATGAGCATTATGGTAAACGTAGCATTTAAGTTGTTCAATTAGTTGATTGATCTATGAAGAAATTTAGTAAGTGTTTAATTAAGTTTAATTGTTGATATTGAGGTTCCATTTTGGCATATTGGTTATATGGTTAGTTACTATGATGTTCTAGCTTGGATATGCATATGTTAAGTGTGATTTGATTGTATGAAAATAGGTACATTTGGTTTGTGTAGGTGGATGGACTTTGGGTGAGAAAAATGACTTGTAAATGGCCTATTTTTCATCCACACGGCCAGGGACACGACCCATGTAACTTATAAAGAGTTGCAAGTTAGGCTGTTACACGGCCTAGCACACAGCCTGGCACACGGGCGTGTAAGGCCATTTCGAAGGTTATACGACCTAGCACACGTGCGTGTGACTTGGCTGTGTGACCCAAGCCAGTGAGTTAGACGGGCACAGACACAGGCTGGGACACGGCCGTGTGTCCCTATTTCGAATGTCCACATGGCCTGAGACACGAGCATGTCCTTCAGCAGTGTGACCCCTATAGTTTGAAAATTTTTAACTTTTTCTGAAAAATTCCATAATTTTTTGATTTAGTCCTGATTTGTTTCTAACGTGTTTTTAGATCCTCAGGGGCTCGAATAAGGGAAAATATGCATGTTTTTGTTTGGTTTTGCTATGATTGATGATGTGATATTAAAAGTTTAAAATATTTGATTGTTTTGAATCGTAAACTTTGATAATATTTTGTAACCCTATTCTAGTAACAAATACAGGTTAGGGGTGTTACACTGAGTATAACTCAACTGTATTTCTATAATCCAAACATAAAAGTAAAATACAATACATTATATGTACAAATTAAAAAAAAATGCTATGCAATATTATCTCAATCATAGTTCAATTCATTTCACACTTAATTAAACATCATTCCGTAAATGCATATCTATTCACTACTATAGTTTCCAATTCACATTTCAGTCTATATTTCACTTCATTCTATCACATTTACTATTCAATAGCATTGCTATTTTCGAATCATTACTATCTCAAGTTGTTATCTCGAGTTTACCATTTACATCCCTTATTAATTTGACTTGGATGGACACGTAGATCCAACCATATCATTTTCATATCAACTCCACATCTCATCAAATTATTTCAAACGAATAGCTCACCTTATATATATACTTACCAAATAATGCAATGTAAAAAAACAATGTTTTTAAATAGTTTAGATTATAGAAACACAAACCGTAATCTCCGAGCTATTCGCTGCTGACCTTGCCTTTTCCCTTCGCTTTTGAGGAATTTGAGTTGCCGTTAGAGACAAAAATAAATAAACTATACATATCATTAATACACAAACAATTTCTCATTAAATTACTAATTTGTATAACTTTTACACTTTATTCAATTTAGTCCCTAAAGCCAAGACTAACTTAACTTCCACATTTAACCCCAAATTTTAATATCAAATTCACCCTAAGCCAAATTTAATTCCCTAATTCTCATTTCTACCCCTAAATTTTGAAAATTTCACAATTTGGTCCCTATTACTTAAATTTGTCAATTAATTTCACAATTCAGTCCTTTTTTTTACTTTTAACATAAAACCTATCAAATTAGTCCCTAAAGCTTTAACTACTCAACAATGGTAACATCTAAAATCTTAATCAGTATTGAAAAATTGGACATGGGTCATCTTGCTCATAATATCGGGACTCCGAAAACATAAAAATTACAAAAAAGGACTAAATTGACTAACCAATTGAACCTTAAAAAAATCAAGACCCTAAGTCGTTTCTCCCTTGTTCTTCTTCCCACCTTTTGCATGAAAGAAAATGAAAAAATGTTAAGTTGTTTCTCTGTCTCCCCACTATGCTACTTGTTATCATTTTATTTTTTATCATCGTTATTTTATTTACTCATTATTATAACTAAGTATTATAATATAATATATATTACATATCCTACAAAACATAACCAGCCATTATTAACGTAACCTTCCAAACCCGGGCTAGACGCTTTGGCAAGATTGAGAAGGCTACATTAGCCACCTAAATGGCTAAGCTAACTTATGTTACTTTTTATAAAATTTTAAATAAACTCATTTTAAAGAAAACCGTAGTTGTACTTTGAGCTAACTTAAATGCATTCATTCATTAGGTCGTGTATGCTTAGGATTTATTTTATTGTTGATAGTATTATTTTAGAAAAACTGTTTGCTTGTCGCTCTTCTTTAAAAAAAAATCGAAGGTAAACTAATGCAGCAGAAAAACTATTTTTCAAGTCATTTTGGAAAATTAGTTGCCTTACCGATTTGAATTTCAAAAACAGTTCATTTGCAATGTAGTGGAAAATAGGGAAAAGTATCAAATGACTTGAAAAATATCATGCATTATCCATGCATGCATTATACAGTTATTATGCTTGAGTAATCCATGCATGCAAAAATCCCCAAAAGAAAAGTTACCAAGCCACAGACCAGAAATAATTAAAAATTGCAAGTCAAAACCAATAAAGACTTAATAATACTTAATTAAAATAATAATAATCTGAGGTACAAGTTGATTCTCCAAAATACCGAGTCTAGTCTTAATTTTGAGGTTTACCTAAAAAGTTAAACACTATTGGGGGTGAGCTTATGAAAAGCTCAATGTGAGTTGAATAATTATTTAAACGGGCAAAAATATCAAATACAATGAAACATATTAGCATTAACAAAAGAAAACAAAATCATCATAGAAATTTCATGTCATTACGTAGCCATTATCAAATTGATGTCAAACAGTGTATGAGCATAGGTCATTATTCATTCGAGTAACAATCATTAATTTCGATATCATTTAATACAAAAAAATAAATGCATAGCATAAATCAATAACATCCAAATATGTCGTGAACCTGATGCAATGCAAAAAGGTTCCTACCCATACCATTCGCTACACACCACGAGTTCCCCAAAACCTGTCTGTCAAACTTCAAAACATTATGAGTATAACTTGATGTGGTAAAACCACCGAATAATCAATAATGCAGAAAAGTTGCCGAATGTCAAATAGTGCGATACAATTGCCAATAACATATAATATGCGATAAAATCGCCAATCCCTTCGATACTCTAGGTGCAGTGCACTGGCTACAATTAATTCAGACTAAATATGCCACCGGTACTCCATGAAACTCCTCTATCAACTACAAAATCCCAACCCAATGCATATGCAATATGTCACACAATCTCATACATAATCATATCTCAATACTTTTCACATTCATTTGATATGCTCAGCATGTTCTCAATAATAACATACTTTCCGTAAATGGAAAAAGTGTTCCAATCTTTCAAATTACTATTGTGTTGGTATCAATAAATATTGTTCAGTTTCACATACTGTAAGGATTTTCATTGTGCATAAATGGCTCCATTTTCAGTACACAATATAACAAATATCTCATGTGTTTAAATCATACATAAGCTTAATATCTCAACACATTATATCATTCAGTCAAACATTCTCATATCTCATAACTCAAATATGCAATTGCAAACTCAATCAAACATCCATACTATCAAACTAACAATTTTGCCAACATGCCAATATTTTAAGGCTCGCAACATACCTGGCTCGGCCACTCACAAAATCAATAATATGGCTATTAAGCCAATCCATTCAAAAAGCTTATTTATCAAATATAACATGATATTTAACATTTTCAAACAATTTTATGAGTTTAGGACCCACACCTTATTTTTCACTTCCTAGCAACACATTAGCGAATTTTCCAATTTTCCTTAATAACTCCTTAAATGATCCTAAACCAAAATTTAGTATAAATTCAATAAATTTACCATTAAAACAGACCCCAAACACCCACGTATGAGTTCAAACCAATCGTTTAAATTATAACTATTTTATGACCTTTAACGAACAACTATGTCGAACTAACAAACTAGTTACCTTTAATTGCACTTACGCTTCACGATTTGTGGGTTTCGAATGACCAATCGATTAAGAACATTTTTCCCTAATTGAAATAGGTCTAAAAGTTGATTAGGAGGTTTCAAGAACTCAAATTAATGCTGGAAAAATATAGGCAAGAACCAAGAAACAAAATATCCCCCTTTCTTGCACATAGGCGCATGCACCACCACCCATGGTGGCCAAAATTGGGGCTGAATTATAAAACGGTTTAAGATCTCATTAAATTCTGGAAATATACCTTTGGAATCATTTAAGATCCCCCAAATTCCAAATCTTGAATTTTTTTAATGGATAAGATTAATTAAGAAATTGAAGAGAGAAGAGAGCTTACCCAAGCTAGTCGAGAAAAACGGCAATGGCACTTTCTTGGAAATATTCGAGATCAATCTTGGAGTTCAAGATTTTAGTTTTGGGGCTGATTTTAATGAGAAAAAATGAAATCAATATGGTGGAGAATATTTTAACAAATCTTGTGGCAAAAAAAAAAGAAGAAAAAGAAAAGAAAGAGATGGTAAAACTAGGTGCAGGTGACGACAACAATGGAGGAAAGGAAAAAAAAATTAAAATCAAAGAGAATGAGAGGAGGAGAGGAACAACTAGGGCAATGAGAAGGATGGTTAAAGGCCGTTTATTAGTGAAAAGTTAATATTTATACCTAGGTTAACTAGGCTTGGATGGCCCACACATTAAACAAGGGGTTTTTGTCAAAAAATTAAATTATTTGCATGAGAAGGGAATTGAGGTTAGGACCTCAAGGATAAATTCACTAATGTTTAACCATCAAACTAATAACTCATTCTTGATATAATTTGAAATATTTATTTTAAAAAACAAGGCATGTAACATACTAGGGTTTAAGGCAAAATTTACAAAATAATAAAAATGATGTGAGAGAAGGGATTTGAACTTGGGTTTCAATAAACATTACACTAGCACTTAACTAACAAACCAATACCTCATTTATTTCTTAAAAAAGCATAGATAATTTTTAAAAAAAATTTAAGGCATGATCACTCACTCTCGATTCACAAACCCGATTTTACTAACCTCCGATTTTTGGGATGTTACAATTAAAACATATAAATAGTGGTCTATTTATCTTACAAGTCCTAGATATTCAATTTCTATTTATAATTTCTATATAAATCTTACTTTATTCACTTACACAATTTAGTCCATGTACTCTAATTAAAACTAATTCAACGAAAATTTCTAATCAAAATTCAATTCGCTTCTAATATAACTCTATATGTATTTAATAAGAATATTTACGAGTTCAGTTTATAAAAACAAGGTCCCAATACCTCAGTTTCCAAAACAACTGACTTTAGAGTCGATACACTTGTACCTTATCTAACTTTCCAAATAACCAAAATTATTAAACAAAACGTCAATATAATATTGTAATACTCTCGTAAATATTAACAAATAATAATCAGGTCGTTACATGGAGGAATAAATTGAGGTTGATTTCAAAATCAAAACTCAAAGGTGAGAATTATAATAGTTTTGATTTAGGGACTAAATTGTGATAAATGTAAAAGTTGAGGAATTTTGATATAGATAAAATTGAGTTAGAACATGATTCTCATATGTTGTTTTATGTTGTTTGGAATGATTAATCAAATTATAATTTAGATCACAAATCTCAAGGACCGAAGGACGCATGAGGAAAAGAAAAAATTACTGATTAGTCTCTGATAGCTCAACTGTTACCATTTCAACAGGTAAGTTCATACATTATGAATCTACTTATTTATGCTTATATATTAATTAATATTGTTAATGTTGATTTTTGGAGGATTGAAACTACGTATAATCTAAGATATATCCCGATGAAATTAGTAAATTATCGTATACAGGCTAGTGAGTTTGCCCAGGTTTTGAGTTCCTGCATATGTTGCGGACTCAAGAATACATGAATAGATTTCTAGCTCCTGCATATGTTGCAGACTCGAGAATACATGATTAGGTTTTGAACTCTTTCTTATGTTATGGACTCAAGAATACGTGATTAGGTTCTGAGTTCCTGCATATGTTTCAGATCAAAAAATAAAAGAATATTACGTCCTGGCCAGGAAATTTATCATGTAGGTTTAACCCTAACGGGTAATGAGACACTATTATTTTCACCTGTGTACTGAGATATTCTACAAAATTTCATCGCAAAGATTTGTTATTGAATCTTGGAGATATACTATTTGAGTTTGGCTAGTAACTAATATGTTTTGATCATGAAGTCAAGGTTGGCTTGTTTGGAAATGAACATGGTTATGGTAATTTATATGGTTGAGCTGAAAGCATTATATATTGATATTATGGTTTAAATTTTTTATAAGTTTATTTGTATTTCCTAATAAATTTATATGTGATAAGAAGTTTGAGGTAAGTGAATGTTTATATTGTATAAGCTTACTAAGTATTTTATATACTTACTCATGTTACTATCTTTATGTAGATTCTGGACGTTCGTAACGTGTTGATCAAATCAATGAGAAGTCACGCCTATCATCACTCGATTCGGTAGATTTTTGAAGTTTAAAAGATGGTTATTTATGGCATGTGTATATGGTGTTTATGTTGCAAGTTAATGACCATGTTTTGGTAATTTGGTTTTGGATGAGAATATAGAAACTTTGATGTAATAAGTGCTTAGTACCTATTTGATACATGGTAATGGGATGATGTTGGTTAAGTTTGAATGGCATTATGTGTAATGAGGTATTAGTATGATTTGAATATGAATACCATTATTTGTTGTTTCAAGTACTAACAATTCAAAATCCAAAGTTGGTTTGAGTTACTAAAAGATGTGAAGGGTTTTCCCTGAGCTTAAGGTTTCTACTAAGTGGTTGGAGGGTAGGCAAGTTACAGAAAAGATAGTTGAGCAAATAGTTAAAGAGGAAGCAAACCATGATGCAACATCTACCATAGGGGAGGATGAAGTGCTCACTCCCTCTAGCATTTCAAGCAATATTTCAAGATTCAATAAGAGGATGGTTGATAATCTGACATCTTCTATCAAGTCTCACAATCATGTGATTACTAGACTATGAGCTAAGATCAAGTTTATACAAAAAATCCGAGATAGAGAGATATCATTGAGGAACGGTTTGCAACACAACTGATCCTTACACAGTTGTTCACTCAGTCTAGTAATCTTATAGTCCTGATTGGATGGACTAGTTTTACTTCTGATCGGATGGACTAGCTTTAATGCTCATATTCTTCAACATTTATATAGCATTGAACAAATCAAGTGTTGTTATGTGCTTATATGGGAAGTATATTCCCATTGGGAGTTGTATTGGAAGCTAATTATGTTTCCTAAAGATGATCATGATCCTAAAGGTTTTTTTATTTGATCTAGTGATATTTTTTTTTAAAATTGAACTTTTATTTTGATTGGTTTGTATGGAAACTTAATATGATGCTGTTACTGCTATTGAACTTATATAACACCATGATATATTTTGGTTGTTGATAACTTTGATGCACTATGTCTATCTACAACTTAAATATAATTAAGTATTTAATTGTTGTTGCAAATTCTAGACAACACATTAATAATTGAATTACTTTGTTATGTTCTAAGACAAGTATGGTAGGTAAGGTTTATGCTAAGGGGGACCTATAGATGACTTTGATGATTAGCTTCTTATATTGTTTTGTTTTGTTCAATAAATTGCCAAGGGGGTAGATTGTTGAGGCAATGTGTACTATTTGAGCTTAGTGGCACTAGGTAGTGCCCACGCAAGTTGCCAGTAGGGTGGTTAGGTTACTTTCCATATTTGATTTGGCAATTTAATGAAACAAAATATTTGGACTAGTTAATGTGTTTATATTTTGAAATTACTATGGTCCATCTATGGAAACACATTTGTGGCTATTGACGATTATATTGGATTCGAGTGAATAAATTTAAACCTTGCCTTGAGGATATTTGATCAAGGTTGTGTTATTGATTTTATGGGATCCTACACCTCATGCTTTGATTGTTTATGTTATAATAGTTATTTTCAAAAAGTTACTTCGTATTCACTTAGATTCTATGTTAGCAATTCAAAATTGATATATGCTTGTATAGGTTATCTATGAGAGCAAATTGAGAGAACTTGTATCTATTCATTGAGGAACTATTTTTGTGAGAGAGTTCAAAATCATTTGTAAACATTAAGTGTTTGCTGCCCAAGTTTTCTGAGGGAGAATTTGGAAGTGAATGTTCTAGTCTTTAAGTACAAAGGTGAGATCTTTACACTTGAGGTGTGATAGAGTGTGACTCACTTGTTGTATTTTATATTAAAGATAGTTGAATTACTCATTGAGCTAGGCTCCAGAAACGTAGGGGAACCAAACTATATAAACAAATCCTTGGTGTTCTTTATTTTTGTTTGCACAATTTTTAGAAATGCCAAGTTGTCGTAGCTACTACAATCAAGCACATCCGTTAATTGTTTTGATATTCAATACAAAACAACTATAAGTAGTAATATACTATGTTTTAGTATATGAGTTAGCAATAAACTAATTTCAATTGGTAACTTTTAGCCACTCACATGACTTGTTTTAGAGAAAAGAGAAGAATTTTTTTTTCTTATTTTGAAGAAATCTTATTTTTTATAATTATTTTTACTCATCTTTCTAGTTTTAAGTTTAAATTTGTACTAACTATTATTTATTTTATGTGTAAATATTGTAATACATATGTAATAAATTAACTTTTTCCTCTTGTTATTACACTAGTAACTAGTGGCACTGGTTGCGAATCAAAGTCAATGACTAATACACAAAGAACGTCCCATGGTGGTCAATTGATTAAATGAGGCTCATTTGACCCACTAGAACTGGCCCGATTTGTGGAGCATGTGAAGAAATCCATCTACTTGAAGCCTTGGTGGCCCAGTGAAGCATTTAAGGAAAATTAGGGTTACCTTGGTAAATATGGAAAGTAATCTTATGTCACATCCTCAAAACCCACTTGGTAGAAGATAATATGAGATAAATTCTTAGTGAAATAAAATATAAAGAAAGTAAACGATAAGGGTTGTTAGAGAAAAAAGAAATAAGAAGTATGTTGTGAAATATTAATTTGGGTTAGGGACTAAATCGTAAAGATATGAAAACTTTTGTGGTCCAAGTATAAATATTTAAAATGTGAAGTGTTGAAGTATAAATATGGAAAGTTGAAGGGCCAATAATTCAAATATCTTAAGAGTGGAAGAGTTTAGAAAAACAAGGGAAATGGATGTTAAGGACTAAATTCAAGGATGGAATTTTGAAGAATTATATAGGGCAAAATGGTCAGTTAGCATGAGAGAGAATTCTAGAGTGTAATGATGACATGAAAGATATTTTAATGATATTTTACATTAAATAATTAGATAAATGTTATAGTATTAATATTTTAGTTAGATTTTTATTAATATTTTATTATGAAAATGTTAGTATCAAAATGAAGGAAAGATGAAGAGAAATGATTATCCTTCCATGCTTCAACATGAGAAATAGCTAGAAAAGAGAAAGCTTTAATTTTTCTTGCAATTTGGTCCTTTTCCATGAAAACCCACTTTTTCATCCAAAATTCTTGAAAATTTCCTTAAACACCAAAGAGAAAAGATAAGGCTCCGTTTGTTTTCCAGTAAAATATTTTCTGGAAAATAATTTCTGGAAAGTGATTTACTTTTTTGGAAATGATTTACTTTCTGGTGTTTGGATGAATCTGTGTAAAATATTTTTTGTTGTTTGGCTAATTTCTTGAAAACATGTCATAAAAGCTGTTTTAAATGAAACAAATATATATTTGAGAATTTATTATCTTTTCATTATTTAATTGAGTTTATTTTTTATACATTAATAAATTTATATTTTAAATTATTTTTACATATATTGCAATGATTTATTTATAAATAAATAAATCAAATTAAATATATAATAATACTCAATTATTAAGCTAGAATATTAACCGTCATAAATTGAAAACAACCAAAGCAAATAAATTATTTCTAATTGTGTTATAAAAAAATAAAACACAAAGATTGAATAATTATAAATTAGCTTCCAAACCACAATTAATACTAGAAATTAATAATATTATCCAAATGCATAATTAGTAGTACACCACATGATAACAACAACATTGTCCAAGTGCATAACTAATATTACACCACATTAAAGTATCAATATCTTCAACCTTGAGAAAATTTTTGAAGCCAAATTTTTTTATGCTTCTTACTTTTAACTGAAAAAGCTTTGGCCTCGGAATCATGACCCACAAGATAATCAAACACACTACAAAGGAAGTTATCATCAAATCCTTCTACCTCTATCGACATGACTTCTTCGTAAAGATGTGGTCTCTTATCCATAGTAAATTGTTTCAAAGCATTAGAAATTTTGCCAAGTTGTTCACCCACAAATTTAATTTGTTCATCAACCACACTTTCTTGAGCATTTTGTCTTTTACGTTTAGATATGCCAGATGAAGATACTTTTGTTATTACCTCCTCAATGTCTTCATTGCCATAGTCTATAGGCACTGAATCATGGTTACCATCATCCCAATCTATGTTAGCAAATGTGCTGGCAAAACTCCCTATTGTCATATCTTTGCCAACAACCAAAGCCATTTCATCATAATGATTAATGCTTTTATTCAAAACCGGTTCATACTTCTTGTGTGCATGTTGGATATTATACACAATTAGAATAACAAGTACAAAACAATTGAAATATACTTAACATATATATACATATATTACCATCACTGCTGCATCATATATCGCTCTATCACATGTGATCATTTTCATGTTATCATCCCATCCAAAACCACTTTCAATGTGACAGCCCAAAATTGACCCTAGTCGGGAAGTGGTTTCAGGACCACAAAACCGAGTCATAAAAATAATTGATTTCCATATTCTATGCTTATTATGTGTGTACATGAGTATGTGGAAGTTTCATTCTCCAATTTTGCCAATTGCATGAGAAATTATTAAATAGGGATTGATATGAGACATGGTGAAAATATGATAGGCTAATTTAAAATGGTCTATTAATGCATGTTGTGAAAATGATGGGTTTGCATGTCAAATTACCCAAAATTTGAGCTAGTGGTTGGCCATGCTATGGGTGGAAACATGTTGGGAACATGTTGGCCTAGTGAGGTATGTAGGAAAAAAAATAAAATAAGGGGCATGGGCATAAAATAATGAAAAGGAGTATGATGAATACAAAAAAAAATGTGTGTAGTTGTTTTCCCCCCTATTGCCGTGAGCTAAAGAAAAGAAAGGAGAAAATTTTTGTTCATCCTTTCTCATCTTCATTTAGCCGAAACTAGAAAGAAAAAAACAAAGAAAAAAAAATGCTCATCCTTTGGTTCATCCTTGGCCAAAAATTTTAAGGAGGAAGGAAGAAGAAAGGTTGAAGAGGTTCGGCCATGCATGTAGCTAGGCTAAGGTATGTTTGATGATGTTCCATGAGATGCATGCATGTTTTAGTTGTTAGCTTGAGTTCTACCTAGCCCATGGTCTAAATCTTGCTATGTGATGGAAATGACACTCGGCCATGGATGCATCATTCTTGGTTGATGTTTGATGTTGTGGTGATGAGGCATGAGGATGAGTTAAGATTCGGCCTAGGTGGAGTTTGTGTTAATGCCATTGCATGCTAAATATGAAGCTTGTTAATGATGCATGTGATGGTGGCTTGATGATTCTTGAACCTCCTTTTTAGCATTTTTGAGTGAGCACATATGTGCATTGGTTGCTAAATGGAGAAGAATCGGCTAGCAAGTTGTGTGCTAAGGCCGAATATAACTTTTGCATGTTAATGAGCAATGCATGTGTTAAATTGATGGAAAGGGAGAGGATGCTTTACTAGTGTGTATATGTGTGTATTAGCCAAGTTTTGAACTTGAAACAAAAGGGTGTTTAGTCAATACAAGTGACCATACTTGTAGAATGTATTAAGTGTTGAAATCGGCCCCAAAATAGACATGCATATTCGGCCAAGGGGGAAAATTAGCTAAAATGTTGAGTTTGATTCATGATTCCGTACATATGTGACTTTAATGTCTAATGTATAAATATGGGCTAAGTGCCTTGTATTCCTCTTTTCGATGCTCAAATGATTAAATCAATTTATTTGTTTAATTAAGCTCAAGAGCAAAGGGGAACTAAATCCGATAAAGGGAAGGAAAAAGTGGTCGAATAGCTATCGGAATCGTTCGACAACACCCGAGGTAAGTTCTTGAGTAAGAGAGCTTAAATTATGATGTGATTAGATCATGTTTTAAGCAAATTAAAATCATGCTCTTTGTGTGGCTATTGAGCCGAATTTGCAAGAATGATAAATGTCTTGTGTTTGAGTTTTGCTAACGAAAATGAAATACGAATGGGCCATGATTTATTGTTAAATGTGCATGGTTATTTGAATGATGTCCGGGCTAAGTCCCGAAGGCTTGTGCTAAGTGACAATATCCGGACTAAGATCCGAAGGCATTTGTGCGAGATACTAATTCCGGGCTAAGCCCGAAGGCATTTGTGCGATATACTAATTCCGGGCTAAGCCCGAAGGCATTTGTGCGAGATACTAATTCCGGGCTAAGCCCGAAGGCATTTGTGCGAGTTACTAAATCCGGGTTAAGTCCCGAAGGCATTTGTGCGAATTACTATAACCGGGCTATGTCCCGAAGGCATTTGAACGAGGAGCTATATCCGGTTAAATTCCGAAGGTAGGTGATTTGGGAATGAATGAACTTGCTGTAAAATTCCAGTTAATACTCTCGAAACATCCCAACATTGAGGTATGTTTCGTATGTGCTTGAATTTAGTTGAGCCCTTACAAATAAGTATTCGCTCAGTTGATAAACGAGCTACCGGCCTTTGGCTGAGTTGATCTTTTGTGTATGTACATAAGGGTTGATAATGTGAAGCAAGTACGATATCGTAAATTTGTGCATATGAAATTATCCGTTTAGCTATATGGATGCTATACTTTTGTTGTGCTGGAATTCCTTGCTCAAAACTTACTAAGCATAAATTGCTTACTCCGTTTCATTGCTCCTCTGTTTTATAGATTTGGTTCTCCAGCTATCGGACTCGGGATCTTGAAGTCAAAGTCGCCCACACTATCAAAGCCCCCCCTTTTGGTACAATTTTGGTTGAACTTCGAAATGGCATGTATAGGACTACCCGTTTGTTGTGGGTCGTGGACCCTTTGGACTTGTATAAATTTTGGATAGCCATGCGAAAATGGCTTATATGTGTTTGAGTATAATGTTATAATCATTTGGTGTGGATATGCTTGACAAGGATTGGCCATGGGGATGGTTAATCACTTTCATAAATTGTGCTATTTATGCAAAAAGGGCTAGTTGAATCATGGAAACCATGAAATAGGTAAAGTCTACCTTAAAGGCAGATGCTGACAGCAGCAGTGATGTAGATTTGGAAAATCACTAAAAATAGTAAGAATGGAATTAAATAGTGAATAAATAATGTAAACAAACCTTGATGAATCTACTTTCATAGGAAAGTAACGAAACAATCATACGGACAGTATGTTAAGAGATATTCAGGTTCTTGTGAGACAGGGCCAGAACGGTTTCTGGATTTCCTGTTCCGACTTTGGAAATTCATTATAAATTAACCAGAGATAATTAGGAGTCATACCATATATGTATAGATTCCTCTCTGAGTCTAGTTTCTATAGGAACAAACGGCATCAGTATTGGAGCCCTGTACAAGGAGATATCCAAGTCGTAATGCGCAAAGGTCAGGGTAGTCGATCCCTGTAACATGGGAGACTTTGACTAATAAACTGTACTAATTGGCCAGACCAAAAATTCTAGAAAAAAATATGTAGATGGGAATATGAGTCTAGTTTCAGGGAAAAATCACAAAACTGATTTTCGAGTTGTGAAACTCAAGATATGATTTTTAAAGCAACTAGTACGCAGATTGGCAGTGTCTGGGAAATATTTTTTATAAGGGGTTTAAAGTCTGTTAACACCTCGTGTTCGACTCCGGTGTCGGTCTCGGGTTCGGGGTGTTACATTCAACCTGAATTGTGCATATAATCTGCCACTGGTTTTTTACAGTCCTTAAATTATTTTCCACATGCTCCACATCGCATTGGACTTGGAATCTTTCAAAAATAGCTACGACAACTAGATTAATAGAAACTGTTTTGAAAGTGTTAGAAAGCTTATTTCCTTTCTGGGCCTCCTTTGCTAGAATTTCGAGAAAAAGATGTTCCATCAGTTTTGTCCACCTAAATTGCTTGGATGTCCCTTCTTTTTTGCCCTTACCCATTCTACATTAATAATTGTCATTGTCAATCATTTCAATATCCAACAAGCTTAAAACATGATAAATTCAATATCTAACAAATTTAAGACATAATAATTTCAAAATCCAACAAACTAATTTCAATATCATTATCCAACCAACATTAAAAAAACAATTTTAATACTAAAACATACATAACATAGAAACAATAACCCTAAGCCCTAAACCTACCTAATATTTCTAGCCATATAATCAGCACACATAGTTTGTGCAATTTCCTCTATCTTAGCAGGCTATTCTCTTGCTTCTTTTCTTTCTTCTCACTCTGTAAGAGTTGGTATTATCAAATCAGACTCAGATTCCTCGTATAATCCTTGATTAAGTAAATCACTAGGATCAACTCCCATTATATGATTATAAGTGATACAACAAGCCAAAAGTATATCTACTTGAGTTTGAAAATTCTAAAATGGTTCAGCATCTAATACACAAAAACGTTTCTTCAAAATCCCATAAACAAGTTTAATAGTGATTTGCAATGATGAATGACGAAGATTAAAGAGTTCCTTTGCATTTTTTGGCCCCTGAGCACTAAACTCTTTTAAATGATATCAGATACCACGATATGGGGTAATATATCCATTTCGGATGCCATATCCATCATCAGCAAGATAATATTTACCTACAATTTTACAAAACATAATTATTACTAATAAATTATGAGCTTACTTGAACTATTTGGTATTTAATGTTCATTATTACCTTCCGGAATTTTTAATCCTCTTGGGCGTGAAAGTGAATCACTTAAAATATGAGAATCATGTGCACTACCTTCCCAACCAGCTAGAACATAGGAAAATTTCAAATCAAATGTAGTGGCAGCCAATACATTTTGTGTCATCCCCCTTTTATGGCTATGAAATCTTCCTTGAATGCTAAGTGGAACGGATGCACGAACATGAGTTCCATCTAATGCTCTAATACAATTTTAAAATAAGGATAAAACCTTGGATTGTTTATTATTTCACTAGGAGTTGACTCATCAGGTAATCTAATAACTAGTTTATACAATTTCAAAATAGCTCTCAATGCAATCCTAAAGTAACGGTGAATTGTCTCAATTGATCTATAATATATAGATCCAATCACTCGAAACCTTACATTATGACTAATTATATGTAAAAATATAACTACTTTCTCCCTAATATTCACCGATTTAGTTGATTGTAACAAATTATTCCTACTAAGAATATTACACAAATTAAAAAAGGCAATCGGTCTCATCCTTATCACATCAATACAATGCTGGTCACCACTATATAAAATACTATTAATATAATTTTTCTATCATAATTTCGATTCACACAAGGGTGAGAAGCAATTTCCTTCCTAGTGTTTAATTTTTTCATCCAAAGAGCCCCAAAAGCTAAAACTAAAGCCACGACTTCGACAATTGCATTTTGATCTTGATTACAATCCATCTACACAAAATAATGCCACACAAATATTTGATCACTACAAAAAAAGATACAAGCTTGCCATAAGATCACACAAAAATTTGCAAATTAATATGCAATTATTACAAATCCATGTGCAATTATAAGATAATTAGTTGCTAAAAATCTTTATTGATTTTGTAAAGAGACAATCAGACAAGTCATGCCAAATTTATAATGGGACAAAAAGGTTTTATGGACTTTTAAAGTTATGAATTCATCTATTAGGCTTAAGCATTTCCAACATCTAATTTATGGATTACATCTCAAAGCAAAGAATGCAAAGCATCAGGCTTAAAGATCATAATATGCACAACAAATGTAATGGCCCTACAAGGTCTGCATCATGCCATGCATGCATAGATACATTACATTACTACAGGTAAATTTATAGCTTTATCATTATATAACACGGTAGCATAATCAGAAACTATCAAACATGTCAGAGTGTGCATGTCAGAATCGAAGTACAATGGCTAAAATATACAGGTTTCTTCTCACTGTAGCATAGTAGAAACAAACTTTTATTGCCTACAAAGGATGGAAGATGCTAACTCAAGCCTTACAATAGTGCATACATCACAAGATGCATGCGAGCCAATGACGCCTCAAGAGGCATGAAACTTTACACAGTTAGAATCTTCACATTTACCCCAAAAGTTTATACTTCAGACAACAGAAAATGGTAGATGAACCAGCTTTTTATAGTGTCAAATATGCTGCATTGTAACAAAATATTCAGATTGATCTTCTCTGCTAAAACAAGAGGTTAAAATTTAGAGTTTAAAACAAATGAAAAATGAAAAAACAATTGGAAATAGACTATTAAACAAATGAGAAAATGGAAAATAATTTCTGATATGTATATGCGAAATAAAAACCCAAAATGGCAATCGGTCTTGAACCCCAATCTCTTAAGAATTCAAGAAACAAATTCCAATTCCAAAAAATCCCGGTCTCTTAACAAAACAAAAACCAAATATACCAAATACCCTTTCCCTTACACACAAAATCTAATTCAAGAGATTAACCAAAAAAAATCTAATTCAAGAATCATGCTTGAAAAACAATCAAAACCCCCAGTTAAAATCTTGGTCAGCTTACCCTAAAAAATCACATAGAAAGAGAAAAAAGAGAAACTCACAAGTGGCCATGTAGAAAGCAACAAATTTACAAAGTAACTAAAATACAATAACTTTGAAGAACAAAAATTATCAAGGAAATAGCCAAAGAGAAAAGCAACAAGTTAAACCCCATGAAAGAAATTCCAAATGCTCATTTATAGATAATCAAAATAAAAGATAGTGATATAACTTGATAGGATTGGAAAGATAGATTTTGGGGTTTCTTCAAAATGCAAACTTTGTAAACACGACGAGATGACGAGACTCAAATTTGGAGGTGAGGCCAACGAACAGAGATGAGGAGGAGAGGCGGAGGTTGATGGACAGAGAGGAAGGAGAACGACTTCTGTGAAGAGAGTGAAGGAGATTGATTGTTATGATGAGAGTGGAGGAAAATGGAAAATGTCTTACAGAAAAAAAATCGGTAAGACATTTTTCGTAAAAAGCCATTTCATTTACCCGTCTTTTAGAAAATGTTTTCCTAAAGTAATTTATTTTCCACCAAACAAACACCGTAAAATAAGGAAAATATCTTACGGAAAATGTTTTACTGGCAAACAAACTGAGCCTAAAGTAGAGATTCTAGAGAATATTTTCATCAATTCAGAAGAAAGAAAATAGTAGATAAAAGTGAAGAAAATGCAAAAAAAAAGGGAAGGAAAGTGATGAAGATGAGAAAGGAATGGAAATGAAGAAGAAAAGAAGAAATTCTTGACAAATGAGGTAAGTTTCAAACTAACCCTACTTGTATTTCAATATATTGAGTTAAATATATTTTGAATAAGATGTCTGAAACATTTGTTTTAATCTAAATACTAAAAATATAAAGTATTTGATAAAGTATAGAGACTTAAAACACTAAATTGATAAGTAGGAGAGAATATGATTTAAATTAGGAAAATTACTAAGATTAAGAAATGAATATGTAATCTACGTATAAACATAAGTGATTATATTGAATACTAATCAAAAGAATGGTGGTTATGTATGATTGAATGAATGATAGTGCGAAGAACCATGGAAGAAACAATGTAAGAAACAGTAGCTTAATTTGAAAATTTGCAAAAAATCATAAAAAAAATTAGTTAGAGGTTGAATCAAATATGAAATTAAATCTTACTGAGTCTAGTTTTGCATGGAAGAAACAGTGTCAGCAACAAAATTATAGGTTTTGAGATATATTAGTTTTTGTAGGATGAGGTCAGAATAGATTTGAGTTCCCCAATTCTGACATTGGAAAATCATTAAAAATTGTAAAAATATGTTTAGGAGGTTAAATTTATATTTGAAAGATCTTAATGAGTTTATTTTCAAGTGAAGCACACAGTAACATGATACGAATACCTAACTAAAAGATAAATAAATTTTAGTGAAGAAGCGTGGAATCTGTTAAGCAACAAAATAGGGGAAAATTTTTAGTAAACTGTATTAATTGGTAAAAATTTTAATGGTAAAAATTTCATTGAGTATAATTTCAAATACAATTCACGGATCCTAGTTTCGAATTTTGTAGCCCAAGATATAAATAATTTAGTGACTATGACACAAGTGGACAACTTTGATATGAACACATAAGTAAATAGTGGAATTATAGTTAATGTGACATATAAGCATGTCATACTAAAAGCTAAAGATTCTAATATATATAAATAAAGGATGTGAAATGGAGTGAAAGAGGAAAAAAAATAGTAGATGAATTTGAAATGTTAAAAAATGGTTATAAGGTAAGGAATGATTAATACATGTGAGAACGTTTAAACGAATGGATAAAATAATAAATGAATAATTCTTAATCGATGAGATTTTGGAATCTTGGCTGAAAGTTTATGAAGATTTAAATTAATTGACACAATGTAGAAATAAATATGAAATATACATTATAGCAGCTCATTTTTCAGTGGCATTGGAAACAGTAATTTCAGGATCATAATTCCAACGAGTGAGTTCGTAGACATTAGTAGTTAATATTTATGAGTTAAATATAGTATTATGGTGAATTTTGATTTCATAGATTTTATTAATTGGTTAGTTATTCAAGGTACAAGTGATGCGTACCAAAAGTCAGTGGTTTTGGAAAATAAGGTACCGGGACTTCATTTTCAAAAATCAAGCCCGTAACCAATATTATTAAATATTTACAGAGTTATTTTATAGGTGAATTAAATTTCAGTTCAATAATTTTATTGATCGAATGGTCAATTAGGGTACAAGGATTAAATCATAAAAATCACAAAAGTTAATCATTATTGATTGTTATTAGCTAAAAAGCTTAATTAAAAATTATTCAAGGGCCTAAGGGATCATTAAATCATTTTAGTTAAGTTTGGACAGTTTATATATGTTTTTTACATTTAATTATATGTTGGTTAAGGTTAAAATAGTAAATAACAAAAGGTTAAAAAATAAAAACATGAAAACATGTCCTTATTTTATTCTACCACCGAACTTGAAACCAAAAACACAAAAAAAAACTCTATTTTTGAACATCAAAGGTTCGGCCAAGCTTAGGATCTTTGCACGGTAAGGTTTTTCAAGCTTGTTTTTAGTAATTTTTATATTTTGAGATGATTGCAACTCGATTTATCTAACTTGTATCACCGTTTTAAAATTGTTAAAGTTTTAAAATGTTTCCATTGATGAAATTTGAAGCTTTTGGTGTTTAATGGCTTGTTTTTAAGCTTACAATTTAAAAGGGGACTAAATTGTAAATAAATTTGTTTGTTAGTTTTGAACATAGGGACTAAAAGGTAATAATTTTGAATTTAGTATGAAAATTCTATAATTATTGAATTTAGAGGGCTGTATAGGGATAAAATTGAAATTGAAATGAAAAATAGGGCTTAAATGTGAAAATTATGATAGTTTCGGTTTTAGGGACTAATTTGAATAAAATGAAAAAGTTTATGGGAAATTTGAATAATAAAATTAAACTAATATATTATTATAATAGGATGAAATAAGAGGGTTGGAATTCATAAATTCAATTTAATTATTGAATAGATTGAAAATTGGACCAAATTGAAGAAAATTGAGGAAATGAAAAATTTTGTTGATTAATCCTTAGAGAGTTATTTTGTTGTTGTTTTGACCAGGTAAGTTCACATAGTATAATTGTATTTAAATTTTTTTTATAGTTTAGGATGGTAGAGTTGTCACATCCCGAAATTTTATTTGTTCTTGTTAATTCATTAACAAGTAAGTGGAATGACATAGTGGTTATGTACCTTAAGTAATTCCTTAGTGAACCAAGTTCAAGTGTCCATGTTCTCATTGTTTTTTAAAAAATATTTTGATTAAAATTTGGTCAACTTAGCCTTACAAACCGTCCATGGTGTGAATGCATGTAACTCTTATGATTATTCACCATCAATCCATTTTAACTCTCTTATCTCCTCATGATTGAGATGTTGGGAGTTTGAATTTTGGATTTTGAATTGGGTTGCAAACTGATGCTATCCCTTGGTAGCATTTTTGCTAAGATATTCTTTATTTTGTCATCAAATTCTCTCATTTTCTCCTCTTTGCCAACCACTGTGAGCCATTCTTATTTGTAAGTTCTACATCATTTTTATTTTATTTTTCTATTGTTGAATGTTGATCAATTCTTCTCCTCCTCCATATCACCACCACTTTCCTCTCATAACCACCATACCACCACCATCACGAAAGCCACCTTATGCCACCACTTTTCAACATCTTTCATTTTGCACCACCATTCTTATCTATTCTTTCTTTCTTTTCTCTTTTCCTCTTTTTCTTTTCATTTCATTTCTCTTATTTTGATTTAAATAATTGACTATTCTTTCTTTACACAACATCTTTTTGAACCAGCACCATTGCCAACCATTGTGCACCACCGTTCGCCGCCACGGATCACCGCCAACAACTATCGTATTTTAATTAATTTTTCTCTTTTCTCTTTTCTCTTTTATTTTCAACTTATTTTTTTTAAATAAAAACTTCTAATTGATTAATTCTTTCTTTTTCATTGATGACTAAATTCTCATACCAATTTAGATCATCAATAGTCTTAGTTGTTCTTTTAAGACTTTTAGAAATAAAAGTGTAATTATTATAGATAAGTAATCTATATTTTGTTTTCCGAAGATTGATTATTGGGAGTGGTTTTATATTCTTCTAACTAAGGGATTATTTTGGATTAAAGGATTTAATCCGAGAACCATAGACCTTTTGTGATATCAAAGTGAGAGTTTTCGATAAAAGTAGATAAAGGGTAAGTGGTGATTACAAGCAAGATGTGTAAGTTTGGATATTATTATTTTTTGGGTGATTTCTCTTAAGGTTAAGAGTGATTTCGAATTTTCAATTTGGTTATGTTAAGGTACAAATCTAGTCTCAATTTACTTGGATCTGAAGAGTTTGAGTTCGGTTTACGATATTATGTTTTGGACAAAAGTTAAAGGTGTGTTTTATTCAAGTACTTTGTCTGATAGTGATAATTTTGATTAAGATATTTATATGACAAATTAAATGTTATTATAAGTATAATTTAGAAGCAAAAATAACATGATGAATGATTATGGATTTAAGGTATGTATTTTAACTTAAATCTTTTTGATATGTTATGTTGTCTAATGCTAATATGTGATTTTGTTCTAATTCTCATGGCATGTGACATCATGACATATTTGTTTATTACGATCTGTTCACATTAAAAATTTGAAATATTCGTTCTGTAAAGAATGGATTACCATGGCTATTAATTTTTTATTTGTATATGAATGCATGTTTAACATTGCATACCATTTTGATATTGAGTTCGCATGCCATGCCACAGTTCATGGGTTGGGACTATATGGTAAGGAGGAAGATTTGACAATTTAATAATTAGTATTATTTGGTGGATTAACCACATATTTGTTCTGGCAGTTGGGCTGTGACTCAGGTGGCTTTGTCCACATATATCTGTTGGTTTGTTTTGGATGGATGAGTTCTAGGAACTCCATTTGGTGTGAAGTGGTGGTGGGTAGGAAATTTTGGAAATCTGCATATATGATTTCATAAAATATTGCATAACCATAATCATGCTCATAAAAGTTAGCACAATTGATTATTATGTATTTTGTGGTATTTTTTTTGTTAAATTAATTTATGTCAATAAGTTTGAATTAAAACTCACATTGAGCTTATTAGCTCACTCCTTTAGTTCTTTTTTTTAAGTTTTCAAATAATACTTGTGAATAGGACTTGGATGTAACATTTGGAGGAGATTCTCAGAATTAATTAAAATAAAGTATTTAAAACTCTTTTGGGATTGTTTTGGACTTTGAAATTTGGATTGTTTTAACTATGTCTTGAGAACTTTGATATGTTAACTACAATGCATGCATAAACTTTGGATTTTTAAATGCTTTAATCACTGATTTTAGAATTTAAATTATTTTACAATTTTTTACATAAATTTAAATAAAAATATTTTAAAAGTATTACTCAATTCGTTGTAAATTTTTTAAAATAGGAGATTTGCAAAATAACAATTTTAAGTTGGTAATGCAAGGTGTCTTCTTTAAACTATTAAAAGAAATAAACCGAGCTATTAAGAGAATTTACTTAAATTAAACATGTTTTATTAAGTCTTTCTTTAACAATATTTCTTTTAAAAATAAACAATGATTTTTAGAAAGATGTTTTAAACATAATTGATTTTTAGATCTTTTCTACGGGTTTGATGTAGCTTAAGAAATTTGGCTATAAAGTTTAAGACGAGTTTGGGGGGTTACATCCTTCATGCTAAACTATTGGGTTAACCACAGTTTAATCGATGACAAAGTCTCTACATCCTTCCCAATGAGTAGAATGTCATCGACATATAGAATGCGAAAGACCACTTTTTCATCCCTAAACGTTTGTAAACACAAGGTTCATCGATGTTTTGCTCAAATTCAAATGTCTTGACCGCTTGATAAAATCTTTGATTCCATAAGTGGGATGCTTGCTTAAATACATATATGGATCTTATTAGTTTACAAACTATATGCTCATTTCCTTTACCTATATATCCGATGGGCTGCATCATATAGATGCTCTCTTCAAGATAGTTGTTCAAAATGTTGTATTGACATCCATTTGCCATATCTCATAATTGAGATTCGTTACAATGAATAGCAATATGCAGATTAACTTGAGCATGGCAACCAGAGAGAATGTTTCTTCGTAATTGATACTTATTATTAGCTTGAGTGGCCGGTGGACACTTATTATTAAGAACTGTTTTATGTTTCTCGTAGCTCAGGACAACCAAGAACTACTATCCATATATGGACTTAAGCAAGCATCTCGTTCTTGGAATCAAAGATTTGATCAAGCGATCAAGACTTTTGGATTTCAGCAAAATGTAGATGAACCTTGTGTTTCTAAAAGATTAGGGGATAGAAATGTGGTCTTTCTCATTTTGTATATCGATGACATTCTACACATTGGGAATGATGTAAGGACACTGTAATCGGTTAAACTATTGTTAACCCAACAATTTAGCATGAAAGACTTGGGAGAAGCTAATTTTGTTCTAAGCATTTGAATCCTAAGGGATCAAAAGAATAAAGTGATAGCACTGTCTCATACTTCGTACATAGAAAAGATATTGGAGCGTTATGTAATTACAGGTTCAAAGAAGGTAAATCAACCCTCCGTATCAAGATTTGATCTCTCTTTGGAGAACTTTCCTAAGATAGTGAAAGAAATAGAGAACATGAGAAAGGTTCCTTATGCTTCCGCAGTAGGAAGTCTCATGCATGCTATGTTATGTACACGCCCAGATATTTATTTTGTACTGGAGTTGGTAAGTTAATATCAAGAGAATCTAGGACCAAGACACTGACAAACAATTAGGTATATACTTAAATATTTACGGAGAATGAGGGATTATATGCTTTTGTATTTTGGAGGAGGTCTTACTCCTATTAGATATACTAATTTTGACTTCCAAATGTGTCAGGATTTAAGGAAATTGACATATGGATGTGTTTTTATCCTAGGCGACAAGTCCATTATATGGAGAAGTGTAAAACAGAGCTGTACCGGTGACTCCACTATGGAAGGTCAAATATGATGTATGAAAAAGCTATGGCACTATAACACTGCAATATAGATGAAAACTAAAATAAGCCATATAAAGACAAAACATATTGATACAAAGTATCATAAAAGAGACGGTAGTGTTTGATGAAATGGTGTATGTAGTCAAAGATCGTATATGAGGACAAAACCTGGGAAATGTTTTTCCAAGGCTCTACTAGCTAGAGAGCTCTTCGGGAAACATATGAAGGGGCACAAGAATGTGAAACATGACTCATTTACTTCACTAGGGCAAGTGGGAAACTATTGAATCTGGTGCTCTAAGTGTAGTGTTTTTCTCAAAGAACACTAGTAATTTTTTGAACATATTTCTTAATAAAATTATTCATGAATTACATTAATACTTTGTATATTATCCTCACATGGTTTTTGCACGTAAAGCAAAATGGAAGAAAATGTTGTTAATTGGTTGTTTAATGTTTAAACTAATATTAAAAGATAGAATGTGGTTGGATCATAATACAAGAATACAACTTACATTAGTAGGAGAACCTAAACATGTCCTTAGTCTAATAAAAAATGAGAAAACCATTGAAAGACTAATATGTCATCTATCAAGTTCAATTGGGGATATGCTATGTCTTGGGCACCAGAACAGATGACTCCCACAAGATGGAGACATAGATGTGACTAACTAGACTAGCAGTACATCAGACTAGTTCCAAGAAGAATTGATATTGAATTCGTTTATGGATTTATTCACTTGTAATGTTCATAGTGTGACATACCTAAATCCTAAGAGGATGACGGACTATGTATGTGTGACTCATACACTTTGGTGTAAGGAAAAGCCTGAGTTCGAATAGATAAGGAACTAAAAGTTGGTGCATTGGGTGCACGATTTCTACAGTATGTAACGTCATCCACAATAGTGGAATTCATAGTTTGAGACATGGGTAAATGATATTCTCTCATTGGAATTACATGGTTAATGAAAAGTAAATGTGGCCACAAGTCATTTGTCTTTGTGATGACTTGATTACTATTGGATAGTAATTGACTTTTCATTAAGGAAGATGTAATGGTTACTATGAGATAAAATAGCATCATATTAGGAGAACATATATTATCCCAAAGAGATTAAAGATATCCAATGAGGGCAATACACTTATGATAAGGTCATTGGACAAGCACTAATCGAGTTGCTTTCAAAATGGTATGCCATTGGGCAGAGCTCAGTCATGATACAATAGTGGACTGACTTCGTAACTAAATGAGTTTATTAATAGGCAAAAAGTTGGATGTTTCGCCCCAAATTTTGTATATTTGTTTCTGTGTATTTATGACACAACTGTGTATCTGCTTTAGTGGTTAACTGCTCTAGGTGTATGTGTGAGGTCTTAAGTTCAAGCCTTGCCTTGGGAAAATTGTTGTATTTTTCTAAACAAAGCCTTATCACTAGTCAGTAGGCTTATAATTAAATGTTGGTAAAATATGTCAAAATGACCCTGCTAGTCTGGTGGTTTAGTGGAGTGTAAATAAGCTGAAAGTCTGAAGTTTAAGTCCTTGCGCAAACAAGGGGTTTATTTTTGCTAGTGGTGTCGTGAAGTGTTTGAACTGAACTGAAATGCCAAAGTGGTAGAGGTGCAGTGGGAAGTGTGGAGAGAAAATTTAGGGATTTGGATAGCGGGAGTGGTTGGACGATTTTAGGAGAAATTTGAGGGATTTGGGGATAATGGGGCTGAATTTCTTTTTAATTTTTTTGTTATTTTGTTATTTTCAGATTCCCAAAGTTCCTCCATCATTCTGTCGTTTCTTCTCCCCCCAGCTCTACTGAACCTCTGCCACAGTTTCTTTTTCTGCTCAACTCTTGCTGGTTTTGGCCATTGGTTTACCTTTTCTCTTTTCGTTTTCTGGAGTTGCACTAAGAATTTCTCCCTCTCTGTTGTTGTTTTTTTTCTTATTCATTCATCACTTTAAGTTCTATCGAAATCAAGTCTCCCAATTTCGATTGTTAAGGTTTCGGTAAGTCTTAGTAGGAAATTTGTTTCTTTTTGATAACTTCCCTTTTGATATGGTTCGTATATGACGTTAGGGGAGGCTTTCAAGCATCTGTGGTCACCAATCGAAGTTCTTTATCGTGTGGAAAATTCTGTTCATTGATCGAAGGTGAGAGGTTAGTCGCTTTTGGGTTAAACCTTGATGTAAGTTTGTTATGGATCGTTCTTTTTAATCAATATGCTATCGTGGATTTTGTAAGTGTCATTGTAGTTTGATTTTTCTATTCGTATTGTCTACAGCTGATTAAATTCGATAGTAATCACTCAATTGTGGGATTGACTGTTAGTGTTTTTGTTGGTAGGGGTGAATCTCTTTAAGCACCCAATCTTTCGACGTGATAAGTGTTGGGGTGCATTGAATCGTCTAAGGTAAGCACTTTGCAATTGGAATAAGTAGTATGATTACTTGTTTTTAGGCCTAATTTAGTGTTTTAATCGAAAATTAAGTGCTGGTGTTCTCAGGATTGCGTTGGTTGTGAATCGAAACCAGGTGTGTGTAACCATAACACTGAAAATGGTAATCAGTGAAAAGCCAAAAAATAAGGCTGTCGACACCACGAGGGTGTGTGGCCGCTCGTGTGGTAGGCCATGTGACGGAACACGGGGGTGTGATCGACGAGACAAGCTGTGTGCGATACATGGCCAAGGCAATTTTGGGCCGTGTGGACCACATGGGCGTGTGGGTCCGCACGGGCTGAAAACATGGGCGTATGAGCCCATCTCCTCTATTTTGTTGCGGAGGTTACACAGGTCGCCCGAGATGACTATGAACCTACCGTAAGGTCAGTAAGCATACCTAAACTCCTAATTGACTAAAATGGCTGTATGACTGATATATATTTACATGTTATCGAGCATGATGATATTTATTGAATTGATATTTTATGCACTGTTGCTATGATGTAGCATGTCATTACTGTATATTGCATTGCATTGCATTGCATTGGGTTGGGTTGGGATAGGAATTGTACTAAAAGGCCTCAGCTCAGCTGTAAACCACTGTTTAGTGTCGCATTCGGTACTTTTTGGAGTGTAAGGATGGGTGGGTTGATTATATCCCCACAAGGAGTGTAGGGTTGGACAGAGATGGTGTGTAGAGGCTAACTGGGTAGGATTTTATTACTGTATATCTGTTACTGTACTGATTACTGATACTGTAATGGGCCAAGGCCCTAATGCATGACTGCTTCTATACTGAATTGGGCTAATGGCCCTAACTGAAACTGAATCTGGTACTGAAAGGGCTTAAGCCCAGACTGTAACTGCATTTTGTCTGCTTATTCTATATGGGGATTACACACT
This sequence comes from Gossypium hirsutum, assembly GCF_007990345.1. Taxonomy (NCBI): domain Eukaryota; kingdom Viridiplantae; phylum Streptophyta; class Magnoliopsida; order Malvales; family Malvaceae; genus Gossypium; species Gossypium hirsutum. The sequence continues at coordinate 16,325,142 of NC_053444.1, read as the reverse complement.
GAGTTTTCGTAAACTAACCCATCTGATTTATCTGTACAGGTAATCCCTAGGCTTGGGCTGGTTGGTGCGACGGAGGACTCAGCAGTGGCCACACAACCTTATTTGAATTTGTTTCGCACTTAATTGTGATTTTAAATTTCATTCGAGAATTTTATTATAAATATGGCCTCTATGGATTTTTCTTAAATTTGAGATTTTTATTAGTTAAGGGTTATAACTACTAGTTTTAGGACAACTCGAGTTTTCAAAAGAACCAAACGTCTTAATAAAATACTCACGAATACGCAAACTATTTTAAAAGCTTCCGTATAGAATAAACATTTTGAAAGTTTTCAAATGATTAATTAACATGATATTAGAATTAATAAGTGATAATGAAAAGATTCTAAATGGAAAATGTTATAAGCAAAGTTACGGTTTCCAACACAAGTTATGTTTTTTAAACACTTTAACATGTGACACCGTCAGATTTGGCCATAACATTCAGGCCGAGTTTTAGGGTGTTTCATTTACTGGTATTAGAGCCAGGTTGTAAAAATCGACTGTGGTTGTGGGTTTGTAAGACGTGATTCTTGAGAACTGATTTCTAAATGTTTTTACTGAAAGTGTGGTACACCGAGTCTCCGGCGCCGATCTAGTAAGTTTTCTGAAACTGAGAATTGTCTAAACTGAAACTGAAATTGAAACTAAAACTATTTTTGATAGTATATCCTGAAATCGCTATAGGTAGTATATACTGGGACTACTATAGATAAACTGCACTAAAAACACTTAAAATAGTGTATACTGAGACTGAAGTAAAACTTATAGACATTGATTGACACTGCGATGTACGAAACAAACTTTACACTTCTGATACTATTTTCATAAAATATATGTTAATAAATACTGGAACTATAAACTGATGCATAAAACTGTTAATACAGATAAAACACATTTAGACAATGAGCACCAGACATACTCGCGAACGGGGTACAAGAAGTCGTGGTAGAGGTCGTAGAGGTGCTCGAGCTGGGTCTTCGTCATCAGGCAATCTTCCTAATTTGGATACTAGTAAGACATCAGCTTCACCTGTGGCTAAGGCTGGGTTTCATGACCGAGCGGATAGGGACGACGCACTGTCCCAGGCCATGTTGAAGATTTAAGAGAGGGTCGTTGGGCCTAATACTGGAGCTGGAGGCCGCGGGTCGATTACGGAACGACTCCGGTCTAATGAAGCTGAGCTTTTTAGGGGTATTGCTAGAGTTGCTCCTAATGTGGCTGAGTACTAGGTAGAGGCCACAGAGAAGATTATGGATGATCTGGACTGAACTCCCGAGCAGAAATTAAAGGGTACTGTGTCGCTGCTACGTGATGAGGCATATCAGTGGTGGCTAACTGTTAATGAGGGCACTCAGCCCGATTGACTGACCTGTGAGTTCTTTAAGACCGCTTTCCATGGGAAATATGTGGAGGCTAGTTATGTGGATGCCCGTAGGAGGGAGTTTCTAAATCTGACTCAGGGAGATAGATCGGTGGCCGAGTATGGGGCTGAATTTCTAAGATTGAGCCACTATGCACGAGGTATGGTGGCGACTAAGTACGAACGATGTGTTCGCTTCGAAGATTGCCTCAAGGATAGTCTAAGGGTTTTGATAGCTGTATAGAAGGAGCGAGACTTTACTGCACTAGTTGATAAGGAAAAGATCGCTAAGAATGTGAAGTGCGCTGAGCACCAGAACCAAGAGAGAGGCAGGAGCAAGAAGGATTCGGAGCCTTCGAGTTCCGTTCAGAGGCCTGAGAAAAAGGCCAAAGTTGATGGGCTGATTAGAGTTGGGGCTTCTATTGCTGCTACTGGAGAGCCACTGTGTACTGACTGTGGTAGACGCCATCAGGGCGAGTGTTGGAAAAAAATTGGGGCTTTTTTGAGGTGTGGTTCATTAGAGCACTGTATTAGAGAGTGTCCGCAGAGCTTCGATCAGATGCAAGCTCCTGATGTTGGTACTGCACCACTGCTAAGAGTAACTTAGCAGCCACCGAGAGTAGCTCAGTAGCCACCGAGAGGCCGTGGTCAGGCCAGAGGTGGTAATGGGTTGGGCTATGGTTAGAGAACACTGGGCAGAGGTGCTGGTCATACTGAGACGAGGCAGCCGGCTCTGGTTTATACTGCACGTCGCCGAGAGGATGGAGATGCTCCAGACGTTATCACGGGTACGTTCTTTATTTATAATGTACCTTATGCTGCACTGATAGATATAGGATCCACTCACTCATATATAGCTTGTACTATGTCTGAGAACTTAGGTATCTTGGTTGAGAGCACTGCGAGTGAGGTGGCTATACTAAGTCCGTTGGGATAATCAATAATGGTAAATAAGTTATTTAGAGACGTTCTTTTGGAGGTTCAAGGGGCTATTTTTCTGGTTGATCTCATGGAACTGCCTTTTGGAGTGTTTGATCTGATACTGGGAATAGACTGGTTGGTTAAACACTTAGTGAGCTTAGATTGTGCCACAAAAAGGGTTATACTGAGAACTGAGGAGGATAGCGAGGTAGTCGTAATTGGGGAATGTTAAAACTATTTATCGAATGTGATTTCTGGTTTGAGGGTGGAGAAGTTGGTTCATAAGGGATGTGAGGCATATCTGGCCTACATCAGTGTTTCAAATTTTAGGGGTTCATTAATTAAGGATATTAGGACAGTTAAGGACTGTTCAGACATTTTTCCTGAAGACTTACCTAGGTTACCTTCGAATCATGAAGTAGAGTTCGGGATTAAGCTTCTTCCTAGTACAGCTCTGGTGTCCATCGCTCCCTATAGAATGGCACTGAAAAAGCTTGTAGAGCTTAAGGCTCAAATTCAAGAGTTACTGGATCGTGGGTTCATCCACCCTAGTATGTCTTCGTGGGGAGCACCAGTTCTATTTGTGAAAAAGAAGGATGGATCCATACGTATGTGTATTGACTATCGACAATTGAACAGGTTGACAATCAGGAATAAGTATCCTTACTGAGGATAGATGATCTGTTTGACCAGTTCCAAGGGCTTCGGTTTTCTCCAAGATTGACCTTCGATGAGGATATCATTAGTTGAGGGTTAAGGGGACTGATGTATACAAGACAACATTTAAGACTCGATACGGTCATTACGAGTTCCTAATGATGCCGTTTGGACTGACGAATGCAACAGCTTTCATGGATCTGATGAACAGAGTGTTCCAGCCCTATCTGGATCAGTTTGTGGTGGTATTTATTAACAACATACTGGTGTACTCGAAGACTGAGGTTGAGCATGATGAACACCTCAGAGTGGTTCTGCAGATCTTGCGAGAGAAACAACTGTACATCAAGTTCAGTAAATGTGAGTTCTCGTTACGGGAAGTAACATTTTTGGGCCATGTGGTTTCTCTGAGGGGATTAGGGTCAATCCTTGAAAGATTGAGGGAGTGTTGGATTGGAACCAGCCTAAGGCTGTATCTGAGATTCACAGTTTTCTGCGACTAGCAAGGTATTATCGACAATTTGTGGAGGGTTTTTCACTGATTGCAGTACCCTTGACTAAGCTGCTACGTAAGGGTATGTCGTTTAACTAGACTAATGCGTAGCAGAAAACTTTGAGAAGCTCAGAACTGTACTAAATGAAACCCCTGTTTTGATACAGTAGAGTCTGGAAAAGAGTTTACTGTCTACAGCGATGCATCACATGTCAGTTTGGGATGTCTGTTAATACAAGAAGGTAAGGTGGTAGCGTATGCGTCTCATCAGATGAATTATCCGACGCATGACCTAGAGTTGTCCATAGTGGTGTTCGCATTGAAAATCTGGAGGCATTACCTATATGGTGAAAAGTGTATCATCTACACGAATCACAAGAGCCTCAAGTATTTCCTCACTCAGAAGGAGCTAAATCTTAGGCAGCGTAGATGGATTGAGCTGCTTAAGAACTACAACTGTACGATTGAATATCACCCTGGTAAGGCCAATGTAGTGGCCGACGCACTAAGGCGTAGGGCTGTGACTGATTTGAGGGTGATGTTTGCTCGCCTCAATTTATTTGATGATGGAAGTTTGCTAGCTGAACTTCAGGTTAAGCCTATGTGGATTGAGAAGATTAAGGGTAAGCAGTTGAAGGACATATCTTTGGGTCTTCATTTCCAACAATTTGAGAGTGGGCATACTGAGGAATTTAGAATGAATAGCGAAGGGGTACTCTATTTCCACGGGAGAATCTGTGTACCGAAAGACACTGAATTGAGGCAGTCTATACTGAGGGAGGCACATAGTAGCCCTTATGCAATGCATCCCGATGAAAATAAGTTGTACCATGACCTTCGTGAGTTATATTAGTGGCCAGGTCTTAAGCGAGAGGTTATCGATTTTGTGGCTAAATGTCTGACATGCCAATAGGTTAAGGCTGAGCATCAGTTACCTTCGGGTTTGCTGCAGCCGGTTAAAATTCCACTATTGAAATGGGAGCACGTAACTATGGACTTCGTTAGTGGGTTGCCTCTAGCACCCACTAAGAAGGATTCTGTATGGGTCATCATGGATTGATTCACCAAGTCCGCCCATTTCATACCAGTTCGTACTGACTACTTGCTGCAAAAGCTGGCTTAACTGAATGTATCTGAGATAGTGAGACTGCATGGGGTACCAGTTTCGATCATATCTAATAGGGATCCTCGTTTCATGTCTCGCTTCTGGAAAAAGCTAAATGAAGTTCTAGGTACAAGGTTGAACTTCAGTACTACGTTCCATCCTCAAATAGATGGTCAATCTGAGAAGGTGATTCAGATAGTGGAGGATATGTTGAGGAGCTATGTCATTGGCTTTCGAGGCAGTTTGGAGGATTACCTGTCACTATCAGAGTTTGCTTATAACAACAGCTATTAGTCTAGCATTCAGATGGCACCTTACGATGCATTATATGGTCGTAGGTGTCGCACACCTTCATGTTAGACTGAGTTGGGCGAGCGACATGTTCTAGGCCCTGAACTAGTTTCTGATATCGAGGATAAAGTTAGATTAATTCGAGACCGATTGAAAGCGACATCCGATATACAGAAGTCTTACGTGGACCTAAAGCGTTGTGAGATTGAGTTTTCTATGGAAGACTTTATTTTTTTAAGGTCTTACCATAGAAGAAGGTACTGAGATTTGGTCGTAATAGCAACTTGAGTCCTAGGTTTATTGGACCCTCTCGCATACTGAAATGAGTGGGACCAATTGCCTACCAGTTACAGCTACCTTCAGAGTTGGACCGAATTCACGATATTTTCCACATATCGATGTTGAGGCGCTAACACTCTGATCCCACACATATCATTCCTATTGAGGAGATCGAGGTTAGGCTAGGTCTGACCTTCGAGGAGGAGTTGATTCAGATATTAGATCACGACGTAAAGATTCTAAGGAGAAAATTCATCCCACTGGTTAAGGTTCTATAGCATAATCATAGCTCTGAGGAGGCCACATGGGAGCTTGAGGATGCAATGCGTCAGCAGTATCCTCATTTGTTCTAATCAGGTAAAATTTCGAGGTCAAAATTTTCTTTTAGGGGAGTAGAGTTGTAACGCCCTAAAGTTTGTATATTTGTTTCCATGTATTTGTGACACAACTGTATATCTGCTTCAGTGGTTAAGTGCTTTAGGTGTGTCTGTGTGAGGTCTTAAGTTCAAGCCTTGTCTTAGGAAAATTTTTATATTTTTCTGAACAAAGCTCTGTCACTAGTCAGTAGACTTATAATTAACTATGGTAAAATATGTCAGAATGGACTTGCTGGTCTGGTGGTTCAGTAGAGTGTAAATAAGCTGGTAGTCTGGAGTTAGAGTCCTTCCGCAAAAAAGGGATTTATTTTTGCTAGTGGTCCCGTGAAGTGTTTGAACTGAAACTAAAATGCCGAAGTGGTAGAGGTGTAGTGGAAAGTGTGGAGAGAAAATTTAAGGATTTGGATAGTGGGAGTGGTTGGATGGTTTTAGGAGAAATTTGATGGATTTGGGGATAATGGGGCTGAATTTCTTTTTAATTTTATTTTATTTTATCTTTGTTTTTCTTATTTTGTTATTTTTAGATTCCCAAAGTCTCTCTATCATTCTGTTGTTTCTTCTCCCCCCAACTCTGCTGAACCTCTGCCAAAGTTTCTTTTTCTGCTCCATTCTTACCCATTTTGGCCATTGGTTTACCTTTTCTCTTTTTGTTTGCCAGAGTTGCACTAACAATTTCTCCCGCTCTATTGTTGTTCTTTTTCTTCTTCATTCATCACTTTAAGTTCTGCCAAAATCAAGTTTCCCAATTTCAATTGTCAAAGTTTCGGTAAGTCTTAGTAGGAAATTTGTTTCTTTTTTATAACTTCCCTTTTGATGTGGTTCGTATATGACGATAGGGGGAGGTTTTCAAGATCTTTGGTCACTAATCAGAGTTCTTTATTGTGTGGAAAATTCTGTTCATTGATCAAAGGTGAGAGGTTAGTCCCTTTTGGGTTAAAACATGATGTGAGTTCATTATGGATCGTTCTTTTTTAATCAATATGCTATCATGGATTTCGTAAGTGCCATTATAGTTTGATTTTGTTATTCGTATTGTCCATTCCGGCTAATTAAATTCGATAGTAATCACTCAATTGTGGGATTGACTGTTAGTGTTTTTGTTGGTAGGGGTGAATCTCTTTAAGCACCTAGTCCTTCAATGTGATAAGTGTTAGGGTGCATTGAATCGTCTAAGGTAAGCACTTTGGAATTGGAGGAAGTAGTATGATTCCTTGTTTTTAGGTCTAATTTAGTGTTTTAATCGGAAATTAGGTGCTGGTGTTCTCAGGATTGTATTGGCTGTGAATCAAAGCCAGGTGTGTGTAACCACAACAATGAAAACGGTAATCGTCAAAAAGCCAAAAAATGGGGCTGTTGATGCCACATGGGTGTGTGGCCGCCTTTGTGGTAGGTCGTGTGATGGAACACGAGGGTGTCATTGACAAGACAAGCCATGTGTAATACACGACCAAGGCCATTTTGGGCCGTGTGGACCACTCGGGCGTGTGGGTCCACACGGGCTAAAAACATGGGCGTATGAGCCCATCTCCTCTATTTTGTTGCGGAGGTTACACGGGTCGCCTGAGACGACTATGAACCTACCGTAAGGTCAGTAAGCATACCTAAACTCCTAATTGACTAAAATGATTGTATGACTGATATATATTTACATGTTATCGAGCATGATGATATTTATTAAATTGATATTTTATGCACTGTTGCTATGATGTAGCATGTCATTACTGTATATTGCATTGCATTGCATTGCATTGGGTTGGGTTGGGATAGGAATTGTACTAAAAGGCCTCGGGCCTAATTTACTGGCAGCTCAGCTGCAAACCACTGTTTAGTGCCGCATTTGGTACTTTTTGGAGTGTGGGGATAGGTGGGTTGATTATATCCCCACAAGGAGTGTAGGGTTGGATAGGGATGGTATGTAGAGGCTGACCGGGTAGGATTTTGTGACTGTATATCTATTACTGTACTGATTAGTGATACTGTAATGGGCCAAGGCCCTAATGCATGACTGCTTCTATACTGAATTGGGCTAAGGCCCTAACTGAAACTAAATCTGGTACTGAAAGGGCTTAAGCCCAGACTGTGACTGCATTTTGTCTGCTTGTTCTTTATAGGGATTACACACTGAGTTTTCGTAAACTCACCCTTCTTATTTATCTGTACAGGTAATCCCTAGGCTTAGGCGGATTGGTGTGGCGGAGGACTCAGCGGTTGCCACACAACCTTATTTGACTCTATTTCGCACTTAATTATTATTTTAAATTTTATTCGGGAATTTTATTGTAAATATGGCCTCTATAGATTTTTCTTAAATTTGGGATTTTTATTAGTTATGGTTTATAACTACTAGTTTTTGGAAAACTCAAGTTTTCAAAAGAACCAAACGTCTTAACAAAATACTCATGAATACGGAAACTGTTTTAAAAGCTTCCGTGAATAATAAACGTTTTGAAAGCTTTCAGTTGATTAATTAACAAGATATTAGAATTAATAAGTGATAATGAAAAGATTCTAAACGGAAAATGTTATAAGCAAAGTTACGGTTTCCAACACAAGTTATTGTTTTTAAACACTTTAATTTGTGACACCGTCAGATTTTACTATAATGTTCAGGCCGGGTTTGGGGTAATTCATTAGAACTTAACTATAAATCATTTGAGCCTCACTTGCATATGTCCATTCGATCGCTCCGCTGGCTTTTTGAAACCAGAAAAGAATTGCGTGTTTATTCAAAATGAACAAATTGAATAGAAATGGAGAAATGGAAAACATTTAGGAAATGATTTTGATTTTTACTAAAATCAGAATAAAAATGGTAAAAATGGAATTATTTGGAAATTAATATTTTTTTCACAAAATGGAAATGAAAATGGACATAGAAATGTGAAAAGAATTCATTTAGAAATGAACAATGTTTTCTAAAAAATGATCGAAAAATTTAGTGTATGTTTTTTAGTTATTTTTAAAACTCGAAAATGAAAATAAACCATACGATCATAGTGAACAAGTTAAATGGTGAAATAATATATATATTTTCTCGAAAATTTTATCATGGGTAAAATCATCATAATTTTACGAGAGGTAATATTGGGATTAGAAATTTATTTAATATTGAAGTTTATTTTGGGAAATAGAAAAAATTATTTGGTTGGGTCAAATTATAAAGCATTGGGTTAAAAGCCCGAGAAGTATTTATAATTGTACTCGATATGGAAAAGACCCAAAAGCCCCTTATGTAATAAAGGGTGTAAAACCCCAAAATAAGGTCTAGGAGTTTTAGAGGCAATTTAGGAAGTTTAGTCTTAGAGTGTTTGGAATTTTGCGACATGGTTTATCGGTAATGATTTTTATTATGATTTTTAGAAAATTAAATCAATTTCTAAAAATGAGTTTTAAATACCTTTAATTTTGAAAATAGGACTAATTTGTAAAATAGTCAAAACTTAGAGTTTTTAAGAGGCAATTAGACCAGATTTTAAAATTCAACCTAACCCCCCATTTATAGTTTAATTTTCACATTAGTCTTTATCTCCTCTCATACTTGTGTCGTCCATAGTTCTCCCAACTCTCTCATTCAATTTTGATTTCCAAATCCTGATTCCTTTCGATTTCTATCATCTTTTAACCCATAAACCTCCATTAAATACCAAGAAAAACACCCAAAATCACCATTACTTTCTCCATTGTCAAGCGTGTGAGTTTTTTGGGTGTTTGATCAAATGCTCTGTTTTTCGTCGTCTAAGGTAACGATTCACCTCCTAATTAGGTTTAAATGTTATTTAATATTTAAAACCAAGTTTTTAGCCATTAAATCACACGTTTTGAATAAAACCCAAAAATTTGCCCAATAATGGTGGATTTTAGGATTTTGAGTAAAAATATGGTTTCAAAGTATTTTTCAATTAGTTTTAACATGATTAAGAGGATTTGAAACTTGTCTTGAAGGATCATTAAAGATTTCTTGAGTTTTTAATGAATTTTTAGAAAATAGCCACAAAACATGTCGAAAAAGTCGATACCATAAATTGAGTATTTCTGTAACACCCCCAACCCGTATCCATTGCCAAACTAGGGTTATGGAGCATTACCGAAGTTTTAAAATCAAACAAACACAAATTACAAACAATTCGAATAATATCAATAATCATATTAAAGTCTATCCAGATCATACATATCATTCCTTATACGAGCCCTTGAGGCCCTAAAAACACATTAGAAATAAGTTGGGACTAAATCGAAAACTTAAAGAGCTTTTCAGAAAATAGTGAAAATTTTCAACACTGCAAGGGTCACACAACAGTGTGGGCATTCGAATTAGGGACACACGGTCGTGTCCCAGCCCGTGTCCATACCCGTGTACCTTATTGACTTGGGTCACACGGCCAAGCCACACGCCCGTGTGCCAAGCCGTGTACCCTTCGAAATAACCTCACACACACGTGTGCCAAGCCATGTGCTAAGCCATGTAATAGCCTGTCTTGCAAACCTTTGGAAACTATAGAGGACACACGGCCATGTCACCTGGCTGTGTGTCACACATGGCTGAGACACACACCTATGTCTCTGCCCGTGTGGATGTAAAATGAGCCATTATCAAGCCATTTTTCTCACCCATCTTAGCAAGTTCAAGGACTTTAATGCATTAATACAAGCCATTAAAAATCACCTAAATCATGCATAAACAAGATAGCAATATGCCCATAGGGCACCTCAAACTCAACATTTAATCTTATATAATCCCAATCTCAATTTTACTAAAGTGTTCAACTAAACTTTAACTAAGCATACAACAAAAACCAACCATGATTTCAACTATCAAAACATACTAATTGGTACCAAAATATATTTATATGTCATGTAAAAAAAATACCAATTCTTCACATTTCCAACACATCATAAGACATTTATAGCTTCCATTTTAGACTATCATTTCATCCTTAAACATTCAAGCATCATGATCAAAGGTATCAATCACTTTAAGACTAAATATTTACATATCAAACTAAGTTCACATTAACACTCCAATTCCTAAATACAATGCCAAGCATATGGCAACTTCAACAACCAAAAAGCTTATACATGCCATTATAACTAAACGTAAAAACATCCATAGGTACCGATAAAGCTGATGGATATTGTGATGGATCCCCGACGACTTTCCAACCTAATCGAGCTTCAGATTAACTACAAAGCACAGAAAATTAAACACAAAGTAAGCATACCATGCTTAGTAAGTTCGTAACGAATATGATTTAAGCTTGTTAACACATTATAAAATCTCAAAGCATGTATAAACCATTCCAACATGATAATAATAATTCATAAGCTTAAACATATGCATTCATGCTCTTCATTTGCCACAAGAGTACACAATACCAACCTTCCATTATAATAACATAACCAACATTGAAACCTCTTACCGAAGCTCACACAAGATAATAATACAATGGTTGACCTTTTTTCGTAATTTGATAGTCGAAGCTATCCCTTTTCATAATTTGATAGCCGTAGCTATCCCATTTCATAGTTCGATAGTCGTCACCATCACTTTTCATAATTTGATAGCTGAAGCCATCCCTTTTCGTGATTGATAGCCGAAGCTATCCCTTTTCACAGTTCGATGGTCATCACGATCCCTTTTCATTATCAATGGTCGTCACCATCCTTTTTCATAACTGATAGCCGAAGCTATCCCTTTTCATATTCGTTGATGATGGTCGTTATGTCATTAGGTTGTTCCATCAACACATAATTTAACATTATGAAATAATAGCATTTAAATCATAATTAAAAATGTTATTTAAATGTATGAACTTACCTTGACAATAAACGTAGACAATGAAGTCAACTAATTTAAAGTTTTTTCTTTGCCTCGATCTAAAGCCGTACGTGGTTTATCTTGATCTAAATGAATAAATTCAGCTTAATTCAATAATCATTCTAATCAATTGAACATAAATTCACATTTTAGCAAAATTACAAATTTTCCCCTAATGTTTTGATTTCTTTACAAATTAGTCCTTAGGCTCGTAAAATGAAATTCATGCAATTTCATTTATACCCAAGCCTAGCCGAATATCATACGAACTTATAGTAGCCCACACTTTTCATTAATTCACAAATTACACCATGATTATTTCACATTTCTTAATTAACCCCTAATTGATAATTTCATCAAAAATCACTTAACAAAAGTTGTTTATCTAACACCAAATATCCATTTTATTCCATGAAACATCAAAAATAACCTATATTCATTCATGGAAAAACTCTAATCCTTTAATAGTTTTATAAATTATTACTTGGGCTAGCTAGATTAAGCTACAACGATCCCAAAACATAGAAATCATTAAAAACGAGACAAAAATCACTTACCTATGAGCAAGAGGAGTATGGCTGAACCCTAGCTATATTTCTTCCTTGTTAAAATCGGTTTTGGTTTTCTAATGAAGAAGATGAACATATTATTCTTAAGTTATTTTATCTATATTAATCAATTTACCTTTATAACCATATAAAATATTACTAATTTCAAAAATACCAAGCTATGTACATCCAATATCTTCATAACTGGTCTAATTACCATATATGAACTCATACTTTATGGTTCTATATCTAATTAAAACCTTTAGCTACTAGAACTCAACTTTTTCACCTTACGCGATTTAGTCCTTTTTATCAAATTGAGCATGTAAACGGTAAAATTTCTTAACAAAATTTTTATACTATACTACTATCATGTTGTAGACAATAAAATAATTATTTTTACATCGAATTTGTAGTCTTGAAACCATTATTTTGATTTCACTAAAAATAGACTCTCACAATTTTATTGTAATTTAAAGGTTAAGAATTAGTCATAGGTGAATTATAAGATGAAAGAAATTAGTTTTAATATAAAATATTGAGTATATACTGAGATATATGAGTTATAAGTTTGTTATGTTTTTGATTACTTATGGTGAGTTCCTAGTTGATTATTTAATGAATTGTTGTGTGAATTGTTGTGTTCCAGATTTGATAGTACCTTCTACAAGTAGTGATAAAGGCAATGAAAAGCTAGTTTGAGCTTTCTGCTTTTCGACGAAAGTGTAATTGGTGAGTGTTTGAAATAATTCCTTATGGACATGGTTCAATACGTTATTTCAGAATTTAGTAGTAGCCTAACCCCTACTCTAAATTTCGAGTGTAAGCTTTCTCATACCTATGTTATCTTGTGAACTATGTGCTTATGTGTTTGTGAATATGTGAATTGAGATTAGATGCTATAACATGTGATATGCGGTTATGATAACTATTATGAAAGTGCAAATGTGTACATGCTATGTATATGTTAAATGTTGGTGATAGTGTTTTGCTAAAATGAAAATATGTATTGATAATGAATGGATAATCGGTAAGTGATATGTGTTTGACTTCAGATATTTTGGCCTTGTGATTTTGAAATCGTTGGATATAGTTGGCATCCAATAGGATTGCGAGTACTCGCCTATATGTACAGTGATTTTGGGCATTGAGACCCTAGGACATGTTGGAGGGATAAGAGAATGTGAGCTAAGCTCCATTCAACAAGACATGTAAGGGGAAATAATGAGAGTCTTAGATTTATGCTTCACTTTTGAGACATGTTTGACTATATAAGTCTATGTCATGTGTTGGAGATCCGTGTATCTGATGAGTAATGATAGAGCTCACTTTTATGCTTCATAGCTCAAGTGTTAATTTATCTATAAACATGTTTTTGAGTATTATGATATATGCTTAAATGTTATGTGATTATTTAAGTATTGTGATGTATGCTAGAATGTTATGTGATTATATGAGTGTTATGATATATGCTTGAATGTTATGTGATTATATGAGTATTGTGATATATGCTTGAATGTTATGTGATTATATGAATATTGTGATATATGCTTAAATTTTATGTGATTAAATTTGTAATGTGATATATGCTTAAAAGTGAATATAATTACCACGTAAATGAACTAGTAAATAATGCACGTGTAAGTGTAATATGACACTAGAGTTGGGGTTATTGAGATTGTGCTATATGGTTGTTTCGTTAACACTTGATGAATTGTTTGCATGGTAGTTCTTCAAAGCATTAATTAAGCTTGTTAAGCTCACCCACTCCTTTTAAAATCATTGCAGATTAGTAGTGTGTCGGTGTAAGCAGTGTGGTTCCAAGGGGTGATGCAAACAAGTCATTTTTTGTTATTTTGTAGGTATTTTTATTATTTGTTTATGTTTTGGGAATAAGTCAATGTGGTAGGCTTTTAATGATGTTTGATATTTTTGAAGTTCCATAGTTGAATTGCTCATAGGATTTTGAAAATTTAATTGTATTATGGCGAGAATCATTAGAACTTATTCTTGATGTTTGAAACTGTTATTATGGACATTTTGAGGTTTATTTGATATGGTAGAAGATGCATGTTGATTAGACTTGAATTGAAATGGTTTGCATGCTTTGAACTATTGTAATTTTCTGGTCTGGCGCAGAGGTATCGATATTCTTGAGTTAATAAAGATACATGTATGATTTTCAAATGTGCAGGAAGTCAGAATCATAGATTGGTATCGATACCATATCATGAGTATCGATACTCGGGGTAAAATTATTGATACTTTTCGAAAGGTATTGATAATTTCTAGAATTTTATTTTTAAGCGAGAAATAGAATGCAAGTTTAGTATTGATTTTCCAAGTGGAACCGATACCACTTAAAGAAAATATGGATACTCTAGGGTTAGTATCGATACCTACGTGATTGTCTTGTAAATTTTGCTAAGTGGTCCTAATGCATGTTTAATTATAAGTATAAGTTTATTTAAAGTTTGTTTGGCATGTTCTAATGATGATTAATATATGTTTGACTGAAAATTCATAAGATCACTGATAAAAAGAATATTTTTTTAATAATGTGACAATTTACTAAGAGTATGATTTGTGATGGTGGTGTGAGATCTTGATATTCGGGCTCAGTGATTGGGCTGGGTATGGGCTGTTACATTTGGTGGTATCAGAAGTCTAGGTTCATTAACTCTCTAACCTAGGTGATTGCTGTGTGTTTGGAGTTTCGAACCTCATGAGTCTAAATCTCTCTATTTTCTTGGAATTGGTGATAAAACTCTGTTTGAATTGCATGAGATTGTTTGAAATGTTTTAATTGAATTGCACGTGGGGTAGGAACAGGAACTCATTGCCTTGAATCCTAAATTTTGTTATAGGAACAAGACTTGGATCATTTTCCCTTCCATTCACACCTCTGTTTATTTGCTTGTTTGTGTGATTGTGTATGTTAGATTAGTATATATGCCTCCTAAACGTGTTAATGTAAGAGCTAGTGTTAAAGAGGATGGTAAATCATTTGCACCTCCTGTGTCACCGCGTAGAGTGAACATACTTGATGAGGTTCTAGAGCCTCTGATGGAAGTGATAATTGGAGCGTTGCAGTAGATTGTTGGTGCTAATCATGCCCTTACACCTACCAATCCTGCACTTGTTAACCAAGGATTACCACTTGAACATCTGTGAGTGTTGGGTGGTAATAAATTTTCTAAGGTTAAAGGTACTGATCTGACTGTAGTTGAGTATTGGTTGGAGGAAGTTGAAAGGATCCTTGAGAAAATGTCTTGTTCTGATGATGAGAAGTTGGGTTGTGCGGTGTCCTTACTCGATGGTGAGGCTCATCATTGGTGGAATACGGTTAGGAGAGTTACTGTTACTGATAGATTGACTTGGAATTACTTTCTTGAGGTTTTTAAGAGGAATTTTAAGGGTGAGAAATATATGGAGGGTCGTAAACGTGAGTTTCTAAATCTTGTTCAAGGTAATTTATTTACGATTGACTATGAGGCAGAGTCTGTGCAACTTAGTCAGTATGCTTCAGAGATGGTTCTTTTTTAGAGGGATTTTTGTAAGAGGTTTTGTTTTGGTCTTAATCGTGAGATTCAGGATTATTTGGTAGCGCAAAATATAAAGATGTTCAATGAGTTGGTTAATAAAGCCAAAGTAGTTAAGGAGACTTTGGATGAGCTGCCTCGTTCTGTGGTAATTGAATTGGGTAAGAGGACTTCTGATAGTGCATCTAGATGATCGTCTAAGAAAATATGTGATATTTAGGTTCTGATAGGAGTGCACAACAAGAGTTTCAACAAAGTCAATCTAAGCAGCAAAGTAGTGTTGGTTAGTGCTGAAGGTTCTAGATGGCCGCTTTGTGTGCATTATGAGCATAAGCATCCTGAAGAGTACCATAAGTTGATAGGTGGTTGTTTTAAGTGTGGTTCAAAGGAAAATTTTCTTAAAGATTAACCAAATAGAGTTGTGGTTTCGCAAACTCAGAGTTCGGCACCTGCTTCTACGCCTGCTAGAGGCCGTGGTCGTGGTAGAGGTAATGGAAGATCGGTTGGACAGCAAATTGTTGCTCATACCATTGCTACACCGGTTGAGCATGGAGGTCCAGCTCGAGTTTATACTGTTCGGGAGCCACAGGGTCAAGATTCGATCGACGAGATTGAGGGTATTTTTGCCTTGTAATCAGTTCTTTTATTCTCGTTGATAGATTTAGGTTCCTAGCCTTCGCAAATTTTAAGTGAATTAGCTAATAAGTAGAGAATCCCGATAGAGACTAGTGAATTAGGACAAATGGTTACGAGTTCTTTAGATGAGAGTGTCATAGTGAGTAAAGGAAACTGTTAACAAAGTTACTGTAGAATAAGTTCGTGGCAGTGCATAAGATCATTAAGAAAAGTAGTAGGAAGTTAGAGAGAATAAAAATCAGAGTGCGCAGCAAAAGTGTGATGGTTAGTTTAAAAGTAGAAATGGCATATTTTGTGATTAAGCAAGTGGCGTGTTAGCAAAGGATTTCGAGGACGAAATTCTTTTTAGAGGGGGAGGATTGTAACACCCCCAAAATAGGGCCTAAGAGTTTTATGGATAATTTAGGAATTTTAGAGTTAGACTGTTCAGAATTTTGTGACATGGTTTATCGGTAATGTTTTTTACTATGGTTTTTAGAAAATTAAATCAATTTCTGAAAATGAGTTTTAAATACCTGTAATTTTGAAAATAGGACTAATTTGTAAAAGTGTCAAAACTTAGAGTTTTTAAGAGGCAATTAGACCAAATTTTAAAATTCAACCTAAAACCCCCATTTATAGTTTTAATTTCACGTTAGTCTTCATCTCCTCTTATACTTGTGTTGTCCATAGTTCTCCCAACTCTCCTATTCGATTTTGATTTCCAAATCCTAATTCCTTTCGATTTCTATCATCTTTTAACCCATAAACCTCCATTAAATACAAAGAAAAACACCCAAAATCACCATTAATTTCTCCATTGTCAAGCTTGTGTGTTTTTCAGATTTTCGATCAAACACTCAGTTTTCATTGCCTAAGGTAACAATTCAACTCCTAAATCATTTTAAATGTTATTTAGTCTTTAAAACCAAGTTTTTAGCCATTAAATTGCATGTTTTGAATAAAAGCCGAAAATTAGCTCGTTAATGGTGGATTTTGAGATTTTGAGTAAAACATGGTTTCAAAGTGTTTTTCAATTAGTTTTGACATGATTAAGAGGTTTTTAAACTTACTTTGAAGGACTGTTAAATATTTCTTAAGTTTTTAATTAATTTTCAGAAAATAGCCATAAAACATGTCATAAAAGTCAATACCATGAATTGAGTATTTTACTGTAATTTAAAAGATGGGAACTAGTCGTAGGTGAATTATAAGATGAAAAAAATTAGTTTTAGGTGAAAAGATTAAGTATAGACCGAGATATTTGAGTTTTAAGTTTGCTATGTTAAAGGTTTCGATTACATGAAAACTTACTTTAGGCTTATGTTTTTGATTACTTGTTGTGAGTTCTTAGCTGATTATTGAATGCATTATTGTGTGAATTGTTGTGTTCCAGATTGGAGAGGACCTTCTACAAGTAATGATAAAGGCAATAAAAAGCTAGTTTGAGTTTTCGGCTTTTCGACGAAAGCATAATTGGTAAGTGTTTGAAATAATTGTTTATGAACATGATTCAAAGCATTATTTGAGAATTTAATAGTAGCCTAAATCCCTAACCTAAATTCTGTGTGTAAGCTTTCTCATACCTATGTTATCTTATGAACTATGTGCTTATGTGTTTGTGAATATGTGAATTGAGATGAGATGCTATAACATGCGATATGTGGTTATAATAATTGTTGTGGAAGTGCAAATGTGTACATGTATGTAAATGTTAAATGTTGGTGACTGTGTTTTCCTAAATATTCAAATATGCAGTGATAGTGCATGGATAATCGATAAGTGATATGTGTTTGACTTCAGATATTTTAGCCTTATGATCTTGAAACCGTTGGATATAGTTGGCATGTCATAGCATTGTGAGTACTCATCTATATGTACAGTGATTTTGGGCGTTGAAGCCCTCGAACGTGTTGAAGGGATAAGGGAATGTGAGCTAAGCACCATTCAACGGGACATGTGAGGGGAAATAAGGAGAGTGTTAGCTTTATGATTCACTTTTGAGACATGTTTGACTCTATGAGTCTATATGGTGTGTTGGAGTTTCATGTATCCGATGAGTGATGGAGCTCGCTTTTATGTTTCATAGCTCAAGCGCTAATTTATCTATAAATATGTTTTTGAGTATTATGATATATGCTTGAATGTTTATGTGATTATCTGAGACTAGTGATATATGCTTGAATGTTATGTGATTATATGAGTATTGTGATATATGTTTAAAAGTGAATATGATTACCATGTAAATGAACTAGTAAATAATTCACATGTAAGTATAATATGACACTAGAGTTGGAACTGTTGAGATTGTGCTATATGGTTGTTTCATTAATGCTTGATGAATTTTTGCATGGTAGTTGTTCTAGGAATTCACTGAGCTTGTTAAGCTCACCCACTCCTTTTAAAACCATTGCAGGTTAGTAGTGTGCCACTTTGAGCGGTGTAGCTCCAAGAGGTCATGCAAACAAGTCCTTTTCCATTATTTTGTAGGTGTTATTGTTATTTGTTTATGTTTTGGGAATAAGCCTAGGTAGTAGACTTTTAATGATGTTTGTCATGATGTTTTGGAAGTTCCATAACTTAATTGCTCTTAGGATTTTGAGAATTTAATCGTATTATTCTGAGTATCATTAGAACTTATTCTCGATGTTTGAAACTATTATTATGGATGTTTTGAGGTTTATTTAATATGGTAGAAGATGCATGTTGATTAGATTTGAATTGGAATGGTTTGCATGCTTTTAGCTGTTGTAATTTTCTGGTCTGGATCAAATGTATCAATGTTCTTGAGTTAAAAAAGATACCTCTGTGATTTTCAAATGTACAATAAGTCAGAATCATAGATTGGTACCGATAAGTTTCGAAAGGTACTAATAATTTCTAGAATTTTATTTTTGTGCAAGAAACAAAATGCAAGTTTGATATCGATTTTCTAGGTGGTATCGATACCATTTAAAGAAAATATGGATACCCTAGGGTCAGTATCAATACCTACGTGATTATCCTGTAAAGTTTTCTAAGTGGTCCTAATGCATGTTTAATTATTCTTATAAGTTTATTTAAAGTATGTTTGGCATGTTCTAATGATGATTAATATATGTTTGACTGAAAATTCATAAAATCACTGATAAAGAGGATGATTTCTTAATAATGTAACAATTTACTATGAGTTTGATATGTGACGATGTTGTGACATCTTGATATACGGGCTTGGCGACTGGGTCGGGTATGGGGTGTTACAAAGTGGGTGACAAGCCCTAGTATATTTAACTAGGGTTGCTACCCCCTACATCCTTGTTGAGCTAGAATTTTATTTTTCTAGTTGAAATAAACTTCTCTAACTCAATAACGGTTTATCTTCTCTCCCTATAAATAGATGAGGTCAGTAGGGTTATATATACAACTTGGAGATATTGTTACTATACCGAAAAATAGAGATAATTTATTCTCAAGTATTAGATATATTTTTTTGGAATAACAATTTTGTTAGTTTCTATTTAATAAGAAAATTTTTTTTATTTCTAGTTTTTGTGTTTGATTCGATTTGATCGAGCTGACATTTGAGGCAATTCGTGGTACGAAAGTAGTAGAAAAGATCGTTTGGTTGAAAGTCAGGAACAACAAAGATTCATCTATCCGAAAACTCAAGTACAATTTCGGTCTAGTATTTATTGTTATAAATATTAAAAATCAAATCAGTTCTCAAAATTTTTATTTTCCATTGTTTAAACTGAATTTTTTCCAACACAATAAACTCCTACTATACTCCAATAACACCTAAAGCAACATTAAAACACCTACATAGAACCAGCAATAAAGTAGCCTCCAAATGATGCAATTCATATCCTTAAAGACTATTCTTTTCCGAAAGAAATTTGGCATCTGATCATTCCTACTACCCAGCTTAGGAATTTTTTCTCTGCTCCTATGGTTGATTGGCTTACCTCGAATTCGCAACTTCTTTCTTCCAACAAGCAGAGTGATTCTTCTTGGCCTTGCCTCTTTGGGATCATTCTTTGGGGCATTTGGAAGAATCAGAATTTGATTATTTTCTAAGGAAACAGCTTGAGTCCGAATGATATTATAAGTGCTTCCTACAGTTAGGCAAAACATTTTCTCTACACATATAATGAAGGGATGGATTTGCAACCGAAGCAGTTTCCAATTCGTCAGAACTCAGGTATATATGTAGTTCTTAATACTGATGATGTTGTTCACTCTATGTCTGGCCTTTCTGCTGCAGGTGCTGTGATACGCAATAACAAAAGGGAATGGATCCTAGGCTATAATAGTTATTTGGGGAAATGCTCCGCAGCGACTGTTGAGTTATGGGGTTTGCTAGATGGATTATTTATCGTTCAGAAACAAGGATATAATGAGGTCATCATTCGATCGAATAACCTCGAGAATGTGATCTATATCAGTGAAAGCAAATCTGGTGGTTCAAAATATGCACTAATTAGGAAGATACAACAAGTTCTGGCCTCGGAAGAAAGTTGGTCCTTGACTTATGTTTCTAGAGAGACCAATCGGGTTGTTGATGCTTTGACTAAAATGGCCCTGTCGAGTGTTGACTCCTTACGTATATTTGAGGTTCCACCTATCAAGATTAAAGAATTTTTGCAGGAAGATAATTTTGTTGATAATTCCCTCATGAATCATCCTATGTAATCGTTGTTTTTTGTTTACCAAAAAAAAAGTAGCCTCCAAAATAACACCTCTCCTGCAATTTCTTGACAGCAATTATCCTTATAATAAAATATACCAATCGAAAACCTTATCAAGTCGATGAAACACAGCTGGACCTCATAATACCAACAACTATATTCAAAACAAGAAAACTTGAGCAGTAAAACCATCACTATTTAATATAACTTATGCCAGAAAAACACAATAATATGAGGACCAAATATCAAAACCTTACAAAAGAGAAGAAATTACCTGTTTAAAAATCCTAGTTTAATCTTCTATCTTTAATATCCACCAATTTTTCAGTGGCTTTATTTTTATTACTAATGACCCTAAGACCCAACTTTTTCCTAAGCTCTTTTACATCTGTTACTCCCTTCCATAACTTCTTTTTTGGATTAAGAAAGTTAGAATCAAATAAAGGTCCAACTGCAATTTTTTCCCTTGACGACAAATGTTTTGGAAATTTACTTTTACATTTCTTACTTCTCCCCTTTCTAAACTCTATCTCCTCAAGTCACCCTTCTTCAATTTCAAAAAATATTTTAACTTTTCCTGATTTTGATTTTTTTAGGAATCATATTCACCTTCACTCCAACTCAAATCACATTTGGTATAAGGACTAGATTCTTTGTTAGGAAGAAACTCATTTCCAGAAATACCTTTCACTCCCTCACATCCCATTCCTTTATCATACTCTTTAGGCCATAAAGAAATCCATATCCTGTAAATCATCAACAGCCCAAGGATAATTAAAATTTGTATCCGTTTCTTCATTTTCAATAGCCAATTGGGCCCCTAAAAGGACGACTCTAGATTCTTTGTAATTAGAGTTAGATTTCATTTTCTTTTGTAATTTCTTATATTAGATATTTTTTTCCTTGTAGTCAATTGGAGATTGATGTTGATATATTGAATTCAAGCTATAATTTGTGGATAAACACTTGATTCGTAACACTTTATCAATGAGAATTACTAAATTCTTACTTTGAATTGTTCTTTAATGTTCTACAGACCTATTGTTTTATTTCCTGATTTTAATTCAATAATAAGTTATTAGGAAATGCTGAGATGTTTTGGGTAATTATGTTTCTTAGATGATTTTAGTTGAACTTGATTTTAATTGACTAGTTGATTTTGCTAATACTAAGTCAATTGACAAACAATATAACATAATTTGCTAACGCATACAAGAGACCTACTTGTCTTAGTATCAAGAGAGCTAACGCTTGATTAGTCTACATAAGAGATATGCGATTAGGTGAAGAATCTAGGAAGATTAGACCTAACTACTCTGGGGAGATTCTATCTAGGGTGTGAGAATTTCATTGAAATATATTTTGTCTTGAATAACAAGGAAAGGCTGCGCCATATGCCCATGTTGCGTTTGTGTTATTTTTTTTTGCGTGTGTGTTTTGAGTTTATAATGTCAATAAATCATTTTATACAGATTCTAACATATTTGTTTTCTTTTGTCATATTTATGTTATTTTATTTAAACATGTCGTGTCAACTCATTTTATATTTTAAATGATTTGTCATTGTAAGAAACTGTGATTTTTGAAATACGATAAAAGAAATAAAATTCAAGAAAACACACTTTTTATTTCAAGTCTATAATGGATGGGAAACAGTTCCCACAAGGAAATAAAATGCATAAATACTTGTTAGATCCTTATTAATTTTGAAAAGAAGTAAATTTGTTTTTTATAAATAAGAGAAGCAATTAAATCTTGGTAAGTTTTGAAACTGACCAAATATGGGCAATTGAAATAGTGTTAAATATTTCCTTTAGGTTACAAGTGCCTAATTATGATTGACTTAATTTTTAAAAAAATAAAAAAAAACTGTATAATATTGAAAAGACCTAGAAAAAATATCTTAATAATCCAAAAACTCATAAAAAAGTGTAAAAAAAACCTAAGAAAATTGAAAATATCTTAAATTTTTAAAATATTATATCAAATAAATACTAATTTTTTTCTAAAGTTTTAAAAAATACAAAATGTTTACAATAATATTCAGAAACAACAATGTATAACAATTTCCAAAAAATTATAAAAAAGATGAAAACTTTAAAAATATTGTAAAATTTTATTAAAGGAATCTTAAATTATAAAAATTTCAAAGTCGAAATTTTTTCCATAATTCTTTAAAAACTATAAAAATTCTATGAAAGAAAATATTCTTTTTGACAAATTTTCCCTAAATGGTATCATATAACTTTTAAGGTTAAGATATGTTATTAATACTTTGATAATATTTAAGATTTAATCCATTTACTTTAAAATTTAAAAATTCAATTCTAATAATTCTTTTTTATTTTAAAATTTTAGTGCAATCATTAAAATAGTAAGTATTTTCTGTCAAAATTTGTCAATTTAAATTTTAGATTAGGATGTCATCATATAACATGGTACATTATTGACAGAAAATAAAATGTTATATTTTTGACAAAAACCACCAACAATAATAATGATTTTTAAATTAAAAAAATAAGAAAATTAAATTTTTAAGCTTTAAAGTATATGAACTTTATCTCAAATGTTATCGCAATACAAGGACTATCGACCTATGTTAATCTTCTTTTAAATTTTCATAATTTTAGTACACAAGCCATAAAAAAATCTACATTTGAAAAATCTGAAAATTCATACCAATTATAAAAATAAAAATTTAAACATATTAAAAAATTATGAAATAATAAAAAATAATAAAATTTCCTGAAAAAGTTACGAAACAAAAATTTATAGAAAAGTTGCAAATATTATTTTTATAAATAGGGTAAACTATAAAAATAGTATGTTTTGTTTGCCTTAGATTATATTTTAGTCACTTACGTTTGAAATGTTACGTTTTAGTCACTTATGTTATTATTTTGTTACGAAGTGGCGAGTCTACCGTTAAACTCCATTATCTCCCTAATGATAGTCCTACGTGACAGTCCAAATGAGTTTTAAATGTCAACTTGAATGTCTAGTTGTTGGGATGAAAATAGGTTTTTAATTAAATAAATTTGGACTGTCACGTAAGACATCCAAGTTGGCATTTAAAACTCATTTGGACTGCCACACAGGACTGCTATTACGGAGGTTACGGAGCTTAAAGGTAGAGTGACTACTTCGTAACAAAACGATAACGTAAATGACTAAAATGTAATCTAAAGCAAACAAAAGTGACATTTTTTAGTTTACCCAAAAATATAACATATACAATATATTTTATAATATATAAAAATGTTATATAGATTAATAATTTTGAAAATATTAAAAAATATAAGTTATTTTGAAAATTTTGAAAATAAAAAATAGAAATCTGTCTAAAGATTTTGATTTTATGTTTTTTTTAAACTTAAGAAATTTTTTTGTTTTGTATTTTATAAATTTTAAAGACTATATTTTTTCAAAAATAATTTTATTGATTAATTTTTAAAAAAATATTTATTTAAATTATTAAAAATCAAAATTTATACTTTATTATTTACGAAAAAAATACACTTAACCAACACAACACCTGTTATTGGTTTGAATTTCATATTTGTTGATTCGTAGTGCTCATATTTGGGTATAAAATTATGACCACAATGTGTGCGGAGTAGGAATAATTTCGTTATCAAATGGTAGGGTAAATGATATCTATAAATTAATTCATACTGCAATATAAAATATTAGAAACTTCGAACCTATAAAGTTGTTGCCGTGTGATAGCGATTGGCATGTACAATAAATAATGAGAAATTGCAGCAATAGCATAATGACATGTTTTAATCTTAGAATAACGCATGGTGAATGTGGTAGTGCTTGAACATCTGCTAAATTATTTATGAGGTATGACAGCACGTAAAATCCATAATGCTGAATTTGTCCCTTGTATATATATATATAGAGCTTCCGATAGGGCAAGATTCTGAAGCACTAGATAAACTTTGATTCGTTTTGTTTGTTCATTTTTCCAAAAATTCCACACACTTCGAACAGAGACTGCACATAATAAGGACAGTAAGCAACCGACATTGGTCCAGCTGGGACAAAACCTTTCCTTGCGATCAATCCAGCCTTTGCCAATTGCCAACGAATCTGATATCGCGTTAATATTCATCAACTGCACTTTTATTATTATTATTATTCTTGACACGACGAAAGGCTATCAAATTCGCAAATATGCCTAAATCTAATAAAATTGGATAAGCATATGTAAACTTACCACTTGATGAAAGGATGGCTGGATTGCACCGATGAGATATATTTTTGCTTTGGAGATGAAAACAATTTTTATAATTTTCTTTCTTTTAAGAACAGAGGTTTCATGAAGAGAAGCTGATCATTGTTTTATGCAGGTATAGTTCAATCTTCGACTAGTCTATATGAGATCGTTTTTCCTTCGACATCAGTCCACATTAGAGAAGAGGTAGGACTATGGATTCTTGTCTTAATATGGATCCAAAGTGGGTACCGTTATTCATGTAAGGATTGTAGGACTGTACCTATGCTAAGTTATGGTTTGCTTCGGAAGTGAAAACCATCCCTATAGTTTTGTCCTTGGAGAAAAAGTACCTCTATTCGGGAAGTCAAAAATGTTGCTATTGGGGTTAAGGAATAAATATATATAAATCAGAAAATATAATAATAAATTTACTTTTCAATAATTACATTTTCTTTTCAATTCGAACTTTGTTTTTAGTTAAATTTGGTTATTAATCTTTTAAAAAGATTTTATTCATTTTTTTAACAAAAATATCACTAAAACATTAATTTTTTAATGACGTTGGCGTGACAACCCGCGCAAAATTTCTTGTGTACTTTATACTGACATGACATTGTCTGTCTTATATGTCATGCCAACAAATAGTTAAAAATTATAAGAAAACAAAATAAAAAAAAACATGAAAGACACATAAATTTCCGTGCAGGCTAACATATTTAAAATTTTAACATTTTAGTTAGTATTTTATTTAAAAGATAGCAATTTGACTCATTTTGAAAACTTGAGAGTCGAATTCGACTCTTTATAAAAGATTAAGAACCAAATTTAGCTAAAAAAATGTTAAATTAACAAAAAATATATAAATATTAAAAGCTAAACTTTTCATTATGCCAATCAAAAATAAAAATTTTATCAAACACTTATAAAATATATGTTATTTAATTATAATTATAATTATACTTAAAATTACAAATCTAGTTTATTAATAATGAAAAAGCTTCGAAGGGCTTACGAGTTAGATTAGGATTTGGATAAGTAATTCTTTCCGTCATTTAATCAAAATATTTTGAATATAAAAATATTAATTTTAAATAGTATATTTTTTTATTAATATTAGATATAATATAGAATTTTCTCAAAATAAAATAAAAGTTATTTTTTAAAATATCATTAGTAAAAGTAAATATGTAAAATTTTTATACGAATTAAAAAATTATTAATAAATAATAATAATACTAAATAAAATAATAAAATTAGAAATAAAATTATCTTATATTATAAAAATATAACGTTACATGCATTTAAAAATAAAATACACAAATTATATTAGATATTACAACGATTTAACTTTATTTTTCTTAACAAGTTAATATATAAATTCAACCTTGAACTTATTCATTTGTACTTAGTTGGTTCCTAAATTTTTTTGGACCTAGGTAGTCCCTAAACTTATATTACGCCAACAAGGTTAGTACATCTGCACTAATATTGTTAGTTGCCCTTATGTGAAATTACTAGCCAATCCGATGATATCACGTAACAGCCTCTCAATGTGCCATGTGATAAGCATAAATTAAAAAATAAAATAAAAAAGCTATGTTTGTCACATGTCATTTTGAGAGACTATCAAGTGGCACAACCAGATTGGTTAGAAATGTCACGTTACTACAAACTAGCGGTGCTAGTGTAGAGGGACCAATCTGATTAATGGAACACGAGTTCAAGAACCAATTAAGTCCAAAAAAAAAAAAACTAGAGATCAACTAAGTATAAATAAACAAGAGTATAAATAAACAAGTTCAAGGCTAAATTATATATTATGCCTTTCTTGACACATCACGAAAAACATTAATGCAAATATTAATATAAGTATAGCCATTTAATTAATTCAAAAGTTAATAAAGATATTAAACTAGGAAAACTAATACGATTTAAACTAAAATTATCATCAAATTTATCAAACAAAATTTCAAATTTTAGAAATGAAGTCAAATTAAATATATATATATATATAAGTCACAAATTGAGTCTTAGTTTAATTGGCATGAGTATTATTGTCAATACAAAATAATGTGTGTTTGAGTGCATTTAAGTACATTATCCTCTTATTTATGGGTTAGGGAGAGATTATGAGTAATTCTAGGCATTGTGTCAAAAAGAATAAATATGATCAGATCATATAATAAGATTGTTCAAAAAATTTAAAAATAATTTTTTTATAATTTTTATTTTTAAAAAAATATTTTTATTTATTTTTTTAATTTTTTAAATTCTAAAAAATTAAGTAATTGTTGACATGGCATCCACATGAAAATCGATGTATATGTCACGTCAACAAAATTAACAAATGTTAACTTTTCCATCTATTTTTAGGGGATTTGACAAATAAAACAAATTTAAGAGTTAAAAGAACCGAAAACAATAAATGAAAGACTAAAATGATTGTTTTTTTATAAAGTTGGAGGCCAAATAAGTCATTATGCTATTAAAAATCTTTGGAGGGGCCAAAAAAATAAAACTAACAAAATTTTGGGGGCCAAACAGTAATTTACCATATTTTTATGTATTGATATTAAGGACTAATATCAAATTTTGAAAAAAAAATTGCTAAAATAAAATTTTAAAATTTTGGGTGGGCTAGATCCTGCTAGTCTCACTATAGATTTACCCTTGCTCATGAGAGTTTTTTTTTTTTTTGGTGAACAGAATATTTTCTCTTTTAACATTACTTAATTGAATTGAAGCGAAATGTTTTTTTTTCCTTTCATTTTACTAAAATAACAAAACATTTCTTCAGTACTATGAATCCTATGTACTATAAACGTTTGCAGAGGAATTATAACGAATTATAATTGTAAGACCTTATACATCAAATTCATGTATTTTAGGACATTCCTAGTCATTGTGTTGTTAAGGCAAAGTATTGGAAAAAGCTTAAGGAATATCCTACGTTAAATATAAATTCATATTATGTAATGCCTTTGACCCGATTCGATTTACCAGATTTAGATCTCAAGTGTTATCAAACGCAAACAGATAAAACTTTTGATTGTTAATATAAATTATGAACTTTTACATATTTTCTAATTGCAAAATAATTGAACTCATAAAAATCAATTATATATACAAGAATGAATAAAATGATTTAATTACAAAAGTTTATCTCCTAATATCAATTCTTATTACAATTATTCTAAGTATAAATTTCTATGCATTACTATTGATCCTTTACTTCACCTTCAGGCTTGCTCTGTATGCATAATAGTTCAATATGCCACTACATTGGCACAATCTTGGCATCGTCCCTCCTGGTGCAAACTCTCAGCATAAAACCAGAAACATTATTGTACATAGGTAACTTCATAAGAACTCAGTAAGAGAAATACCATTTACCTTAATTGATACTATCACAACGAAATCGATGCTTCTTAATGACAATCTTGTTGTTCTTAATTGTTTAACTTTACTTCTGTCGAACAACTTCTCTAATTTTGTTCTTGTTAAATGCTCTATTTACCATACATTACCCTGAGCTCATATATATTTTCCATCGTTGCCTTCAATGCTTCACTTATGTTCTTCAATTTTAACGGTTCTATATGTATATATATCAATGCCAGTTTCCTCTATAGAGATCAACGCAACCAAAATATCATTTCATGTGCAGACTTAGCTCAGAACCATCGTACAATCACAATTCTTTGGACATGCAAATTCAAACCTTTAATCAAACAACTTTCAATGCAAGCCCATTACTTCTCTATAACTCTTCCATTCATTCATTCCAATAAATCTTAGTCTCGTGTAGTACTTTACTGTACAATCGACAGATACTTTATACCACTACCAAATACACCATTTAGTTTCATATAGAATCTTCCACAAGAGAAATCCATCATAATACATTACAAAGGGCATTGTCATGATACGCCATGAAGGCAGTTCATTCATAATATGCCACAAAGGCATTTCCTTACAATTATGCCACAGAGGCATTCCTTTACGATTACGCCACAAAGGCACCCCTTTACGCCACAAAGACGTTCCTTTACGTTTAGGCCACAAAGGCAGTCCGTTCATAATACACCACAAAGGCACCAACAGAGTATGCCATAAAGGCTAACAGGATGCCACTAAGGCAACCCAAGACTATCGTGTTTGCGATATGAATTTTCCTAAACTCACATCACGTGAGGTTTGCCCGTCACTGCCTAGGACACGCAGGGAACCCCATTTGGAAAATGTCATCCTTTAATTCCTTTTCAGAGGGTGCCATGGCCATGGACTTTCCTTTTAGAATTTCCAAATCAAAGTTTGTGTTTTTTGTCCTGACAGGCTTCACCATTTACCATAGCGATGATTAGAGACAACCCTCATACACTAATACAATCCATACTAAACATTTTAGATTACTATTCATACATCCCTTAAAACGCATATTACACATACTAAACACATACATTAGATATACTTCAACTTAACAAATACCCATACGCAATTTCAACATGTAAATTGGACTCATCTAGTTTCGTATACAACATACATACTCTCTTCATCAATCATTTATATACTCTTCAAGATTTCTAGAATATAGATCATAACAGAATTACCTAGAAGGATTGCAAAAGTTCATGTTAGGAATTTCACCTAACTAAATCATCATTTTTTCATAATCAAACGTAACCTGCAAGCTCATCATTCAACCTTTCATTCATACAATTCCTCACATGTTATCTTCGTTCTTGCATCATTTCTCATATGTTTTACTCGGTCATTGATACCCAAGATTAACCATTCCTCTAATTATCTACAAATACTATTCACATGCAAAGGTCAGAGTAGGGACTTACCTAACACTCACCTATAACAGTTTTGCTCCAGACTGTATATCTGACATGTAGCAACAGCCATCACTACTTATAGAACATAGAAACACCATTAGAAATCATTCATATACATTTTACTGTCATCACAATCATTTAAAATCCCCATACAAAGCCTTATACCTTTATTTTATTGTTCAACTACTTTTGACAACCTACTCTTCCAGAACTCAACATGCATAACTATAATACTTACCCATAAATAAACAATCCAACATTTTAGATGATATCCTTGGTTTTTAGCTTATTGAGAGAAAATTATATTAAACTTCAAACAAAATCAACAAAAGCCTTATAGAAGAAAAAAAAGAAAAACTCCTTTTCTCAAGCCCATATACCAATATTTATATGACTTATGTCCCCATAGTGGAACTTGACACATGCCACATACTTAAAAAATTTTCTTTAAGAGTACTACAGCTTTTAAGAAAGACACAAATAAAAATCCAACTTAGTCAATATATGGTTCTTAAAACCAATTGATTTTTAACCATAACACCTACAATGTAACTAGCACATTAACTCGAACAGCATAGCACACTACACTTTTGGTGAATACTCCTTCCAAATTTTCCCTTAATCACTGACACAAACTTGTTCTTAATATAGGGAAAAATATTGTGAAATCAACTTCTTACTTACTAATGTGGTGGCTACTAAAGGCCCACACGTATATGCCAAAATGATCCTTTGTGCGAATAATACCATGTTAGACCATCTATTACAATTATACGCCAAGCTTTAAACCCGCCAGATCTGGGTGTTACATATTATGCATGTAACTAATATCTTAAGTTAAAATATGATGATAGTTGAAGAAAACATGGGTACTTGGTAGAGAAGAGTTCATCAAATGAATTGCTATGAAAACATTGTTTGGTAGCATAAATTTAGTGTATAAGGAAATTTTCTCATGTAGAAATCATGTAAATAGTCTTTGGAATTATAATACCAAACTATCTTGAATGAAAAATGTTATTTCTTGTTTCATCATGAAATGAATCTCAATATGGGATGCTTAAGTTAAGAGGTTTCGAGCATGCCATTAACCATATTATAAGAAGGAATTCTAAACTTAGTTTTGAAGTTTTGAAATCATTGCTATCAAATTAACATAGTGCTTGGAAGGAGTGATAGTGAAGTGATCACTTCTCTATCACCAAACTGAGACACAATAAAGAACATAAACACATAGGAATTATTTATACAGTTCAGTTTCCCTATGTCTGTGAAGCTTAACCTAGTGAGAAATATCCACTTTCTTCTACAGTTACAACAAGTGAATCTAACCTATCACAAACCCTATGACAGTTCTTCTCACTTTTGAACATTGAAGATGAATACCCTTACCACTAAGTTCACCCCTATGAACTCAGCAAATAAAACTAAAATATAAATGATTTTACTAACAAGTTTCACTCTAAGAACAGTTTCACACCTGAACAAGATATGTGCTTAAAAGCTCACAGCATAATAACTTATACAGGTCTCTCCCATAAATAGATTTATGTTTGAGACTTGCTAACATAAAAGATCTATAATAATCCCATTAAAATAGTAATAAAATAAACTACTTAGAATATAATAATATATTATAAAAAATGTAAACTCTTTGCAACTAATCACATAGAGTTCCAATCTAAACCAAAAGTCCATGTTTGCAAGGGATACACAAGGGTGAATTGATTTGACCCAATCTTCAATATGAGTTTCCCAAGTAATATGATCTTTATAATTCGGCTAAATGTCATCCAAATATTTAGCGCAACCCATTCAAACCATTCAATAAATTGCCAATACTTCAAATATGGAAAATTTCATTACATAGCTCCAGTGTTAGGGAAGTAGGCACTTCCTTGGCACTTACTAGCCAATTTCATATTTTTCAAGATTCTCCCTCTTTGTCAATTTTTTGAATAAAACATATACAAACCAAAAAGCTATATCAACATGAAACATGTGCTCCCCCAACCCTTAGCATATTTCCATTATTACTTAGTAAATAACTTACAGCACGTTTGGTTCGCTGTATTGGAATAGAGGCGTAATGGAATAGAGGTGTAATGGAATAGAGGCGTAATAGCAAATCAATTGTTTGGTTGAATGTAATGGAATAGAGGCGTAATAGTAATCTTGTGTTTGGTTGAATGGAATAGAGGTGTAATAGCATAATGGAAAAAACTAAAATGACTAGAATACCCTTAGCATAAATTTGTTTGGGTAAATGATTATTGTTATTGTTATTTAAATTTTAATAAGATTATTAATATCAACAATAAATAATTTAATCATATTTAAACATAATTATTATTAAATATATTATAATTAAAATATATAATTTAATAAAATTCTTAATAATTAATATTCTTATATGAATTTACTCAAATCATAATATATGAACTATAAAAGATAATTTAACATAATTATTATTAAATATATTTTAATTAAAATATATAATTTAATAAAATTCTTAATAATTAATATTCTTATATGAATTTACTCAAATCATAATATATGATACTGTAAAATATAAATTAACATAATTATCATTAAATATATTTTAATTAAAATATATGATTTAATAAAATTTAAAATAATTATAACTAATAAATTTTCTTATATGAATTTGTATAATTTAAAATAATTATTATTACATATAATTTAATAATAATATATAATTTCATAAAATTCTTGATAATAAATTTTCTTATATGAATTTATACAATTTAAAATAATTAATATTAAATATAATTTAATAATGATATATAATTTCATAAAATTCTTAATAATAAAATGTTCTTATATGAATTTACTAAAATCAAAATATAACTTGAGAATTATATTCTGCATAAACATAATTAACTTATATTAAGAAAAGCTTAGATGAAAATGAAATTCTACATCATAATCCATATGTTATATAGTTTTACAACATCAAAAAGTTTGAACATTTATTTTTAATGGTGAGAAAGAAATCTTCTGACCCATTCCAATCGCGCAACAGAAGGTAAACTAAAGAAAACGATCATTTGAGTTGGATGATCTGGAATTTTACTCAAAGCTTCATACCGCTGATCGTCGATTAAACCTTCAATTTCCCATAAGGTTGAATATAAATTTGAAGCTTTCTCTTCCATCTTTTGATATTCTTCTGACTTCTGCTGAACTACCACCTCGGAGGCAATACTCCTACTGATTTGATCACCAACAGCCTTGATGTTTTCGGCCAATAAAGTGGCAGCCTCATCAAATGAAGAATACATATCACGAGCATCAGATTTCTTCTTTCTCTTGTTTGAAGATGAGGAACCCCCTTGGTCTCTATCTCATTGCGGCTCTGCAGCAGAAACATCCATGTCATCCAAAGAGATGTCAGCTTCGCAGTCATAGAATGCGTTTCTTTCTTCATCCATACCTGTAGTAGGTACACCCTCGGCATTTATTTCTTCAAGAACATCAGCAGCTGTTTGAGCATCTTTCCCAGTTGCTCGATCTCTTGCGTATATAGTAGTAAGCTGGTCGTAGTAAGGGAAAGTAAGATGTCTGAATTGAGCGGCTTCTTTGTGACTATAAAAAAATGAGGAAATCATATTAGTTATAAGTTTGGTAAAAATAAGATAATAAAGACTTGAAATAATCTTACCTTTAAATAGGAGTCCCAAACCGCATCTTCAGCAACAATAAGCTGCCTATGCTCGTCCCAACCAAAACCGCTATTATTTTGGCCATTAAGCATGTCATAGACGATTGACCACTCCCTTTTTAGTAACCTAATCCTCGATTCAATATTAGGTTTCACCTTCAACATTGCATTTGGTAAAACCTTTTGTAGCATTCTTTCCAACTCGTTTAAATAACCGGCTTTAAACCCGGTGTCAGCATTAAATGTTCCAACATTGTACAGGTCCATCATGCAAGAAACCAATGTTGCATCTTCTTCTGGAACCCATTTTCTTTTGGTTCCTCAAGAAGATTGAGAAGATGCTCTTGATTCTGGAACAACTGACATAATTATCTTAAGAACAAAAAATTATATTAATTACTATTTTAATATCATGAATCAAAAGGTGAACACTTTATAAAATTATAATTAAGTTCAATATCATCAATCAAAAGCTCCAAACCACAACAAATTTAAAATTATAACACATGCTGAATGAGAAGAAATTAAATTATAATTCAAAAAGTTTGGTACAATACAAAAATCAATACAAAAGTTTCACAAACTAATTTCTAGATACTTGCCATTCATCGAACATTTGGTTGGCTAGTTCCATCCTCCAAGTAGCCCAAGCATCCGATGGATTAATATTTGTGATATTCGGTTCATCGTCATCCACCACATTACTAGGTAATCCTTCTCCCACCTCCGCTTCAGTGGGATCAATACTCATATGGGTTCGAATAAAATTATGAAGCAAACAACATGCAATAATAATTTTATTGTGCACCCTTACAGGATAGAACGATAGACTCCTAAGTATTCCCCATCTAAGTTTTAATAACCCAAAGCATCTTTCAATAACATTACGTGCTAAGGCATGTTTCATATTAAAAAACTCTTGCGGAGAACTTGGCTAATAACCCTGACGCCACTCGTTCAAATGATATCGTTGTCCTCTAAAAGGTGCAAGAAATCCCTCACAATTTGTGTATCCAGCATCAACTAGATAATAACAACCTATAAAATAATTTTTTTTTAAATGATTAATTCAACACAAAAAGTTTGATCTTAATAAACAATATCAAAGTCCTCTAACTATCCACTTTACCGTGAGGAACTTTTAGTCCATGTCTTCTACTAATGGCATCTCGAAGAACCCGTCCATCGGCAACTGAACCTTCCTAACCAGGAAGAACATAAACAAATTGCATCTCAGGTGTACAAACACCTAGCATATTTGTTGCTATGTCACCTTTTCGCGTTCGATATCTAGGTTTATCAACAGTTGGAACCCTAATCTTGATGTGGGTTCCATCAAGAGCACCTAAGCAATTCTATATCACATGATATAAAACCTTGGGTTAGAATACTAATTTATATCTAAATCAACTAAATGTTGTACAAGCTATATATAAAACTCAGTCCAATACCTTAAACCATTTCCACCTTGTGTCAGAAGAATCGGCTGTAATTGGCTCCGACTTTTTAAATAACACTTCTTGTAAGCGTATGACTGCATTTAAAACACTATGAAATGCTCTGCTAACAGTTTCCCCGGACCTTCTAAAGTGATGCTTGATAACTCGATTTTTCAGGTGATGGGAGATGATATGTAAAAACGTTTCTACTTGCTCATCGACAAGCATGTTTCTCGACCACTTCAATCCCCCTATCGATTCTAACATCTCACATAGTTTAAAAAAGGCAGTTCTATTCATCCTAACTTGTTCAATACAGGTCTCGTCACTAGCATATACAAGCCTTTTCACATAATCCCGTTTTGCATAAAAATCTAAGGTATAGGACCTAATCCTTGGTCTATAAGTATGTAGGCTAAGGCTGGCACCCATTCTAAATAAGAACCAAATCGCAATTCTACAAATTTCCAACCATATTGTCAATGCAATACCAATTCTTTTACGCCTCACACTTTGTGCAATTAAAGGTAGACGAGCCATTACTGCAACACATTAAAATTAGAACACACTATCAAAGAATTGAAGTTGCAATTACACAATATCAAAAAAAAATAAACACCACAAATTTAGAACACACGAAGCAAAAAAGTATCTATTAAATGATATCGTTTAGGGTTTAATTTCATTTCTTTATCAATCACCCAAACAATAATGAAAGAAAATATATTTAAATACATTTTAAATATATTAAAATTTAAAGGTATATGTATAATTGACCTAAAATTAATTGACCTAAAATTAATTGTTGTTATTTGTTAGTTTATTTATTGATGATTAGTTTAATTAAGGTGACCTAAGTTTAAAACAAATAAAATAAAGAATGAGGATTTGGTTTACTAATGAAATTGAAGTTTTAAAAATTTTATAACATTTTAAATTTACATTTCATTTCGTATAAATATATTGTTTAGTTAATTAAAGCATGTTCAAAGTTTGAACATGGATTAGTTTGAACATTTAAATTTAAATTTAAATATAATTTCGTATAATGAAATTGAAGATTTAATAAAGCATGTTCAAAGTTTGATCATTGATTAGTTTTTGTATTGATGATTAATTTAATTAAGGTTTTCTAATTTTAAAACAAATAAAATGAAGAATGAGGATTTGGTTTAATAATGAAATTGAAGTTTTAAAACTTTTATAACATTTTAAATTTAAATTTCATTTTGTAAAAATATATATAACTTTTATCTCATTTACATGTACAAATAATTATTAAAAAGTAGTATTGTATTTGCAATTATGATTGGAAAAGATTGAAATGTAGTATTTTATTTACATGTACAAATAATTGTGATTTAAGCCCATTATTTGTAGGCATAATGCTCTTTAAGATTGAACATAATTAAAGGTTGAACATAATTATATTATTTGAATAATATCAATTAAAGGTTGAACATAATTATCAAATTTGTATGTACTCTTTATATGTACTCTTTCACTAATAAATTATATATTAAATTTGTACCAATTTTTTTTTATGTATGCTTTCACTAATAAATTATATATTAGTAAAAAGTTGGTGCATTAGTACACCAATAATTTGAATACATACTACTTTCTATAAAAAAAAACATATAACCTATTAGTAAAAACATATAACCTATTGTAAATTCCAAAAGTTTTCAACTTTAGATTTGAATACATACTACTTTCTTTAAAAAAAACACTTTTAATATGGTATTTTAATAACCCAAAAAAGAAAAATATCAATTAGACCATAAACTTAACAAATTTTATATTAGTATCAATATTGATACCTAATTATTCAGTCTTCTAAATTGACTTAAACTTGAACATTATATAAGCATCGAAATTGAAATTTGATTGTTTTTACAAAATTTAAAAACAAAGAGCTTATTAACTAGAAACAATCCTTGTAAAATAACTCAAAAATTATTCCAGTCTTTAACCCTAAACAAATGCAACAATTTCCAGTTT
This sequence comes from Gossypium hirsutum, assembly GCF_007990345.1. Classification (NCBI taxonomy): domain Eukaryota; kingdom Viridiplantae; phylum Streptophyta; class Magnoliopsida; order Malvales; family Malvaceae; genus Gossypium; species Gossypium hirsutum. Next base: position 16,288,236 of record NC_053444.1, on the reverse strand, counting down.
CATTGAAAACAGCAGACAATTTCCAGTTTCATTGAAAACTGCAGACAATTTCCATTGCAACAATATCAAAAAACTGTCTGAATTGAAAACAGCAGACAATTTCCATTGCTCACTATATCAATACGAATATTTTAGCAGAGAAAAGTAAAATCAGTAGAGAATATCATCTCAAAACAGAAGGAAAATCAGAGTGAAACCACATGTAAATGAAGAAACAATCAAGAGATAGAAAAATTAACATCAAGAATGTGATTTTCTTTCTACTTTCTTTGCACTTACCTAATTGTTGGTATTTCTGTGCCAACTCTGCAGCTAAAAACAACAGGCTCTAATGTAATTTTTGCTGCTGTTACCGAAATATCTGACTCTGTTTTGAAGGGGGCAGAAGCAAGTGGTTTCAATCGGATGGTTTCAATGTGTCATTTTGCATATATTTGCATAAGTTTTCTAGCTTATTTTCTAAGTATTACTAAGGATAACTAGTAACGAGCGTCGTACTGTTTTTTTTTTACCCTTAATTCTATATCATACTATTCTATTCAAGTCTCCTATTACAGTAATGAAAGCAGTCTTGACTAATAATGGTGAGGATATGGATACCGAGTAATGAGTGTTAGATACGGAACCATGACCAGAGAACCTGATAAACACACATGAAAACTAGTGTTTTATTACATATGATATTAAGCAGTGTCTTTATGTGATTACATCTGTAGGAATTCAGATTGTTATTGCTTTGCCTCACTGCTCAATGGATGCTAATTTTTTCTGAAGTTATTAATCTATTTTTTTTTTTACTTTTGCTTTAATGGTCATTGATAAGGTTTAAACTATTTGTGTACATTGAAGGATACCTACAAGCTATGTTAGACTCAATGTACAGGCAAGAATATCTTCGAGTGAGAGTAATTGATGACCAGGTAACTGATTAAGTGAGAAAATAGAAATATCAGTACTGCAACAAAATTTATTTATTTATTTGAGATTTAGATGGCAGCGAAAGGGGACATCTAATTGCTGAGGCATGTTTCATAATTATATTATCACTTCTAACAAAGTGTTCATCCAAGTATACCTTGCTTTTGAGGACATACGAATATGATTCCTCAGTTCATATCATACAAAATATGTAATGAGCAATACAAACATACAAAACAGAACCATACAAAACAGAAACCACAAAAGCTGCTACAGCAATACAAACCTGCAATCGGGGAAAACATACAAACAAAACCGTGAATACAAATGGAAAACTAACTTGTAATGAGCAAATCGGGACGACTGCGATGAAGAAGTGTTGGAACAAAGAACTTGTAATGAGAAAAGGGAAATCGGTTAGTGTTGAAACGAAACCATAACCAGCAAATAATGCAGGCAAACAAATAATGAAAAAAAAATCATAACCAGCAAGAAACCCTATGCCGATAACTAAAGAAACTGAAACAATCGCAATCGTATTTATAAAAAAAATTGCAACAACATCCATTAATGCGTGAAGAGAGGAAAGATGCCAAGATGAGAAATGATGATCGGCTGGAGATTACTCACTTACCGCTTCAATGCCTCCGGAGATCTGAGACTGTTTAGCAGAGAAATATGCGAAGATGGAAGTCGGGACGGGCTGGAGCTTTGGTTCGCTGGCAGCTTCTATCGATGCTGAGAGGGAGAGGGTGGGTGGAAATCAGGAGAGGCTTGGGAGGGTAAAAGATGACCGATTAGGTAATCCTTTCTTTTGGAAGGGATTACAAATCGACGCTGCATAAGGGAAAATGGGGAATCCGTGCGGAACGTAATAGGCCCGTATTAGGGCAATATAGCCAACCAAACACGGTAATCGGTGGGGCCACGGATTAGGTGTATTGGCTAATCCAATACACCCAACCAAACATGCTCTTAGTAAATTAATCATTAATACTATGATTGATGATGCATCAATAACCAACCAACAAAAATTATAACTAAGCTTAAATAATATACTAAGGTAAAGTGATAATTCTTGAAAGGAGTTATATTTCATGCCTTTAGAATTGGTTAATTTCCTGTACTTAGGTAAGTTTAGTTGCAATTTAGGATTTTTCATTAGTATTTTTAGGAAATTACATTAAAAGGTTTAGACTGTGCTTAAATGTTATTACATGTTACTTCTAATTATTTTCAGGTAGGATTTGTTTGTTAAGTGATAGGTGTAGAATGAGGAAAAGAAGTAAAGAATCAACCCTTGAAACATGGAGGATTGATGAAGATTATATAGCTATTTTGGAAATCAGATCTTAAATTTACTGTATTTTGACTTTTGAAATTGTAATAGCTATTTTCAAGGAGTTATGTTTGCATTCACATATATTCTATGTTAGCAAACCGAAGAGGATATATGTTTTAAGGCTTGTATTGGTTTTGTAAGAGAGATTATTAAGTGCATTCTAATATGTTCATTAAGAAACTATTTTGTGAGAGAGTGCAAGCTGCTAAGTGTAAACATGGTTAAAGGTTTACTGCCCAAGTTCTCAGGGAGAGGATTTGGAGGTGAGTGTTCTAGTCTTTAGGTACAAAGGTAAGATCTTTATACTTGTGGAGTGATAAAGTGTGAGTCACTTGTTGTACTCATGATTAAAGATAGTGGACTTACTCACTGAGCTAGGCTTTGCAAACGTAGGGAAATTGAACTACGTAAACAAACCTTTGTGTTGTTTCTATTTTGTTTGCACAGCTTTTTGCAATGCCAATCCGTAGTGACCATTGGAATCTGACACTTCTACTACAGTTTTGCATTTAAGAAAATAAGCACTTGAGGTCGTAACAAATATGTTTCCTTTTAAGATTTCATGTATATATAGTTCAATTCATACCCCTCTATTTGAACTCAGACATGCGTAATTATGAACTAATAGTCTTGGTTCTCATACCAACAAAGGTTAGACATGTATTTAACATATAATCCAACAATCATCATTTAAAGGCATACGCAACAAGTATAAACCATATTAAAAATAAAAATTAACATCAATATACTCACAAGGCAAATATTTAACTATATTATGCAATGAAGGCAAATTATGCTAGCACAAATGAATTTTGTTATCCGTCGCTCATTTTCACCTTGACCCTCAATGTTCCGACCTTGTCACTAGCTAAAGAAGTAGCTCATGGAATGAACTTGTTGATTTCTTGAAAAAGCTTTCTTTTTCCCTTGACTGAATCAGTGCTGAGGAGAAGATAATGGACTCTTCTCTCTCCCACTTTCACTAATATATATACATAATTATCATATAACTTTAATTAATATAATTAATAAAAAAACCAAAGGCCATCATTTTTTCAAGAGTTTGGATAGTGGATTTTTATGGCATAGATCATTTCCATTCACCATTTCATGTTCGGTGGTGGAAAATTAGCCACTAAAGACTTTGGTTAATTGCTAACCAAGTCTTCATTCAAAGCAATTTATTGACTAGTACTTGTTCCTCTCAATTAAATTCTATACTACTTGATAATTTGTACAATCCAATTTTAGTATCCTTTCTGTATCAAAGATAAATAATAATTTAATGAGATTTAACACAACGTTCAATTTCAAAAATTTAATTCGATCGGTCACCAAGGCGACACGAGTTATTATATTAGATATTTTTTAGCGTTACAATCATAATTTATAATAAGTTCATTTGTCATCCAAAACTTATTGATGGTCAAATTGCACCCTAGTCCATGACTTATCATCTCTTTAAGGACATATTTAGTTCCCACTTAATTTCCTCTATTTTAATCACCTTACAATTTGGTCCCTCTACTACATAATTAATAAGCTACCAACCTGGTCCATGTACTATTGTAATATTCTATCCTTTGATTACTATATAATTTAATTACTAATATCCTTATTTTCTAGTTCTATACTTGTTTTGTAACTGCATCAATTAAAATTTTAGATGACTCGATTAATAAATTCAGTTCCAAAACTTACCTTTTTTGACAACGACAAAGAGCGGGACGTTACAACACATTTGTGCTCTCGGTTTGTTTAGAGGGTATGCACTTATAATACAATTCTTACATATATCTTGATGTGTTTGGCTGAGGTACCTTAGGTGCATTATCTTGGTATGTATAGATGGAATTCTGCATATCTAAGTCTTATCTTACTAAAGCTACAAAGGGTTATGTAATTGAATATGTTAATGTGTTGATTAGAAATGTGAGTATTGAGTTTTTGAACTTAATATGCAAAAAGTTCAATTTGTAAACATATAAGCACAATGATATATGAATTAATTTATTAAATAATTACGTGTGGTAATAAGGTTGGTAAAGGATAAGTCACTTAGCAAAGATGTGAAAAAAAAATAGAATTTAGTTATAAATGAGACCATATGTTCATAAATATGATAGCAATTAGTGTATGAAATAAGAATATGATGTTCAAAAGCCTATAGCTTAATAAGAAAGATAATTTAATTTTAACATGGTAAGCCTTGTGAAATGTGAATAAAATATGAAATCATTATGAAAATGCATTTAGATTAGAATTTAGATTAAGAACAGTATGGTGTATGTGAGCTTATGAAAAAATAAGTGTTTAATAACTACAAGCCTTCTTAATAAGTGATCTAAATTTGTAAATGAATCACTTTTTAGTGTTTGAGTTCTAATTTAAAATTAATATAAAGTTGGCATAATGGAAACTCAACCATATGTTTGTAAAAGATTCAACACTAAGATGGAAAAAAGTAAGATAGGAAATCTGAGTGTACTTACTAAGTTTTTCGAGTGTAACACATTAGGTGGAAAGCTTTTCTAAGAGGATTGAGACCATTTCTTGAGAGGATTGCATCACCGACGTAGTTAGAAGGTTGTGTGGTAGTGATTTATATTTACTTATTACTTTGGCATGTACATAAAGGCTTAAGCTAGTTGAGTATTTGCAAGTAGTTTGGCTTGTGTAGTCAAGTGTCGCTTATTATTAAATTGATGTTTTAAGTTAGTTTTTAATTCTTATATTGACTTAAACATGTGTGAGATTTGAATTGAGGCTTGAATAGTTTTTAAAATGTTTTAAATTAATTTGGAAATTTTTGGTATGATATGATATTGTTTGGAGATGTGTTTTTAAGTCAATTTTCATGCTCTAGGGGTTTAGGTATTAGTACATGAGTTGGTTGTATTAGTATAATCAACTTAGTAGCTAAACTGCTACAATACAAGGTAGAAGTATTGATACATAGGGAAGAGGTATTGATACCTCTACCCCTTAACCTCAAAAATTATAGTTCTATGCCCCCTCCGAAAAAACCTTGAGTGGAGTCTAAGTGTTATGGTTTTGTATAAACACCTTGGAAATGATCTAAAAAGTGTTTTAAGACCTCAAAAGTTATTGTATAAATATTTGAAATATAAAAAATGATTTTTTTTTTGTAAAACCTCTATTCTCCTTTAAATTGAGCTTAGAAAAATCATTTTATGTTTTGGACGTTCACAACCTTTATGAATGGTTTGAAATGTTTTTTTTAATTGAATTTAAATCTTTCTGAATAACTTTATTATGATATGAGATAGTGCTTTTATAAAAGAAAATTTTTGTATAAGATGTAAAAGTGTAAACATAACATCACTTATCCACATCAATCGTTGGATTGGGTAAGAAATATTACATATATTATAAAAACCCAATATATAAAAACTACTGGACAAATATTCATATAATGAACCAAAAGTATTAAGAAAAATAAACATAAAACAAAAGTTTAACAAAAGTATAAAAAGTTCATTGTATACATGGTGGATAGAATTTAACAAAATTAAAATTTAATAAAAATTTCCTTACTTTAAACTTTTTTGAATTAAAAACAAAGAAAAAGAAAATTGCAATTGTATTTTTTTATGTTTTAAATTTGTTTGAAGAAAATAAACATATAAATTTCGGTTAATTCAATTAATCGATCGAATTAGTAAAAATTAATTCGGTTTAATTAATAAATTTCAATATATTTTTTATTCGATTAATAATAATTAAGAGTTTTAAAGTTCGATTAATTTAATTAATAATAGTTATTCACTAATTAAAATTTCTTTTACAACATTAAATGTGTACAAAAAGAGCTGGTACACGTGTCACGGACTTAGAATTTTCGCCTTACGATTCGTGCAGCCTTAGACAGTTTCTTGCTTCCTAAAAACACCTAAGTCAGCCCAACTCCCACGATTTGAGGATTCAAGAGAACTCCCCTTTTAAAACCAGCACAAACGAAAGCAACCCAAGGATCAAATAGAGATGAACGAAGAACGAAATAAGAACAAGCATCAGAATATCAAGAACACAAGAGAGAGAGAAGTTTGAGTGAATACTCTCAAGAATTCTTATTACTCTTCAAAACTCAAGTGATTTACAATGAGGGGAGAAGCTTCTATTTATAGTAGAGCCTCCCTAAATCCAACGGTACAGATCAAGTACATCAACGGCTAAGATTGAAAGGTATCTACAAACCAAATCTCTAAGATTACAAAATCATATCTTCTAAGATTACATATCATATATGCAATTGCATATCCTCGAAGATTATGTTTCTATATGTGACAAGCTTCTAGATGGGCCTTCAATCTCTTCAAGCAATGGGTCAGTCCGATCGGGCCAAATGACCTCCTTCCCACTTGATGGATCGTACAAATGTGTCATGGTTGCGGGCTCCCATACGCAACCCATGACATTCTCCCCCACCGATTCTAGCGACGCCCTCGTCGCGTCCTCTGCATGGTACTGATCTATCTTGTCTTGGAATTGCCACAAGACTTCAGTGGGTTCCCAACTTGTCTCACTATCGGGAAATCCCTTCCATCAGACTAAGTATTCATGCCGCGTCCGATAGTACTTCCGTCTAATCACATGATCCCCCTCGATGTTTTCAACCTCTCTATCATAGGCAACTTTTACCCCATTGGTGCTCGTTTGGACTCATTTCATTTTGGGTCTTCCCCATCTTCATGGAATGGCTTAAGCATACTCACATAGAACACTGGATGGAGTTTGAGTTTTTCAGGCAACTCAAGCTTGTAGGCCACCTTGCCTACTTTCTTCATCACTCGAAATGGCCCCTCATATCGTCGCACAAGCCCTTTATGTAGCCCATTGTGTCACAAAATCAGGTATAGTTTAGCAAGGGCTGAGTCACCAACCTGATATTGCACATCCCTTCGATTCTGATCTGCCCACTCCTTATTGCGCTTACTTGCCTTGTGTAGACAAGCCATAGCCAAATCATTTTGCTCTTGCCAATCTCTCGCAAATCAATAAGCTACTGGATTCGGTCCAGTATAACGAGTTGCAACAGCATTGGGTATAAATAGCTGTTGCCCTGTCACTATCTCGAGCGGACCCTGGTTTGTCACCCCACTTCTTTGCAAATTGTATGAAAATTGAGCCACATCCAACAATTTTGGCCAGTCCCTTTGTGTGGCACTCACATAGTACCGAAAATACATCTCTAACAACGCATTCACTCGTTCAGTTTGCCCATTAGTTTATGGATGCATACTGGTTGCAAAGTTCAAGTTCGAGCCCATTAACTTGAACAACTCCGTCCAGAATCACCCTGTGAATCGCCCATCTCGATCATTGATGATAGACTACGGCACTCCCTAATATTTCACCACATGTCTAAGAAACAAGCGAGCAGCCTCCTCAGCAGGACACTCTTTGGTTACGGGGATAAAGGTTGCATACTTCGAAAACCTGTCCACCACAACAAAAATGCTTGCAAATCCGTTAGATTTAGGCAAACCTACAATAAAGTCCATGGATAAACTTTCCCATGGGCATTCCAAAATAGGTAATGGTTGTAGCAAGCCAGCAGGAGCCTTCAACTCTACTTTATCTTGTTGGCACACCAAAAAAGTCTTCACATAAGTTTCCACATCGTCACCCATATGAGGCTAATAAAACTGATCCTCTAAGAGAGCCAAAGTGCGGTGTATGCCCCGATGACCAGCCCATCTTGAATCATGACATTCTTTCATGACTTCCATTCGCAAGTTCCCATGTTGAGGCACATATAGATGTTGTCCCTGGGTGTATAGTAATTCTCCCTTGAGCCAAAACCGCCTCGTTTTTCCATCTTTGGCAAGCTCAATCAAATTTTTGGCCGTGGGATCGTGGGACAACCCTTCTTAAATGGACTCTAATAAGGGACTATTAGGTTGACTTATCTTTGCAGATTCCATCTTTCGGCTAAGTGCATCAACCATAGTGTTGGCACTCCCCGACTTGTACTCCATGCTAAAATCAAACTCCGTTAGGAAAACCTGCCAACGAGCCTGTTTGGGGGACAACTTTTTTGGGTTAGGAAATAACTATTTGCAACATTATCAGTGAACACCACGAACCTAGAACCCAGCAAATAGTGCCTCCATATGCGCAATGCACCACAGCAGTCATCTCTTTTTCTTAGATCGTGTATCTCTGTTATGTCTCATTAATCTTTCGACTCCCGAAAGCAATTGGATGCCCTTCTTGCATCAATACTCCCCCAATTGCATAGTCTGAAGCATCTGTACGTACCTCATACGCCTTTGAAAAGTCCGGAAAAGCAAGTACAAGTTCACTCATCATTGCTTGCTTTACTTGGTCGAATGATTTTCCACACCGAGAGTCCCAGTCCCATACTTTACTCTTTTTCAACAAGTCTGTCAAGGGTGCAGTGATCTTAGAGTAGCCTTCAATGAAACATCGATAGTAGTTTGCTAACCCAAGAAAGGATCGCAACTCCGTTACCTTGGTTAGTGGCTCCCAATCGGCAATTGCTCGAACTTTGCTTGCATCCATTCGAATCGTGCCACCTCCCACAATATGGCCTAGAAACGGCACCTCTCGTTGGGCAAATGAGCATTTTTCCTCTTTGACATACAACTCATTTTCCCGTAGGACTTAAAACACCTCCCTCAAATGTCCCACGTGCTCCTCAAGCATCTTATTATACACCACAATGTCATCAAGATAAACAATCACAAAGCGATCTAAGAAGGGTTGCAATACCTTATTCATTAGGGTGCAAAACGTGGTCGGAGCATTTGTCAACCCGAACAGCATCACTAGGAATTCAAAAGACCCGTATCGAGTCACACAGGCTATTTTGGGCTCATCCCCTTCGACTACTCTCACTTGGTGGTACCCCAATCGCAAATCCAACTTAGTAAACCATCTCGCGCTACCAAGTTGATCGAACAAATCTACAATAAGTGGAATGGGATACCTGTTCTTCACAGTGATCTTGTTTAAGGCCTTATAGTTAATGTACAATCTCAAGGACCCATCATGCTTCTTTTGGAATAGCACTGGCGCACCAAATGGGGCTTTGGAAGGTCTAATGAACCCGACATCTAAAAGTTCCCTTAACTGCTTCCGTAAATCCTCCAACTCAGGCGAAGACATTTGATATGGTGACCTTGTTGGCGGCTCAGTATTGGGCAACAACTCAATCTTGTGATCCACCTCCTTCTTAGGTGGCAATGTTTTGGGCAACTCCATGGGCAACATATCTTGAAATGACTTCAGCAACTGCTTCACTTCCTTTGGAATTTCCCCCTCGGATTTCTCATTCACATTGTCCCTTAAGGTGGCTAAATAGGAGACTTCATTTCTACATACTCCTTTGGAAAATTGGATTGCCGACAATGTTTTCCCTTCCCTGCTTCTCTTTCTTTTCACTCGTACCATATATCGATGGTTCGAATCGGAGATTTTCATGTAATTCTCAGAAGGGTGAATATCCGTATTAAGTCGGCCAAGTAAGCTTAATTCAACCACAAAATCATAATTATCGAATGGGATTACCTTAATGGTTGCCTTACTGATCCACTCACCAAGCCTGAGTTCCACTCCTTTAGCCACACCTGCTATGGGAATGCTTTTCGAGTTTACCATTTTAATTCGACCCGAATCTTCCTCTATTTTGAGATCGAGTTCCTTCACCATCTCTTTGGATATAAATAAATCAGATGCTCAAGTATCAACAAGGGCATTAAATATTCTGCCCACCACGATGATGTCCACAAACATCAGTCCATTACTCGCCTTGTCTTCGACACCACTCAATATCGTGCTAAGACTTTTAGTGTCGTATTCATCCTCTTCGCGCGCTTCCATGGAATTGAACGCGGCTTTCTTTGGGCAATCCCTCATCCTATGTGGACCTTGACAAAGATAGCATTTCATTGGCCCTTTTTTATCCTACGGTCTACCTTGACTAGCCCTTTGGCCTTCGCCATTCTTTTCTGCTTGATCTTTGTCTCCCCCACCATTGCCTTTGGGTTTTGGTTTGGGCTTGGAAGACTCACTATTATCAAATTTCCCTCCCAACATCGTAGAAATTTTTTGCCTCAGCCATGGATACGGTCAAATCAGTGATACCTAGGCACCGCAACTCTTGCTTAGCCCACATTTTCAGCCCATCCTCGAACCAATAAAATGCTTCCTTCTCATTCAGGTCTGAGATCTGAAGCATCAACTCACTGAATTCCTGAACATAATCTCAAACAGTGCCTTGTTGCGTAAGTCAACGCAACTTAGCACGAGCCTCCTTTTTAGCATGCTGCGGATAAAACTGCTTCTTTAACTCTCTTTAGAACTCCTCCCAAGTCCCAAAAGTCATTCCTCCACGTTTCTCATCCGTGGACCTACGTCGCCACCACAAGAGAGCAACATCAGTAAAGTAAATCGAAGCAGTGTTTACCTTAGTAGCATCATCCTCAATGCCCATTGCTCGAAAATATTGCTTCAATTCCCACAGGAAGTTATCCACTTCTCTTGCGAACCTAGCCCCCTTGAATTTCTCGGGTTTTGGAACATCCACATGACGTTTTTTCGGTCCCGAAGACAACATCCCACTTCCTAGAGCAGCTTTACAGATTGTGAGCTCCCTTTTAAGCTCAGCAATCTCCTCCTTCATGGCAGTCACAAAGGCCTCAAGAGCTTCGTCCCTTACTGTCAACTTGTCCGAAGTGGACCTAAGAGTGTCCAGCACAAATTCTTTGCTGTCTTCCCTCAGTTCCTCCATACGAGTCAAGACCACTTTGAGTGTCTCTCTCATGTCACCAATAGACTCCTCGAGATTGACCACTCGATTTTCCAAGCTCGATAACATGTCCCTCGATCGACTAGCCTTTCTAGCCCTCCCACGAGTCTCCATTGGCTCATTCTCACCAACTTCTTTCGACATCCTTCAATAGTTCTTTCGTAAGACTGGCTCGGATACCAACTGTCACGGACTTAGAATTTTCGCCTCACGATTTGTGTGGCCTTAGGCAATTTCTTGCTTTCCAAAAACGCCTAAGTCAGCCCAACTCCCATGATTTGAGCATTCAAGAGAATCCCCCTTTGAAAACCAACACAAACGAAAGCAACTCAAGGATCAAATAGAGATGAACGAAGAACGAAATAAGAACAAGCCTCAGAATATCAAGAACACAAGAGAGAGAGAAGTTTGAGTGAATACTCTCAAGAATTCTTATTACTCTTCAAAACTCAAGTGATTTACAATGAGGGGAGAGACCTCTATTTATAGTAGAGCCTCCCCAAATCCAACGGTACAGATCAAGTACATCAACGGCTAAGATCGAAAGGTATCTACAAATTAAATCTCTAAGATTACAAAATCATATCTTCTAAGATTACATATCATATATGCGATTGCATATCCTCGAAGATTATGTTTCCATATGTGACAAGCTTGTAGATGGGCTTTCAATCTCTTCAAGCAATGGGTCAGTCCGATCAGGCCAAATGACCTCCTTCCCACTTGATGGATCGCACGAATGTGTCATGGTTGCGGGCTCCCATGCGCAACCCATCACGGAGTTTCTTAAGACATTGGTGATGTAAAGGGGTATCACTAATTGTTCGAATTGATCTGATAATTGTGATTTCTATTATACTTAAGATATTTTAAGTGTTTTTCCTTGGTAACCTCTAACGTCTTTAGAGGTTAATTATTTATTATTATTAAAAAAATTGTTGAGTAAAATATATATTTAAGAACTTATAAATGTAAATATAGTAAAATATAATTACAAATACATGATCGAGAACTTATAAAGTAGAATTAAAACAATATAGTGCATAAAGGGATAAAAAATTGATGTATAACTAGATTAAACTCGTGCATGAAAATTACATATAATAAAATTAAAAACTCTCTCATAATAATTATACATGACCCTTGAATACTAAAAAAGGCAAAGCTGCGTAGTTTATTTTTTGCTCGATATTATGCGGTTTATAGTGATTGCTTTGATTGTTAGCAGAGTTTCCAAGCTTTACCATATTTAAAGCTGAAATTCTTAAACCTTCCAAAAAACATGACAACAATAAGGATAAACTTTCCAGTGTTACTCCATCTCCCCGCGAAGCCAGCACATGAATCTGTGCACCACTGCTTACCTTTCAATCGTCTTTTACAGCTATATCCGGTTGAGAATCCAACATTCCCATAAGCACTGCAAAAGTCAATCTAAAACGATTAAACATCTTAAAGTAAAATAGAAATAAAATAAATTTTAATTTAACATATTGTTGGTTAATAAGTTATCCCATATCTATCCTCTTTTCTAATTTAATTGTATTAATAAAAAAATATTAAGTGATATTTAATATCAATTATCAAACACACTTGAATAGTGTAAAATTTTATTTCTTAATATGAATTACCACACAAGCCTAATTTTACATCACCCTTTAATTAATTATAGACATCATGGATCTATTTAAATACTACAAATATAAATAATTTAGCTATATAAAGATACTACAACTATTAACACTTGTTACTATACTATCTATTAATAGATCTAACATTTACTCCTTTTATATTTAGTAAATGTAATGCATAAGGTATTCATAAATTACATAGATATTTAAGCCTTTATCAATGTAAGGAAAAACCTGTTATAACAATTTGTAATTGTAACTGTGTTTTCCATATGTATTTTAGCTTTTTCTAATACAGGGTTAAGATTTAAAATCGAAAGATGGGAGTTTAAGATTTTAAAACTTAAGGGTTAACATCTACGATTTTAGAGAGAAAAGGTTGGGATTTTAAAATTTACAGTTTTAGGATCTAAAATCTAGTTTCAGGATTTTATAAAAAGTGTTAAATAATTTTTAAAATTTTATTAATAGTAAAAACACAAATTATAAGTAAAAACATCAATATTAGATCTTAATATTAAATATTTAAAAAAACTGGCTAAAAAAGATAAATTAATGACTTGGATGTGACCCCAGTGAAGGCATCGTTACCATATTATTTATCAATGACGTGGATATCTAAGTCTTTTATCATTTTTAATTTATTCATCTATATGCTCCCACCCTTCCTCCTCTATCTTTTTCACCACTGTGTTCGTCTCCGTCAACTTACTTTTTTAATAGTATCCTGTCAGTAAAAATGGTAAAAATATTATATGTAATTACGTCCGACGAAACTCCGCGACGCTCATCAGATCCATCTTCCATCTTCTTCTTTGTCAACATATTTACAATATGATGAAAGGTGGTAGCCTTCAACCCACCATTCTCATCATCGTCTAAGACACACAATGATTCTTCAATCCTTTCGATCTTATAGAGACATGCAATTTGTAAATTGAACGCGTGGTTGCGCATGAGGCCTTTTTCTAAACGAGATAAGGTTTGGATTAAAGGGACGAGGATCGAGAGAGAGTATTCCGTATTGATGATGAAGTTGAAGGTTTTGATGGTGTTGAAGGACCCGTCTCTCGCGCTCTTGTTGAGGAGGTAGCCTACAGTTGCCGGCTTTATGAACCCATTTGTCGTAGTCGGCCGATGTGGGGTCCTCGGGTGGATCGGGCCGGGATTAAAGAGAAGCGTGTGAAAAAGAAGCGGAGGTAAACTTGGGGATAAGGGAATTGATTGTTGAGTTTTTCGGAGAATGGACATGTTACCACATATCAAAGTTGAAAAAAAAATAAAGGCTTGGGTGTTGGATTTTTTTATATATAAATGATAGATGTATGAAATTAAAGGTTTATGACTTACGTAAAAACCGAGAAGAGAAAGAACAAGAGTATTGTAAACGGAAGGCAGCGAGGAGGGAGGAACTGTCTGAATATCAGTAACAGATTGGAGAAGAATATGTTGGTAACATGGAAAAGGAATTAGAAGAGGTATAGAAAACCTATCTTGGTTACTGTAACTTCAATTATAATATCTGCAACTCTTCTTCTATTCTCTATCTTTTATTTTAAAAAATGGTATAGAAAACCTAAATTAGAAGAGGCGATTTACCTTACGACTTCTATGGTGATGTTTAACACATTGAAGTTGAGGGGATCTTCCTTCAATTTTTGTCTTTCGGAGATGCAAATTAGGATGATGAAGATGGCCAAATATGAGAGTTGAGAGAACAAAACAAACTCCAAAATGCTCTTCCCTGCTGATTCATTTTGACTTCCTTTCACTTTCTCTTTCTCTATTTCCTTTTTCTGATATTTTATTGGTATAAAGGAAGTATAAGGAGGGAGATACCTGAAAAATAAAGAATGAAATATATATATCCCCTAAATCAAATTACATTTATTCATATATGTTATATTAGTAAAAATTAATACAAAAATCGAACATAAAATCATAATCATATGTTCAATTATGTAACTTGAATTATTTTTACTTTTACAATGATGACGTATGTGTAACAAAGTTAATCGTATATGATAGAATATACGGCGGAAATGTGAGGCTGAAGATATTGAACAGCTAAATACACAAAAGAAAAACGTCTATATACAGAATTTGTGGGGTCAGAATATTCAAAACCCACTTCAAAAGTTAAACGAGACAAGTGCTAAACCCCATTCGTTTTCACTATATTATCAACCAAAATGGATGAAATGACATCAAACCCCAAATGGATGAAATGACATCAAACCCCAAAACATGTACGCATATCTAAAAAAATTTATATCCATTTAAAATATAAATTCAACTATTTTTTCTATAAATAATATAACTATTTGTATATTTAATAAGTAAATTAAAATAGGGTGGAAATTTCTAAATTGATTTACCATTAATAATATTGGCAGATTTAATTTCAATCTCATGAATTTTAAAAATACCACCGAAGATATCAGTATCTAACTATTTATTGTTTAACACAATAAATTAAAGAATAATTTTTTTCAAAAGTATATAAAAAAAATCTTCTATTTATTTTTACCAAATCATAAGATCTGTCATCTTCCCTTTTTAATTTTTTTTTTGGCTTTTTTAAGTATCAATCGGATCGAACCTATTAATTAATCTTTCACATTTTTAGATCCTTAGTAAATGTTTATCACGGATTTTAAAGTTGTTTCATAGTCACCGTGAATATTGAATCCACATATTAAAATACCCTTTTTAATTTTAAATTAAAAAAATTAGGAAAAATTCTGAAATAAGAAATATGAGTAGGCATTAATTCCTTTCAACAAAATGGGAGAATTATGGGAGTAGGTAAAAGTAGTCAGAAGGTAATAATATACATAGTCCCTAAAAACAATGATCAAAAGGAATATATATGTTCTCTAGATATGGAGAATATGAAAATGAGGTTGTTGTGGAGTAAGGGTGCATAGTGTATGTGGTTAGCTAGCGAATTGTCACGGAATTTTGTTGAAGAATATACACCAAGTAATTAAAAAAAAAGAAAAGAAAACAAGAGAGAGATGGTGGCATCTTGTCAATTCGACAAATATGAGACAAAAATGGACTAGAGAGAGAGAGAGAGACTCACATCATAACAACAAAGAGCACCAAGATCGCTGAGGAGATGGTGGAAAGATCAACTACCGATTCACCAGCATACCTTGAGTTAACCACCTGAAACAGCGAGCCCACAACTTTCTGATATGAACTAAAACCATCCATGGTTTCTGAATTCCATTCCATTGAGCAGAAAAGAATAAACTGAACTAATGTCAACCCAAAAACAGTGGCAGCAAGAAAAGAAGAATGAAGGCCTGACAGTAAATGACTATAACCCATCTCCTTCCAGTTCTTCAGGATGTAACTGAACTCCACCTTTTTTGTCATTTTGTCCAAAACCCATATCAAGGCTCGTAGGCAAGCTGGATAAAGAGTGTTGCCAATAAGAATTTGTGGAATTAGCAGCAACAGAAGACCCGAATTCTTCTTGAAGACTATCATGTTTTCATTTGTTGGAACGAACCCGCAGTTTGCTAACGTAGAAACGACAGTGAAGAAAGAAAATGTTCGTATATCAATACCTTTGGTTTTGAGTATTTTTCTTGCGCTTGGAACCAGGCTTACATACATAGAAACTAGACTAGAGCCAACTGCGTGGACTACTAAAAGATACCCTAACACCAGATACCCCAAATACCCAGTGGCCTTATACTTGAGACTCTTACTATCGGAAGTCAAGTTTTTGTTACTTTCTAAGTCAGTGATAGGTTTCTCATTCGCTAAGGCTGAACAAGTAATCCTACCCAACTCCACTTCCTGGGAAATGTTTTTTGAGGTCAAGCTGCAGTCTGATTGGAGGCCCCTATTGCTAATAGAATTTACAATGTCCCCATCGAAACTTGGACGTTTTTCAAACCTGAACCTCCCCAACAGAAGTCCAAGCATGGAAGTGAAGACCTCCCCACCTACCAGCATCAGAATAGTTATAATAATAAGTTGGGTATTGGAAAAAACTTCCATTTCTACAGTCGACATGCTTGAAACCGTTGTTGCTGACACAGAAGTGAAGAACACGTCTATGTTGTTAGGACTAACTGAGCCGGATTTTGGATTTGACATTTTCAATGCCCCGAAGCCAACCAAAGACACGACTATGAAATAAGCAAGCTGAACCCAGAAAGGGTTCACTCTAAAGACCAAGAAACGGAAACAAGTGGATATCAAACCACGATAGGATTGGTTGAAGCATGATAGTTTGGAGCGTGAATTGCTACTAAAATGCTCCAATTTTCTACCGAAACAGATAATAGTGTTACTCATCTTTATTACAAAGAAAGCTGTATGATAACATATTGACCTTTGAGTAGTAGGGGTTTATATACAGAGGGGGAGAGAGGAGCTCTTGTCCAACTTAGTGGGATTTCCTAAAAAATAAAAAATAAAAAAACCTTGGTGGTACTCTCAAAGAGAAATAAATAAAAAAACTTAGTGGGATTTCCCTGCACATGTGACAAATCAACTTAACTATATATAATTGGTTAAATGTTTTAAATAATCCCTGTAAGTTCTTTCAGATTCATTCACTATAGTCTGAACAATTTTAATCCTTGTATTAATTGAAAATCCTTTAAGAACTTTCACCGTTTGTATCGTTAAACAATATGACATGGCATTATTTGTAATTAAGTGGCTTTAGAGTGTCATGTACTCTGTACAGGTCGGTATTTATGATTGCCACGTAGTATTATCACCCAAAACAGGGAAGAAAATGAAGAAAAGAGGGTTATATTATATGAAATGAAAAGAATGTTTCGTCCATGCTTCCTTGATTTCAGCGAATATTCCCCTAAACCCATACTTCGGCTTTTCTTCAATTCCTTTTTGTGTTGAAATTTTCTTCTTTCATTGCTATGATAATTTCCTATCCTTTAGATGTTTTGGGTCAGCTTCAAGCAACGAACCTCCAACACAATTTCATTTTCTTTTCTTTACTGTTTCCCTGCCCAGAAGTATTAGGATGAGGGTTTTCATTTTTTTTTTATTTTTGGTTGAAATACGTTGCAATAATACATGCTTAGGTGTACAAGCCATGTCAAACACCTTAAATCCTCTATTTAAAAATAGTGCCATGTTAGGTTATTTAACGTCTTTAGTTTAGGATTGAAATTTTGATTGTTGAATAGCAGAGGGACTAAATATGTTGAAATTATAGTAAAGTGATCAAATTCACAAGAAATATAATAGTATAGGGACTGCTTACAGAATTTAACCTTTTTCTTTCGGTGACCTTAATGAAATTCAAATGCTTTTAATTTGGTTTTATTATTCTAATAATATGGCCAGCATTTTATGCAGGAGCAACGGTTATAATAAATTATATTATCTACACTAACGAGTAGAATATAACCATTTGATTAAAAATCAATTTAATAAATATTACCTCCAATTTCATAAGCATTGATGTATGTCTTTTTTTTTAAATAATAATAATAAAAGCCAACCGTATAATATCACTTTTTATTTATTATTCTGACTAGGGGCACTGCGCCATGGAACTAGAGGCTGCCCCAAAAAACTAAATACTAAATTCACTCCATATGGTATTTAAAAATGTTGTTTTATTTTTATTAAAAATTCATGTATATATTTTTAATTTAAAAACATGTTGGATGAGTAAAGATATTTGTTTTCTATAATTTACAATATATATAAAAGTACGAGTTTAAAAAAAAATTTGAATCGATAAGAATATCTTTAATTTTATTTTAATTACTAATATGACACTAAATACATAAGTTTTATTAATAATAGAGATTTTATTCATTTTAACTATACAATTAATAAATAAGAACAAATATGAATTTATTGTGAGCAGAGAAAAAAAAACATCCCCTCACTCTACCCTAAACTCTCTATGTGGCTATCGCCCTCCCTCCCTAACTTTATGGAACGATTGGGAGGACTAGCCACTAAGAACTAACAACAGCAGTAATGTTCGGGTGTTATAGCCAATAGCCCCCTCACTCGTGTGAACACTAGCATGTTCACATTAGAGCTGATTTTCATAGTTGGAACCAGTCCTGATATCTCAAATTCAAACGTGGCTAGGGTTACGAAAAGGTTAGAAAAAGAACAAAATTTCCATCTTGTTCAGATGATCCCACAGTGGATGGAGACGGTAGGAAGGTGCCGGAGGGTTCCTTGCCAAAGGCGAGTTATAAGCACACTATAATGGGTTCAGGTTCAAACAAGCCTTTGCGGATGGCTGATGATTTTGGAATTTAGGAAGGAGATGTGTGGACAGAACTGGTAGACGGGATCCCTTCGGTTCCATTTTTTGACAGGGTTAAGGATTTTATTGAGAGAAAAATGGAAAAAATAATTATTATTAAGCTTTTGGGTAGGAAAATTGCCTTCAATGCACTGCTAAATAGGATCACAATACTGTAGAAAACAAACAGTCCATTCCAATTAATGGATTTGGAAAATGATTATTATCTGGTTCGATTTAGTGAAGAGGATGACTATAATAAGGTGCTAACAAATGGACCTTGGGTGATATTTGGTCAGTATCTGACGATTCGTCCTTGGACACCAGATTTTTCGACGACTCAGGATGAGGTGGGAATCCAAGTGGTATGGGTCTGGTTGTCGGGACTTTCTAAAAGTTACTATTCACCTTGTATTCTCAAAGCTATTGGACAAGCGGTTAGTTCGAGGGTTATGATTGATGAAAATACTGATAGTGTGAAATAGGGAAGGTTCGTTAGAATAGCCATTTGTGTTGATCTAAGAAAGCCATTGATCTCTAAAGTTAGGATTAATGGTCATCTTCAGAGGGTTGAATACGAGTCATTACCCCATGTCTGTTTCAAATCTTGCTCTATGGACATGGGTCTGATTTATGCCAGAAAGGTTGTGCCTATTTTCCAATGGAAGATGATCCCGTCAATATGGCAATGCCGGAAAAACTTGGTTGTCAAGATCTAAATCGGCGAGTTGAAGAGGAGGACTACGGACTGTGGATGTTAGTTGAATGTCGGAAATGGTGCACTGGCAGAAGCTTGGGGGTTAAGGTAAATGACATTCAAGGTAGAAAAAATGGTGGATCCAGATTTGAGGCTCTGGATGGGAATTAAGGCAGATCTGAGGAGGTTGGTTTAAACATGGAAAGTGAACCCGCCATTGGTAAAGAAATATCTAACGGTAAAGAATTCTCTAATGGTACTGATAAGGGGAAAACCCCAAAAATAAGTCCTACTTAGTTACGAAACGGGTTAAAACCTAAAGGTAAGGGAGTTTTAATTGGTTCTGTAACAACTCGTTTTTCAGTGGTATCAGAAACAGTAGTTTTGGGGCCCCTAAATCTGACGAGTAAGTTTGTAAATATTATTATTTAATATTTACAAGTCAAATGTGATTTTAAAAAGGTTTTTGATATGATAATTTATGCTATTTGAATGATTAATTAAGTTCAAGTGGTAAGACCCTAAGGTCAAGTGGTTTTAGAAAATGAGGTATCGGGACCTCATTTCTATAAATTGAGCCATAAACATTTTTATAAAAATTTAAAGAGTGTAATTAAGATGATATTGAAGTTTGGTTGAAAAATTTTAACGTTTCGATAGTTAATTAATTACAAAGGACTAAATCGTAAAAGATGTAAAATTTGATCACTATTTAATTTGAGTGATTAAATAGTTAATTGAATATAGGAAAAGGGACTTAAATGGTAATTAGACCATTTAAGGAGTCAGTAGACAATTATGGGCATGAAATTGGTTTTTTATTTATTTATTAACTAAGGTTAAAATGGTAATTTGGTATATTAAAATAAAATAAAATAAAAACAAAAGGCTAATTTGTTATCATCTTTTTTGTTTTCTTCTTCAACACTGAATACCCATGGATTTTGAGATGAAGCTTTCGGCCATGGACAAATTTTTTTGCATAGTATGGGATTTTGGCTCCATTTTTTTAAATAATTTTTATGGTTTTGAGATCGTTGCAACTAGATCCAGCTAGCCCGTACCTTCGATTTTAAAATTGTTAAAGATTTTGAATGTTGCCATTGATGAACCTTGTGATTTTAGATGTTAAATGATGAATTTGAAATATTAGTTGGTATTTAAAAATATTTTATTAAGTGATTTTTGATGAATTTATCGATTATGGACTAAATTGTTGAAATAGTAAAAATACAAGGATTTGATGTGAATTTTTTGCAATAATGGGTTTTTTGGATTCCATAAGTATTCGGATAGACTCAATTTTGGGTAAAAATGATTAATTTGCATGTTTTAGGCTCAGGGACTAAATTGAATAAAAGTAAAACTTTAGGGGCAATTTTGTAAAATGTCAAAAATGACTAAATTGCATAAAATATATTGTTTTACTGTATAAATTAATAGATTGAATGAAATTATTAATTTAGATCAAGATCAGGTACAAAATAGAGAAGAATGAAAAATTACCAAAATGTCCCTGTACTTTTTCATTTTTGCAATTTAGCCAGGTAAGTTTGTATGAACTATATTATGTATAATGTTGATTAAATTTAATGTTAATATATGATTTTATTGGAAATGAATCAATATATATATGTTATTATACAATTTATCATGTTTTGAGATAACGTAAATCCAACGACGTACGACGATTATCGAGCCCCGTTTGAACCTTAGGAATTCATAGGATACAAATGACATGTCATTAGGGTTTACATGTTTCAGGTGCTGGTCTTGAATGTCCTATTGGTGGCTGAGATCCAACATATGTTGCGGATACTTCACGGCTTGTGTGAGCAGCACTGTGTAGTTACATTCTGACCCATAGCTCGTGTGAGCAAGCCCATTTCATAGCTCGTGTGAGCATACTTATTCATAACTCGTGTGAGCATATATGTAAAGGAATTGATGGACTACGATTATATGTTTAGCACACTTCGTGTGAGATATCCTGCGTATCCAATGGTATTCTATTCGGTTCAACGGACAAGAATTTATAAGGATATGGTAAGTGATCTATATGAACCAAGACATGTATGTATGAAAAACTTTGAAATGGTGAGCTACATGGGAAAATATGTTATGTTGAAATGGATGACAAATCCAAATGAATCATGTTTAAGTATAATGACTATCCATGTTAAATTACCTATGAATTATGCTCAAGTATAATGGTTATCCATGTCAAATTCATATGAATCATATTTAAATGAACTAACATGTGTTGTTGATGTGCTTAGGCTTATTCCAAGCTTGTGGATATGATTGATGTTTATGATTATACTTGTACTATGCATATCAAACGGGTAAGAAAAAGGGAATGATACGGTAAGTACGTAATTGGGATGTATTATGATGTTATAAAAAGGCTTAATGAGATAAATGATGTATTCATATGTGAGTAAATTGCTTATGCTTTGAATGAATCTATCTATGCCATGGATAAATACATTGAATTGAGAATTAATAATATTGTTTAGGCTTATGATAAGCATTGGGAATGAAAATGAAAGTAAGTGAATAGAAAGATATATAAGCTCATAAAAAGATTGATGGTAATACATTACGTCCCATAACATCCTTTCATGTTATGAATTATAAATGTATGTGACATTAATGAATTTACTCATTTGTGAGCCGATGATTATAGTTTGATAAATCTTGAGGCATTGGTATAGATTTATTTTTAACTTATAATTTCATTATTGAAATGTAATATTATGCTTAAAGTTTATACGAGCTTACTAAGTATACATTACTTACGTAGTTATTTTTCTTTACCTTACAGATTATCGAAAGCTCGATCGGGTTGGAAGCTAGTCAGAGATCCATCACACTATCCATTGATTTTATTAGTAGATTTTAATGCTTTGGTCGTGGTTATAATGGCTTGTATAAGTGGAATATGTCTATTGTTTAGTTGATGATAATGGTATGTAATGTTACTATGAAATTGAGAAACTTATGTTATTTTGATGCCTTGATGGTTGGCGTGCTTTTGGCACTTTGATGTTTAATGGTTGGTGTGTATAAGATCAAATTGATGCATGGTTTTATGGCCAAAGTGGTAAGAGTTGGCATGTTTGCAAAGTGATCATTTAGGGCATGTTTTGATATGAAATTTAGTTAAGCATGTTTGTTTGAATTATGACCATTTGGACATAATTTGGTATGTATATATGTTAGTTGTTGGAACCATTTGGAAATGGCTAGAATGATGACATTTAAATAGTTTTGATGCATGTGAGAAGTGTTATAATAGTAAGGTCATTTTGATATGTTTGATATAGAAACAAATTAATTGATAAATGGTTAAATATGCACATGTATAGGTATTTTATGATTGATGATATGTTGGCATTTTGGTGCATTCATGGTTGATGTTAGAACGGTTAAGGTGATGTGTAACACCCCTAACCCGTAACCGTCGCTGAAAATAGGGTTACAAGGTATTACCGAACCAAATTCAAATTTGAATAATCATATATATACACATGTTCAACCTACTAAACCAACCAAGTCTTAAATCAAAAAGGTAATATCAACCTATTACAAGTCATTTCATATCATGCATCGAACAAATTCGTAAACACATAACTCATAATTAAAAATTATGCAGAATATTTCAAACACCACTTTTGGTCATACCTCATTTCGCCTACTTGACTAACAAATCAATTACAAACAACAATGACACAAATGTGTATATAAAACTCATATTTAAAATTTTACCTATTTTACATGTAATCATTATATTTTAACATATGTACCGATATCAACCCTTATAAATACAAACAAATAAAAAAATTAGGCTAAATATGCCATAAGCAATTGTATAATTTCATAGTATATTCACTTATTATTATTCATACACTCAAAACTACTTATCAAATTGCATACAAATATTTATTCATCAAATAAATAAAATAACTATTCATATGGCCAATTTCCCAAGCTTTATTCGAATACAATTAAGCTTAAATACTTATGCTTTAACCAATGTCAAATTCATCAATACTCAAACAATTCCATGCATAACATACCAAGACCGATCCTATATATATATATTTACTATGTATTATTTAGCCCTCAATGTTTCAAAGGTCATTTACAAGACCAATTCCATAAACAATGCTCATTATGCAATTTACCAATTTCAACTACTCTTTATTCATAGTAAATCAATATACAACTTTCACATAGTAAATTATAATTCAAATTCAATCTCAATTACCGAAAATTAAAATACTTCCATCCATGATTTCAAACATAGCTTATACTTATACTGTATCATATCAATCAACTTTACTTGTCTATCACAATCAATATTCATAATTATCAAAATTCAAAATCCTCCAAAGCATAACATCGCTTATATTAGTCTCAACCATTTAAGAAACATAGTCAAATCATCAACCATAATATTTAATCAAAGCAGGAAATCATTCATGTCAAAATAAACAAGCCATTTTTGCATGGCTTATTATATATATACACTTCATTCAAAATATATTTAAAAGGGGTAGTATAGCCTATACATGCCATAGATTTTAAATTTAACTTTTATAGGTACCGATGGATGGACGATAGTGTGATTGACTACGTTGACGATCTCCGAGCCTGTAACTAGCATCCAAAATCTATAAAACTGAAGGAAAAATATGTACATAATAAGCTATTAAACAATTCAATGACGTTAAAAATTCAATAACAAGCCGAATAATGCAATCATATTCATATTTACACATTCGAGCTTGCAAATCTTATATATATCAATATATAACTATGAACCAATTTCAGCTTGGCCGAATATACATTAAGTAATAACATAGTTATTTTTTTCGTATTCAAATCATATACCACTCTTTACCGAATGTACTCATTCATATATAAATGCATATAAAACATAGTTATGACTTCACACATATACTTACCCTTTGGCCGAATATATATAGGCTTTTTACACATACACATACTTTTGTATCCCAATTGACATAACCAACTAAATTTGATAGCATATATTAATTAAATATTACATACTTATACCATCATATACATATGTGTCACATTTATCATTCATCGGATCAGTACAATTTGTACTAAATAATTTATCGAAGCATTAATAAAGTTGCACCATTAGTGCTCTTCTCTCACTTAACCAAATTAATCTCAGTTTCGCACACTTAGTGCCCGTTATTTAACATCATTATTTAATTTCGCACACTTAGTGCTCGTTATTCAACCTCATCATTTAATTCGCACATTTAGTGCTAATCATATAGCCGTAGCTATTTCATACTCGCACACTCAGTGCTAAATATCAACAAATCACCTTCACATCTATCCCTGCTTCTCAAACATATACACATTCGGCTACCACATATATATATTTTTCATATTTCATTTCAGCATATATAATTAATATTTATCTAAAATTTACAACGTCTATTTGCTTATAAACTTACCTTGGACAACGATAATCGAAACGGAACGATTAGTCAACGGCTTTAGTCTTCCCCCGATCCAAGTCCGATTTCTTTAATTCTTGATCTTAAATCAAGCTTCAAAGATGGCCGAATAGCTTGGTTGTTCTTCTTTTCTTTTCTTTTCTTAGTTTCGGTAAGATGATAATGAAATAAAAGATGATAGTGGCTTTTATTTGTTTAATTATAATATTATAATATAATATATATTATAACCTTTATAAATAATATAAAAACTATATATTATACACATAATGCCGTCCACTATCTTTTTAATGGTCAAATTGCAAAATAAAACCTCCATATTAAAAGAATAACCACTATTCAGCCCTTTTAAAAATAACCATTAAATTTTTATTTTACGCGATTTAATCCTTTTATTTAATCTGACACTCAAACGACGAAATTAAAGCACAAAATTTTCACACTAGTAAATTCACACATAATAAACACAGAAAATAATATTAAAATATTTTTTTTGACTCAGACTTGTAGTCCCAAAACCACTATGTTCGATTAGAGTCGAAATCGGGCTGTTACATGATGTATGTTTCAGTGACCATTTTGGTATGTTTGTATATGACTTTGGCATGTGGTCATGGTGGTAAGTTTTGTTAGAAAATTACATGAGAAATGTATGGTTGGTTAATGGCTAAAATTATGCAATGTGTAAGCATGTTTGGTGTTTGTGATTGAGGTGCCTTTGGACATATTGGTTGTATGGATAGATACCATATTGATTTAACTCCATTATGCATGTTTTAGGTACATTTTTGAATGCTTGAAATATGTACAAACGGTTTGTATGTGTGAGCATGATTAGGTTGAAGGAAATGACTTGAAAATGACCTATTTCCCCTCCACACGGCCTAAGACACGGGCATGCGTCTCAGCTGTGTATGACACACGGTCACGTGTAAGTTTTTTTTAGGTTGCATTTCGAGAGTTACACGGCCTAACACAAGGGCGTGTGGCTTGGACGTGTGAACCAAGTCAAAGAGTTATACGGTCAAGGACACGGCCATGTATTCCAACTTCGGATGCCTACACAGCCTGAGATACGGGCGTGTGTCTCAGCCGTGTGAGTCACACGGCTTGACCATACGGCTGTGTGACCCCTGTAGTATGAATTTTTCTATCTTTTTCCATGAAGTTCTAAATATTTTTGATTTAGTCCCGAATCATTTCTAAAGTATTTCTAAGGCCTCGGGGGCTCGAAAATGGGACGTTATGCAAGTGTGTGCATGGACTATGATATGACTTATGAAATGTTTAAGAACGGATGTTTTTATGTTAAAAGTTTTCGGTAATGTTCCATAACACTATTTTGACGATAGATACGGGTTAGGGGTGTTACAGGTTCTGTGCCTAAAGGGAGTTCTAATGTTCTCAAGCCTGTGAATAGTGGTAATGAACGGAAGCCTTTAGTTTTCAATGATGGGTCGATCATGGGCCATAGAGCTGGGGCAGGTGTTGTGGATCCTTTTTTCTTTTAGTTTAGTACAAATTTCTAGAGGTTTAGATAAAAAGAAAAATAAAGCTATCCAGCAGCTTCAGCTGAAAAAACATACACGAGGCATGGAGAAAAGCAGTTGAGCAGTATTTGTGAGAATGGCAGTGCGATTTTGAATGGTGAAGTTTCTGGTCAAAGGCCGATGGAGATGGGGAATTTTGAAAGGGTTCAACCTCCGAAGATTGTGATTGGACATCCAAGTTAGAATTTGGTTGAAATTGGAGAGGCAATAAAGGGGATTGTTGGGGTTATTGATCAGGAAATTAGGCTGGGGTGTTCATCAGGTGGGCTTTCTATGGCAAAGGAAGGAGTTGATGTGGAGGTAGCAGGTGCTTCTCAGGCAAATTGCTAACCTGATTTTTTTTTGGGTCTGTTCTTTAACCTTAATTTTTTTTTATGAAGATTAAAATGTGTTTCTGGAACTTCCAAGGTGTTTGCCATCCTAGATTTCATATTTTCGTAAGGTAGTATAATAGATAATTCTCTCCAAATTTATTGTCTGTTTGAAACGCGTATCAGTGGGTGTAGAGCTGATAGAATTCTTGGTAGGTTAGGATTTCAAAACTCTTTCAGATTGGAAGCCTTGGAGTTCTCGGGGGAATTTGTCTCCTTTGGAATGATTGTATTAATGTTGATCTCATTCAGGTTCACCATTAGGTCGTCCATATGAGGATTACACAGGGTTCTTCAGCCTTTCTTTGTTTTGTTGTTTATGCAAGTTCCTAGTTACAGAAAAGGCGTGATTTGTGGAGAGCGCTAGATGATTTTGCTTCTAATGTCTGTGAACCATGGATTCTAGTAGGTGATTTTAAGTTCATTTTAGATGGTCCGGAGAGACAAGATAGGGCAAGTAGAGAGGGCTTTAGTTGGGATTTGTTTAAAAGCTTCATCTTTAAATTTGGACACAAGGATATGGGATTTTTAGGGCCACATTTTACTTAGAACCGAGGGATGCTTTTCAAATACTTGATCGTACTATTTGTAATTTTTTGTGGGAGGTAGCTGCATCGAACCATTTTATAAGACATTTACATAGGTTAAAATTGGATCATCGGCCGATTTTGATTGCGCGTAGCCTTAGTTGTCCCAATGTTAATCGATGACCCTTTTGTTTCTTAGCTAGCTGGTTACTTCATTGAAAATTCAGGGATCTTATTTAGGAATATTAGAATCCAAATATTGAGGTGGGTTCGAACTTGGAGTTCTTGAAGTCCGTGCTACAAGATTGGAATAAAAATGTCTATGGGAATATTGTTGTTAGGAAGAAGGAACTAATTAGGGAACTGGAGCATATACAGAGAATCTTAGAGTTTCGATCTTCCCTACAGTTGTGCTCAAGAGAAACTGAAATTTGGAAGGAAATTGATATTGTACTTAAACATGAAGAAGTCCTTTGGTTTCAGAAATTTAGATCGGTTTGGTTGACAAATGGTGATAGAAACACCAAGTATTTTCACAGCCGTACGAGAGGTCGAAGAAAAGCCAATAGAATTGAGGGGCTAATAATAGGAGATGAAGGTTGGTGTTTTGATGATGACAAAATAAAACAACATGCTGTGAGTTTTTTTAAGACATTTATACGGCTAGTTCTAGGAATGCAGGATCCTTTCCTTGTTACGATATGTTTCTTTCTATTTCTTTGGATGACCGAGAACTTTTATCAATGAATGTGTCTCGTGAAGAAATTCACAAGGCGATTTTTAGTATGGCACCTTTGAATGCTCTTGGAATTGATGGGTTTCATGCAAAGTTCTACCAATCCCAATGGGACACAGTAGACGATTCTGTGTGTGATCTGATTTAGAAGGTTTTTCTAGGACAATGTCTTGATCTGAACATTAATAAGACGTTACTTGTGTTGACCCCGAAAATCCAAAATATTGAATACATATCTCAATTCCACCTGATAAGTTTATGTACGGTGTTGTACAAAATTATAACGAAGACTATTGTTCTCCGCCTTAGACCGATCATGTCTACTGTTCTCAGTCCAAACCTAACTAGTTTTATTGCAGAAAGGAACATTGCAGATAACATAATCATTACTCAATAGGCTATTCACATTATGAGATCCAAAAAAGGGCAGAAATGTTAGATGGCATTGAAAGTTGATTCAGAGAAAGCATATTACAGAGTTCGTTGGGATTTCTTGGAAGACACTATGGTGGATGTAGGTTTTCCATCTGTCATTATCCATTTAATAATGTCTTGTGTGACTTCATCATCTATGCAGGTCCTTTGGAATGGATCCATTTTTGATCAATTTTGTCCCACATGTGGATTGCGACAAGGAGACCCCATATCTCCTTACTTTTATGTTTTGTGTATGGAGTGGTTTGGTCACGTTATAAACAATGTTGTGGATAGGCATGTATAGACCCCTAATCCATTTTCGAGGCATGGGCCAAAAATTTCGTATCTCTTTTTTGTGGATGATTTAATTCTATTCTGTAAAGCTGATAGGGTTGATGTGGCAATTGTTAATGGTATTATTAATACTTTCTGTGGTTTCTCGAGTTGGAAGATCAATAGGAATAAAGCGCAGGCTTTCTTTTCTTTAAACACCCCCGGTGAGCTTGCTACTGCAATTTGTGAGGATCTTGAAGTTTCACGGGTTGATGATCTTGGGAAGTATCTTGGCATGTCTATATTTCATCAAATAGTGTTAAAGGGTACTTTTAATTTTGTTGTGGAAAAGGTTCGAAATAAAGTTAGTGGTTGGCAAGCACGTAATCTTTCTTTAGCAGGAAGAATTACGTTCAGTAGTTTTAGCCATTCCAAATTACTTTATGAGTACGGTTAGGCTTCCTGTTTCAATTTGTGGCAAAATTGAAAAACTTGCAAGAGAGTTTATTTGGGGTTCAAGCGCAGAAAAAAGTAAACCTTCCCTATTGAATTGTTCAGATCGTTGTAAGCCAACAGAATTTGGTGGCCTTAGAATCTGAAATTTAGCAAATCAAAATAGAGTTTCTCTTCTTAAATTGGGTTTCGACGTTGTAGCTAACCCGGGCAAATTGTGGGTGCGTGTTTTGAGAAACAAATATAACGTTCATGGGATTTTGCCACATACAATTTGAAGAAGTGGATGCTCTTTTATTTGGAAATCTATCATGAAAGTTTGGCCTGATTTCATTGTTAATATTTAATGGTTGATAGGTGATGGTCACGTGGTTAATTTCTAGAACGATTTTTGGCTGAAACTCGTTGGGCTCTTAAGGAGTTGTTTGAGGGACTTGGCGTTCCTGATGAAACTTTGAGGGTCTGTGATATGACAAATGATTTGGGTAGATGGGATTGGGCTCGTATTTCATCAGTTTTGCCTGACTGTGTACTCAACCATATCGCAGTTGTGCTTCTGCCTTGTTCAAATGCAGGTACTGACCAGTTATCATGGAATTGGTCGACAAATGGTCTTTTTTCCTCAATTGCTACTTACAAGAATTTGATAACTCATTGTACTATTAATTCCTCAACTAATTGGAAGTTGATTTGGAATTGTAAAGCTCCTCAAAGAGTTCGTGTATTCCTATGGCTTCTGTGGCAAGATAGGATTCTGGCAGATAGGAACCGGGTTCACTGTCATATGTTTGATGATGGTCATTGTGTTCGATGTAGGCAGCCTTTGGAGACTTCCAATTCTGTTAGTAATACTTTCTTCTCAACAAACTCGCACTTATGGTTAACCAAAAAGTTGGATTCCCATGAAGTGTTGTCAGCGAATGGAAAGAATTGGTCAACCCAGTTTGCAATCCTATGCTGGTTACTATGGAAATGCCCGAACAACTTCATTTTTAATAATAGCCATAGTAATGTTGATGTTATTGTTGATACAAGTCTAATCTAGACCAAGAGCTTTGTTAATTCAAAATCAAGTGAGATACATCGCATCGAAATGATTTTGGTTGATTATTGGAGGAAACCTAATATAGGTTGGATCAAATTGAATACAGTTGGAGCTTTTTTGGATAACAGTAACATGACGACGATTGTAGGAATGGGTTAATAAGTCAATAAAATCTTCTATAAAAGATTAATAGATAAAATCATGTCCATAATATTTTGTTTGTCTAATAAAATTTTTATTAGTTTGAACTACACAATTGAGATATTAATTATTAATATTATATATTATTTTAAATCAATTATCATTAATTAGTCTTACTATTCTATACCAATAGAAATTAAATAACATTCGACAAATGGAAGTTATTAGCATTCAACAAAGGAAGGTTATTAGAATTGGTAAGTTTGAAGTGTTTCCAAAATAATGAAATATTAAAGTAATGCTTATTTAATGAAAATTTCAAGTCAGGAGTTTGGAAAAACTTTTGAATCGACAAAAATACCCTTTAATGTTAATTTAATTACTAATATGATATTAGATATACAAGCTTTTATAATAATAGAGTTTTTATTCATTTTAATTATAAAATTAATAATAATAGATAAAATATCCTAGAAAATATTAATAAATAAAATTATATCAATAATATTTTTTATATAATAAAGTTTTTATAGTTTGAGCTACAAAATTGAGATATTAATTAATAATAAAAATATTATTTTAAATTAATTATCATTTAATTAGTGTTATAATTATATAGGAATTGAAATTAAAACTCACATTTTTTCACTTTCCGTGTCATAGTCTAATATGAATGCTTCACTTTCTATTTGTATGTTATTATTAATTTTAACTAATTTTCTAATTAGTATTATGATTATAATTTTATAAAAATCTTCAATGCTTCACTTTCTATTTGTATGTTGTTATTAATTTTAACTAATTTTCTAATTAGTATTATGATTATAATTTTATAAAAATCTTCAATTTGTTATTATTGTTTAAGTAATTTGTAACTCCAAAACAATTAATTGTATCAAAAGTCAAATGTTGATTGAAGAGGATGATGATAAATTGAAGAAGAAAATCAAGATAGAATATGGTGATGAAAAGAATGGACTGAAGTAGAAGATTAACACAAAAAATTTAAACATATTTGTTATATTGTTAGTATTTATTTTTAAGTTAGATTCCATTTAATTTTTTAAGTTCGATGTTTAATTTATTCAATTTTTAATTTTTCATAACACAATTATATTATTAATCTCAATAATTGTTTCATTTATGAAAATAAACTATTGGAAAAATAGAAATTATATTATGGTTTGTAAAGTTTAGTTTGATCATTTATTATACAATTTGAAATTTTTTAATTAAAAACATTGTTATTTTGTTTTAAATTAGAAAAAAATAAAATACTAAAATGGTTTTTAATACTAAAATTAAAAAAATGAAATTAATATTTTAACATTAATACATTTAAATATAAATTTTATATTAAATAATAAAAATATAATTGTGTAATTTTAATACATTAAAATCATAATTGATTTTACCTATCATTAGTATGTATATAAAAATTAAATCAGATTCTAATCTCATTTCTCAACATACTTTTTAATTTTTGAAATTTAATTTTTAAGATATTTGCATAAAATTTCAAAATAGAGTTCTTTCACTTTTATTCAAACTCATAATAAATATTGTGTGGAGTATGCCTCTCATTTCGATCAAATATAGGCACAAACAGAGACCGACATCACGACGAGGTGCCATGCGATGTCACGACGACAAAAACAAGGGAGAAACAGAAACAATATTGTGAAGACACGATAGGGGATGTCGCAATGTGGCGACGTTTCATGCAATTTTCTCGATTTTTTTTCTAGTTAAACTCTGATTATTTTTCCTAGTCAAACTCTTATTAATGTAGGTTACTTTAAGAACATTTGACCTATGAAATTAGCCTATAAATAGGTCTTCTACAAACCTAGAAAGATTAATCCATAACACATATAAGTATTAGCTTCTACAAGTTTTTAGGAAATTTTGAGTTAGAGTTTTGAGGGTTTTTATTTTCGGGTTTTGGTTTTTATCTCCCTATTTGTAGTCTTTGTTTCTGCCAGTTAAGTAAAATTATCTTTGCCTATGATTTTTTATCATCTTTTGAGGAGTTTTTCCACTTAAATATTTGTGTGCCCTATTTATTCAAATTTACTTTTTCTTTTATTCATTCTTGTTTGTTGCTTACACGAGTTTATCCCCAATAAACTAGTATAAGAGCTTGGTTCGTTTTTGTATTCAACCCATTCAGAGACGGCATCAACAAGGTTCGACATTGAGAGGTTCAATGACATCATAAATTTCAATCTGTGGCAAGCTCAGATGATGACAAATTCTAGTTCAAAATGACTTGAAAAAGGACGTTATCAGGAAAAAAAACTTGATAATCTAGATAGGTTAGAATGTAAAGAGCTTGACGAGAAGGCCTTGTCTGCAATTCAGTTGTGTATTTCAGGAGGTGCTGATAGAGAAAACGACATCTGCCTTGTGGAAAAGGATAGAAACCCTTTATGTGACAAAGTCTCTAGCTAATTAATTAGTGTTGAGATAGCGGCTATACATGTTCCGTATGGACGAAGGTGAACACCTTAGAGGTCACGTTAGTCAATTTATTACTCTTTTGAATTATTTAAAGAGTGTTGAGGTTTAGATTGATGATGAAGATAAAACTATGCTATTATTTTGGTCTTTACCCCTTTCATACAAGTCTTTTAGGGAGACCCTGATTTATGGTAAAGATAAACTCTCATTTAAGGATGTGAAGGGTCACTTGTTGAGCAAAGAAAAATTCAACAATGAGTTTGATTCAGGTAGCAAGCCAGATAGGCAAGCCTCTATTTTGATAGCATCAAGGAATCGAGGCAAAAGATGTCGCTACTGTAAGAAGCTAAGTCACATTAAGGTAGATTGTTACAAACTACAAAATAAGAGGGCTGCTGAAAGCAACGAAAAAGAACTAATTGATGCTAATCTAGCCGACGACAAGGGTGATGATTGGTTATTGGTGTCTATGATTGAAAGGTCTAAGTTTACGTCCAAGTGGATCCTGCATTCGGGGTGTTTTTTCTACATGTGTCCCAATAGAGACTAGTTCTCCACATACAGTTTAGTTGAAGATGGAGTTGTATGTATGGGGAATGGCTAGTCTAGTAAGACAATCGGTGAAGGTATTGTTTAGATCAGGATGCATGATGGAACAATCAAGACACTGTCAGATGTCATGCATGTACCTAATTTAAGGAAGAATCTCATCTCCTTAACTATATTAAACTCGAAGGGTTGTAAAATTAACATCGAGTCAAGCAACAATAAAATTTTTTGTAGGGCTCTTGTTCTCATGAAAGGTTGAAATACTGGCAGTTTATAAGTTCTTCAAGGCTCAACGATGACTAGTAAAAAAGCAAGCCCCTCATCTATTAAGGAGTTGGAGTCGACTTGTTTAGAGCAAAGGCAATTTGGTCATAGGAGGGAAAAAGGTATGACCGATTTGAATAAGAGAAGTTCTCTTTTGGGTGTAGGATTTGGAAAGAAAGAGCACCATGTTTGTGGAAAACATGCCTAAGTCAATTTTGACTTGACAGTACACAAGTCAAAGACTAGAAGTCTTCTAGTTTTAAAGTTCAAGCATGGCTTGGATTCAATTAATATCACGCCTCATATCTTGATTCAAATTCTATTAATTCATGAACAAGGAACTAATCTAGCATAGTGGTTAAGAGCATCATGAATATCCCCTAGGTACTATGTTCAATTCCCCACTCCCTCATATATATATTTTTAATTTTTGGTATTAAAATTTTTGGTCAACACCCCTTTGGCCGTCCCCCTAAGTTGCCATTTAGGAAAGATTCATGCCTTCATTAGTTTGCTCCCCTTTCATTCTTTAGACCACTTTTTGCTCCCATTGTTCCTCACCTTCTTTTACTTCCCCTTAAGCTAATCATTTCCATTTTTTTCGTTCCCTCTTTGGCCTTGTCATCCAATGCACCGAGACAAACAAAAATATTTTTTTTCTCTTCTCATCCATTCTCTCCTCTCAATTCTCTTATCCTCCCTTTTTAGCCACCATTTTCCACTTTTTTGCCACCAAATCTGTAACACCCAGACTTGGCCGGTCTTGAGTCTAGGTGAATAGCTTGAAGGAAATCTGATTGGCATGATCCTATCCATCCAATTTATATTCCCGGCGCACTCATAGGGCGCTTAGGTAATGATAATATTTAAAGCAAGTGATATTCTCTGAGTGGTGTGAGTATATGTGTAGAAGGATAGATTGGTAGAGATATCAAGGGTTCTTAGGAATGTTGCCAAAATTATGGTACGCCTAATTTGTCTAGCTAATGTGTAAGTTACATACCAATGAGATAGTTTGGAATGAAAAATGGGTCTAGTCAAAGATATGAAAAGATTTTTGGATTCTTATATACATTACTCCACAGCTGCAAGCCACTAATAAGAGCAGTTCTAAAAATTAGTGACACATGTTGACTCCATTAAGAGGAAATGGGTTATATATATAGGATTTTATATGTGGGAAGAGTTATCTTCTTCCTTCTTATGAAAACACCATAGCTGACTTACTAAGAGAAAATTGAGGATTTGTCCTGATAAGCTAAATTAAGGATAGAGGTTCTTGTCGATAATGTTGTAAGCTGTGGTAAGTATCTTAGAGTTTCATATAACCCTTGAGAGAGTAAGTCTGTGAGAATAAGGAAGTGAAGAAGTAAAGTCATTGCATAGTGGTTATTTGGGTCTTTAATGATGATAAAGGTAGTACGATTAGGTTTTTAATAACTATCTTATATTGTCTAAGCAGTGGACGTTACAGTTTCTAGACTTGATGTCAGGATCTGGAGATTAAGTTGTTGTCCATGGTTGATAGGTGAGCCCCTAGACTGACTCTTGCATGTGTGTTATACATTTTAGAAACTCCCATGAAAAAAATAAAACTATGAAATATCGATGGGAAAAATATGATTCATGAACTTGTGTGTATGGGTTGCATGAAGTCTGATGGTCCAAGTCTGAAATATGTGTCTTGCAGTCAAAGGATGCTTGCGCCTAAATAATTATGATGTGTATGTGTGTTTGATAAGCATGAAAATGTCTATTATGAGTGAGTCAATGTATGATGAGTTTGTGTCTGTCTCTAGAGTCGTCTAAAGGGGTCCTTCAAGACTATAAACTTGAATCTCTAAAAGAAAAAGTCTATGGCCATAGCCATGGCACTAAATGACTATATCGTGTAAGACCATGGCTGAGCTATGGCATCATATGGTAAATTTAAAGGAAGATTATTAACAAACGTGGTTCTTTGTGTGTCCTAGATTATGAGCCACAAACCTCACGAAATTTAAGTCTAGGCAAATCTCTATCGTCTAAAACACCAGTGAAGAAAGCCTCTGTGGCAATCTCTTTCAAAGGAAGCCTTTATGGTAATATTTGTTTAAGGGCACCTTCGTGGCTATCTTTGAAAGGGAAACACCTTTGTGGAGTATTCTATAGAAGGGCCTCTATGGCTATTATAAGAAAGGAACGCCCTTGTGGCGGGTTTTGAAAGAATGATATGTCTGGTTAACACTGAAGAAATAATTGGATAAAGAACTCTGAAGTAAAGGTTCCATCTAAAATATTATGGCACATATCGTGAAGTCTGAAGAATGGCTTTCGTGATGGCTATTTGAAAGGAATGCCTTGATGGCTGGCCCTGAATGAAAAAAAAAGAAAACCTTGGCTAACTCTGAAAGTGTAGTGTAATGCCTAACTTTCGCCCGGCCCTTAATAAATAAAAGTCCAGTTTTTTTTTACAAGTCCAAAACCAGATAAGGTGGACCAAAATACATGGCCCAAACTGAAATAAAACAGGCCCAAATACAATGGCCCGAAAAAATTAGAAACCCTAGGGTTTCTAGGTCATCTGCGCCGCAACCACCAAGCTCGTTTGCGCCGTAGCCGAATCTTCACCTGCAAACACAAGAAAGGAAAGAAAAATCAAATCGAATCAAGATCAAATCAAGCAAATTTCTTGTTTCTATTGTTGCATTTTCATTCGGCTATATAAAGCCATAGACAATACTGTAAAAGGGGCCGGGATTTTCGAAATAAAAAAAAACAAACTACTACTTACGCAATATCAAAAGCAAAGATTGAAGCAAAGGTTGATACTTGTAATTTCTATTTATTTTTCTACTGTTACATGTATTTTTTATTTATGTACGAATAAAATAGATAAGGGAATGAAGGAAACAACCTGCGTTCGGAGCCTAAACCGTCGTGTGCCTCTGAGGTAACCGTCTCCGAGGAAAGACGGTCAGAAACCGAAAGGTTTCTCGAGTTTTTGAGGCGTCTCTGCCTTTATTTTGAAAGTTTTAAGCCCAGATTTGGGCAAAGGGGGTCGAAAAGGCTAAAAGGAGGATTTTTTCCCTTTTTCGGCCACCGCAGACGGTGGTGCCGGTGCTGGAGAACGGCGGCCGGTGCAGTGACCGGTGATCGTCCGATGACCGACCGATGGTCGGAGGACTGAAGGGCTGAGAGGTTTTTTTTGAAAGATTTGATTTTTTTTTAAAAATGGGTTTTGAAATGAAATTTGGTTTTAATTTTGGCTTAAATAGCCAATTGAAAACGGCGCCGTTTTGAGGGGAGGATCCGCGCGTTGACCCGACCCGGACCCAAGATCCGCGTGTTTTTATACGGAGGGGCAAATTGCGCTTTTAGCCCATCCGTCTTTAAATATCTTTATAATTAGGTTTTTTTATTTTTTTTAAAATTCCCCCTTTAATTTGTTTTAATTTCAATTTAACCCTTCTTGAACGACACCGTTTTAGAGAAGAAGGGAAAATTTCCCTTTCAGCCCCTCTATGTAATTCGCGTATTCATTTTAGTCCTCCAGACTTTATTTATTTGCGAAATTACCCCATATTTTTTATTTGTAATCCAATTTAGTCCTTTTTTTCATATTTTCTTCAAAAATCAATATTTTTTTCTTTTTTTTGATAATGCAATTGTTTTTATCTTATCTTATAATTCTTATATGTAATTATTATTATATTGTATATATGTTTTTAAAAAACATGTAGTTATGCCCTTTTTTAAATTATTTTTTTTCGCATACTTATATATACTTGTTTTATTTATTTAATTATCTTTGATATTATTTATTTCAAACCTATGTATTTTTATGTGTACTTGTATGTATTTCTTGTTATTTATTTTAATTATTCGCTTATTAATTTATGTTTGCATATTTTCTGCTCATTTATTTTATATCTTTTGCATGTCATTATTTATATTCATTTGTTTGTATTATTTCCATGCTATTATTGTACTTGTTATCATTGTTATTATGACATTTGTGCATATAAAATAATGTTACATCATTTAAAAAAAACTCAAATTTAAAAATATAATTTTCAAAATTGAGATAATACTCGTATTTAGGATTGCTCAAGGAAATTGAGCCCTAACGTATTGGGTTCTGATTTTTTTGAAAATCTAACAATCGAGGATTGCTCTTTAAACCAACTAAAAACTCATTATTGGGAATTCAACACGTTGTGTCCTAACGTATTGGATATGACGCATTAATTTCTCGAAATCAAGATTTTTTAAAAATTATAAAGGAAATATTCCGAGTTTAGGATTTTAAAGGAATTGTGCCCTAACGTATTGGGTGTGATTTCATAAATCTTGGATAAGTGGATGTTCTTTTAAAGTAAAGGAAATATTCCGAGTTTGAGATTCTAGAGGAATCGTGCCCTAACGTATTGGGTGTGATTTCTTAAATCTTGGATAAGTGGATATTCTTTTAAAGTTTTATTGTACAAGTATTTTGGCCCAATTCATTTTTGGGGGAAAATTAGAGTGCTGTGCCCTAACACATTGGGTGTGGTATCTTCTTTCTCTGAAATAATAAGGGTCTTAATACGTAGCCTTTTAAGTTTTGCTAAGGATTACGTTTTTCCAAATTCTCGACCTTGAGACATTAATTAATTAACTAGGTACCAATTTTTTGGGCGTTACGAGGGTGCTAATGCTTCCTCATACATAACTGACTCCCGAACCCGTTTTCTAAACTTGTAGACCAAAGCTGTTTTTTTAGGTGATCCAATCACACCCTAATAAAAGATTGGTGGTGACTCCCAATTTTCA
The DNA here is from genome assembly GCF_007990345.1 of Gossypium hirsutum. Taxonomy (NCBI): domain Eukaryota; kingdom Viridiplantae; phylum Streptophyta; class Magnoliopsida; order Malvales; family Malvaceae; genus Gossypium; species Gossypium hirsutum. The sequence goes on along the minus strand of NC_053444.1, from coordinate 16,249,490 downwards.
TTTTTTTAAGTCGACAACTAAATTTTTTGTTTAAAAAAAAAAAGGTTTCGACAGCTTGGCGACTCCACTGGGGATTTTTTTAAAAAAAAAAAAGAGAATCGAGCCACAAAGTTGATTAATTTTTGTCTTATGGTCGAGAAAATATTTTTTTAAAAAAAACTCATGACATCTTTTTGCATTCATTATCTTCTTGTTTAAATATTGTTTGCATTCTACATTTCATGAGTTGAACGTTTTTACCCTTTTAAGTGGGAGTGAGAAGCTATGCCTTCGTGAGGTTTTTACCTCCGTGTAGGGTAGTGGATTGCTTTCGGGATACATCCGTACCTATGTCTTCGTGAGATTTTCATCTTCGTGCAGCCATAGGGAAATGTATTCCCCTGAACTGAACTCTGTCCATATGAGCCTATAATGGGTGAGGATTGAGGAATTTGCTGGTTCGGGTACCTTTACTCTAGAAGCCAAACTTCATATAATGAACCTTAGGAATCCACCCTAGGTAGAGTCATACTAAACCCTAATAGATATCCAATTAGGGATCTTTACTATTTCTTAATTATATCTTGTGTTTCTATGTTATACTGACTTTTGGTGTTTTATTTGCATGACATGACATTTCATTTCATCATAAAAGGCGTCAATCCAAATTCAGTTGCTAGATAGAAGGCTTATCATAGAAAGCGAGTTTCTTGATAAAGTGGAGGACAATGCGGCTGTTCGAACTTGGTCTGAAACAACGCAGCAAGAAAAGGGTGATAGTTTGGCTGATGGGCATGTATCGGAGTTATGGGACTTTACGCATATCGGTGTAACTCAAAACAATTTGCAAGAATTGAAGGAAATCTGGGGTCAGTGGAGTGATGAGGTTAGACAGCTCTTTTATGATAATTATGGGGATCTGCCTTATTTGCTTGATGTGAAGGTAGACAAGCACTTGTTTCAAGCCCTCGCCCAATTCTGGAATCCTGCTTATAGTTGCTTTACGTTTGGGAAGGTCGATTTAGTTCCTACGATAGAGGAGTATATGGCTTTACTCCGTTGCTCAAAGTTTCAAGTGGATAGGGTCTATTCGAGAGCGGTAAATGTGCCAACCTTTTCCAAGAAGCTGATGAGTGTAACAGGAATGAGTGAGCAGTGGGTTGTCGCACGAATTAAACAAAAGAGTGATAGTAAGTGTGTTCCTTGGAAAGGCTTGAAAGATGCAATTCTCACACACCTAGATGTAAGGAAAAGGTTAGATGTCATTGCTTTAAGTGTATACGGTTTGGTTGTCTTCCCTAAAGCCTTGGGGTATATGGATGAAACAGTCACTGATTTATTCGACCGGCTCGATAAGAAAGTTACACCGATTCCAACAATTTTGGCAGAGACTTTCAGGTCATTGAGTGCATGCCGGAAGACGGGCGAAGGTAGATTTATTGGATGTGCACAGCTTTTACTCGCATAGTTTCACAGTCACTTTTGGAAGGTGGATAAAGTTTCGTATCGGGTTTTTTCTGAAAATTATTCACCACTAAAGGAGATAGTTGTTACGCCCAGGAGAGACGACATTTCGAAGGAGAAGTGGATAGCAATTCTTCAAAATCTTCGAGAGGAGGACATTGAGTGGAGAGCTCCTTAGTTACTTCCAGATGAGATCCTGTATAGGTGTAGTAGTTTTGATTGGGTTCCTTTGCTAGGGGTTTGGGGAGCTACTGGATATGCCCCATTATTGGTGCTAAGGCAGTATAGATCAATACAATTTATACCTGCAACCCAAGGGATAGCTGATTGTGAATTTTCGTACAAGGATGATGGTTATAGAAAGAAGATTCAAGAGATGGCTAGTGCATGGAAACAAACTCGCCGAATGAAGAGGCTAGCTGTGGGACCAATGACAACTCCTGAATATCATCAATGGTGGGCTAGAAGGATTAATGACTATACACCTAAGTTAAATCAGGAAGAAAGCCAGTCAATAGAAGAGCATTTGCGAGTCATTCCTCTGAGTTGGAAATCATAAGGCAAGATTTTGAGAGGAGAAATGCGGATTTGGAGAGAAAGATAGAGCAAATGGAGGCGAAAAAGATGAACTTAAGATTGGATATAGACGTTCAGAAACTTGAAAATGAGAAGTTAAAGAAAGAGAAAAAACAAGGCTGAGGAAGAGCTGGGTAGTCTGAAGACGGATTATAAAAAAATACGTTTGTCAATGAGAATTGCTGGGCTGGAAAAGGCTTCAGAACAATGGCGAGCAGAAATCCAAGAAGAAAAATAAAAAGCCGATAGATGGGAACAGAAATGTAAGGAGATGCAGAGACGAAATGAAGTCTTAGAAAAGAGTTTGTCAGAAAGCCAAAGGGAAAAAGGCGAACTAAAAGATAGGTTGGTTGTGTTGGAAGGATGTCTTCGTCAATATCGAAATCGAAATTTGGCAAAAGAGTTGAAAGCTAGCTTGAGCAAGATTGAAGAAATGAAGAAAAGAATTGAAGAGTTAGAGACGAAGTTGCAAAATTATGAGATCCAGATCAAGTATTTGAAAGCAAACGAAAGTCATAGTAATGAACAGCTTCACCATTTTCAGAGTCAAGTTAGAAGCAGAGATCATCTTATCGAGGAAGCTGTGGTCCAGATTCGAGAAGTAGCTGACCATATACAGACTTTAGCAGTACAGGCTGACATGCTGAGTGTGAAGTATGAATTAGAATCGGATCGGGGGCAAGAATTAGTTTTGTTACTTAGAAAGATTAGAGTTCTGGGTACTAGGGCAAAGTCCTATTTGTAATTCACTTTATGTAAAGGAATTTAATTTCTAGTAAAGTTTTCTTATATGGAATTGAATCAAAATTGACGCCTTTTTTGCATTCATTTCATGCATTGCATTCATATGCATTAATAAATACATTAAGGGATTCTAATTAATTTAAATCACTCCTCGCTAATCTGGAAACCAACCAACCTACCAAGCACCACTACGGTACTCGATCAAAAACCAAGGATATGGATAAAAGAATGGAAAGATTAGAACAAACCCAAAAGGAAATGCAGGAGCTACTTCAAAAGCAAATGAATGAGCAGCAAAAGATGATAGACAAAATGATGGAGTCTCAAGGGAGTATGATGGCTCAGTTAACTCAATGGTTCAACAAAGGAACTGATAAAGGAAAAGGCTCTGTGCTTAATATTGAAGAAGGAGACAATGAGAGACTTGTCTATCCTCCGGACTTTACACCCCAACAAGTTGAGATATACCAGCGTAGGTCCTCTGTTACCATTAATCCTCCGGGCGACGCTACAACGCAAATAAATTTCCAGGCGGGATCAGGCTCTAACCCCGGAGCCAACTTTGCTAATCCTGCTATTCCTGATTTCGATGAGACGGCTGGAAAGGAAAAAATGAATGATGAATTGCCAAAACAGCTAGAGGAAAAGTACAAATGGCTGGAAGAGAAATTTAGAGCGATGGAAAGTGCAGAAGGCTACTATGGAATGGATGCTAAAGAATTGAGTCTGGTTCTGGATTTAGTACTCCCTTACAAATTCAAAATGCTAGAGTTTGAGAAATATAATAGAACCAGTAGCCCCGAAGCTCATATTACCATGTTCTGCAGGCGAATGACCGATTACGTCAATAATGACCAACTCTTGATTCATTGCTTCCAGGATAGCCTCATAGGGGCAGCATCCAAGTGGTACAATCGATTGAACCGTACCCAGATTAATTTATGGAGAGATTTGGCACAGGCGTTCATAAAGCAGTACAGCCATGTGACTGACATGGTACCTGATAGGATCACTCTGTAGAATATGGAAAAGAAACCAGGAAAAAGCTTTAGGCAATATGCGCAGAGATGGAGGGAGGTTACCGTACAAGTTCAGCCGACTCTTTTAGAAAGAGAGATGACGATGCTTTTTGTCAACACATTGAAGGCACCATTTATTACACATATGTTAGGGAGTGCTACTAAGAGTTTTTCCGACATAGTTATGAATGGTGAGATGATAGAAAATGCTATCAGAAGTGGGAAAATAGATGCTGGAGAAAGTAGCAGAAGGGTGGCCTCGAAGAAGAAAGAGAACGAGGTTAACAACACGAGTTTATATTCGAAGAAAGTTACAGTGAATCAGCCGGGAAAAGTGGCTGTTAACCAGCAAGAATCATCAAAGCAGAGATCTGATACAAGATAAAATACAGAGAAAATTCAATTTACGCCAATTCCAATGACGTATAGGGAGCTATATCAGAATCTATTCAATGCACACGTGGTTGCCCCTTTCCACTTGAAACCACTGCAGCCACCATACCCCAAGTGGTACGATGCAAATGCAAATGCGGGAATTGAGGGGCATTCTATAGAACTTTGTACGACGTTCAAAAAGGTGGTGGAAAGACTTATAAGCTTGGGCGTGGTAAAATTAGATGATTCACCCAATACAGAAAATCCGTTACCTGATCATAACGGAGTGAACATGATAGGTGGGAGCATGGGTAGAAAGATCAAAGAAGACATATCAGAGGTGAAAATTACTTTGAGGTGGGTCTGGAAAAATATGGTGAAAAGGGGATTGATCATCCCGAGTTCAGAGAAACGTTTCGAAAGGGTGGAAAATTACTGTGAGTTCCATCACGAGGAGGGACATAAAATCTAGGAATGCGCAGAATTCAGAGCCTTGGTTCAAGACCTGATGGATAACAAAGAGACGAAATTTTATGAAGAAGTTAAGGAGGAGGGAAGCATTTGTACATCAGAGGCTTCGAAGGTTGCAAGAGTAGTGCAGCCTGTGGTCATTATCTCGCGACCCAAGAAGGATGAGGTGAGAACTCCAGCAATGCCAAGGATCATAATAAAGAAACCAGCAACCTTTCCTTACCAAGACAGCAAGAGGGTTCCATGGAACTACGAATGCAATACGACTGTCCCAGGAAAAGAAAATGCAAAGAGCCAGTGTGTGAGTGCCAATCCAGAATCTATGAAAGAGGAGCAAAAAGGGAAAGTAGTTGAGCCAGTGAAGGAGGAAGAAGCTGTGGAATTCCTCAAATTTTTAAAGCATAGTGAGTATAATGTCGTTGAGTAGTTGCATAAACAACCGGCCCGCATATCTGTACTGACCTTACTCTTGAATTCAGAAATACATCGAAATACGTTGATGAAGATGTTAAATGAGACCTATGTGTCCAAGGATATTTCTGTCAGTAAGCTAGATCGGTTGGTCAATAATATCAGTGCTGATAATTTCATATTTTTCAATGATGATGAAATACCTTCTGGGGGCATGGGATTTACCAAAGCTTTGCATATCACTACATGATGCAAGGGGCGTATTTTGCCAAGAGTACTGATTGACAATGGATCAGCTTTGAACGTATTGCCGTTATTCACACTTAACAGGCTACCCATAGACAGTTCGCACATGAAAACTTGTCAAAATGTAGTGAGGGCATTTGACGGTACAGAAAGGAAGGTCATGGGAAGAATTGAGGTACCCTTACTGATCGGTCTAACCGTTTATGAGGTAGATTTTATTGTGATGGACATCAAACCTTCCTATAATTTCTTATTAGGAAGACCATGGATACATTCGGCAGGGGCAGTACCGTCATCATTACATCAGATGTTGAAGTTAGTGTCAGATGGTCAGCTAGTGACAATAAAAGTCGAAGAGGATATAATAGCAGTTGTATCCAGTGAAACACCATATGTAGAAACCAATGACGAGTCGATAGAGTGCTCATTTCTATCTTTGGAGTTTGTAAATGCGACATTTGTTCCTGAAGGGAGCAAAATTTTGGTGCCAAAATTATCCAAAACTACAGAGATGGGTTTACAGTTGTTGATGGGAAAAGGGCTAGGGAGATATCTTCAAGGGAGAACTGAGGTTCCGGTGTTGAAAGAAAAGCAGGATAATTTTGGCTTAGGATACAAGCCAGATAGAGGACAGAGAAGGAAGGAGATAGAGAAAAGGCAGGAAAGAAGAAGGGCACGTTTAAATGGGGAAGAAGCTAAGTGGGAGCCAATGATAATTCTCCACATATCCAAAACTTTCGTATCTGGAGGAATTATTCATCAGGAGAGAAAGAAATCGGTTGAGGAGACGTTGGGAGATATGCACATTAATGCCATTCATGAGCTTGGGAATGAAGAGAGAAGTTGGCTGGACATTCGTCCTTATGAGCCTGGGAGTGTTCTAGACAATTGAACTGCGGAAGAAATACCTAAAGTCTTTAGAACTGTCTCAGAGTAATATTCAGAACAAACTTGTTGTTTTAGCCTAGAAATGACAAGAATTCTTTTGTGAAATAGGCTTATGTTTAAAAATCATTATTTTAATAAAATACATCTTTGCAATTGTTTCGAGTAAATATTCTTTCATTCTTTCATACGCCTAAATATATTCTTTCATCACATAAATAATTGTACATAAATTTATACATTCTTTTGTAACCATAATAGGTCTCTGTGTATCAATGACGTGAATGACACTGCTACGAGCTGAGAGTGCCCTTTTGAATGAAACGTGTGTTTAGAGGAATCGCACATCTTTGAAGGTGATGAAGAGGGTGGTTTATCTTTGGACTTGTTGAGGATGGTGGAACAAGAGGAAAAGCAAATCCTACCTCACAAAGAGTCAGTAGAAGTTGTGAGCCTGGAAGAAGGGAAGGAGGTGAAAATTGGAACTGAAATTCTCGCAAAGACAAGACGAGACCTCATTGAATTACTCCATGAATTCAAAGATGTCTTCGCATGGTCATACCAGGATATGCCTGGATTAAGTGCTGACATTATAGTGCATCGCTTACCCATAAAAGAGGATTGCAAACCAGTTCAACAGAAGCTCAGAAGAATGAGGCCTGATATTTTGCTCAAGATAAAGGAGGAGGTTAAGAAATAGTTTGATGCTGGTTTTTTACAGGAGGTCAACTATTTTGAGTGGGTAGCTAATATCGTCCCATTCCCTAAGAAAGATGGAAAAGTACGGATGTGCGTCGATTACAGGGATTTGAACAAAGCAAGCCCAAAGGACAATTTCCCATTGCCACATGTTGATACTTTGGTAGATAATACGGTGGAATTTTCGTTGTTTTCTTTTATGGATGGGTTCTCAGGATATAATCAGATAAAGATGCATTCAGAAGATATGGGAAAGACTACGTTCATTACTTTATGGGGAACGTTTTGCTATAAGGTGATGCCATTTGGATTAAAGAACGTGGGAGCAACATATCAGAGAGCTATGGTAGCCTTGTTCCATGACATGATGCACAAAGAAATCGAGGTGTACGTTGATGATATGATTGCCAACAGAGGAGGAATATGTGTAGGTCCTGAGAAGATTGTTCTTAAGATTAAGGAAGTTTCAGCTCAAGCTTAATCCGACAAAGTGCACTTTCGGAGCCAGGTCAGGAAAATTGTTGGGCTTTATAGTCAGTGAAAAAGGAACCGAGATTGATCCAGTCAAAGTCCAAGCAATACGAGATCTATCGCCACCACGTACCCAGAAAGAAGTTCAAGGTTTCTTAGGAAGATTGAATTACATTGCTCGGTTCATTTCACAGTTGACCGAGAAATGTGATCCCATATTTCGCCTTTTGAAGAAACATAATCCTGATGTCTGGAATGAAGAATGTCAGAAAGCCTTTGAAAAGATAAAGCAATACTTATCCAATACCCCAATTCTGTCACCACCCAGCCCAGATAGACCCTTGATTCTGTATTTAACGGTGTTCAACAACTCCATGGGATGCATGCTGGGTCAACATGATACGACTGGAAAAAAGAAAAAGGTGATTTACTATCTAAGCAAGAAATTCACTGATTGTGAGATGAGATATTCGCCTATTGAAAAATTGTGTTGCGCCTTGATTTGGACAACCAAGAGGTTGAGGCAATACTTACTCTATCATACGACTTGGCTAATTTCAAAATTAGACCCTTTGAAGTATATGATGGAGTCAACAGCATTGGATGGAAGAATGGCTAGATGGCAAATCTTGCTCTCTGAGTTTGATATCGTATACGTAAGTCAGAAGGCCATCAAGGGAAGTGCGATAGCAGATTTCTTGGCTAGCAGGGCTCTGGAAGATTATGAGCCTCTAGACTTTGATTTCCCAAATGAAGATTTGATGTATGTGGAAAATGCTGAAGAGGATCCCCAAGAGAATCATTCCTAGAGATTAAACTTTGACGGAGCATCGAATGCATTAGGCAAAGGGATTGGGGCAGTCCTGGTGTCTCTGAATGGAGATTATCATCCTCTCACCAGTAAATTAGACTTTGAGTGCACTAATAACATGACTGAGTATGAAGCTTGCATCATGGGTCTACGGGCAGCCATAGAGCGGAAAATCAAGACATTAGAGGTGTACGGAGACTCAGCATTGGTAATATACCAGCTAAGAGGGGAATGGGAGACGAGAGAGCCTAAATTGATCCGTTACCGGAGATGGGATTGATCGAAGAGTTTGACAACATTACCTTCTGTTATCTCCCACGAGAAGAAAATCAAATGGCGGATGCTCTTGCTACTTTAGCTTCCACGATTAAAGTGAATCAATTAGATGACATGAAGCCTATTCAAATTAGTATTTATGAGATCCCAGCCCACTGTTACAGCATTGAGGAGGCAGAGAATGATAATCATCCTTGGTACCAAGATATATTGCAATATGTGAAGAATCGCGAATATCCTGATCAGGCAACGGAGAATGATAAGAGGACATTGAGGAGGCTAGCCATTGACTATGTCTTAGATGGGGAGATCCTATACAAAAGGGGAAAGGTTCGAGTACTGTTGAGATGCGTGGACGCTGTAGAGGCTAAGGAAATTTTAGAAGAAGTCCATGAGGGTGTTTGTGGAACACACGCTAATGGATTCACCATGGCTAGACAGATTATGAGATTCGGGTATTACTGGTCCACCATGGAGGGAGATTGCATCAATCATGCCAAGAAATGCCATAAATGCCAAATTTATGGGGATAAAATGCACGCGCCTCCTTCCCCTCTTCACGTCATGACTTCTCCATGACCTTTTTCCATGTGGGGTATGGACGTCATTGGACCAATATCACCGAAGGCTTCTAATGGACATCGTTTCATTTTTGTGGTTATTGACTATTTCACTAAGTGGGTAGAAGCAGCCTCATATGCTAATGTCACGAAGTCAGTAGTTAGTAAGTTTTTGAAGAAGGAGATCATATGTCGATATGAAATGCCTGAAAGGATCATATCTAACAATGCGTTGAATCTGAATAATAGCACAATAGCGGAAGTCTGCGATCAGTTCAACATTAGACACCATAATTCATCACCGTATCGCCCGAAAATGAATGGTGCAGTGGAGGCGACGAATAAAAATATCAAGAAAATCGTGGCGAAAATGGCTGAAACTTACAAAGATTGGCATGAGAAGTTACCTTTCACTCTTCTTGCTTACCGAACATCTATCAAGACTTCTACTGGGGCAACACCTTTTTCGTTGGTTTATGGAATGGAGGCAGTGTTACCCATTGAGGTTGAAATCCCTTCCCTCCGGGTATTGGCTGAGTTAAAACTGGATGAAGCCGCATGGATCCAATCTCGATATGATCAATTGAACTTGATTGAAGAGAAAAGATTAAAAGCCATTCGTCATGGCCAAATGTATCAGAAGCGAATGATGCGAGCTTACAATAAGAAGGTTCGTCCCAGAGAATTTCATGAAGGGGATTTAGTTCTGAAAAAGATCCTCCCTTTACAAAAGGATTTTAGAGGGAAATGGATGCCAAACTGGGAAGGACCTTATGTTGTGAAAAAGGCTTTTTCCGGAGGCACTTTGATTTTGAATGAAATGGATGGAAAAAATCTTCCGAATCCTGTAAATTCAGACTCGGTTAAGAAATATTTCACTTGAAGAAAGGGAGGAATCAAAGTGAAAACCCGCAAAGGGCGCTCTGATTTCCAAAAAAAAAGGGGGAGAGGCCAAGGTGAAAACCCGAAAAGGGCACCTTGAGACCAAAGGGAGTTTGAGTTGAAAACCCGAAAAGGGCGGCTCAAACATTGTTAGATTGCGGCATATGGTGATCTTGCTAAAGTCAACAATAAAAGGATGTACGACGTCGTGGGGGCATTAACAAAGTACTGTAGATTCCCTAAACACATGTTAAATTCAGAATGGTTCTTGGCTTGCATGGAGAAGTTCAAGCGGCGATATCCAAAGAACCTAGTCTTCATAATATTTGTACCAAGTTTGTTGGTTCGTGTAAAAAACTTCATTCTTTCCTGTTCTTGAATATTTTTCTTTTCAGGACACTTACTATCAATAAATTCTTGAATTAATTCATCTCTTACTCAGTATTTTTGATTCTTGTGCAAGCATGTCACATTAGAATAATGATTGATGGACTAATAATCTTTCACAAAAGAAGTTTTGTATATTACTTTGGGAATTTCTAAATAATTTAGTAACCTGAAACAGAGCTATTGTTTAAGAACACCCCAAGTTCAAAGATTAAAGAGCCTAAGAAGGAGAAGTCCAAATTAAGACTGCTTTTTCAGATTTGGTTGTCTAAATATCGAATGAGACAGCAAGAAGTCCTGATGGGGATGGAAGGAATCCCCTATAAAAAGGAAGTTCCTCATTTGGGCATGAATATTTGGCAGGACACCCTGAGAGTGGTGTGAACAAATTTCATAATTTGTATCCTTGAATTACAATAGGAGAAGATTGAGAAGAGTCAAAATTTTCCTACTCTTAAAGTCACGGGGGAAGGAATATAGTACGAATTCTGCGTCCTAGAGAGTTGAGCTTTGAGGTGCACAATGGGGGGCAATTTGATAAAGCGTTCTTTTTGGAAATATCAGCCAAGCAAAAGACGTCAACGACAAAACCTTAATAAACTTCAAAAATGATAATTCTTGAAAGATGACATTCTGTATTCATTCAAATGTCGTTCACACATGTCTAGTTAGGAGCACTTGATGTATTTTTATGTCATCCTACTCATTAGGCATAATTAGGTTCACTATACAGGTTATGTTCCGCAAAGAGCAGATCAGTGAAGATAATAGATCGCATCTAGTCTTATCTCCCTGAAGTTGTAGTGGAGCAGACTAAGCAAAGCAAGTCTTATCCTCCTGAAGTTGCAGTGAGGCAGGCTGAAGATGGCAAATCTTATCCCCTGAAGTTGCGGTGGAGCAGATTAAAGCCGATAGTGGAGTGGATTAAAACCTCAGATCTTATCTCTTTGAATATGCAGAGAGTAGATCGCATCTAGTTTTATCTCCCTGAAGTTGCAGTGGAACAGACTAAGCAAAGCAAGTCTTATCCTCTTGAAGTTGCAGTGAGGCAGACTGAAGATGGCAAATCTTATCTCCCTAAAGTTGCGATGGAGCAGATTAAAGCCGATAATCCTATCTCCCTGAAGTTACAGTGGAGTGGATTAAAACCTCAGATCTTATCTCTCTGAAGATGTAGAGAGTAGATCATATCTAGTCTTATCTCCCTAAAGTTGCAGTGGAGCAGACTAAGCTAAGCAAATCCTATCTCCCTGAAGTTGCAGCGGAATAGATTAAAGCCGACAATCCTATCTCCCTGAAGTTGTAGTGGAGTGAATTATAACCATAGATCTTATCTCTCTGAAGTTGCAGTAGAGTAGATCACATCGGGTCTTAATCTCCCTGAAGTTGCAGTGGAATAGACTCAAGAAAGCAAGTCTTATCCCCTTGAAATTGCTGTGGGATAGACTAAACATACCAATCCTATCTCCCCGACGTTGCAGTGGAGTGGATCGAGACACCAATTCCTATACCTCTGAAGATACAGTAGGATGGAATCTGGGGTTGAATAAGAAGAGTGCCAAGGTCCAGCATGACCGGGCAAAATTGGGCATTTTAAAGTCTTTGCTCTATTCCTGTTACACGATAACGAGCAAAGAGGGGCAGCTGTAATGCCTAAATTTCGCCCGGCCCTTAATAAATAAAAGTCTAGTTTTTTTTACAAGTCCAAAACCAGATAAGGTGGCCCAAAATACATGGCCCAAACTGAAATAAAACAGGCCCAAATGCAATGGCCCGAAAAAATTAGAAACCCTAGGGTTTCTAGGTCATCTGCGCCGCAACCACCAAGCTCGTTTGCGCCGTAGCTGAATCTTCACCTGCAAACACAAGAAAGGAAAGAAAAATCAAATCGAATCAAGATCAAATCAAGCAAATTTCTTGTTCCTATTGTTGTATTTTCATTCGGCTATATAAAGCCATAGACAATACTGTAAAAGGGGCCAGGATTTTCGAAATAAAAAAATACAAACTACTACTTACGCAATATCAAAAGCAAAGATTGAAGCAAAGGTTGATACTTGCAATTTCTATTTATTTTTCTACTGTTACATGTATTTTTTATTTACGTACGAATAAAATAGATAAGGGAAGGAAGGAAACAACCTGCGTTCAGAGCTTAAACCGTCGTGTGCCTCCGAGGAAAGACGGTCAGAAACCGAAAGGTTTCTCGAGTTTTTGAGGCGTCTCCGCCTTTATTTTGAAAGTTTTAAGCCCAGATTTGGGCAAAGGGGGTCGAGAAGGCTAAAAGGAAGATTTTCTTCCCTTTTTCGGCCACCGCAGACGGTGGTATTGGTGCCTGAGAACGGTGGCCAGCGCGGTGGCCGGTGATCGTCCAATGACCGACCGATGGTCGGAGGACTGAAGGGCTGAGAGGTTTTTTTTTTTGAAAGATTTGGTTTTTTTTTAAAATGGGTTTTGAAATGAAATTTGGTTTTAATTTTGGCTTAAATAGCCAATTGAAAACGGCGCCGTTTTGAGGGGAGGATCCGTGCGTTGACCCTACCCAGACCCAAGATCCACGTGTTTTTATACGGAGGGGAAAATTGCGCTTTTAGCCCCTCCGCCTTTAAATATCTTTATAATTAGGTTTTTTTTTATTTTTTTTAAAATTCCCCCTTTAATTTATTTTAATTTCAATTTAACCCTTCTTGAACGAGACCGTTTTAGAGGAGAAGGGAAAATTTCCCTTCCAGCCCCTCTATGTAATTCACGTATTCAATTTAGTCCTCCAGACTTTATTTATTTGCGAAATTACCCCATATTTTTTATTTGTAATCCAATTTAGTCCTTTTTTTATATTTTCTTCAAAAATCAAAATTTTTTTCTTTTTTTTGATAATGCAATTGTTTTTATCTTATCTTATAATTCGTATATGTAATTATTATTATATTGTATATATGTTTTTAAAAAACATGTAGTTATGCCCTTTTTTAAATTAGTATTTTTTTCGCGTACTTATATATACTTGTTTTATTTATTTAATTATCTTTGATATTATTTATTTCAAACCTATGTATTTTTATGTGTACTTGTATGTATTTCTTGTTATTTATTTTAATTATTCGCTTATTAATTTATGTTTGCATATTTTCTGCTCATTTATTTTATATCTTTTGCATGTCATTATTTATATTCATTTGTTTGTATTATTTCCATGCTATTATTGTACTTGTTATCATTGTTATTATGACATTTGCGCATATAAAATAATGTTACATCATTTAAAAAAAAACTCAAATTTAAAAATATAATTTTCAAAATTGAGATAATACTCGTATTTAGGATTGCTCAAGGAAATTGAGCCCTAACGTATTGGGTTCTGATTTTTTTGAAAATCTAACAGTCGAGGATTGCTCTTTAAACCAACTAAAAACTCATTATTGGGAATTCAACACGTTGTGTCCTAACGTATTGGATGTGATGCATTAATTTCTCGAAATGAAGATTTTTTAAAAATTATAAAGGAAATATTTCGAGTTTGGGATTTTAAAGGAATTGTGCCCTAACGTATTGGGTGTGATTTCTTAAATCTTGGATAAGTGGATGTTCTTTTAAAGTAAATGAAATATTCCGAGTTTGGGATTCTAGAGGAATCGTGCCCTAACGTATTGGGTGTGATTTCTTAAATCTTGGATAAGTGGATATTCTTTTAAAGTTTTATTGTACAAGTATTTTGACCCAATTCATTTTTGGGGGAAAATTAGAATGCTGTGCCCTAACGCATTGGGTGTGGTATCTTCTTTCTCTGAAATAATAAGGGTCTTAATACTTAGCCTTTTAAGTTTTACTAAGGATTACGTTTTTCCAAATTCTCGACCTTAAGACATTAATTAATTAACTAGGTACCAATTTTTTGGGCGTTACGAGGGTGCTAATCCTTCCTCGTACGTAACTGACTCCCGAACCCGTTTTCTAAACTTGTAGACCAAAGCTATTTTTTTAGGTGATCCAATCACACCCTAATAAAAGATTGGTGGCAACTCCCAATTTTCATTTTTTTTAAGTCGACAACTAAATTTTTTGTTTTCAAAAAAAATGGTTTCGACAAGTAGTAAGTATGGTAATGTCTGAAAGAATGACATATACGGTACTCTGGAAATTTAATGTGTATGGCAAGCCTAAAAGAAAGGCGTTAAATGGAATGTTAGGGCGAACTCTGTATAAAAACAAGATTTGAATAATGAAGCTAGAACACACCCGAGTACGTGAAAAATCTGGGATATGTGCCAAAGGAATGTATAGATTAACAATATCACGTTTGTATAGTCCTCTGAAAAAGGTATGGTTAAGGAGTCATGAAAGAGTAAGGCGAAGAATATGAATGAGGTTTGAAAGGCAAGTTATGATCTCAGTGCGAGGTGTGACAATTAGGGTATAATAACTGAAATGTTAGAATCATATTCCCAAGATCCAAGTTGGGAGATAAGAACAATGAGATAGATGATGAGATCTCAAATAAAATTTATGTAAAGAGGGTTTACTCACTAAGTTCCATTGAACTTACCTTTGTGTTTCTATGTCACAGGTAAGTTGATTGAGACTATGCTAGGAGGCAAAAAACAAAGGCTACGCCTAAGGAAGGGGTGTGTTGTGCATTTATGCATATAGAGCGAGATTGGCAGTGCATTCAAGTCTTATAGGAAAATGTAAACATACCATAAGAAATTATTCATAGGTCCTTACAACATGTACAAAATGATTTGGCAGTGTAACATAGTCAAGTAATATTATTTGACGGTAGAGTGTTATAATTGAGTGATGTTAATCACTTGTAAGTCCTTGTAATTGTAAAGTTTACCATAATGATTGTAACCATCTATAGTACATTAACTTGTAAGTTGGCTGGTATAGTATTGCTAAAAATTTTAGATATTCTGTTTAAGTTTAAGTCTGTATTAGAGTGGTAACACTCGAAATTCGGATCCAATGAATCGGGTCGGGTTGAGGGCGCTACAAAATCACCACTGTTGACCACCACCTCAACACCAAACCAACACTACTACATCACCACCTCTTCCTTTCCTTATTGTCGCCTCACCACCGTCGCACTGCCACCGTCTTCTTCCATCTCTTTTTTTCCTCAGTTTCTCCTCCTCTACTCATCTCTTTGGTTGTAAATGATATCTATCCATCTTAACATATATATTTTCGATTAGAAAAGAGTTATTTTCATCCTTTCTCTAATCTATTTCTTTTTATTTTCTTTCTTTAGTCACCATCCTTCCTCCATAACCGAGCAACCGTTGAATCATAGATTTTCCTATCTCGTTAGTAGAAAGTGCAAGTGATTTTAAAGTTTTAAGTTTCAATTTTTTTTGTGATTACAAATTCTTGGGGTGGCTGAATATATGTATAATCATTCTAATCATGAGTTATTTTGGATTGAAGGATCGTTATAAGAACATTTCACTTATGTGTATTTAAGGGTGTAAATTTTACCTAATCATAAAACGTAAGTATTTTTGAAATGATCAATTTGTATTCAGATCACACATGGTTAGACTTATTACCGATTTGGATCATTATTAGTACCACGATTGAGATTAGAGATTTGGACAAAGTGAATAGAGGTGTGTCTTTTCTTAAATATTTATTTATTAAAGAGTGAAGTTTACATAAGTAACTAAACATTGGCTTAAATCTGTGATGGGCTGAATATGCCAATATAATATTCAAATAAGCTAAGGTATTTTCCATAACTTCCAACGTTTTGTTAAATTGTTTGTTGACTGATGAAATTAGTGCATGTTTTGACACTCACGCCATGTGATTTAATGGCACAATTTGATTAAACAAAATATGATATCATAGTGAAATTATGTGAACATTGTATTCTATTTTGATAAGCATGAAAACTAAACCATGCCTACTATTTCTATTAATATCTTATTTGCATATTAAGCATGCCCATTGTATTGTTTCCGTAATAAAATCTAATTCATATGTTAAACATGCCAACTGAAAATTTCTATTTCTGTATGTCATATCACATGCATAGGGTTGGGACGATACTGAAAGGAGGAAGATTCTGGTATTTAATGATCTGCACATTCTGATGGTTTTACCATATTTTTGGTAGTATAACTGCAGTTATGGTGGCTTGACACAAATATCTGTATCTAGCAGCTTGTCTGCACTATCTGGTGGCTTGTCCACAACTTTGGTATGTTATTGGATGGATGAATTCAAGGGAACCCTTTATAGTGTGTAGCAGAGTTGGGTAGGAACGTTTTCTGAAAACTCTGCACTGATTTCTAAAATACTCTGCATTGACATAATCATGCATATTGCTATTTGTGTAATTGAATTGTTTATATAATATCTACTATTTTTATGAAATGCTTGAATTAATTTCTATTGCTACTTAATTTAGGACTCAAACTTGGCTTAAATAGCTCACTCTATAATTTTCTGACATTTCAGACAACCCGTAAGGTTAAGACATGGATACGGCCGTTGGAAGAGTACTAGGATTTGTTTTAAAATAATAGCTTTATACTTTATTATTTTGGTATTTTGGATAGTTTTATTATTATTTTTCGGACTGTGACATGAGGCATTATTCTTGGGAACTTTTGATTATTTTTACATGATTTAAGTTTTAAACAATCTTATAAATGATTTATCAATTTAACATGAAAACCTGATTTTTCACTAAATATATGATTTCAACATAATGACTCTTTTATAAAGTTAAGGCTATTATTTTATAAGACTTTAATCCATCTTATACAAATAATGAAATAATGATTTTTAAGAAAAAAATATGTTTTTTTCAAATTGCACCTGTAATATTTTTAAATCTCTTGTTTTCTTCAAATGTTCAAAGGTAGTAATTTTCCCAAGATATTCAAAATTTGTTGTTAAAACTCCAAAAACGCTTAATGGGATTATTGTTAGTTTTCTCAAACAAATCAAAAAGACTATTCTTAAATTAAAAAGGCAACGATTTAAGAAAAATAATTAAAATGTTTTTCCGTGCCAACTCAATGGCCAATATAATCTTCAAGATTCGGTCATAACGTCCAGGCCGGGTTTGAGAGGCTACATTTGGTGGTATCAAACCCAAGTTCAAAACTCGAACTGTGGGTTTTCTTAAAAGTTGGCATGCATATTTCAATGAAGGGTATTTTGGGAAGAACATGCCGTAGATAAAATCTATTTTACAAAAGTTGTATTTTTTTTCCAAAAATCTGTTAGTTTGAAGCCAATCCTAGATTAATACTTTTAAAACTAAAACTATAGATTGTGAAATTGTAGTAAAACTATTAGATTGAAAACATTTAGGGTTAATAACGAGAACTCATTTTTAAATTGTCAGATGGCCACATAAAAATTAGAACTACGATATCAAAATGAATACTTAAGGAGTACGAACCCAGGGTATAAGAGCTTATGGAGAGCAAGGTCATCGGCCCATTTCGATTCGCCTTCGTCTTTAGTACGCACTCCTGAGCCAGTGGCTGAGCATGTTGAGAATGCACCTACTGTTGATGATAGCCATCAGAAGCCTATTGATGATTTCGTATTGTAGGCCATGCTTAGGGTGCTACAGCAAGTGGCTAGAGCCTAATCTGGATATAGTAGTTGTGGGACTATTGCTAAGAGAATTTGATCTAATGGAGTTGAGTTGTTTAGGGGCTTTGCTGGGACGACCCCTATTGTAGTTGAATACTGGTTGGAAGCTACGAAAAGAATTCTAGATGATATGGAGTGTACCCTTGAGTAGAAATTAAAAGGTACATTATCGTTGCCAAGGGGCTAGGCTTAGCATTGGTACGAGGCCATTATGAGAGGTACTCAAGTGGAAAGAATGACGTGGGATTACTTTCTAGAAGCTTTCTAGAAGAAATACATGGGCACTAGATATGTTAAGGCTTGAAGGTTGGAATTAATTGAGCTAAAACAAGGAGACATGTTCGTGGCCAAGTATAAGGCCGAGTTCTTAAGGCCTAGTCGATATGCTTAGGGGATGGTCGGGACTAAGCAGGATGAATGTGCCAAGTTTGAGAATAGGTTGAGGTATGATTTGATTGTGCAGGTAGCCCCACACCAAAAGATGGTTTTTGAAACTTTGGTAGAGAAAACCAAGATCGTTGAGGAAGTTAAGCATGTGGAATACGGTAGGAGGGATAAAGCTAGGGCACCTACTGAGAGATATGTTAGTCCTACGGTTCAGGCTCCACGACCCATTAAGTGGGCCAAGGATGATAGACATCGACAAAATATTATGGAATTATGTGATGGGGGTAGGATCAAGAATTTTTCTACCTGTGGCAATAGACATCCAAGTGAATGTTTGACCGCCTCCAGATGTACTAAAGTCCAGTGAATACTGGAACTAAATGTATGGAACTGAGGTGATGTTCGCAAGTATACGGGTCAAGTTGTAATATAGTTTTTACAACGATATAGATGAGTACACCGAGGATCGTACCCGAGGGAGGCATGTACTAAGTTAAAGTTAACCTAAACGCAAATAAAAGTAATTAGTAATTTAAATAAATTTTATTATGATAAAACATAAAGGAAAGATTTTTAGGTTTTTATAAGAACAAAAAAAACATAAATAAAAGAAACTTTGAAGAAACTAACTTATAAACTTAATCAAATCTAGACATAGGTGATTAACTTGCTTCAATGGTCATAACTAATTCCTATTTTGGGTTTCTATTCAATCAACTAGTCGTTACCCTAGTAGGAACTCTCGATCTTCTACTAAACTAATGAGTCAGCAAGAACTACTTATCTCTCGACTTCATTTTCTAGTCCGGTTCAGGGCTAAGGTGTTCACAGATAATCCATACCAGTTTTGGGTTAATTCCTACCTAAATGTCTTCTTAGGGTCGTCAAGCCTAGGGTTTAAGTTCTTTTTATCCCAAATAGCTAATCCATTACGAAAACCTCACATAGCAATTAGTTAATCACACCCTCACTCACTAATCCCCAATAAGAGGATTAGTTCCTCATGGAATCAGGAAACATCACAAAACTTGACAATAAAGATGTGCATCAAAAGTAAATCAAGAATAAAATTTGGAGAATCATGTCTTGTATTTGATAGAAAAAGTGTAGAAAATCCACTAGCATTTGATCATGTTTACAAATCAAGTTCTTTGAAGAACACAAATTATAAAAACTATAAATAAACTTAAAGCCAAAAAGAAAGAAAATATGAAACTAAAATTATAGTGAAAAACTTAGAATATGAAAAGCTATCCTTAAACAAATGCTAAATGAGCCTATGTATTGAAATAGGATAGCCATCAACCTCAACTCTAGATCAGGTGACTTTCTTGTGTTTCATTTCCATTGTATGAACCAAAACACCCCTGGGTCGTAATTAATCTTGTACAGGGCTAGTGTCGCAACACCCTAGTGCTTGTGTCACGACACTAAAGGTAGTATGCATGGTTCAGGGGTGTGTTACAAAACTAAAGGAAGTATGACAATTCATGCATTCTTCTCCCTATGTTGCAACATTGAGCTCCCCGTGTTGTAACATAGTGACCAGTGTTAAGTTCAATTTTGAGCTTAACTTATTCAATTAAATTATTTAAATTGTTGATTAATCTTTGGTCAATTAAGTTATAATTTAGCTTAAATTGATTAAGTACATGCCATGCCGTAATAATTTAATTTCACTCCAATTTAACAAATTAATGTTAATTTTAATTCATGCGCAGGTAAGGAACATTTTGATGTCTGTATGAGCTCGATTTAGAATTAATTTTCATGAATAAAGCTACTGGATGAAGGTTGATGACATGCTGGGTTGGAAGAATTAAATTGACATGATCAAAATATAAAATTTAAGTGACCAAATTTACCACAAAAGTCATTGGGACACAGAGGAAAATTCGGTCCAATTAGAAGTACAGCAGGCCAAACATGTGACAAAATCAGCAAGGGAATTATTATTAATTCTCACAATTTCCTTCTTGCTAGCGGTGGCCGACTCTAGTAGAAACAAGGGAATCAAATCAGCCTTAAAGAGTTTAATTAAAGTAAAACTCTAGTAGGCTGAAGCTATTTCTATGCGACGGGTTCAGCTAGGATAAAGGGGGATAAGATCAAATTTTATTTTGAATCGTTGGAGGTTATTATTATTCCATAAATAGAGGTGACCAGCAACTGAAAAGAAAAAAAAAGGAGAGAACAGAGCAGGAGGGTGTAGAACTCGAGCAAGCAGAATCTTAGATTGGACCTGCAAAAGCCGATCAAGCAGTTGGAGTAGCAGCCCAAAGTTTCAGTTAATTGAAAGAAGGGAAGCTCGACGACTTGAGGAATTTTTTTCTTTCCAAGGTTCAATTTGTAATTCATGTTGTTTACAATTGATTTTGGTTTTGTTTTTCCTGCTATGAGTGGCTAAATTACTACGCTTAGTTAGACACTTATGAAACCTCGCACAAGGAATTTGAAAATTTATTTTGTTTTAAATTCGAATTTGGCATTCTTGAATTGCTCGTTTTAATGTTCAGAGAAGTTTTTCTAAATCAATTAGATTGATCAGCTATTTAATTTAGGAATTTTCTTATAATCATTTAAGTGAAAATTGAGTAATCGAATTTCTCAATTAGACTTAGAATTGGTGATGATTAATTGGCCTGCAGCTAATTAGAGCAATTACGGATTTAATTTTAGAAGCCACTGGAGGATTTTTCTTTGATTAATGCAAGGTGAAGTCTCTAAAATACTTAATGCACCTTTAATTGGTTAATGAATAGGTAATTAAAGGAAGATTCTCAATTATGAAAGTTTTCTAATTGAATAAAATTTACTAGAGAGAGGAAGTCGCTTCGTAAGTGATTTTTCAGTCTTGCTGCTAATTTAGTCTATTAAAATAATTTAAAGTCACAAAGAACTTGTGCTTGGTGGATTAAGGCGTTGATAACTAAGTATTCTTTCTCTTGATAATTTTTCAGCATACACAATTTGAGCCAAAACTTATTCGCAACTTAGATCAATTTAAAAAAAAACATAAACCCCCCATTATTTTCTTTCGCGCATGCATTTTTTTACTCATCTCTTCAAATAGATTTGACGCAAGCTTCTTCATGGGACGATTCCCTATTTACTCTATATTACCAGTTAATTTTCATTGAATAGCGGATTAAATTTAGTAGTCGTAAACGACAGCTACCAAAATTTTGGCGCCGTTACCGGGGAAGCGACGTAGTCAATTCTATTTGATTTTCAGAGCTCATTTTGTTTTCTTGTTTTTTTATGCAGGTAGATTAGTCCCTTTAGTATATGTTATTAAGGAGAGGACGATGAACATCGAAGTTCCCTGTTAACATTACCGATCAGCAAGCCGAATCACACATTGAACCTAACAATTTAGAGGACATCAACATGGCCAACCAGACCTTGAAGCAATTGGCTGCACCTAACTTGGCTGTACAACCACCATCTATCACTTATCCCGCCCTTGATAGGTCATTAAAGCTTAATTCAGGATTCTTGAATTTGTTGCCAAAATTCAATGGATTACCAGGTGAGGACCCTTATCGACATATTAATGAATTTATAATTACTTGTTCAACTATGCAGCCAGATGGCATTGAAGAGGAACAAGTCAAGCTCTGAGCTTTTCCTTTCTCATTACAAGGATTGGCAAAGGACTGGTTATATTATATGCCGCCAGGTTCATTCACCACTTGGATGGGGTTACATAAAGCTTTTCTTGAGAAGTTTTTTCTGGCATCAAGGATAGGGTCAATTAGGAAAGAAATTTGTGGAATTAAGCAACTGGTAGGTGAGTCACTATATGAGTATTGGGAAAGATTTAAACGGCTATGTGTGAGCTGTCTGCGGCATCAGATTAGTGAGCAGCTTTTAGTATAATATTTTTATGAGGGGTTGACGCCACAAGATCGAGGAATGATTGATACAGCGAGTGGAGGTGCACTGGTTGATAAAACTCTGGAGCAAGCCCGAAATTTGATCGCTAATATGGTGCAAAATACACAGCAATTCGGTGTCAGGAGGTCTGACTTGGGTAAACAAATGGATGAGGGCCTGTCGAGTATGATGGAGGCTTAATTAGCTAATTTAGTAGTTATGGTAAGTTAGTTGATGACTGGAGGTAATGCGAAAGCTTCACTATGTGGCATTTGTTGTTTAGAAGGACATACCACAGATATGTGTCCGACATTACAGGAAGGGGAAGCTAACGCTGTCTTTCCAAATCAGAGAAGGTATGATCCATACTCGGCTACTTACAATGAGTGATGGAGAGACCACCCAAATCTCAGATATCAAAACCGAGCCACACCTCTGGGATTTGAGCAGCAAAATTCCCGACCATATAATATGTCACAACCAAACCATCAAAACCTTAGTGCTGAAACCAAGACCCATACCATGCTTGAACAAATGATGAAGATGATATCTGACCAAAAGAAGGAGACCGATGGTAGATTCCAAGCTTTAGAAATAGCAGTTAAGCAACTACAAACTAGAGTCTCATCAACCGACATTAACCTTGGGAATTTGCAAGCACAAGTAAATAACCAGTTGCCCTCACAGTCAGTGCCGTAACTTTGCGTAGTGGGAAGGAATTAAGACCTATATTGAAAAAGGTCCAAAACAGCAAGGGGGAGAGTGAGACTGAGGTAAAAAGGGTTCGATTTGGTAATAGAACAGAGGAAAATTTAGCCATGCCAAAGGCTGATTCACAATCATCACAAGCCGACCCAAGAAAGGCTGAAAAAACGCACCTACCACAGTCCATTGTTTCGCGCGATGCAGCAAATCTTGAGGGGGAGGCGCAAACCTTTGAGCCTCAAATAGAAGGAAGTTTACACGTTAATGACCAGCAGCGATCTTACGAGTCGAAATCTCCGTTTCCACAGCGCTTGAGGAAGGAAAAATCAGACGACGTCAATGCCGAAATCCTTGAGACATTTCGTAAGGTACAAGTTAATATTCCATTGATTGATGCAATTAAACAAGTGCCTAGATATGCTAAGTTTTTGAAAGAATTATGCACATCTAAAAGGAAATTAATTGGAAATGAGAAAATTAGCTTAGGCGAAAATGTATCTACGGTATTTCAAAAGAAACTTCCTACTAAATGTAAAGATCCGGGAATGTTTTCGATACCTTGTAAGATAGGAGACCTTAAACTTGATAGAGCTGTGCTTGATTTAGGAGCTTCTATAAATGTCATGCCTAGGAGTATCTACGATAGGGTTCAATTAGGTGCATTAAAAGACACAGGACTGATAATTCAACTTGCAGATAGGAGTAATGCCTACCCTGATGGCATTTTAGAAGATGTTCTTAGTACAAGTAAATGAGTTAGTCTTTCCATCTGATTTTTATGTTTTAGACATGGGACCTAATGATAATTCGATTGATTTTCCCTTACTCTTAGGAAGACCTTTTCTTAAGACAGCTAGAACAAAAATTGATGTGCATAAAGGGAATTTAACTATGGAATTTGATGGTGAGATAATTAAATTTAATATATTTGATGCTATGAGATATCCCACTGATGTTAATTCCGTGTTTACTCTTGATGTAATTGATAATTTTGTTCAAGATGTTTATGAATTAGAGGATGAGGACAAGTTGAAAAGCGTTCTAGCTAAAGGCATTTTCGATATTGATGAGCATGAATTTATTGTTTCTGATTCTTTAATTGACTTAGTTTGTGCATTAGACTCGCCCACATTCACACGATTCAAGCCGATTCTCCTCAGCCTTACGGTGACTGGTAAGCAAGTTCCTTCATTGATTTCGCCACCTAAATTAAAGTTAAAAGAGCTGCCTGAAAATTTAAAGTACATCTTTTTAGGTGAAAATCAAACCTTGCCATTAATAGTGTCAAATGCTTTAACCGAAATCCAAGAATCCAAACTACTTAGAGTTATTAAAGAGCATAGAGAAGCCTTCGGTTGGACACTAGCCAATATTAGGGGGCTTAGTACGACTTTATGCACTCATAAGATAGCCTCAGAGCCAGATTCAGTCCTTAAAAGAGACCCCCAACGCCGATTGAATCCACTGATGATAGAGGTGGCTAAGACTAAAATTTTAAAATGGTTAGAAGCTGATGTTATTTATCCTATAGCCGATTCAAAATGAGTTTGCATAGACTATAGGAAATTGAACAAAACCACTACCCCCTCCCAGTCATGGACCAAATGTTAGAAAGGTTAGCTGGTCGCACACATTTTTGTTTTTTAGGTGGCTATTTAGGTTATTTACAGGTACCCGTCGCGCTTGAGGATCAAGAGAAGACCATTTTTACTTTCCCGTTTGGAACTTACGCCTTTAAGAGAATACCTTTCTGATTGTGCAACGCACCAGCCACTTTTCAAAAGGTATAACTAGCATTTTTTCAGATTTTATTTCACATTTAATGGAGGTGTTCATGGATGACTTTACTGTTTATGGTGATTCATTTGATCAATGTTTGCATCATCTTGTGTTAGTTCTTAGGCGTTGCATTGAGACTAATCTGATATTGAATTTTGAGAAATGTCATCTCATGGTTGAGAAGGGTGTAGTGTTGGGGCATGTCGTCTCAGCTAAAGGTTTAGAAGTCGACCAAGCCAAAGTTGAGGTAATTAAAAATCTACCTTATCCAAGTACTATGAAAGGAATTCGATCCTTCTTGAGACATATAGGTTTTTACCGTCGGTTCATCAAGAATTTTTCGCAAATATCGTCATCTTTGTGTGCATTGCTAGGTAAGGATGTCGCATTTGAATTTAATGAGAGTTGTAAAAAATCTTTTGATGAATTGAAATTGAAATTGATCACGACCCCTATCATTCAAGGACCGAATTATGGATTACCCTTCGAGATTCTATGTGATGCTAGTGATAGGGCTGTTGGTGCGGCATTAGGACAGAGAAATGGTAGGGAGTCTTATATTATTAGGTATGCTAGCGAGCTATTAAACCCAGCTCAGTGCAATTACACCATGACTGAGAAAGAACTCTATGTCATAGTCTTTGCCTTAGAGAAATTCAGAGCGTACTTGTTAGGAGTCAAAGTCGTTGTCTTCTCTGATCATAGCGCTCTTAAATATTTGTTGCATAAAAAAGAAGCTAAGCCCAGATTAATAAGATGGATTTTGCTTTTGCAAGAATTCGACTTAGAGATTAAAGATAAGAAGGCTAGAGAAAACCTTGTGGCTGACCATTTGAGTAGGATAGAGACTGGAGACAAGAGGAGTGAACCGAGCGATTTATTTCCTGATGAGAGACTTTACAGTGTGTCTAGTAATTTTCCATGGTATGCCGACATAGTGAACTACTTAGTGACTAAACAGTTTCCTACGAATGCACCTAGACATTTGAGAGAAAAAATTAGAAGTCAAGCCCGATTTTACTTATGGGAAGAACCATACCTTTGGCGATTTTGTAGTGACCAAATAATTAGGCGTTGTGTCAATGATAGTGAAATAGAATCGGTGCTTAATTTTTGTCATTCTCGAGAAGGTGGGGGACATTTCGGACCTAAGAGAATAACTCATAAAATACTTGAGTGTGGGTTATTTTGGCCGACTATTCACAAGGACTCATACGCATTTTGCAAAAATTGTGCCTCATGTCAGAAAATCGGTAATTTAAGTAGCAGAAATCAAATGCCATTACATAATTTTTATGTTTGTGATATCTTTGATGTATGGGGTATTGATTTTATGGGGCCTTTTTCTTCTTCTTTCGGCTATCTATACATTTTTGTGTGTGTTGATTACTTGTCGAAATGGGTAGAAGCATTTCCAACTAGGGCCAATGATGCTAAAAATGTGGTGAAGTGTCTTAAGACTAACATCTTAAATAGATACGGAGTACCAAGGGCTATAATCAGTGACAAGGGAACACATTTCTGTAATAGAACCTTGAAAGCTTTGTTTGCACAATTTGGTGTCACTCACAAAGTATCGACGGCTTATCACCCTCAAACAAATGGGCAAGCCGAGAGTAGTAACAAGGAAATTAGGGAATTTTGGAGAAAATTGGTAAACCCAATAGGAAAGATTGGAGCCAGAGGTTAGATGAAGCGTTGTGGGCTGTTCGAATGGCTTACAAAACGCCAATTGGGATGTCACCTTACAGGGTTGTTTTTGGGAAGGCATGTCATCTTCCCGTGGAGCTTGAGCATAGGTCATTCTGGGCTGTTAAGCAATGCAATTTGGATTATAGTTTGGCAGGTGAAGAACGCAAATTGAAGCTACAGGAGTTGGAGGAGCTGCGCTTGGAGGCATATGACAATTCAGTCATCTACAAAGGTAAGTCGAAGGCATTTCGTGACTCGAAGCTGATTCGCAAAGAATTCAAGGTAGGGGAAAAGGTATTATTATTTAATTCTAAGCTTAAAGTGTTTCCCGGTAAGTTGAAATCAAGATGGCTTGGACCGTTTATAATAATCGAGGTGCACCATCATGGGGCAGTCGAAATTAAGAGCCTCGATACTAATAAAATTTTCAAAGTAAATGGTCACAGGTTGAAACATTTTTATGAAGGGGAGCAAGCAGCTTGGATGGAGGAGATCAATCTTGAGGATCCATGAGGAATTGCAATGTCGAGCCAACGACTTAAAAACAAAGGCGCTTGTGGGAGGCAACCCAAATATTCAGGGAAGTTTTCTTTTATCTTTTCCATTATTATTGTTTCTTTCCATTAAGTAAATTTTAAAATTTAATTTTCTTTTGCATTAGGGGCAATGCAAACATTAAGTATAGGGGAGAATCATTTCATTGATTTTCTAACATATTTGATGTTTTTTTTAGCAAATTTCATGAATAAAATTTTGAATAAATTGTACTTTCCGAATTCAAGTTGATTTTTGATTGTTGCGTGTAGACTGGTTGGGTTAAATTGTGTTTTCAAATTGAATGATTTTGGTTCGAAGGAAAAAAGACAAATTCCATGTTCTAAGTTATGCTCTTAAATCGGAGTTGGATCGAAAGTTAGTCTGTTTAATTGATCAATCATGTGGTTCTTGTGACGAGTTTGAGCCTAGAGAGTAAGTTGGGACATCCATGCCAACTTGAGAGATTATTATTCATTCATGTGTGATTATTGTTATCGACTGTCAATTACTCTAGAACTTGCTTTAGATCTTATTAAGTCTACTAATACATTTGATTTACATTAATATGGTTTAAGAGGCATTAGGAATTAAGCCACGATTACTTATAAAAGACGACCTTGACATTATTCTAATTAGTTAGCCAATTTGAAGCCTTAATTTCCCAATTTTTATGTACCTCCAGGACTGAAATCAACTCACCTTCTTAGGCTAGTTAAGTCAGTTTGGGAGATCATCTTAATTTTGACATATGTTGGCCAATTTGGGGTGGTTTTTAGCTGGAAATTAAGGGCTGATTTTCGTGAGAAAGAATCAACAAGTTGCAGCCTTCCTATTGAATTAAATGAACGAAGCGTTATGTGATCACAATGAGGTGGATCGGCCGAATCAAGTGATATGGAAACGATAAAAGGCTGATTGAATTAGTTACCTACTAAAGAAAAAAGAAAAAAAGAAGAGAAATAAGAGAATTAATGACTTCCGGACGATTACCTAGCTTAAGAAAATTAGTTCCACCACCCAAATAAATTCTTTCCGTCCACTGCACATTACCTCGGCCCCATTACAACCTTTATTTGCCTCGATTATATTTATGAAATTTTATGTATTATGTTTAATGTAAGATGGAAAAGCAAGCCTATGGTGGTTAATTACTGTCGATTTCAATTTGACAGCATCATATTAGCCTAAACACATTGAGTGATATGAGTTAACGATTTTTTTTCTGGAAGGGATTGATTAAGAAAGCATTCTTAAATTTTGATTAAACTTTGAATTTAGTTGTGGATTTAAAGCAGATTTTTTTTCTTTACGAACTAGAATTCAGGATTGATGAATCCAAAATTTGCTCCAAAGCATGAAAGATGCAACAATTCATGAGTTGACTTGAGTTTGTTTTAAGATTTTATCATGCTTTTATGGGCT
The DNA here is from genome assembly GCF_007990345.1 of Gossypium hirsutum. Classification (NCBI taxonomy): domain Eukaryota; kingdom Viridiplantae; phylum Streptophyta; class Magnoliopsida; order Malvales; family Malvaceae; genus Gossypium; species Gossypium hirsutum. Next base: position 16,221,216 of record NC_053444.1, on the reverse strand, counting down.
TCGATTCCTGACTTTTCGGTTTAATTGCTCAGGGACGATCAATAACTTAAGTATGGGGGAGTTTGTTAAGTTCAATTTTGAGCTTAACTTATTCAATTAAGTTATAATTTAGCTTAAATTGATTAAGTACATTCCATGCCGTAATAATTTAATTTCACTCCAATTTAACAAATTAATGTTAATTTTAATTCATGTGCAGGTAAGGAACATTTTGATGTCCGTATGAGCTTTATTTAGAATTAATTTCCATGAATAAAGCTGCTGGATGAAGGTTGATGACATGCTGGTTTGGAAGAATTAAATTGACATGGCCAAAATATAAAATTTAAGTGACCAAATTTGCCACAAAAGTCATTGGGACGTAGAGGAAAATTCGGTCCAATTAGAAGTACAGCAGGCCAAACATGCGACAAAATCAGCAAGGGAATTATTATTAATTCTCTCAATTTCCTTCTTGCTAGGGGTGGTCGACTCTAATAGAAACAAGGGAATCAAATCAGCCTTAAAGAGTTCAATTAAAGTAAAACTCTAGTAAGCTGAAGCTATTTTTATGCGACGGGTTCAGCTAGGATAAAGGGGGATAAGATCAAATTTTATTTTGAATTATTGGAGGTTATTATTATTCCATAAATAGAGGTGACCGGCAGCTGAAAAAGAAAAAAAAGGGAGAGAACAGAGCAGGAGGGCATAGAACTCGAGCAAGCAGAATCTCAGATTGGAGTAGCAAAAGCCGATCAAGCAGTTGGAGTAGCAGCCCAAAGTTTCAGCTAATTGAGAAAAGGGAAGCTCGACGACTTGAGGAATTTTTTTCTTTCCAAGATTCAATTTGTAATTCATGTTGTTTACAATTTATTTTGGTTTTGTTTTACTTACTATGAGTGGCTAAATTACTACGCTTAGTTAGACACTTATGAAACCTCGCACAAGGAATTTGAAAATTTATTTTGTTTTAAATTCGAATTTGGCATTCTTGAATTGCTCGTTTTAATTTTCAGAGAAGTTTTTCTAAATCAATTAGATTGATCAACTATTTAATTTAGGAATTTTCTTATAATCATTTAAGTGAAAATTGAGTAATCGAATTTCTCAATTAGACTTAGAATTGGTGATGATTAATTGGCCTGCAGCTAATTAGAGCAATTACGGATTTAATTTTAGAAGCCGCTGGAGGATTTTTCTTTGATTAATGCAAGGTAGAGTCTCTAAAATACTTAATGCACCTTTAATTGGTTAACGAATAGGTAATTAAAGGAAGATTCTCAATTATGAATGTTTTCTAATTGAATAAAATTTACTAGAGATAGGAAGTCGCTTCGTAAGTGATTTTTCAGTCTTGCTGCTAATTTAGTCTATTAAAATAATTTAAAGTCACAAAGAACTTGTGCTTGGTGGATTAAGGCGTCGATAACTAAGTATTCTTTCTCTTGATAATTTTTCAGAATACACAATTTGAGCCAAAACTTATTCGCAACTTAGATCAATTTAAAAAAAAAACATAAACCCCCCCATTATTTTCTTTCTCGCATGCATTTTTTTACTCATCTCTTCAAATAGATTTGACGCAAGCTTCTTCATGGGACGATTCCTTATTTACTCTATATTACCAGTTAATTTTGGTTGAATAGCGGATTAAATTCGGTAGTCATAAACGACAGCGACCAACCAGCCTTGAGTTTCTATGACTTGTAATGGTCTTCTACACACTAACTAAGTATGTTAGCTTGCCTTTAGGCCTAATTCGGCCTCTAAGGTCAATAAAGGACTCAAAATACACTTTTTATTGGAATTAAACTAAACCACAAAAAACATAACTAAAACATACTAAAATCACTCGTATTCTAGCTCATTAAGTATGAAAACTAGTTTAATTTGATATATTGAATTACGACAAATCAAACTCCCCCACACTTAAGTCATTTATTGTCCTTAAACAAGGAAACATAAAAACAAAAATAAAATATGACCCTTGAGTAAATATAATACAAAGATTGGTCTCAAATATATGAATCTGTCCATAAATCATATAGGTAATTTGATTATCCTAGAAGAATACTAACAGTCGTTAATGTAATTGCTCAAAATAATGTTAATTCATGAATAAGTTTACCTAGGTCACATAGGGCTTTTCGGCTTGTAATGTTCTGAGGCTTAGGGTAGGTATGGAATTGAAGAACAAGAAGGATCTAAATGGTTTCAATCATGAAAATATTTTGACACATCATATTTTTCCATATTCCCCCTTTAATAACCTTAACTCCCTCATCGTCTTATTTCTCCTTCTCTCACATTCCTTATTTCTCAACATAATACGTCACAGCATAATACATAACCTAGGCTAGCTCACGAGTTTTTGTGCATCAATGATTGAGTTTTTCTACTTTTATAACACCCCAAAATAGTGCCTAAGAGTTTTAAGGGTATTTTAGCCTTAGAGTGCTCAGAATTCTGTGACATGGTACATTGTAGATGTTTTCGACGAAGGTTTTTAAAAAAAATCAATTTTTGAAAAAGTATTTTAGAAACCTTTAATTTTTAAAAAAGGACTGATCTATAACAGAGTCAAAATTGTAAGCATTTATGCTACAATTTTACCAAATTTTAAAACTCAACCTAAATACCCCCATCTACAGCTTATTTTCACGATAGTTTTCTCCTTTCTCCCTATTGTTGTCGTCCCTTACTTTCACAAACTCAAAGAACTCAATTTTGATTTCCAAACACAATCCTCTTGATTTCTATCATTCCCTAACTAGTAAACGTCCATAAATCTTCAAAAAGACATCCTAAAATACCTTTAATTTCTTTATCTTCTTCTTCACTTGTGAGGTTCTCAAATTTACACCAAAAACTGGTTTATTCTTCCATCAAAGGTAACCATTAACTTTATTATTAGTTCTTAATGTTGATTGGCTTTTGAAACTGAGTTTTAAGTTGTTAAATTGTATGTTTTAAATAAATGTCAAAAATAGAGTCGATAATGGTGAATTTTAGATTTTCAAGTAAAAATGTGATTTCAAAGTGTTCATTAGTAGGTTTTGACAAGGTTAAGAGGTTTCTAAATTTTTTTTGTAATTTCGTTATAGATTTCTTAAGTTTTAATAAATTTTCGTAAAAATAGTCATAAATAGGTCAAAAAGGTTGATATCATGAATTGAGTAATTTTTTGTAGTTGAAAGGTTTGGAATTAGTTGTAGGTGAATTATAAGATGAACGTAATCAGCTTTAGATGAAAAAATGAGTATAGACCGAGATATTCGAATGTAAAGATTACCTTGTGAAAGGTTTTGGTTCCATGAGAAAATAGCATTAGGCTTATTTTTTTTATTGCTTGCGGCGAGTCCTTAGCTAATTTTTGAATCTATAGTTGTGTGAATTATTATGTTGAAGCTTTAGATTCACTAGGACTATCTACGAATTAGGAAAGGCTAGTTTGAGCTTTCGGTTTTTCGATGAAAGTGTATTGGTGAATGTTTGGAGTATTTGCTTCTAGACCCAATTCAATGCGTTATTTACCCCTACTCTAAATTTCGAGTGTAACCTTCCTTGTACTCATGCTTATCTTGTGACATATGTGAAATTATGAACTGAAATGAGATGCTTATATGTGTGTTATATGTTCATGATTATTGTTGTGATAGAGTATATGTAGGCATGTCATACATGCTAAGTGACATTAATAAGATTGTGCAAATGATACAAATATGCATTGATAGTAGACGGAAATCGGTAAGTAATATGTGTATTTAAATACGAATATTTTGGCATTGTGTTTCTTGAGATCGTTTGATATAGTTGGTATGCCATAGGATTGTGAGTACTCACCTATATGTATATGTGATTTGGGCGTTGAGGCCCTAGGACATGCTTGGAGAAATAAAGAAATGTGAGCGAAGCTCCATTCAATGGGACATGTTTGGTCTGTTGGAGAGAGTTAGCTTTATGATTCACTTTTAGGACATTTTTGACTCATTAAATCTCTGTGGTGTGTTAGAGATTTGTGTATCTGATGAGTAGTGATAGTTCCCACTTTTACGTTTCATACGCTCAAGTGCCAAATTATCTATAAAATATGTTTGTATGTATTGTGATGTATGCATGAAAATGTATGCAACGACTTAGTGTATAAATTGTTAATCGTGCACGACTAAGTGAAATATGAAAATAAGTTGAGATTATCCTAATTATGCTATGTATGTGTTCTACTAATGCTTGATGACATGTTTGCATGGTAGTTGTTCTAGGCATTCATTAAGCTTGTTAGCTCACCCACTCTTTTTAAAACCATTGCAGATTAGTTGTGTGCCAATGTGAGTAGTGTGGTTCCAAGGGGTGATCTAAGGAAGTCCATTTTTGTTATTTCGCAGGTGTTATTGTTATTTGTTTACATTTTGGGATTAAAGCAATGTGGTAGACTTAGAGATAGTACTCGCCATGATATTTGTATATTTCTATAGTTTATTTAATCTTAAGCATCTTAAGGAATTGATGTTTGAAACTGTTATTATGGATATATTGAGGTTTGTTTGATATGGTAGAAGATGCATGTTGATTAGACTTGAATTGGATTGATTTGCATGCTTTGAATTGTTGTAATTTTCTGGTCTAAAGCAAAGGTATCGATATTCATGTTCCAAAAATAAGATCTTTGTGATTTTGAAATGTAGAAGAAGTTGGAATCATTATTTGGTATCTATACTATATCACGTGTATTGATACTTGAGGTAAAATTATCAATAGTTTTTGAAAGGTACCAATAATTTCTGGTGTTTATTTTTGTGTAAGAAACAAAATGTTGTTTTGGTATCAATTTTCCTTTCGGTATTGATACCGAATGATGGAAATACCGATACCTATGTGCCAGTATCAATACCTATGTATTTATGTTGTAAATTTTTCTAAATGTTCTCTATGAATGTTTAATTATTATTTTAAGACCTTTTGATGTATGTTCAACTTGTATAATCAATAATTAAGAACATGTTCGGGCAAAAACTATGCGAATGTCAAAATAAAAGACGCTTCCTTCTCTAAGTGACTAGATATATTGTGTATGATGTGAGACGGCGGTGTGGCGTCTTGATATTCAGGCTCGACGACCAAGCCAGATATAGGGTGTTGCATTTGGTGGTATTAGATCATAGGTTCATTAACTCTCAGACCTAGGTGATTGCTGTGTTCGGGGTTTCAAAAGCCAAGTGTCAAAAATTTCTCTGGATACTTGAATTGCTTGAAATAGTTTGTTGAATTGCATGGAATAGTTTGAAATATCTTTAATTGAATTGCATGTGAGGTAGGAACAGGAACACATTGCCATTAATCCCAAAGTTTTCTTGCATGAACGTAGCTTGGATCATTTCCCCGCCAATCACACATTTTATTTGTTTGTTTGTTTGTTTGTATGCTAGATTATTAGATTAAGCGACGACTCCAAAAACATAAAAATCATTAAAAACAGGACAAAAATGCACTATTTTTGGTTGATGAAGAAGAAGAAAGATGTCCATCTTTGTCCACAATTTGATGTCCAAAAATGCACTATTTGATAAAAAGGACTAAATGTAGGGCTTGCTAAGGACTTAAGTAAAATTCGGCTATAGTGGGTTGGCACCAAATTGCATGAATTTCATTCTATAAGCTTCAGGACTAAATTTTAATGAATTTAAAATTATAGGGGAAAAGCTTAATTTTGCCAAAATATGATTTTTGGATTGAATTCTAAAGAATGAAGTTTGAATGAGTTAAAATTAATTATTTAGATCAATACAAGCATCATACAGATTTAGATCGGGGAAAGGAAGAAGTTTCAGATTAGTTGATTGTATTTCTTCGTTTGCAATCGAGGTAAGTTCGTACATTTAGTTAGCACTTTAATATGCTCGATTTAGATGCTATTATGTTGTATTATGATATTATGACTCTACGAAAATATTGAACGAGGTTTCGACAACTTTTGGATCTCGTTTGAACTTTAGGAATATATAGGATGCAAATGACATGTCATTAGGGGTTACTGTGTTTCAGGTGCTTGTCCTAAACGTCCTACTAGTTGCTGGGTTTTCGGCATGTGTTGCGGTTACTTGGCAGCTTGTGTGATCAACACTGTGTAGCTACGTTTTGACCGACAGCTTGTGTGAGAAGACTCACTTTTGGCTCGAGAGTAAGCATTTATATGAGATGTGAGAAACAAATGGTTTTGACCATATGTTAGCACACAGTGTGTGAGATTCCCGTGTATTTGATATTATTCTAGTGGTTCAACAGGTATACAAAGGGAATGAACGACATATATTTTGATAAGTAATGCTATGAAATCATGAGAAAGGTATGAGTTGGTGATGATTAAATATGCCTAGCCATGTTAATGAAAATATGAATGTTTATACGTTATGTTTATAGAAGCTATTTTGTTATGCAAAGAATTTGCTAAGTTATGTGGTTATCACTAACTTGAATGGTTGTTGTTGCTTAGGCTTGTGCCAAGCTATGTTGAATTAATTCAAACTTACTTTTAAGCTTATATATTGAAATGGTAAGCATTGTTTATGATTTACGAACTTACTAAGCATATATGCTTACTTTGTGTTATTTCTCTCATGTTTTTAGATAATCGGTAGCTCGTTTGGTTTGGAAGCTTGTCTGAGATCCATCATACTATCCATCAGCTATATCGATAGATTTTGATGATTTTGAGTCATGCTTATAATGACATGTATGTCTTTGTTTATGAAATTAGCCATTATGTGTGCCTTAAAATATGCTAATTTGGTTGATGAAATAGTTGATATGTTATCATGTATATATCGTACTTTAAATGGTTGTTATTTTGGCATCTAGGTACTAGAATGATGGTAGTGAAATGGTGAGTGTAATGGTATGCTATGAAATGCCAGTTGGTATGGAATGAGATAGTACATAAAGTTGTTAATGGGTAGTTTTTGTAGCCTTGAATATGTTTCGCATTTGGTAAATTTATTAAGGTAGATGGTAGATGTGGAAATGGTTATAATGGTATTTGTTGCGCATGAGAATGGTATGTGAACTTTATGGTAAATGTAGTATTTAAGTTGTTCAATTGGTTGATTGTATTATGGTTGAATTTAGGAAGTGTTTAATAAAGTTTGACTGTTGAGATTGAGGTGCCATTTTGGCATATTGGTTAAATGGTTAGTTACTATGATGTTCTAGCTTCTATATGCATATGGTAGGTACCATTTGAGTGCATGAAAATAGGTACATTTGATTTATGTAAGTGGCTAGAATTTGGTGAAAGAAATGGCTTGGAAATGACTTATTTTTCGTCCACACGGCCAAAGACACGAGCGTGTGTCTTAGCCGTGTGTGACACACAGCCATGCGACACTGTCGTGTGTCCCCTGTAGCTTACAAAGGGTTGAAAGTTAGGTTGTTACACGGCCTGACACACATTCATGTGAGGCCACTTCGACGGGTACATGGCCTAGCACACGGGTGTGTGGCTTGCCCTTGTGACCCAAGTTAGAAAGTTACATGGCTGTGTCCCTACTTCGAATGTCGACATGGCCTGAGACACGGGCATGTGTCTCAACTGTGCGAGTCACATGGATTGGCCGCACTGCCGTGTGATCCTTGCAGTTTGAATTTTTTCATTTTTTTTTGAAAATTTTTATATGTTTTCGATTTTGTCCCGACTTGTTTTAAAGTATTTTTAGGGCCTCGAGGGCTCGTATAAGGGACTATATGCTTGAGTTTGAACAATATTGCTATGTTTTATATTGTGCTTTGCTTATTTTGATTAAATGTTTGTTGTAAAATGTAAACTTCCGATAATGCTTTGTAGCACTAATCCGACGACGAATACGGGCTAGGGGTGTTACATTTATTTGTATCAAAGCTACAGTTTGGTCGATTCTCGAACTGAACGTAGCGTGTGTGAGTTTAGATATACATGTCATTATATAACATGTGATAGTGTGATAACTCTTGACCCATTTTGAAACATGTTTTCGTATAGTTATGACATCCACCGAGCTGACTCCGATGAAGTTGAAAGTAACACACAAGCCCCCGTTCATGGAGCAGTGTCAAGTGGATCAAAGCCCGTATCTGAGGGTCGGGGAGGAGAAGCTAAGGAAACTTTCTTCCAAAAGATGAGCGAGTGGTTTACCAAGTTCGTACGGACGAACTTAGCAGCTCAACGACCTCCACCTCCACTTGTTCCCCAATCGGTCCCTGTTAATTCTCAAGGTTTGGAACCTTTACGAGTGAATAAGTTGCCTGTTGATAAAATCTGCAAATATGGGGCTGAAAAATTCAGGGCTACAGTTGAAGACGAACCTGAGTGAGCATAATTCTGGTTAAGGAACACGGTCAGAGTTTTCAAATAACTATCTTATTCACCGGTAGAATGTGTTAAATGTGTCATATCTCTATTGAAAGATTCAACTTACCAATGGTGGAATATGTTGGTTTCTATTGTGCCGAGAGAACGTGTAGACTGGGAATTTTTTGAACCGAGTTTAGAAAGAAATATATGAGTTAGAGTTTTATTGATAAAAAGTGTAAAGAATTCCTTGAGTTTAAGTAGGGCCGTATGACAACATCTAAATATGAAAGAGTATTCGTCAGGTTGGGCAAGTATGCTTAAGAATGTATTCCAAACGAGGCTGCTATGTGTAAACGATTTGAAGACGGGTTAAATGAAGATCTAAAGCTTCTAGTCGAGATTCTCGAGCTTAAATAATTTTTTTGTTTTAGTTGATAAAACACATAAAGACGAGGAGCTTAGCAAAGAGAAAAGAAAAGTTGATTTTGAAGCTAAAGACTGAAGAAAAAGATGAACTAGAAAGTCGTATCAATCATCGTCGAAGAGATCAATAGAACACCATAATCGTTCGACTGCTTCAGTGGGATATCCTAGCAGAGATCGAGGTAAACAACATGCGGGTTCTAAAGCACAAGCTACGTCAACAGCGAGCGTTGGTAGTGTTAAAGCCAACAAGCCTAATTGTCAATGATGTGGACGACGACACTTTGGTGAGTGCCGGATGAAAGATGGAGCCTGTTTCAGATGTGGTTCGCATGAACACTTTATTCGGGATTGTCTTGAGTTACTTGAAAAGAAAAGATTCAGAGTATCCGACCAAGTAATACAGCTACAAAAGGGAGACCGCCAAGGAACCCTAGAAATGTGGACAATATCCGTAGTGCAACTAAGGACTCTGCTGTGAGGTCTATGGTACGAGCACCAACTAGAGCTTATGCGATCCGTGCGCGAGAGGAAGCTTTTGCTTCAGATGCTATTACTGGTACTTTTTTATCTTTGACAAATCTAGTGTCAAGTAAGAGTTTACCTGGTTAGTCCACTGAATTCGTGGTTAAAGTATTGAACCCCCTAGGTTAGTATGTGTTAGTTGATAAAGTCTGCATGAATTGTCCTTTGATGGTTCGGGGAAATAAATTTTTGGCCGAATTGATGCTATTGCCATTTGATGAGCTTGACATGATTCCGTGTATGGATTGACTGACTCTGCATGATGCTATTGTGAATTGTAGAGGAAAGCTTATTGTATTAAAATGTCAGAATGGTGAAAAGTTTCAGATTGAATCAGATAGTTTGAGTGTGTTGCCTATGGTTATTTCAGCTATGTCAGCGCAGAGACATGTGAGAAAAGGTTTTGATGCGTACCTTGCATATGTATTGGATTCTAGAGTTTCTGAGTTGAAGCTAGAATCAGTTCCAGTGGTTTGTGAGTATTCAAACGTGTTCCCAGAAGAGTTACCCAGATTACGACCAATTAAAGAATTCAAGTTTGTCATTAAATTAGTACCGGGAACATCATCGAGATTGATAGCACCGTACAAAATGGCTCATACAGAGTTGAAAAAGTTGAAAAAGTTGAAAGTGAAGTTACATGAGTTGAAAAGTAGGGGTTTTGCTCAACCTAGATTTTCACCTTAGGGTGCACCTGTTCTGTTCGTTAAGAAAAAAGACAGATCAATTAGATTGTGCATTGACAACCGTCAGCTTAATAAAGTTACAATCAAGAATAAATATCCATTGTCGTGAATTGATGATCTGTTTGATCAATTGAAACGTGCAACGGTGTCCTCAAAGATTTATCTACGTTCTGGTTATTATCAACTGTGAGCTAAAGATTCGGATGTGCCAAAAACAACATTCCAGACCAAGTACGGACATTATGAATTAATTGTGATGCTGTTTGGTTTAACTAATGCACCTGCAGTATTTATGGATTTGATGAATAAAATTTTCAGATAGTATCTAGACTGATTTGTTGTAGTTTTCATTGATGATATTTTGATTTACTCTCGAGATGAGTCTGAGCATGCCGAGCATTTGAGAATTGTACTGCAAACCTTGCGTGATAAGCAATTATTTTCCAAATTTAACAAATGTGAATTTTGGCTCCGAGAAGTCAGTTTTCTGGGACATATCATATCAGCCAAAGGCATTAGAGTTGTTGACTAGAAACCTTTGAAAAACGTATCTAGCGTTAGAAGTTTTTTGGGATTAGCCGATTATTACAGAATATTCATCAAGGGATTCTCGATGATAGCTACAGTGATGACGAGACTATTATAGAAAGATATGAAATTTTAATGGTTCGAGAAATGTCAGCAAAGTTTCAATCAGTTGAAAGCACTGTTGACCAAGGCACCAGTACTAGTTCAGCCTAAATCGGGTAAAGAATTTTTTATTTTCAGCTACGCATCTTTAAATGATTTTGGCTGTGTTTTAATGCAAGAAGGCAAAGTGATAGCTTATGCTTCCATACAGTTAAAGTCGCATGAAAAGAATTATTCGATGCACGATTTGGAATTAGAAACTATTGTATTCGCGTTAAAGATTTGGCGACTCCATTTATACGGTGAAAAATGTCATAATTTTACAAATCACAAAAGCTTGAAGTATTGAATGTCACAGAAAGATTTGAATCTGAGACAGTGCAGATAGGTTGAGCTATTGAAAGACTATGATTTGATTATTGATTATCATCTAGGTAAAACGGATGTAGTTGTAGATGCTCTGAGTAGAAAATCTCTACTTTCTTTACGAGTGTTGAATACACGATTGACGATGTCTGATGATGGTTCGATCTTAGCTGAGTTGAAGGCTAGACTGATGTTTTTACAGCAGATTTGTGAGGCTTAGAAATGCGATGATGTATTAATAGCTAAACAAAGATTGAGTGAGTCGACTTCTGATTTAGATTTTCAGATTGGGTCCGATGATACTTACTTTTTAGAGGCAGTAGTTGTGTACTGAGAAATGCAAAGTTAAGTAAGAAAATTTTGCATGAAGCTCATAATGGTAGCTTGTCTGTTCATCTTGGAAGTAATAAAATGTACAGTGATTTGAAATAGATGTACTGGTGGTCGAGTATGAAGTGAGAGATTTTAGATTTCATATCGAGATGTTTAGTATGTCAGCAAGTTAAAGTTGAACATCAGGTACCTTCTGGTTTATTACAGCTAGTGATGGTATCGAAATGGAAATGAGAGCGAGTTACAATGGACTCTATATCGGGTTTACCCTTGTCTCTTAGAAGGAAAGATGCCATTTGGGTTGTCGTTAATCAATTGATGAAATCTACTCATTTTATTCTGGTACATAGAGTTTATTCTCCTAAGAGGTTAGCTGAGCTATATGTTGCTGAGATTGTCAGATTACATGGGGTACCAATTTCTATTATTTCAGATAGAGATTCATGTTTTACATCATGATTTAGGAGCAAGCTATAGGAGGCTCTAGGTAGGCGGTTGCATTTTAGTATTGCATTTCATCCATAGACCGATTGTAACAACCGGATTTTGGGCCTAGTCGGAACAGTGGTTTCGGGACCACAAATCCGACGAGGAAAAATTTATTTTTTATTATATTTTTATGGTCTAAAATTTCACGGAATGATTTCGTGAAAATTTCGTTCAAAAATTTTGACGTTTGGGCACTCAATTTAGCCAAAAGGACTAAATTGTAAAAAGTGCAAAAGTTGAGTTCTACATGTTAGAAGTGTCCAATTGTTATGAAATTTTAAATTGGAGGTCCTTAAATGGAAATTAGACCATTTTTTACATTGTGGAAAAAAATGGACATGAGATAAGTGAAATAGGAAATTTTTAAGTTAGGGGTATTTTGGTAATTTGGTAATTAAAATGTATTAAAAAGACAAAATAGGCCAAAAATCATCATCTTCAAGCCTTGGTTGAATTTCACAAGGGGGGAAGCCATTGCTAGGGTTTTCAAGCTTCCAAGCTCCATAGTAAGTGATTCCAAGCCCCGTTTTTAATGTTCTTTACGTTTTTGGAGTCTCGGTAACTTGATTTAGCTTATTCTAGCAATAATTTAATCTAGGGTTTATATTTGGAAAAATACCCATAGGTGAAATGTTTTTATTTTGATGTTTTATGGTAGAATATGAAGCTTGAAATTATGTTAAACAACTTTTACTAAGCGGTTTTAAGTGAAAACGAGTAAAACGACATAATCGGTAAAAATACCTAATGTTCATAAGTGTTAGGGTGGGAATTCGATGTTTCCATAGAATGGAAAAATGTTCAGCTTATCATAATACATAAGAGTACGGGATGAAGTTTAATTTACGAGCTTTGGGGAAAAATCATAATTTTGTGAAACTTTAGGGGTAAAAATGTAATTTTTGCCAAAGTGTGATTTTAGGACTAGATTGAATAATGTGAGTGTTAAATAAGTTAAATGTGTTATTATAAACCAAGAAAGATGAGGAATTGACCTTGAAAGCATGATGGTAAGTTTGTATGTGAATAATACATTGTTTTAATTTTATCTAATATATTGTTGAGATATGATTGAATATAGAATAAATATTTGATGTAGATTACAAAATGTGAATAAATTGGAAAATTTGGTAAAATGTTGTGAAGTAAGGTTCCCGATTGAACACTCGAATTTGACCGGGATTCTTTAAATGTAAGGGGTTGCTAAGTGCAGATTCCCCGAATCATTGATCAAAAAGGGGTTGCTATGTACTGATTCCCCGTATCATTAATTATAAGGTGGTTGCTAAGTGCTGATTCCACCGTATCCTTGATTGTGAAAGGGGTTGCTATGTGCTGATTTCCCGTATCATTGATTATAAGGTGGTTGCTAAGTGCTGATTCCACTGTATCCTTGATTGTGAAAGGGGTTGCTATGTGCTGATTCCCCGTATCATTGATTATAGGGTGCTTGCTAAGTGCTGATTCCACCGTATCCTTGATTGTGAAAGGGGTTGCTAAGTGCTGATTCCACCGGGATCCTTTGAACATGAGGTGGTTGCTAAGTGTTGATTCCACTATGTAATGATTAATATTTCGAAGTGTTCATTGGAGAAATTGGATAAGTGAAAATATATGTGAATCAAATAAGGTTACGTGATGAATATTGGGTTCGATATTTAATCGACCCTTGAGTAAGATGAAAAGAAGTAATGAAATTATGAAAAAGTAAAATGTGCAACAAAATAGTTTTGGATAGTAACAATAGTGTAAATTTGAAAAATCACCAAAAATGGTGGAAATTGAATTAGAGAGTAAATGAGATATGAAATGAAATCTTAAGGAGTCTATTTTTACATAAAAGAAACAAAGCAAGCAAAAGAGTTATACATTTTGAGATATTTGAATTTTACTGAGGCAGGGATGGATTGATTTTAGAATCCCCTATTCTGACTTTGGAAAATAATTAAAAATTGTACAAAAATAATTAAAAGTTATAATTTATATGTTTAGAATCCTTAATGAGTATATTTTCAAATTAAACAAACATAAATATCAACTGAATTCTGTTCAATATGATAATTCATTTTTAGTAAAGAGAGGTCTGAAATGTTGAGTAGTGAAATAGGGGTGACTTTAAAGAACAAAATTTACTAATTGGCCAAGTAAAAAATTCTTAAAATTTTATGGTAAGAAGAAATTTGAGTCTAGTTTCTGGGAAAATTAACGGATCTTAATTTGGAGCTTTGAAGCTTCGGATAAAAATGATTTAGTGACTCTGACTCAAATTGACAGCTTTGAATTTAAATATAAGTGAATAGTGAAATTATGTATAATGCTATTTAAGCATGTTTTATACATAAAGGATGTGGAATGGAGAGGAGGAGGAGGAAAGTTAATTATATATATGAATGATTTGTGTATAATTGGTTATATGTTTGATTATATTCAATAAACGTTAAAATAGAAATGATGCTTACTTTTGCGTATTATTGATCATGATTTAAGCTCATATGGGAAAATAAAGTTTCATAGTATGTGAGTGTGGTATATTTGGTATATGATTTGGCATGAAGTAAGGCCATGAATGGTTTATGGATTAACTCATGTTGGTAAGTTTGATACATGAATAAATGTTGAACTCGGCCATACTTATAATGCTTACGCTATATGTTTATTTGGCTAACATGTGTAGTGTACACACTTAAGCTTTGGCCAAGTGGTGGCTGAATTATGCCACGCTAAATTTATAAATTATGCATTGAAATGGTAAGTGCCTAGATGGGAATATGCTTGTGATTATGGAAAGGGTGGTAATGTTTAAATTATGTAAACTTACTTGAAATGGTTTATCATGTGGTTAATTCTAAGAGAATTATGTTTAAATGTACTAGCTTGTGACTATGGTTGAATGATATGTTATTGTTTTGTGTGATATTCGTAGGAAATGGGTGTGGAAAGGAAATGAATAAAATGACGAAAAAGGGGATGATGAGTTGATTTGATGTTGTTATTTAAGCTTAAGTGATGTTTTCATTGTAATACTAAGAATTTTATAAATGTGTTAATGAATGGTATAATCGATAAACTTTGAGTTAAATGGTGAATACATATTAGTATTGAACTTAACGATATTGAAGTGTACATGAATTAAATGGAAGTTTCTAGTGATATGATTTGAATTAAAAGAATTATTGTGGTATAGAAATATATATATTGGATTGAGAAATTATTTGAATTGTGAACATGAAAGATTGTGAATTGAATAAAATAGAAATGAAACATTGAATTACATGAGTAAGTATCGGGTCTCGTAGGCCCTATTTGTTATGAATATAATATTTTGAGGATATGTTGTAAAGAATTATAAAAGCATGTTAAAAATTTGAAGAGTTTAAATTTGAATGAAATTTTGTAACTCGGTTTAATACGTTTACATGTGTAAGTGTTCTAGCAATGCCTCATAGCCTATTCCGGAGTTGAATACGGGTAAGGGGTGTTACACCGATGGTCAGTCCAAGCGAGTAATTTAGATACTCGAGGATATGATTTATTGTTGTGTGTTAGAGTTCGAGGGCAATCGGGAGAAATATTTACCGTTGGTTGAATTCACGTACAATAACAGTTATCATTCGAGTATAAAGATGGCACCGTACGAAGCTTTGTATGATCATAAATGCCAAACTCCTCTATATTGGATTGAGCTCAGTGAGAAATAGATTCACGGGGTTGATTTGATTCAAGAGACTGAAGAAAATGTGAAAGTAATCCGTGACAGTTTGAAATCAGCTTCAGATTGACAAAAATTATATGCAGATTTGAAACATAAAGACATTGAATTTCAAATCTGTGACAGAGTATTTCTAAAAGTATCGCCCTGGAAGAAAGTTTTTCGTATTGGTCATAACGGAAAGCTAAGTCCGCAATTTATCGGGCTGTATGAGATCATTGAAAGACTCGGGCCAATCGCGTATTGACTAGCTTTGTCGTCAGAGTTAGAAAAGATTCACAACGTGTTTCACATATCTATGTTACAAGAGTATCGATCAGACCCTTCACATGTCATCTCACCAGTGGATGTCGAGATTCAACCGGATATGTCATACAACGAAGAATCGATCAGAATCTTAGCTTGTGAAGTTAAAGAATTGAGAAATAAAAACATAGCTTTAGTAAAAGTTCTTTGGCAAAGTCACGGTATAGAGGAAGCCACTTGGAAACTCGAGGAAGCTATGAAAAATCTATATTTGAACCTCTTTTTTGGTAAGATTTTCGAGGACGAAAATTCCTTTAGAGGAGAGTTGTAATAGTCTGTTTTTAGTGAAACCGAAATAGTGGTTTTGAGACCACAAATTTGACATTGAAATATTAATTTTATTAATATTTTAATGTCTACAGCATTTTAGTAGTGTCATATAAAAATTTTGTTAAGAAGTTTTATGATTTGCATGCTTAATTTGATAAAAATGACTAAATTGCATAAGGTCTAAAATTTGAGTTCTATTAGTAAAAGGTGTCAAATTGCTATGAAATTGGAATATGAGTGGCCTTAAATGGTAATTAGACCATTAATATTAATAGTGGACAAAGATGGACATATTTTTAATGGTTTTAAAGATTATTACTTAAGATTGATTTGATGAATTGAAAAATCATCATAAAATAAAATAAGTAAAAGAAAGACATCATCTTTCTTCTTCTCCATCAACTGAAAAAAAGGGCATAAGAAAGCCATAACCAAGTTTTAACATTCGACTATCTCTCTTCTTGTGCATGTAAGTGCATTTTTATCACATTTTTAATGATTTTTATGTTTTTGGAGTCATTATAGCTTAATCTAGCTAGCTCGGGGACTAATTTGTAAAACTGTTAAAATTCTAGGGTTTTACCATGAATGTCTATGTATTGTTTGTGATGTTTGATGGAAGAAAATGAATGGTTGTTGTTAGTTACACAACTTTTGTTAAGAGATTTTTGATGAATTTGTCAATTACGGATTAAATTGACAAATAAAAAAATATTCATGGTGAAATTGTAAAAAAGTGAAATGTAGGGCTTGCTAAGGACTTAAGTAAAATTCGGCTATTGTGGGTTAGCATTAAATTGCATGAATTTCATTTTATAAGCTTAAAGACTAAATTGTAATGAATTTAAAATTATAGTGGAAAAAACATAATTTTTCCAAAATATGATTTTTGGATTGAATTGAATAGAATGAAGTTTGAATGAGTTAAATTTGATTGTTTAGATCAAGAAAATCATTGTACGGATTTAGATTAGGGAAAGGAAAAAGTGTCGAATTAGTTGATTGTATTTCTTTGTTTGCAATCAAGGTAAGTTCGTACATTTAGTTAGCGCTTTAATAGCTTGATTTAAATGCTATTATGTTGTATTATGATATTATGACTCTATGAAAATATCCAACGAAGTTTTGACAACTTTCGGATCCCGTTTGAACCTTAGGAATATATAGGATACAAATGAATTATCATTAGGGGTTACCGTGCTTCGGGTGCTGGTCCTGAACTTCCTACCGGTGGCTAAGTTTTTGTCATGTGTTGCGGTTACTTGACAGCTTGTGTGAGTAACACCATAAATCTATGTTTCGACCGACAACTTGTGTGAGCAAACCCAGTTATGGCTCGAGAGTGAGCATTTATATGAGAAAATAGAAAGAAATGGTTTCGACCATAAATTAGCACACAGTGTGTGTGATTCCTGCTTATCCGCTATTATTTTAGTCGTTCAACGAGTATGCAAAGGGAAGGAATGACAAATATTTCGATAAGTAATGCTATGAAAGCATGAGATAGGTATGAGTTGATGATGATTAAATTTTTTTAGCCATGTTCATGAAAATATGAATGCTTATATGTTATGTTTATAAAAGCTATTATGTTATACAAAGAATTTGCTAAGTTATGTGGTTATCACTAACTTGAATGGTTGTTGTTGCTTAGGCTTGTGCCAAGCTATGTTGGATTAATTCAAACTTACTTTTAAGCTTATATATTGAAATGGTAAGCATTGTTTATGATTTACGAACTTACTAAGCATATATGCTTACACTGTGTTATTTCTTTCATGTTTTTAGATAATTGACAACTCGTTTGGTTTGGAAGCTTGTCAGAGATCCATCATACTATCCATCGGCTATATCGATACATTTTGATGAGTTTGAGTCATGGTTATAATGTCATGTATAGGTGTCTTTGTTTGATGAAATTAGCCAGTATGTGTGGCTTGTAAATATGTTATTTTGGTTGATGAGATAGTTGATATGATATCATGTATATATGGTACTTTAAATGGTTGTTATCTTGGCATCTAGGTACTAAAATGATGGAAGTGAAATGGTGAGTATAATGGTATGTTATGAAATGTTGGTGGTATGGAATGAGATAGTACATAAAGTTGTTAATAGCTAGTTTTGGTAGCCTTGAATATGTTTCGCATTTGGGAAATTGATTAAGGTAGATGGTAGATATGGAAATGGTTATAATGGTATTTGTTGTGCATGAGAATGGTATGTGAAAATTATGGTAAATGTAGTATTTAAGTTTTTCAATTGGTTGATTATATTATGGATGAATTTGGTAAGTATTTAATCAAGTTTGATTGTTGAGATTGAGGTTCCATTTTGGTATATGCATATATAGGTGCCATTTGAATGAATGAAGATATGTATATTTTATTCGTGTAAGTGGCTAGACTTTGATTCGGTCATGTGACACAACTATGTGTCCCCTACAGCTTACAAAGGGTTGCAAGTTAGGCTGTTACACGGCCTAGCACACGGCTTGGCACACGGGCGTTTGAGACCACTTCGAGGGGTACATGGCCTAAACATAGAAGTGTGGCTTGGTCGTGTGACCCAGGTTAGAGAGTTACGCTGGCACGAATACGGGCTGGGACATGGTTGTGTGTCCCTACTTCGAATGTCCACATGGGCGTGTGTCTCAGTCGTGTGACCCCTGCAGTTTCAAAGTTTGCATCTTTTTCTAAAAAATTCTATATGTTTTTTATTTAGTCCCTACTTGTTTCTAATGTTTTTTTAGGGCCTCGGCGGCTCGTATAAGGGACTATATGCTTGAGTTTGAACAAAATTGGCATGTTTATATTGTGCTTTGCTTATGTTGATTATATTTTTGTTGTAAAATGTAAACTTTTGATAATGCTCCGTAGCCCTAATCTGGTGACGGATACGGGCTAGGGGTGTTACAACTAGTGCTCAAGAGGATGGTACATCCTTTGCACCTGCTATGCTACCGTGTAGAGTGAATATACTTGATGAGGGTGTAAGCCCTCTGATGGAAGCTATGATTGGAACGTTTCAGCGGATTGTTGGTACTAACCCTACTCCTGCACTTGCTAATCCTGTGCCTATTAACTGAGGTTTTCTGCTTGACCGTCTTCGGGCGTTGGGTGGTAAGGAATTTTTCTGAGTGAAAGGTACTAATCTGACCATAGCTGAGTACTGGTTGGAGGAACTAGAAAGGATTCTCGAGCAAATGTCTTGTTCTAACGAGGAGAAGTTGGGTTGTGTTGTGTCCTAACTCGATGGTGAGGCTCATTATTGGTGGAATACGGTTAGGAGAGGTATTACTATTGATCGGTTGACTTGGGGATATTTTCTTAAGGTGCTTTAGAGGAAGTTTATGGGCAAGCAATATTTGGAGGCTTATAAGTGGGAATTTCTAGATTTGGTTTAGAGTGACTTGTCAGTGGCTGATTATGAGGCTGAGTTTGTGCGACTTAGTCAATATGCTCTTGAGATGATAGTTTTTGAGAGGGACCATTGTCAAAGGTTTTGGTTTTGGGTTAGTTGTGAAATTAAGGTGTACTTAGTATCTCAGAACGTTGAGATGTTTGATGAGTTAGTTGAGAGAGTTAAGGCAGTTGGAGAGACTTTAGCTGAGCCCCCTTATTCTGTGGTTACTGATTCTGGTAAGAGAGCTTCTGATGGTGCATCTAGTCAACCACCTAAAGGGCGTGATAGTCATAGTTCTTATAGTGGTGCGAGACGTGGGTCTCAACCGATTTAGTCTAGACAACAGAGTAGTGTTGTGGTTAGTACTGGTGGTCTGAAAGCTGGTTATAGATGGCCTCTTTGTGCACATTGTGAGTGTAGGCATTTTGGTGAGTGTCGTAATTTGACAGGTGGTTGTTCCAAGTGTGGTTCGAATGAACATTTTTTGAGGGATTGCCTGAATAGAGTTGATGTAACAACCTATAACTGACCTGACCGTCAAGCCTAGATATCAGGATGCCACACCACCGTCTCATGTCATACACAGCAATTAAAAGCTCATTCTCAAAGAAACATATTCCATTTAGTATTTGTATAGGTTTTAAGTCAATCTTACTCTTAAGCTATCATTGGTACATGCTAAACATACACCAGATAGTCTTATAACAATATTTTAACATGCATAAGGTTCATTTAGCAAAATCTTAAAACTTACTACGTAGGTATCGATACTAGAATATAGGTATCGATATTTCTCTCAAGTGGCATCGATACCGCTTGGGAAATCGGTACCAATTCAGTATTATGTTTCTTGTCTAAAATTGCAGTCTAAAAAATTATCAGTACCTTTCGAAAAGTATCGATTATTTTACCCTGAGTATTGATACTCTTGATAAGGTATCGATACCTAATTACGTTACTGACTTCTTGCACTTTCAAAAAAAAACATAGAGGTATCAATATTAAAACCCGAATACTAATACCTCTACTCCAGACATAAAAATACAACAATTACAAACATATAATTCATACCAACTAATGTCTAATCATCATGTATCATTCACTTCATTAAATGGTCACTAAAATGTTTGAAGTAATAGTCCAAAACATCATAATCATTACTGAGCAAGAAAACAATAATTCAAACTGAAAGTCCATAAGTCCTAAGCAAAATAACCATGTAAACAACTTAAAAATCATAGTAAAAACCAGCATATAGTTTACCACATTGCTTTATTCCCAAAACATATGTCACACCCCAAAATAGGACCTAAGAGTTTTAGGGGTATTTTAGGAATATTAGCCTTAGAATGTTTGAAATTTTGCGACATGATATACCGGTAATTTTTTCAATTATGGTTTTTAGAAAATTAAATCAATTTCTAAAAATGAGTTTTAAATACATTTAATTTTGAAAATAGGATTGATTTGTAAAATAGTCAAAATTGTGAGTTTTTGAGGAGTAATTAGACCAAAATTTAAAAACCAACCTATTTCTTTTTCCCACCTACAGTTTTTCACGTTAACTCTTCCCCAAAACTAGTGTTGTCGTCCCATGATTCTCTCTTGCTATTTCAATCAATTTTGAACACCAATTCCTAATCTTTTTTTATTTCTATCACCTTTAAACCTTAAACCTCTATAAAAGACCAAGAAAAATACCAAAAAATACCATAGTTTCTCCATTGTCAAGCTTTCGGGTTTTCATCAACTAAGGTAATGATTCATCTTCCTATTAGTTTTAAATGTTATTTAGTCTTTAAAACCAAGGTTTTAGCCATTAAATCCCATGTTTTGAATAAAAGTTGAAAATTGGGTCGTTAATGGTGGATTTCACGATTTGCATAAAAACGTGGTTTCAAAGTGTTTTTCAATTAGTTTTAAGATGATTAAAAGGTTTCTAAACTTATGATGTGCATATTTTGGCCTTGTGACCTTAAGAGACTGTTGGATATAGTTGGCATGACATAGGATTGCAAGTACTCACCTATATGTGTTATATGATTTGGGTGTTGAGGCCCTAGGACATGTTGGAGAGATAAGGGAATGAAAGTTAAGCTCTATTCAATGAGATATGTTTGGTGTGTTGGAGAGTGTTAGCTTTATGCTTCACTTTTGGGACATGTTTGACTCTATGAGTCTATGTTTGGTGTGTTGGAGACTCGTGTATCCAATGAGTGACGATAGAGCTTACTTTATGTTTCATAGCACAAGTGCCAAATTATCTTAAAATGTTTATATGTGCAATCGGATGTATTCCTAAATGAGGATATGGTTGCTATGCCAATTTATTGTTTAAATATGATTTTATATGTTATGATAATACGATAAGAGACAAATGCTTTTAATTGTGAATAATATGTTAAATGAGTTGATTTATGTTACATGAAAATGTTAGTATGTTCTCATGGTAAATTGCATATGTAATTGCAGATTAGGATGTTTTCATATAACTTGTGAATGCCTGTGTATATATAAGTTAAAATTGTGAGTTATTAAAGCATGTATATGTTGTTTTAATCTTGACGAATTATTATTAAATGAATTAATGAAGTGAACATGTAATTCTGACTTGAATGAAATATGGTCGTGAATGGGTTGTAGTATGCTCTTGATTGACCTTTGATATTGTGTGTACATTTTGGTTACTCTGAGCATTAATTGAGCATGTTAAGTTCACCCAATCCCTTCTTAAACTTTGGAGATTAGCTGTGTGTCGGTGTGAGTGGTGTGGATTTCCGAGGGGTGATCCAAGCAAGTCCATTTTAGTTATTCGTAGGTGTTTATTATTTGGTTATGTTTTGGGAATAAAGCAATGTGGTAATCTTTGTGCTTATATTGGATATGATATTTTGAGTTTTCATTATGACTTAATTACTCTTAGGATTTTGGGACTTGTTTTGTAATATATTGACTATTGATCGGATTTCTTTTGATGTTTGGAACTATTATTATGGTCGTTTCGGTGTTTATTGGTGATGACATGATAGCATGTTGAATTGGTACGAGTTGGAATGACCTATATGTTTAAAAATATTGTATTTTTTGGGTTTAGAGCAGAGGTATTGATATTCGTGTTTTAAAAACGACACCTCTATGTTTTGAAATGTGAAGGAAGTCAGAATAGAAATTTTGTTTCAATACCTTTTCTTGAGTATCAATACTCGGAGAAAATTTATCGATACTTCACGACAGGTACTGATAATTTTTGGGACGTTGATTTTCAATCGAGAAATAGAATGCAAGTTTGGTATTGTTTTTCCAGGTGGTATCGATACCACATAGAAAAAATATCAATACCACAATATCAGTATCAATACCTACGGACATGTTTTGGGAATTTTTCTAAATGGACCTTATGCATGTTTTAAATTGTTTATAAGACTAATTATCGTAAATTTAACATGTAGCAATGGTAACTACCTTGCATGATTGACTTAAAACCTATACGAACAATAAAATGATGAACATTTTATTTACAATGAGCTTTCTACTTAAGGTATTTGACTTGAGACGGTGGTGTGACATCCTTTATTCGGGCTTGGTGACCAAGCTGGGTATAGGGTGTTACAAAGTAACCAAAACAATAACACCTATGAAATAATTGAAATGGACTTGCTTGGAATCACAGCTCCGAACCATCCCGCTCACACCGAGACACTACTACTCTACAATAGTTTTAAAAGGAGTGACTGAGCTTAACGAGCTCAAAGAAAGCCTAGAACAACTACTGATGTGAACCCGGTCGCATCATGTTATGATGCAACTCGTCGCCATCGAGTTTGGCTTAAGCTCGAGGGGCCTAAGTGCAAAATAAAGCTTAATTTTAATTTGTTAATTTTTGTGCAGGCCTTAATTACGCAAGTTTGGGTTGGAAACCATTGCTAGAAAAATCGAACCATCAAAAAAGTCCGATTTAAGTGTTCTATGCAATTTGCTACAAGCTCATTCAGCTCGTTCATAACTCATCCAAGCTCATTAAGCTCAATATTATTCGGTTTTAGCTTGTGCATCAATTTACTGGAACATTTAACTCGATTTCAGCTCAAATTTATATTTACTTAATCTATGCATTTTCAACTCACTTAGTTGCTGGAATAAATTTAAATAATATTTAGTTTAAGTAATTAAATGTGTCTTAAGCTAATTAACATGTCTAAGAATATTGGGCATTAATTTGTCTAAGTAATTAAATATGTTTTGATTACTACAACCATTTAATATGTCTTAGCTCCTACAGCAATTTAAGATGTCCTAAGTTTGTACAACTTAAATTGAGCTATTGAAGGTGCCTTAACCGAATTTATTTGGTGCTGAAAGGTGTTCACACAAGTTGATTTCAGCTAGCTCAAGTGCATGGAACGGTATTAAAGAGGAGCATGTATTTGGCTGGAGCATTAAGTGGAAATAATTCAGCTACAGTTTTGAGCTTCTCCAAAAATCTGTTCGTGGAGTTCAATGGACAAATACACATTCAAATTAGTCCATTCAGTTAACAAAATGATTTCACACCATGGAAGCTTTTTAAATTTGTTTGTTCACACTTGGAGGCTGATTGAATTCAAGTGTTCACACATTTGGGTTGTTCGTGTGCTTAATCTACCATCAATTTGGCTGCTGCTTATTTGGCTACCCAAGTAGGAATTAACGGTTGCTCATAATGTCTTCAGCTGATCAAACATTGAACAGACTCATTTCAGCTTATTAGTGCCAATTATTAGCTGAATCGGAAGACTAAACAACCTACGCATTGGCGTCACTTATGGATAGAAGTTTCCAAATGACTTTTTTGGTTATTTCAATAGCCATTTGAGTTCAGTTAAGTGTAATTAAGCTGATTGCTTTGAGTCCATTCGGCTGGAACATATTCAACATATAAATAGCTGTTTTGTACACCTGTTGAAAGTTTCTTGTTCAACTTTATTCATTTTGATATTTTATGAAATATTTCAGAATTTGTGAGTTTTCACTCTCATTGTTCTTGGTGATTTGATCTGACTTATCTAGCATTTCTAGTGGTGTCAACCTATCTCCGTTCTTGAACTTATGACTTTCGAGTGTGGCGTTCACCTGTACCGTAGGTTCCTATCTCCGTAGATAGTGGGTCTTTTTTCTATCTTTTTTTCTGCCAATCACCTTAAAACGTTAAAGAATCGGGTCCTTAACCTTTGTTACTGGTTCAGGTCCTTAACCTTTGTTACGGGTTCATTCTTGTTTTGAGTTCAATTTACCATCCTTCCATCATATTTACTTTGTTTTATCCACTGCCTAAATAACTATTTTTATAACTTTGCCAATTTGTTGAATTAAAAACGAGAACTACTTAATTTGACAATCAGGCATTTCAATGGCTCAATTACTTCCGTAAGTGAGTTCGTATCATTTGGTATCAGAGCTTTTGAAATTATGTACGTTTCTATCATTTTAATACTCTCGGACTTAAAAAAATATAAAAAAATTTGAAATTAAAAAAATTGCAATTACAATTCTAAAAATACAATAAGGGAGTTGTGATTTGTGTCTAAAAAAAATTCGAGTAAAAAAAAGATGTTGTATGTATAAGTTGCAAATTTTCCAAAGTGAGAGTTCGAATGCAATCAAAAGAAAAGCTAGTTTCAAAATGATTTAACTCCCGATCGTTGTGTTTTTTCTTGAAAGCAACCGTTTTTGCAGCCACACTCTTTAAATTTTTTTCTTTCATCCTACCTAATTACCTTAACATCAATCTTTTGTTTCTTAGCCTTTTTGAAGCCGACCCACAAGTGTGCTATTAGGTCTAACGAAATTGCTAAGAACTTCGAGAGGTGGATTCGAGAGGTAAAAGGCACGAGTGAAAATACATCAAAGATGAAAGCCAAAATAAGAGTGAAACACGAGTGGAGTGTCCATTACTTTATTTTTCTTTGCGAGAGATTGGTGAGGATTTTGAATTGGTGAGGTTCATTTACTATTTGTTTTATCTTTTTTTTTCTAACATTTTGTTGAATCAAGTCCCAAGAACTTTCGGATTTGGAATTTTAAATATGGGAGAAAGAAATGGAACGGATTGTATGGTCTGAATTTCGACAAATACAAGAAGTAGAACTCCAAGTACCATCCGACGAAGACAAAGAAGACTTGCCACATGCTGTCGTTAACGAAGCTTTCGACATCAAGATGAGTCTAACCCTTCAAAGTTTGGAGAACGAACCACAACGCGAAAATCTATTTCACACCTGCTGTTGTGTCCACGATAAAGCTTGTTGCATTATTATTGATAATGAAAGTAGTTCAAACGTGGCCAGCACTAGAATAGTGGAAAAGCTTGGCTTAACCACTACCAAGCATCCACGACCTTATCAATTGCAAGGGCTTAGCGACGAAGGCGAATTTAAGGTCACTCAACAAGTGCGCGTTGCCTTTTCAATCAGCAAGTATGAAGACGAAGTCGTGTACGACGTGGTGCCTATTCACAGTTGCCATTTGTTGCTAGGAAGGCCTTGATAATTGGATCGAAAGGTCGTTCATGAAGACCATGCCAATAGGTATTCCTTTAAGCATCAAGGAAGGAAAGTAACTTTATTACCACTCACTCCGACGCAAGTCTATGAGGATAAACTTAAATTGAAAAATTCTATTGTAAAAGCACGTGAGGAAAAAGAAATTGAAAGAAATGAAAAAGAAAAAGAAAAAGAATGTGATTGAGAAAAGAGCTTTGAAAAAGAGTTCAAAATTGAAAAAGAGGAAAATGAGAAAGAAAATGTGAAAGAAGAGATTTTTAATGAGATCGAAGAAACAAAAGTGAGTTTGAAAAAAGAGAGAGAATTTGCAAAAGAAACGAGTGAAGAGAGCAATCAAGGAAAAGTGAGGAATATTTTTGCTAACCCCCGTTTGAGATTGCCTTGTGATTTCTCTTCATTTCAGGTTTGTAAAATTCCACCTAAAGACAAGTTCCAACTTCATTACCTTTCCAAAAAAGATGTTTTCGATTAATTGAAAAAGGTAAGTTGGATGGTGTGAATACTTTTCAAATTTTCGAAGGTAAGTCAGATGCAATTCTTCCAATCCTTCAAGGTAAGCAAGGTAAGGTATCTTTTGAGATTCAATCCGATTGGGACTTGTTGATTTCCATTGATAAAAGTGCTCATGTTGTTAATCTTAAAATAATTCCTTATAATGCTTTGCCTGGTTGCTATATGTTGAATCGATTTGCTGATTTTGATCTGATCAGTGTCTTGGAATGTTCTTCTCATCATTTGTTCCATGTTGATTCAAATAACCTCGAGTTGCAAGTTGATTTGGTTGTTGATGACATTGCTCTGATTTTAAGTCAGCATGACATGATTTTCGTATGTGATAAAAAGTATTCATGTAAAATGCTTAATCTGATTGGTTTTGATTGCTACATGAATTCTTTCAATCAATGCAATGAAATTTTGTGGATATCTTTGTTTGCTCGAAGATATTTTGAAGATATGATTATTTGTACATATATGTGATTAAATCCTATTTGTCTAGCATGATTGCGTTGTTTATGGACTATGTCTTTGCATTGTTTTTGAACATAAGTGACCCAAATCATGTTTTTAAACATAGAGCATATTTTTCTAAATTGTTGATTAGAGAAGGTAAGCACCATCATTTTAATTTGTATAGATATGTTGGCCTTTTCTATTTTTTTCATGTTTTATCATTAGTTTCAAACACAAAGTATGTGAACTTTGCTGGTGTACAAAGAAAAAATCAATTCTTTGTTTGCGGAAACCATTGCTCTACATTGTGGTCGACAGCATTTAAGCTTTTCTTGCATGTTTATAATTTTTGAACACTTCAAGTTCCTTCTTTGTTACCAGCCATGAAATCTTCCTGTCAGATTGAGAAGCTAATAGAATGCATTGTTTTTTTTATCCCAGAGATTATTCTTCAATGTTTTTGTTCAAGGTATTTGAACAAAGAATTTTTCTATTCCAAGATTATAATTTGCGAACGTCTTGCGATTTTGTCTTGCCAACTCATGTTTTTGATCCCGGCATACGAGCATATATTCACTCTGTGCATAACGTTTTAAAAAGTTCCTTCGAGTTCATCATCCATGTTGTCACTAACCTCTTTCATTTTCATGAAGGTGACACTTTGAAATCGATTCCTTCTAAAGAGGGAGGGCAAGCAACTAATCTGTTTCCTTTTTGAGTTTTGTGTAGTTTCCAGGTTTGGGACGATGAAAATTCTTTTTCGAGCAATTGGCCCAATTTGAGGACAAATAGTCTTCAAGAGGGAGGGGATGATGCAGACTCGGTCGCATCATGTTACAATGCAACTTGTCACCATCGAGATTGCTTAAGCTCGAAGGGCCTAAGTGCAAAATAAAGCTTAGTTTTAATTTGTTAATTTTTGTGCAGGCCTTAATTAAGCAAGTTTGGGTTGGAAACCATTGCTAGAAAAATCGAACCATCAAAGAAGTCCGATTTAAGTGTTCTATGCAATTTGCTACAAGCTCATTCAGCTCGTTCATAACTCATCCAAGCTCATTGAGCTCAATATTATTCGGTTTTAGCTTGAGCATCAATTTGCTGGAACATTTAACTCAGTTTCAGCTCAAATTTATATTTACTTAATCTATGTGTTTTCAGCTCACTTAATTGCTGAAATAAATTTAAATAATATTTAGTTTAAGTAATTAAATGTGTCTTAAGCTAATTAACATGTCTAAGAATATTGGGCATTAATTTGTCTAAGTAATTAAATATGTTTTGATTACTACAACCATTTAATATGTCTTAGCTCCTACAGCAATTTAAGATGTCCTAAGTTTGTACAACTTAAATTGAGCTATTGAAGGTGCCTTAACCGAATTTATTTGGTGCTGAAAGGTGTTCACACAAGTTGATTTCAGCTAGCTCAAGTGCATGGAACGGTATTAAAGAGGAGCATGTATTTAGCTGGAGCATTAAGTGGAAATAATTCAGCTACAGTTTTGAGCTTCTCCAAAAGTCTGTTCGTGGAGTTCAATGGACAAATACACATTCAAATTAGTCCATTCAGCTAGCAAAATGATTTCACACCATGGAAGCTTTTTAAATTTGTTTGTTCACACTTGGAGGCTGATTGAATTCAAGTGTTCACACATTTGGGCTGTTCGTGTGCTTAATCTGCCATCAATTTGGCTGCTTCTTATTTGGCTGCCCAAGTAGGAATGAACGGGTGCTCATAATGTCTTCAGCTGATCAAACTTTGAACAAACTCATTTCAGCTCATTAGTGCCAATTATTAGCTGAATTGGAAGACTAAACAACCTGCGCATTGGCGTCACTTATGGATAGAAGTTTCCAAATGACTTTTTTGGTTATTTCAACAGCCATTTGAGTTCAATTAAGTGTAACTAAGTTGATTGCTTTGAGTCCATTCGGCTGGAACATATTTAGCCTATAAATAGCTGTTTTGTACACCTTTTGGAGGTTACTTGTTCAACTTTATTCATTTTGATATTTTATGAAATATTTCTTACTTTGTGAGCTTTCACTCTCATTGTTCTTGGTGATTTGATCTGACTTGTCTCGCATTGCTAGTGGCGTCAACCTATCTCCGTTCTTGAACTTATGACTTTCGAGTGTGGCGTTCGCCTATATCATAGGTTCCTATCTCCCTAGATAGCGGGTCTCGATTCTATCCTGCTTTCCGCCAATCACCTTAAAACGTTTAAGAATTGGGTCCTTAACCTTTGTTGAATTAAAAATGAGAACTACTTAATTTGACGATTGGGCATTTCAATGACTCAATTACTTCCGTAAGCGAGTTTGTATCAACTACAGTGTAGACATGTCATCAAGAATTAGTATAACACATACATGGTATGATTAGAATAATCACAACATTCTCGACATGCTACATTTACACATGCATGTTAACAATTTATTGGTTAAGTCATTGCATACACTATCCTATATACACCACAATACTTACAAATGTATTTATAGACAATTTCCATATTAATCACATGTGATATAAACACATTTCACAATACAAACATTCATATTTTAAGATAATTAGAGAAAAGTTGGCACTTGAGCTATGAAAAATAAAAGTGGGCACTATCACCACTCATCAGATACACGGATTTCCAACACACCATATAGACTCATAGAGTCAAACATGTCCCGCAAGTGAAGCATTAAGCTAACACTCTCCAACATACCAAACATGTCTCATTGAATGGAGCTTAGCTCACATTCCCATATCTCTCCAAACATGTCCTAGGGCCTCAACGCCCAAATCACATATACATATAGGTGAGTACTCACAATCCTATAGCATGCCAACTATACCTAATGGTCTCAAGTATCACAATGGCAAAATATTTGTATTTAAACACATTTATTACTTACTGATTTTTGATTACATTCATTGCACATTTGTATCATTTACATAATATTATCACTGTCACTTAGAATGTATGACATGCCTACACATACACTATTTCACAACAGTAATCATGAACATATGACACATATATAACATTTCAATACAGTTCATAATTTCACAATAACACAAGCACATATATCGCAAGATAAACATGAGTACAAGAAAGCTTACACTTGGAATTTAGAGTAAGGGTTTAGGCTATCACTAAATTCTCAAATAACGCATTGAATAGTGTCCGCAAGCAATTAATCTAAATAGTTACCACTACGCTTTTGTCGAAATGCCGAAGCTCAAACTAACCTTTCCTAGCTTGTAGATGATCTTAGCGAATTCGAAACTTCAACACAACAATTCACACAATAATACATTCAAAAATCAGCTAAGAACTTACCACAAGCAATTAAAAACATAAGCCTAAGCTATGTTCCCATATAACTAAAACCATTAACATATCAATCTTTACATTCGAGTATCCTTGTCTATACTCAATCTTGTCACCTAAGACCAATTCCTTTCATCTTTTAATTCAATTACAACTAATTCTCAACCTTTAAACTACACTAAAATACTCAGTTCATAGTATCAACTTTTTCGACATGTTTATGGCTATTTTTCAGAATGGTTACTTTAGACGATAAGCTACTAAACCAATCCTCTCAAAAACTTCATAAGGTCCAATATTTCTTGGACTCAGTTTACCCACCCTTCTAAACCTCAAAACTTTCTTCGAATGCAAAACTTTCAAGAATATCTTATTACCAACTTGAAACTCGATATCTCGACGTTTCAAATCTACATAAGATTTTTGCCTATCAAACGCTACTTTCAAACAATCACAAACCAACTTTACCTTCTCTTTTATCTCGCGAGCTAAATTTGGTCCAACTACTCTCCTCTCATCCAATTCTGTCCAACACAAAAGAGTTCCACACTATCTACCATACAACGTCTCAAATGATGCCATGTCAATACTCGCTTGATAACTATTGTTGTAAGAACACTCTGCCAGCGGCAAATATCGCTTCCAACTATGACTGAACTCAGTCACACAACTTTGCAACATATCCTCTAACACTTGAATCACCCTTTTAGACTAACCATCAATTTTAGGATGATAAGCCGTACTAAAACTAAGCTTTGACCCCAAAGCCTCTTGCAAACTCTTCCAAAACCTTAAAGGAAAACGTGGATCTCTATAAGAGATAATAGAAATTGGAACCCCATGAAGACGAACAATTTCAGCAATATACAACTCAACCAACTTTTGCAAAGAATAGTTGGTATGCACATCCAATAAATGAGCACTCTTCGAGAACCGATCAACTATAACCCAGACAGAATCCTTCTTCATTGGAGTTAAATGGAAACCCGAAACAAAATCCATAGTAATCTTTTCCCACTTCCATTCAGGAATCGCAATTGGTTGCAACAACCTTAAAGGAAGCTAATGCTCAACTTTCACCTTTTAACAAACCAAACATTGAGTCACAAAATATGTAACATCATGCTTCAAACCAGTCCACCAATAAACCTCTCTAAGATAATGATACATCTTGCCACTATCGGGATGCATAGCGTAAGGGCTACTATGCGCCTCAGTAAGAATCGCTTGCCTCAAATCCACACATTGCGACACACACAACCTACCTAAAAAATTTAAGATACCATCACTATCAACATCAAAATCTCCCTTAGTACCTTGCTCAACTGGTTGAATCATCTTTAATAATTCTCTATTTAAAGGTTGTTTCTCCTTAATAAAATTTGACATAGTTGGCCTTACATGAAATTAAGCTAACAAACCACCATCACTAACTAAAATCAAGTATACAAATATAGCTTTCAGCTCCGTCATTGACTTTCTACTCAAAGCATCGGCAACAACATTCACTCTGCTAGGATGATGCTCAATCACACAATCATAATCCTTTAAACGCTCAATCCAATGCCTTTGCCTTAAATTCAACTCCTTTTTGGGTGAGGAGGTACTTAAGGCTATTGTGATCCGTATAGATAACACATTTCTCTCCATACAAGCAATGGCGCCAAATCTTAAGAGCGAATAAAAAAATAGCTAATTTTGAATCATGAGTGGGATAATTACGCTCATGTGTCTTCAAGTCATAACTTTACCCTCTTGCATCAACACACAACCGAGACCCAAATGTGAGGATTCACTATAAACCAAAAAATCATTTCTAGGCTCTGGTTGAATCAATACTGGTGCTTTAGTCAAAATTGCCTTCAGTTCTTAAGAACTTCTCTGCTTTCATCACTCCATTCAAACACCACATATTTCTAACTTAGTTTCATTAAGGGTGCAGCAGTAAGAGAAAACACTTCAAAAAATCTACAATAATAGCCAGCTAAGCCCAAGAAACTCCTAACTTCGGTAACACTCCTAGGCAACTTTGACTCTAAAATTGCCTCAATCTTCTTTGGATCCACTCAAATCCCTTTTGCCAAAACATGACTGAAGAATGCCACTTCCTTAAGCTAAAATTCATACTTACTCAACTTCGCATACAATTGCTTATCTAGCAGAATCTGCAAAACGACCCTTAAGTGCGCATCGTGATCCTAATCAGAATGAGACTATACCAAAATATCATCTATAAAGACAACCGTAAATTGATCCAAGTATGAATTGAGTACTCGGTTCATCAAATCCATGAATGCAACAAGGGCATTAGTTAAACCAAATGACATCACCAAAAACTCATAGTAATTCACTTAGTCTCAAAATCTACCTGAGTCATATGTTCAGTTAACCACTCCATAAGCATAGAATAGAAATTTCATAAGATCAACAGAGAAAATGTTCCCTTGAATCATAAGGAGGCATCTACGATACACTTATTTCACTACTACACTATCACCGAAAGAAATAATGACAGTCATACCCAAACCAATACTCTTAATAGGAATCTTTAACTTACATGCCAATTCACTCAAAATATACGAATGCATCGAACCAGAATCAAATAAAGAAAAAATTAGGCTAGACTATGGTTCCATGGTTCCCTAACAGCATAAACTCGAGCTGGACCTTTAGACTCAACCTGTGTAGCAACAGTATGAGCAACAATTTGCTATCTAACCGGTCTTTTATTACCTCTACCGTGACCATGACCTTTAGTAGACGTAGAAGCAGGTGCCGAACTCTGATTCTGTGAAACCTTAACTTTATTCAAATAGTCCCTAAGAAAATGTTCCTTCGAACCACATTTAAAACATCCACCTGTCAAGTTATGACATTCGCTAAAATGACTAAGCTCACAATGTGCACAAAGCGACCATCTAGAACCACCTGTTGAACCACCAGTACTAACCACAACACTACTCTACTGCCTAGACTGACTTGGTCGAGACCCACGTCTCAAACCCCTACCAATACTATGACCATCATCCCCTCTCTTAAGTAGTCAACCAGAAACACCATCAGAAGCCCTCTTACCAGAATCAATAATCAAGGAACGAGGTGGCTCATCTAAAGTCTCCTCCACTGCCTTAGCTATCTCCACTAACTCATCAAACATCTCTACATTCTAAGCTACCAAGTAAACCCAAATCTCACGATTAACCCAAAATCAAAACCTCTTACAATGATCTATATCAAAAAGTACCATCTCAGGAGCATACTGGCTAAGTCGCACAAACTCTACCTCAGAACTAGCCTTAGATAAATCACCTTGAACAAAATACAGAAACTCATGCTTACGAGCCTCCATATATTGCTCGCCCATAAACGTCCTCTTAAAGACCTAAAGAAAGAAATTCTAAGTCAATCTATCAGAAACAACACCTCCCTTAACTATATTTGGCTGCATTACTTGTATAGTGAGAAGTGTGTTATTTACAATGATCATAAGAGCCTTACGTACTTCTTCACCCAAAAGGAGTTAAATTTAATGCAAATGTGTTAGATTGAGATTTTTAAGGATTATGATTGTGTGATAGAATATCATCTTGGAAATGTAAATGTTATTGTTGGCACTTTGAATAGAAAGTCGATGATGAAGTTGAGAACTATGTTTACACATTTAAGTTTAGCTAGTGATGGTGGTTTGTTAGCTGAACTTCAAGTGAGGCCGACTTTGGCTTAACAAATTAAGGAGAAATAGTTGCTAGATAGAGAGTTGTTAATGAGTATTTGACAGGTTGAGAAAGGTGTTAAAGGAGACTTTGATGTAGACAGTAATGGTATCCATATATTTTTGAGGTAGGTTGTTTGTGCCGCATGATATAGATTTGAGGCAAGTGATTCTTATCTGGGTGCATAGTATCCCTTACGCTATGCATCCCGATAGTGGTAAAATGTATCATGATCTTTGAGAGATTTACTGGTGGCCTGGTTTGATGCGTGATATTATGGATTTTGTGACTCGATGTTTTGTTTGTCAAAAGGTTAAAGAAGAACACCAGTTTCTTTTAGGTTTGCTGTAATCAATTGCGATTCCTAAACAAAAGTGGGAAAGAATTACTATAGACTATGTTTCAGGTTTTCCTTTGACTCCATCAAAGAAGGATTCAATATGGCTAACTGTTGATCTATTTTTGAAAAGTGCGTATTTCTGTGTGGTGCGTACTAACTATTCTTTGCAAAAGTTGGCAAAATTGTATATGGCTAAAATTGTTCATCTTCAAAGGGTTCTAGTTTCAATTATTTTTTATCAGGAATCGCAATTTACTTCAAGGTTTTGGAAAATTTTGTAAGAGGCTTTGGGGTTGAAGCTTAGTTTTAGTACGACTTATCACCCCCAACTAGATGGTCAATCCGAGAAGGTAATTCAAGTTTTATAGGATATGTTGTGAAGTTGTGTGATTGAGTTCAGCAGTAGTTGGGAGCGATATTTGCCCTTAGAAAAGTTTTCTTACAACAATAGTTTTGAAGCAAGTATTCGTATGGAACCGTTTGAAGCATAGTGTGGTAGGAAGTGTAGAAATCCTTTGTGTTGGAAAAAATTAGATGAGAGGTGAGTTGTTGGATAAAATTTAGTTCGTGAGATTGAGGAGAAGGTACAGTTGATTTGTGAGAGGTTGAAAGTAGCCTCTGATAGGTAAAAATATTATGCGAATTTGAAACATCGAGATATCGAGTTTCAAGTTGGTGAAAAGGTATTCTTGAAATTTTTGCCTAGGAAGAAAGTTTTGAGCTTTGAAAGAAAGGATAAATTGAGCCTAAGGTATATTGGACCTTATGAAGTTGTTGAGAGGATTGGTTTTGTAACTTATCGCATCAAGTTGTCGCCAGAACTTGAGCGAATTCATGATGTTTTCCATGTATCAATGTTGCGAAAGTATCGTTTAGATCTGCCACACATTGTGCCAATAGAAGAGATTGAGGTTTGAACCTATTTATCGTATGAGGAAAAGCTGATTGGAATTCTAGCTCGTGAAGAGAAAGTTTCGCGAAATAAGAGGGTTCTGTTGGTTAAAGTTTTATGGTGCAACCACAAGACTGAAGAGGCTACCTAGGAAGCCGAAGATGTAATGAGATAACAATATCCTTATTTGTTTACTCAAGTAAATTTTGAGGACAAAATTCTTTTTAGAGGGAGATAATTATAACACCTTAAAATAGGGTCTAGGAGTTTTAAAGGTATTTTAGGTATTTTTTCCTTATAATGCTCTAAATTCTGTGACATGGTACATCGTAGATGTTTTCGACTAAGGTTTCTAGAAAAACAAAGCAAATTTTGAAAAAGTGTTTTACAAACCTTTAATTTTAGAAAAAGGACTGATTTGTAACAAGGTCAAAAACTGTGAGCATTTATGCTACAATTTTACCAAATTTTAAAGCTCAACTTAAAAACCCCATCTACAGTTTTGTCCTTTCTCCTTAGTGTTATCGTTCCTTGCTTTCACAAACTCAAAGAACTCAAATTTGATTTCCAAGCATAATCCTCTTGATTTCTATCATTCCCCAAGTATTCCATAAATCTTCAAGAAAACATCCTAAAATACCATTAATCTCTTCTTTCTCTTCTTCAGTTGTGGGTTTCTCAGATTTGCATTAAAATCTCGATTATTCTTCCATCAAAGGTAACAATTCACTTTCTTATTAGTTCTTAATCGTAATTGGCCTTTGAAACTAAGTTTTCAGTTATTAAATTGCATGTTTTAAATAAAAGCCGAAAATAGAGCAGTTAATGGTGAATTTTGGATTTTCGAGTAAAAATGTAATTTCAAAGTGTTAATCATAGGTTTTGACATGATTAAAAGGTTTCTAAACTTGCTTTACAATTTTCTTAAAGATTTATTGTGTTTAAATGAATTTTCGTAAAAATAGTCATAAACATGTCGAAAAAGTCGATACCATGAATTGAGTAATTGTGTGTTGTTTGAAGTTGGGAATTAGATGTAGGTGAATTATAAGATGAACAAAATTGGTTTTAGGCGAAAAGATTGAGTATAGACCAAGATAGTCAAATGTAAAGATTGTCATGTTAAAAGTTTTGGTTCCATGAGAACATAGCATTAGGCTTATGCTTGTTTATTGCTTGCAGTGAGTCCTTAGCTGATTTTTTAATGTATTGTTGTGTGAATTATTTTGTTGAAGCTTTGGATTTTCTAGGACCATCTACGAGTTAGGAAAGGCTAGTTTGAGCTTTCGACTTTTCGACGAAAACGTAGTGGTGAGTGTTTGGAGTAATTACTTTTAGACACAATTCAATGCTTTTATTTTGGAATTTAGTAGTAGCCTACACCCCTACTCTAAATTCCGAGTGTAAGCTTCCTTGTACCCATGTTTATCTTGTGAAATATGTGCTTGTGTTAATATGAAATTGTGAACTGAAATGAGATGCTATATATGTGTGTTATATGTTCATGATTACTGTTGTGACTGAGTATATGTAGGCATGTCATACATGCTAAGTGACAGTGATAATATTGTGCATATGATACAAATGTGCAGTGATAGTAGACGGAAATCAATAAGTAATATGTGTTTTTAAATACATATATTTTGGCTTTGTGATTCTTGAGACTGTTGGATATAGTTGGCATGCCATAGGATTGTGAGTACTCACCTATATGTATATGTGATTTTGGCATTGAGGCCCTGGGACATGTTTGGAGAGATAAGGATATGTGAGCTAAGCTCCATTCAACGGGGCATGTTTGGTGTGTTGGAGAGTGTTAGTTGTATACTTCACTTTTGGGACATTTTTGACTCTATGAGTCTATGTGGTGTGTTTGATATCCGTGTATCCGTTGAGTGGTGGCAGTGCCAACCTTTACGTTTCATAAGCTAAAGTGCCAAATTATCTATAAAATATATTTGTATGTATTGTGATGTATGCATGAAAATGTACGCGATGACTTAGTGTATAAACTGTTAATTGTGCATGAGTAAGTGAAATATGACAATAAGTTGAGATTATCCTAATTATGTTATGCATGTGTTCCACTAATGTTTGATGATATGTTTGCATGGTAGTTGTTCTAGGCATTCACTGAGCTTGTTAGCTCACCCACTCTTTTTAAAACCATTCCAAATTAGTTGTGTATCGGTGTGAGCGGTGTGGTTTCAATGGGTGATCCAAGCAAGTCCATTTTCAGCATTTTGTAGGTGTTATTGTTATTTGTTTATGTTTTGGGAATACAGTAATGTGGTAGACTTAGAGATAGTATTCGCCATGATATTTGGATGTTTCTATAGTTTATTTATTCCTTAAGATCTTAAGGACTTGATTCGTATTATGTTGATTATTGCTCAGACTTAATTTCAATGTTTGAAACCGAGGTTTATTTGATATGGTGGAAGATGCTTGTTCATTAGACCTGAATTGCAGTGGTTTGCATGCTTTGAACTATTGTAATTTTCTGGTCTAGAGCAGAAGTAACGATATTCATGTTCCAAACGCAATAGCTCTGTGATTTTGAAAGGCACAGTAAGTCGGAATTGTAATTTGGTATCGATACCATATCACGAGTATCGATACTTGGGGTAAAATTATTGGTACTTTTCAAAAGGTACCAATAATTTTTGGTGTTTATTTTTTTTGCAAGAAACATAATGCTATTTTGGTATCGATTTTCCATTCGGTATCGATACCAAATGAAGGAAATATCGATAGCTATATGCCAGTATCAATACCTACGTACTTATGTTGTAAAATTTTCTAAATGTTCTTTATGCATGTTTAATTATTATGTGAAGACCTTTTGATGTATATTCAACATGTATAATCGATAATTAAAACATGTTCAATCAAAAACTATGAGTGTTGAAATAAATATGTTTCCTTCTTTAAGTGAGTACATATATTGTGTATGATGTGAGACGACGGTGTGGCATCTTGATATTTGGGCTCAGCAACCAGGCTGGGTAAAGGGTGTTACAACTTTTGTGACTTTGTCACTTTTTGATCTTTTTCATACATCTCACTCACAATGCTTTTGATTTTCACATACTTTCTTTCCTTATTTTTCTTTTTGAATTTTTCTTTTGTTTTTCATATATTGGCTAACCTATAATCACTATATCACACTTCTTCCTATTTCACTCTTATTTTTACAAAATTCACCATGATGTATCTACTTAACCTTCAATATGTATGGCCAGATGTCTAAGTTCATGCAGTTCAAGACCAAGGAAAAAAGGGTAAGTACAAATTAATGATTTCACTCTGGTTTTATACGAAGGTTCATCAAGAAGTGTTTTTTTGGCTCAAAATAAGTACCAAGGATTGAAAAACTAGGTTAGCTTTTTGGCTCTAGGTGTATATCAAACAATGCCTTATGTCATCCCTAGATATTTCAATATTAAAAAATTTAATCAATCAAACAATCACAAATTTAAAAATTTATCATACATACTAGCATGCTCATTTGCCTATTTTTTCTATGTCATTTGGTATATTCAGTTACTTAATGCTTATTTACAGTGTAATATATAGAACTTAGTAGTCTAAAAATTAAAAATTGAAAATCATTCACTATCATACCAAACTTATAGTAAACATAATCAACCTAAATACATGTTCTTGACCAATCACTTGTATTTCTACAAGCTCAAGCACACATTTGACAATAAAAATTAAAGGAAAAGCATAAACATTAAAAATAAATTTCCTATGTTACCTTAACAATTTAGATAGCACATTGTACCTAATGTGTAGCCTTGAAAAGATAAAGAATGAAGTTACCCGATTGATCGTGGTGGTGATGTTGTCTAATGGTGGGTGCTTCCTTCCTCCTGCGTTATAAGCTCAAAAATGGTGTGCTTTTTTCATGTGGAGTTCCTACACAGAAAACTAGAAATAGAAAACAGAACACGTATAAAAACCTATTGTTAATCCTAGTCCTAAGAAAATAAAAATTATCCAAAAATTAATTACAATCCTTAAAAAGAAAATTAGAAGTTAAGTTTTTGTTTAATCCTCCTTTTCCTCCTCAGAGTCTATCTCCTCCCCTTCCTCTTCTTCTTCACTCTCTTCTCCTTCCTCGTTTCCTTGTTCTTTTGTCTCATAATGGCTATACATCGGGCCAAACATATCTGATGGGAAGTTAGGTACTCTCATGTTGTTCCACTGTGCCCTATTTCTTCCATCCATCTAATCATCCCGTCTATTTTTGTACTACTGCTTTGCCCATTTCTTATCTTTGTGTCAATTTTACTTTTCGTTTGAGCGAGGCTGGGACATCCATCTTTTCTATTCTCCTCTAGTTCCAATCTATGATTTGTTTCTGGTTGAGTTCTACATATTAGGTGTACATAGGATCACCTATTAAGCTATTCATTGGGCACATGATCGGCCCGTTTTCCTCCATTAGAACTCCTGTACTCTTGCAAAGTGTCATACGAGATGGGGAAAGAAAATCCCAAGCTTCTAGCAACTAAAGCAATGCTTCATATTTTGATGTATCTATTCCCTTATGTATATATGTTTCTTCTATAAAATGCCATATAAGAAAATAACTCATAATGTATTGGCATTAGAAACATTAAGAATAGGTGTGATTCTAGTGCAAATAAATTGCATCCACATTTTAGCTATTAAAAACATTATGGCTTGATTGAAATTGGTCGGAAGTCTTGTATCTGGTCAGAGTTTCCATTCACCTCGATTTTTAGTCAAATATTTTTTGATACTTTCCTTATCTATGCCTTCAAATTTTTTTAAATCAGTATTTCTTAAAAAACCAGTTTCATAATAAGAATCATCCTAAAATTCACAAATTTCTTCCGGGGTGAATGGTACATCCTTAGCTCTTACCATTACAGTTTCCATCGGACACTATATTG
Source organism: Gossypium hirsutum (assembly GCF_007990345.1). Taxonomy (NCBI): domain Eukaryota; kingdom Viridiplantae; phylum Streptophyta; class Magnoliopsida; order Malvales; family Malvaceae; genus Gossypium; species Gossypium hirsutum. Next base: position 16,181,080 of record NC_053444.1, on the reverse strand, counting down.
CATCCTAGTCTTTTCGTCCCTAAGAGCAGCATAAAATTCTTGGACATGTGGAATAACAACATTTTCCTTTGGGGTTATGCAAAAGCACTCCCATCTATGGTACCAAACTAGGGACCAAAATATCACTGCAAAGAACCATCGATGGTTTGAATCCCCTTTCCTGAATAAAATGTTTTACCTTGTAGTACAAGAAAATATTTTTTAAGCATTATGATTTCGAAATTTTAAAGGATTCTAGATCGTCAGTGGCTTTTGGGTTTTTTTTTCTAGATATACTAGGTGGCATATTCAGTGTAATCATATTCCAAAAACTAGCAAAATATCAAGCAATGTAACCAATGGAGTAGTAAAAATAAGTTAGGAACTTTTAAACTTAATGAATTTCTTTGAAATCCTTAAAGAGCTATTGTTGTTGTAGTTCCTTTTGATGTTTCCCTTTCGTTCCTGCACAAGCTGGAAGAGAAGATTTCAAAAATAGGAATTTAGTAGAAAAAGGATTTTAAGGTTTATAAGATTTAGGAGAATTTAAGAGAATTTATATGTTAATAAGGGTTTAGGGCTAAGAAGGAATGAGTTTAGATTAATTTTTTCTATATTTTTAAGCTTTAAAATCGGGTTAAAACAAGTTTAAAATCGATGAGTTGCGCCATGGGTCAGGTTGGCCCTGTAGAAAATTGGAGCGATGTCGTCGCGACAAGGGTTTCGTGTCGTAACACTCTTGGCAGAATGTCGATGTCACGACATCAGGATTCAATGTCACAACATAGAGGTTTCATGTCATGACATTGGGATGATTGTTTAGATTCTTTGAGTCTGTGAGCGGTGTTGCGACATGGTGGTGCCGTGTTACGACAACGACTCTATTTCAGCCCTGATTTTTAATTTTCAAAGTGTTTTGATTTACATTAAACATGGATTTAAATAAAAACTAAATTCTAGACTACTTGTTAGTTAAAAAAATACAATAATATACATATGTTTTTGATTCAGTTCAAAGTTTTAAGTTTTTCTACCGGATTCATCTGTCAACTTTGTTAATGTGCATATGGACAATCCTTTGGTTTCATTTCTATCAGTGTTCGTCCAGCATCCATCTTGCGGTGCCACCTTCCCTCGTTTGTCTCGTTCTTTGAACTTGTTTTCTTGAACTGAACTAATCACACAAAAAACCTTTCCTGGTTCAAGGTAATTAGGATTTTGTATAGATATTTCGTAAAATTGTTTCCCTAATTTCTCCCTATTTACTTCATTTTCTTGGTGACCACAATTAAAATTTTTTGTCTCACCATTGATTATCATGGTTAATTCCTTATTTTCCAATGGACCTTGATGTAGCTAAAAAGGGTGTACCCAGTAGAACAGGTATTTCACAATATTCTTCAAAGTCTAAAATTATGAAATCAACCGAGAAGATAAAATTTGCACTTTAACCAACACATCTTCAAGTACCCCCTTCGGGTTGTAATGAAGACCAATCATCAACAGTAGTGTGATTTGGGTATTTTTAAACTCTCCTAACTCGAGTTTTTCATATATAGATAAGGACATTAAATTAATATTGGCTCTTAAATCGCACAAAGCCTTGCTAAAATGAATATCGCCTATCTCTATAGGTATCATAAAACTCCCCGGGTCTTTTAGTTTTGGGGGAATTTATTTAGATACTATCGCACTACAGGATGCGTCTATATTAACCTGCTCTCCTATTTTAACTTTCCTATGCCTAACCATAATTTTTTTTACATACTTGCCATATTTAGGAAAATTTTCAATTAACTCCATTAAAGGCAGATTAACATTCAGAGATTTAAATAAGTTTAGAAAGCTTACGAACTCTACTTTGTCCTGTTCACTTATCTTCTAACCATGAAGGGAATGGTACCCTTATTAGAGTAGGTTCCTTGATTGGCTCTTTCACCAGCTCAATTATCGGCTCGACTACCCTTTTGGTTCTGGTACAGTTTTAGCTTGTTGAGGGTTCTCTTAAAATCTTTGGAATCATTTTCGTTTTCCTCTTGAGTCAGGTTTTCTAGGTTACTCAGTACTTTACTTGAGTGGAGTGTAATTCTTTTACGTGCTCCTTCTCTTTGAGGAGAATTCTTGGTGTTGCTTGGGATTTCAGTGCCAATTTTCCTATTGATATCTCCCATCATGCTCATCAATTGGCTCTTTTGATCTTCAAGTTTAGTTAATGTTTTTATAGTGTTGCTGTAGTCAGATTGCACCTGTTTCACTTCGGTCCTCATTGACTACACCTCCCCCTTAATCTGATCCAAGCGTTGACCACATACAGTATGGTCATACAGGTTGGCTCTTTCCTAAGGTTTCTATAAATACGGAGGTTGGTAATTAATATTGTTAACAGGGCTAGAACTGTTACCTCCTCCCTGGTTTCCACCCCGTCTCAGATTCAGGTGACCTCTCCATCCAAGATTGTAGGTATTTGAATAAGGATTTCCACCCCTATTCTTGATGTAGTTCACATCCTTTATTGGATTATTGATATAATGGAAGAGAGGTTTTGTTAGAGTATGTCCAAAGACCAATCATTTCATGATTGTAATCACATACTTGTTTTACCTTATTTATTAATACAAGGCATTGCCATTATTATTTCAGTTTCTTTTTGTGTATATAAATAAACTGAATTGTAGTAAAGTCCTAAGAAAATATGATTATTATTAAAAGGTCCTTACTCAAGTATTATTGTGGGCTTGGACAACAATAATGTGTTGAGACTAATTGGTAGTTGATTGATGAAAAAAAGTTGTCATTGACATAGGGATGTCAAAATCAATACATGAGTATGTGTTACAAAACAACATATTAGACTGACCCGCTATGAGTATGTTTCTTAGATTATTATGTAGTAGTCATAATATTACTCAGAGTGATAACTATGTATTTGATCCTCAGAATTGAGATCATCATTATCCCAACATTGTGAGTTGTATATTTTGATATAGCTAAAATGTCTACCGTAACGGGTTGTACTATAAAGACTGATGTTAGATATACCAAAATGCATGTAGTGGGATATGATTGATCGAGATAGGATTTATCCCTCATACATAACGAGAGCAATATCTTAGGCTTCTTGATAGAGTGAGAATAGAAATGCATGGCCATACTCGAATAAGTTGATATGAGATATCACACTTATTTGTTTATTTTAGTCTACTTAGAAAAATAAGTAATATGAGATTGGACTATACAAGTGTGACTATTCCATGACTTGTGTCCAATTTAGATATTAAGAATAAAATGATAAAATACTTGAAAAGATCATCACAGAAAGGTTATGTCGAATCACGACTTCTTCTAACTTGGGTGGCAATGATGCATTGCTAGATGCCACTCATTTGTTGTAATGTTAGAAACGTTCGAGTATTACTACCAACGTTACAAAAGCATATACGGTAACACCCTATAGTTGAAACGAATAGAATTCAAATACATTTGGTGTTGTATTTAGTTGTCACATGAATTAAATTAATTGTTGAATTAATTTAATTTGATAGTTAAATATTAAACACATTATATGTACAAACTTTTTGTACACAAATAGAGAAGAAAGAATATAATTAATATATGAATTTGATTCATACAAAATATTAATTGTATATATTTTATTGAATTTATTAATATAAACAGTGATGTTAATTAATTCTAGTCAAACTATAAAAGACATGAAAATTAATATGATTTTAGAAAGAATATAATTAATATCTGAATTTGATTCATACAAAATAGTAATTTATTAATATAAACAGTTATATTAATTAATTTCAGTCAAAATATAAATGACATGGAAATTAATATTCTTTTGGAAAAATATAGTTAATATATGAATTTGATTCATACAAAATATTAATCGTATATATTTTATCGAATTTAGTACTATAAACAGTTATATTAATTAATTTCGATCAAAATATAAAAGACATGAAAATTAATATTCTTTTGGAAAGAATATAATTAATATATGAATTTAATTAATAAAAAATATTAATTGTATATATTTTACGAAATTTATTAATATAAACAGTTATATTAATTAATTTCGGTCAAAATATAAAAGACATGAACATTAATATTCTTTTTGAAATAATATAATTCTTTTATCTAACTTTCCATTTGTCTTCTCTATTAATAAGAGAATAATTTTTGTTTTCCTTTTTAATATGTGATATCAAAGAGGACAAAAGGATAATAATCCTTTAGAGTGTTAAGCTTACCAACTTAATAATTAAAAAGGTCTAACAACCGTTTTTAATTATCTCTAAAAAGTTTGAGAGAAAGTGGCTGTTCATTTTTTACGGGGTGGACTACATAGAGGCCAAGATGTTCTCGTTGTGGCTTAAATCAACATCGAATCAGCATCATCCTTTCAATGTTTTCACTAAAGAATGTATAATTTCAATCCTATTTCAACTCGATTCATTCCTCGTACATAGATCCTTGGCTATGGATCGCCAGAATAATTTGTTCGTTGCGCCACGGGGCGAAACGCCGATCCCAATAGTGGTATCAGAGCCACTTGTACGATATAGATTGGAGATTAAATTTATTGGTTGATGCGGTTGTATGAGATAGATGTTGTATACTCTGTTAGATATGCATAGTGTTTGGAAATGCATGTTTATAGCTCGATAACCCATTTAATTTATTATTTGCAAAGGTTGTAATTTTATACATATAGCCTGCATGTCGTACCTTTCTATATTTCTCTTGTACTTCTCATCTCATCTTACTACCTTGTATGTAAAACGAGTTTTCATAATTGTAAATTGTAGGAGTTAATACGAACTAAAGGAAAATATGGTTAGGCTACCTAAAGTGGAAAGGAAGCTTGAGAAGCAACATAAACCCTTAAGATTCCCTACGATTTTCCCACTGGCTTGGGAGGAACCACATTTTTTTAATGGCTACAACCATTGCATTTATTTACTGCTTTATATTTTTCTTGTATATGATACTGTTTGATGATATGTTAGCATGTATGTTATAAGATATTGATAAGATCAATTAAAGGATTAAATGAACAAATGTTGGCAATTAATGGTGAGATTAATTTAATTAAAAAACCCCTCAATAAAATATTATGTTAAGATTGTCTTCCAATATTTACCCTCAATAAAGCCTTGGTCGATAGAATGTGGGTTCTTCTAAAGAGAAGTACATGTATCTATGTTGGTCAAATGCGAAGAATAAGCATGTAATATTTGTCGATTATGATATTGGTTAATAACTTAACTAGGTTACTCTAATAGGATTAGATACCCAGAGGCAAGAGATTTGGATAAATCATGAGATGATTGGAGCAAAATAGAGGAGTTACATGTGATGTAATTAGCAAATGTTGCTTACCTAAATAACCATAACCTTGAGAGTAAAGACAAATCTGACTTAAGAAGAGGTGAAATATGAATCCTTACCCACTAGAAAACTTTAGAGAAAGTCTTTTCAAAATTAAAATGAGGTTTATTAATTTTGAATTAAATTGTAGGAGCATAATTTAATGAAGTCCTTTTAATGATTATAATAAACTTGGTAAATGTACTATTGAGCATATTTTATTATTATAGATTAGTTATGGAAAACAACACAAATTCTTTATCATTGTAATCAATCATTGAGAAGTACAAGTTGAATGGCTTGAACTTCCTTGACTTATTCCATAATTTGAGGATTGTATACAAACAAGAGCAGAAATTATATGTTATTGAAGAACCCATTCCTTATGAACTAGTAGCTAATGCCTTTAGAGTTGATAAGGATACTTATAAGAAGCATATTGATGACATGTTAGACATAGGATGTCTAATGCTTGACACTATGACACCTAAGCTTCAAAAGCAACATGAGGATATGGTTGCCTATGATATGATCCAGCACCTCAAGGAATTATATGAGGGCAAGCACGTCAAGAGAGGTACGAGACTGTTAAAGCTTTGTTTCGATGCAAAATGGTGGAGGGAACTCCTATGGGAACACGTTCTCAAGAATATAGGCTATATTGAAAGCTTTGAAAAACTAGGATTCCATCTAGGTGTGGAGTTGGCCACTGATGTCATCTTAAAATTGTTGTCGAATATTTTTAGCCAAATTGTCATTAATTTCAACATGAATGGGATTAATAAGACTTTGCCACAGTTGCTCAGCATGTTACAAACTGCTAAAAGTATCATGAAAAAGGCTGGGCCTAAGCCTATTCTGATGGTCCGTAAGGATAAGGGCAAAGGAAAGGCTAAGGCTAAGGTAAAGGCTAAGGACATTGGCAAGGCCAAGCCCAACAAAGGAAAAGCTGTATTGAAACCTAAAGGAGGAACTACTAAGGGAGGAAAATGTTTCCATTGTGGTAAGATCGGACACTAGAAGAGGAACTGCCCTTCCTATCTTGAAGAGATCAAGAAGGGAAAGGAAAATGGAGCGTCCGCAGTAGGTATTTATGTTATTGATATTAATTTTTCAACATCTAATTCTTGTGTATTATATACTGGATTTGGTTCTCATATTTGTACCTCTATACAAAGGACTGCAAAGGAGTAGGAATTTGGCTAAAGGAAATTTGGACCTGCGAGTTAGGAATGGAGCAAAACTTGTTGCATTAGTTGTATTAACAAATATTTTATCATTGCCTAGTGGACTTGATTTAATTTTGGAGGATTGTTATTTTGTGCCCAATTTCACTAGAAGCATTATTTCAATTTCTTGTTTAGACAAATCTAGTTTTAAGATAATTATTAAGAATAATTGTTGTTGATTTTATCGTAATAATGTTTTCTATGGTTCGGCACAATTAGTAAGTGGCCTCCACATTTTAGATCAAGATAGACTCATTTATAACATAAAATACTAAAAGATTAAAAAGAACTCTAATCAAACTTATTTTTGGCATTGTCGTTTGGGCCATATAAGTAAGAAACGCATATTAAAGCTCCATAAAGATAGGATTTTCGATTCTTTTGTTTTCAAACAGCTGGATATATATGAGTCTTGCTTTTTGGGTAAAATGACTCAAACTCCTTTTAATAGTAAATGTGAGCTAGCTAGTTATTTATTGGTCTTCATACATATTGATGTATGTGGACCAATGAAAACACAAGCCAAAGAAGGTTTTCAATACTTCATTACTTTCACTACTGACTTCAGTAGATATGGGTATATTTATCTTATGTGTCATAAATCTGAAGCCCTTGAAAAGTTAAAGGAATTTAAAAATAGAATACAAAACCAAATGGGTAAAAGTATTAAGGCACTTCGATCAGATCAAGGAGGCGAATACTTACACCTCCCAGTACTCCATAATGGAATGGAGTTTCTGAAAGGAGAAATTGAATACTGTTAGACTTGGTTCGATCTATAATAAGTCATGTTGATCCATTTATGGATTAAAGTAAGCTTTTTGAATTTGGAATCTTCGTTTTAATTGTGCGATCAAAATGAACACGAGTCTTGTGTTTACAAGAAAATTAGTGGGAGCAATATTGTATTCTTGGTATTGTATGTAGATGACATACTTATTATAAGAAATGACATACCTACCCTACAATCTGTTAAGACTAGGTTAGGAAGTTGTTTTTCTACAGAGGACTTAGGTGATGCTATATACATATTAAAAGTCAAAATCTATAGAGATAGATCAAGACAGCTCCTAGGTCTAACCCAAAGTACATACATAGATAAAGTACTGAAAAGGTTCAGTATGGAAGAATCTAAGAGAGGATTCCTACCTATGAGACATGGCATTTCACTCTTGAAGGAAATGTGTCCTTCAACTTCACAAGAGAGAGAACATATGAGTAAGATTTCATATGCTTTAGATATTGGATCTATCATATATTTCATGCTATGTACTCGTCTAGATATATTGTATGCTTTAAGCATGATAAGTTGGTACCAAGTAGATCCCGATGAAGGTCATTGGGTCGCAGTTGAAAATATCCTTAAGTACTTGAGAAGGACTAAGGATACAATCCTTATATATGGAGGTGAGAAAGAGCTGAGTGTAAAAAGTTACACTGATGCTAGTTTCCAAACCTACAAGGATGACACACAAACACAATCAGATTTTGTGTTTTTCCTTAATGGTGGTGCAGTGAGTTGGAAAAGGTCAAAGCAAGATACAATAGTTTATTCTACAACTAAAGTTGAGTACATTGCAGCTAGTGACACTGCAAAAAAGTCTATTTGGATCAAAAAGTTCATATATGAACTAAAGGTTGTGCCTAGCATATCAAATGCTATAGAACTTTTTTGTAACAACAACGAAGTTATTGCACATGCAAAAGAACGCAAATCTCACTAGTGATCCAAACATATACTTAGGCACTTTCATCTTATTCGAGAAATCATTGATCGATGAGACGTGGACATATGTAGAGTACCGATAGATGACAACATTGTTGATCCACTGATGAAGCTCCTAACATAGTAGAAGTCACACTAAGTCACTCGATATTAGATATATGATTGATTAGTTTAGTGCTAGTGGGGGATTGTTAGACTATGCCCAAATACCAACCATGAGATGATTGTAATGACATGTTTTACCTTGTTTATTAATATAAGGCATTGCCATTATTGTTTTAGTTTCTTTTTTCTGTATATATAAATAAACTAAATTTTAATAAAGTCCTAAGCAAATATGATTATTCTTAAAGGGTCCTTAGTCAAGTATTATTGTGGGCTTGGAAAAAAATAATGCATTGAGGCTAATGTGTAGTTGAATGATGACAAAGAGTTGTCATTGACATGGGATGTCAAAATCAATCCATGAGTATGTGTTAGAGAACAACATATTGGATTGACCTGCTATGAGTATGTTTCTTGGATTATTATGTAATACTCACAATATTACTCATAGTGATAACTATGTATATGATCCTCAGACTTGAGATCATTATTGTCCCAACATCGTGAGTCGTATATTTTGATGCAATAAAAACGTCTACAATAACAGGTTGTACTACAAAGACTGATGTTGGATATACCATAGGCCATGTAGTGGGATATGGTTGATCAAGATAGGATTTACCTCTCCTACATAATGGGAGCAATATCTTAGGCCTTTTGATGGTGTGAGACTAGAAATGCATGATCATACTCGGATAAATTGATATGAGATATCACACTTATTTGTTTATTGTAGCCTACTTAGAAAATCAAGAAATATAAAATTGGACTATACAAGTGTGACTATGCCATGACTTATATCCAATCTAGATATTTGTTCTACCGTAATTCGATGTAGCAAATTAAACTAGTTCTCACGCTTTAAGAGCTTGAACATAAGCATTTTAGTTGCATTTTAATTATATTTTAGTAGAGTTTAGTTAAGTGTAATAAATATGTAATTTGAGTCTTTTGTTGACCTTAGAGGCCAAATGAGGCCTAAAGGTGAGCTAATATACGTTACAAGTGTAGAGAAGACCATTAGAAGGTGTACTAACTCAATATAGGTCGCTAGGTATCAACATGAAGTATTTGATGTTGCAATATAGGGAGCAAAATAAGAAAAGTCCAAGAATCCCTTCGATGTCACGACAAAGCCTGAGGATGTCGCAGCTTACCCTTGAAGATACCCTGAAGATGAGTATACTGCCCTCAATGTCGCGACACAGAACCTAGTGTGTCGTGACATCACATCTGTACAAAAAATTAAAAGAAGCAAGGGGCGTTTTGGTCTGCATAATCCAACTTTAAGATCAGGATCGTCAGCTGACCTAGGTTTTATGATGACAACCATTCTAAGCCTATAAATAGGCTCAGCTAGCACATGTTATGGACAACTTTATACTCTGTATAATTTTCTCTATAGATCTAAATTTTAGATTTTCTCTTTTTTTAGGTTTTAAATTTCTTTCTTGTTATTTTTCGTTGGCAAGAAATTAGATTCTAGAATTGTTCTCAAACTCTGTGAGGATTTTGTGCTTAAATTCAATACAATTAGGCTTCTTCTAAACTTTACTTTTGAAACTATTCTTTATGTTCATTCTTTTGTTTAAGGTTATATTGTTTACTAGATTCATGAGGAACTAATCCTCTTGTGGGGGATTAGCGAGTGGAGGTATGAATAATTAACTATTTTGTAGGGATTTCTTAACGGATAAGTTGTCCAGGAAAGGAAGAACATAAACCTTAGGCCTTACAACCCTAGGAAGTCATCAAGGTGGAATTAACCCAAAATTGGTATGGCCTATCTGTGAACACCTTAACCCTAAATCAATCTAGACTGTGAGGTCGGACGATAAGTCGTTCTTGCTGACTCAGCAGTTTAGTGGATGTATCAAAAGATCCTGCTGGGTATTGGCTAATTGATTGAACAAGAAAGCCCAAGATGATAGTTGATTATGATCACTTAAACAAGCTAATCATCCATGCCCAGATTTCATACATATTTCCTTTTTTTTTATTTTTTTCCTTTCGCTTGTTTACTTTCCTTTTAAGTTTTTAGCATAGTTTATTAAAACTATTCTTTTTGATCTTTTGTACTATAATTTGATTAAGGTATTAATTAGATCTATCTATGTTTAAATCAGAATTAATTTAGAGCTCACCTCCCTTGGGTACGATCCTCGAAGTACTTACCTACTCCATTGTAACTATATTACAACCTGACCTGTATACTTGTGGATACCGTTTGTTCACACCTTTTGTGCAGGATTTCTACTCTAAACGTTGGAACGTTCGGAGGTGATCAAGTTGTCGGCATTGTTATCGAGGAGGCAACGTAACTATATTAGTTTTAGTTTTTTGAATTTTAATAGAATAATTAGGAAATTTTGAGGTCATAGTTAGGAATTTAATTTTCTTTTCTACTAATTTTATATTTTTGGGTTAGTGTATGACTCATAGTAGGGGGACACCTATAGAGCCAGCTACCGATCCAGAAATAATTATCTAAAGGACTTGTCGACAACAACAGTAGCAATAGCAATGATAGATGCATAACCCACTAGCTAGTCTGGGAAACGCACCTTTTAAAAACCCATTATTGGACAAAGTCGACACTAACCCACCAAACTTACCACCACCACCACAGTTACCTACAAATCTAAACATGGCACGTAATGAGAGGACTCTAAGAGAATCTGGGCTACCAAATCTAGATATGGTTCAAGGGATCATAACGAGGCCAGATATCATGGTCAATAATTTTGAGATTAAGCCAACCATGGCTCAGAGGATCCAAAATAATTTGCAGTTTCGAAGAACAATGATAGAGGATCTGAGTCAACATTTAAAACAGTTTCTCCAGCTTTGTGATATCTTCAAATAAAATGGGGTCATTGATGACGCTATTCTTTTTCGGTTGTTGCCTTTTTCATTAATCAATAATGTCTTTTCTTGGCTTGACTTACAGGCACCAGGATCGATCACGACATGGAACGAACTCATAGGAAAATTCATGCAAAAGTTTTTCCCCATCAACAAAATGGTCTAGCTAAAAATAGAAATCATGATGTTTATATAGTTAGAAGGAGAAATCCCTAACGAAGCACGAGGGCATTTCAAGATGTTGATTCAGAAGTGCCCATACCACGGATTACCTGAGTGGTTACAATTATAAAATTTTTACAATGGGTTGGATGTGCATTCGAGGTCAGGATTAAACGAAACAACATGAGGAGACTTGATGAATAGAATGTATAAGGATGCATACAAATTACTACAAAGTACGGCAATGACTTCCGTCGAGTGGCCAACTGAACTTCATACATATAGCCAAAGATCATCTACAGTGAAGGTTTTATAGTAAGACGACAGATACCAACAATTATTGGACAGAATCAACCGAATAGACGCTGTAAAGTGTCCACCAGATATTTATGGAGGAGACAAACTACTCTTCCACTATATTAATAATCCTATCAAGGATGTGAACTACATCAGAGATAGGGGTGGAAATCTCTATTCAAATACACACAATCCCGGTTGGAGAGATCACCGAAGTTGAGATGGGCAGGAAACCAATGAGGAGGTAATAGCTCAAATCAAGTTAAAAACATTAACTATCAACCTTGTTATTTGTAGAAACCTCAGCATAGGACCAACCTAGTGACCATATTGTATGTGGTCAATGCCTAGATAAAATCGAAGGGGAGGTGCAGTCAATGAGAGCGGACGTGAAGCAAGTGCAGTGTAAATGCACTAACTCAACAAGAACATTGACTAAACTTCAAGATCAAATTAGCCAATTGATTAGCATGATGGGTGACACTAAAAGAAAAATTGGCACAGGTATTCCCAACAATACAAAAAAAAAATCCTCATAGGGAAGGAAAGGAGCACGTGAAATCAATAGCACTCCAATCAGGCAAAGTATTGAGTAGCCAAGAACACCCAACTCAGAAGGTGGATATAGAGAATACTGATGATCTTCAGGAAAGATCCCTAGAAGCTGAAGATGAAACAAAGTTAGAGGAGGTAATTGCACCAATAGTTGAGCCAGAAAAAGAAACAACTAAAGATTCTACCATTGCAAATGTTCCATTCCCTTCAAAACTAGAAGAAAAGCAAACCAGGATGAAGATGAATTTGTAAGTTTCCTGAACTTGTTCAAAATGTTAGACGTTAACCTGCCTTTAATTGAATTAAATGATAGAGTCCCTAAATATGCCAAATTTTTTAAAAAGAAATTATATCTAGGCATAGGAAGATTAAGGTAGGTGAACAAGTTAATATAAGTGCTTCCTGTAGTGCTATTATTTCAAGACAGGTTCCCCAAAAATTGAAAGATCGAGGAAGTTTTACTATTCCTGTAACACCCCTTACCTGTGTTCCTTATCGAAACAGAGTATGAGGTATTACTAGAACTCAAACACTTAAATTTTTTTTTGTAAAAATTTCGGCAGCATTTCTGCTTATTTTTACATAAAACCCCCTGCAGATTTCCAAACACAATTTCAACCAAATTCAATATTTTCAACCAATTACAGTTATATATATTCAGACATAATTTATCCATTAATAAACTCCAACATATTTAACCAAACAATACTATATATATACATATTTATACCACATTACATAAAGTCATCTATACATGCCATTTTTCAAAAGTATTGGTTGCAAAATACCCAAAAGATGATGATGATAGTGAGGATGATGTCCTGACTCCGTCCAATTCCCGAGCTGATTAATATCACTATAAAACAAAAGAAAAATAAAGAGGAGTAAGCTTATATCTTAGAAAGTATGTATGTAATCGATAAATAAATTTCTAGAATAATATCATATATAATAAAATTTCTATCACACATAAATCTATCATTTATTCAATTTCCAGCAAACTATTTTTCTGCATCATAGTCGCTAAATTATTTTTATCTGGAGCTATAGAACTCCAAATTAAGATCCGTAAATTTTCCTTGAAACTACACTCATATATATTTCCACCATAAAATTTTCAGAATTTTTGGTTTGGCTGATTAGTACATTTTATTCTTTAAACCTTCCCCTGTTTCACTGCCTGACTGTTCTGACCTCTCCATACTAAAATTTATTTAACTCTTTGTAAAAAATTCAAAAAATGTTCTCATTTCTTTCTCTTAAAAATAGACTCATTAAAGAATTCAAGAATGTAAATTTCAAGCCATATTTATTTTTAAAAAATTTTTGGTGATTTTCCAAATTTGGAACAGGGGATTTCGAAATCAATCCAACCCTATCTTAATAAAATTTAAATATCCCAAATATACAACTCTTTTGCTTACTCTGTTTCTTCCATATGAAAATAGACTCATTCAACTTCAATTTCATTTATTATTTAGCCTCTAATTCAATTTCTCTAATTTTTGGTGATTTTTCAAACTAACATCACCATCACTGTCCAAATCTGTTCTATTCCAACATTCCTTATTCACATAGCACTATAACCATTTATTTTATAACACAACGCAAACTTCATCACTTCAATCACTTTTTACAACTTATCACATTCGAATCACATACTCATATTTCATCATCATGACGGTATAAAAAAATAATAGTCGGAGCTTTTCACTCAGTACTACTCATATTATTTTTATCATTCGATACACGTAGTAGCCTTCACATAGTACTACACACGTGATCAGTTTTATAGTTACGTAATAGCCTTCACATAGTACTACACACGTGATCAAGTTTTACGGCTCACGTAGTAGCCTTCACATAGTACTACATACGTGACCAAAGCTTTTTGGTATCCATAGTAGCCTTCACTTAGTACCAAACATGTAACCATAGTTTACCGATACACATAGTAGCTTTCACACAGTACTACACACGTGCTCAAAACTTCTCGGTACACATAGTAGCCTTCACTTAGTACTAGACATGTGACCATTATTTATTGATACATGTAGTAGCCTTCACACAGTACTACAAACGTGTTCATTGATATCCTCACTCAAATTTTTTACTATTACGACAGTTTCACAAAGATTATTACTTTCCAAATATATTTACAATTTGTCCAAAACAGATTATCCTATCGATCCTTTCACGTATACTGTCATGAAATATAACAAAAATAATTATAATAATGTATTAATTACATACAACTTACCTCGATACAAAATGTAAAGATTTTGCAATTTAATCCTCAATCTTCTCTTTTCCCCGATTAAGGTTTATTTCACATCTTTCTTGATCTATAATAGAAAATTAAGCTTGCTTAATATTCACATTCATTAAAACAAGCTTTGACTAAACTTTTATAAAAATTACAATTTTGTCCCTAAACTTTTGCATAATTACATCTTTGTCCCCAAGCTCGAAAATTAATTTTCACACCTTATTCTTATGTTTTATAACATGCTGAACACTTTTCCCTTCTATGGAAACATCAAATTCTCACTCTGACATACACTTATGAACAATAAATATTTTTACCGATTATGTCGATTTACTCGTTTTTGCTTAAAATCACTTAGCAAAAGTTGTTTAACATAAATTATAGCTTCATATTCCACCATAAAACAGCAAAATAAACACATTTCACCTATGGGTATTTTTCCAAATATGAACCCTAACATGAATTATTGATAAAATAAGCTAAACCGAGCTACGAGGATTCCAAAAATGCGAAGAACATTAAAAACGAGGCTTGGAATCACTTACTATGGATCTTGGAAGCTTGAAAACCCTAAATATGGCTTCCCCCTTGCTGATTTCGTTCACTATGGAGAAGATGATGATTTTTGTCATCTTTTTCCCTTTTTATTCTTTTTATTACCAAATGACCAAAATACCCCCATTTAAAAAAAATCTATTTCACCCATTTCTTATGTCTATTTTTGTCCATCAATTAACTAATAGTCTAATTACCACATAAGGACCCCCAATTTATAATTTTATAACAATTAGACACTTCTAACATGTAAAACTCAACTTTTGCACTTTTTACAATTTAGTCCTTTTGACTAAATTGAGTGCCCAAACGTCGAAATTTTCGAACGAAATTTTTACGAAATTTTTTCGTTTAATTGTAGACCATAAAAATATAATAATAACCATATTTTCCCTTGTCAGATTTGTGGTTCCGAAACCACTGTTCTGACTAGGCCCAGAATCGGGCTGTTACAATTCTCCCCCTTAGGGATTTTCGTCCTCGAAAATATTATCAGAAAGGAGGTTTGGGTACTGTTTCCTCATAGCTTCCTCCGGTTCCCACGTAGCCTCTTCCATCCCATGTTTTTGCCACAACACTTTTACTAAAGCTATACTCTTATTCCTTAATTGTTTGACCTCTGGAGCTAAAATCTTTATTGGCTCGTCCTCATAAGTCATATCTGGTCGAACTTCAATCTCTGTAGGAGAAACTATATGTGAAGGATCTGAGCGATAGCGTCGCAACATCGATATGTGAAATACATTATGTATTCTTTCCAACTCTGCTGGCAAGGCTAACCGATAAGCTACAGGTCCAATCCTTTCAATAACTTCATACGGTCCAATAAAACGTGGACTCAATTTGCCTTTACGGCTAAATCTCAAAATCTTCTTCCACGAAGATACTTTTAAGAACACTTTATCACCCACTTGAAACTTAATTTCTTTTCTCTTCAAATCCGCATACAACTTTTGTTGATCTGAAGCAGCCTTTAAGCAGTCACGAATTACTTTCACCTTTTCTTCAGTTTCTTTCACCAAATCAACTCCGTGAATCTGATTCTCACTGAGCTCAGTCCAATACAAAGGTGTTCTACACTTACGTCCATATAATGCTTCGTACGGTGCCATTTGTATACTCGACTGATAACTATTGTTGTAAGCAAATTCAACCAATGGTATATATTTCTCCCAATTGCCTTCAAATTCTAGAATACAGTACCGGAGCATGTCTTCAAGAACTTGAATCAGTCTTTCAGATTGTCTGTCGGTTTCCAGATGTAATGCAGTACTAAAGTTCAATTTTGTACCCAGGGCCTCTTGAAACTTTATCCAAAACCTCGAAGTAAACCTCGAATCTCTATCCGATATAATGGACTTAGGCACCCCGTGCAATCTCACAATTTCAACAACATATAGCTCCGCCAACCTATCAAGTGAGTAATCTATGCGTACCGGTATAAAATGAGCTGACTTTGTCAATCTATCAACGATCACCCAAATAGCATCCTTCTTCCTTGGAGTCAGAGGTAATCCTGTCACAAATCCATCATGATGCTGTCCCATTTCCACTCTAGAATCATTACCGGTTGGAGTAAACCTGATGGTGCTTGATGCTCAGCTTTCACTTGTTGGCAAATTAAACAGTTTGATACAAATTCAAAGATATCCTTTTTCATGCCCGGCCACCAATACAATTGCTTCAAATCATTATACATTTTCACACTACCTGGGTGAACTGACAAATCACCACTGTGTGCCTCACATAAAATGGTCTGAATTAACTCATCATTTCTCGGTATACATACCCTGTCCCAGAACATCAGACAATCATCTGATCTAATTCGAAAATTAGAGTCAACACCTGCTTCGCACTGAGCCTTCCTAGCTTGCAATTTACTGTCATTCTTTTGAGCTTCCCGAATTTGCTGAAGAAATAACGGTCTAGCCCTCAATTCAGCCAAAATTGAACCATCATCAGATAAATTTAATCTCGTATTCATAGCTCTCAAAGAAAATAAAGATTTTCTGCTCAAGGCATCAGCAACCACATTAGCTTTTCTGGGATGATAATCAATCACTAGCTCATAATCTTTTATTAGCTCAAGCCATCTTCGTTGTTGCAAATTCAAGTCTTTGTGATTCATTAAATACTTCAAGCTCTTATGATCAGTGAAGATTCGACACTTCTCACCATACAAGTAATGGCGCCAAATTTTTAAAGCAAAAAACAATGGCAACCAACTCTAAATCATGCTTTGGATAATTCTTCTCATGCGGTTTCAACTGTCTCGAAGCATAAGCTATTACTTTGCCCCATTGCATTAACACAAATCCAAGACCATTTAATGATGCATCACTGTAAACTACAAACTCCTTCCCTGACTCGGGTTGTACTAACACTGGTGCCTCAGTCAATAAAACCTTCAATTTCTCAAAACTTTGTTGACATTTATCGGTCCATTCAAACTTGACATTCTTTTGCAATAACTTGGTCATAGGAGAAGCAATCATTGAGAATCTCTTGACAAAGCGACTGTAATACCCGGCTAAGCCCAGAAAGCTTCTAACTTCGGATACATTCTTTGGTGGTTCCCAATCAACAATTGCTGAAACTTTGTTTGGATCAACCCGAATACCGTCACTTGAAACTATATGTCCCAAGAATCCAACTTCACGAAGCCAAAACTCACTTTTGCTGAATTTAGCATACAATTTCTTCTCCCTCAGAATCGGCAACACAGTTCTCAAATGTTCTGCATGCTCGGATTCATCCCGAGAATAAATTAAAATATCATCTATGAACACCACCACAAACTTATCCAGATACGGTCAAAAAATTTGATTCATCAAATCCATAAAAATAGCCGGAGCATTAGTTAAACCAAAAGGCATTACCAAAAATTTGTAGTGTCCGTACCTCGTTCTAAAAGCAGTCTTTGGTACATCTGACTCCCTAACTCTCAACTGATAATAACCGGATCTTAAATCAATCTTTGAAAACACTGTCGCTCCTTTTAGTTGGTCAAACAAATCATCAATTCTTGGCAAGGAATACTTGTTCTTTATAGTCACTTTGTTGAGCTGACGGTAATCAATACAAAGTCTTATAGAACCATCTTTCTTCTTCACAAATAATACAGGAGCACCTTAAGGAGAAAAACTCGGTCTCACAAATCCTTTATCCGTCAATTCTTGCAACTGAGCCTTTAATTCTTTCAATCGATAGCGAACTCAACTTCTGTAATCGGAGGTAACCCAGGAAATTCCTTTAGAAATACATCTGGAAATTCAGAGACTACCGGCATTGTTTCAAGCTTCGACCCAGTTATACCAGTATTCAACACATAAGCAAGAAAAGCTTCACATCCTTTTCTCATATATTTTTGAGTAGACATATGCGAAATTACCCTAGGCAGTTTATTCGGCTCCTCCGCTTCAACCCGAAGAGTTTCACCATTTCCACATTTCAATTCAAGGATTTTCTATCTACAATTTACCTTGGCATCATGCAAAATCAACCAATCCATCCCTAAGATAACATCGAACTCATCAAATGGTAAGAGCATCAAATTAGCCAGGAAACAGTAACCTTGAATCGTCAAAGGACAATTCTTGCAAACCTTATCAACTAAAACATATTTGCCTAAAGGGTTTGATACTTTTACCACAAATTCAGTGTTTTCAATAGGCAAAATTTTATTAGATCCTAAATTCACAGATACATATGAATGAGTAGACCCAGGGTCAATCAAAGCAACAACATGAATATCATAAAGAGAAAATGTACCAGTAATCACATCGGGAGATGATGCATCCTCACGAGCACGTATGGCATAAGCTCTAGCAGGTGTTTGAGGTTCTGATTTTGTAGCTGTACCCTTCATTCCACTTTTACCACTATCTCTAGTTCCAGTGTTTCTTGACGGTCTACCTCTGCTGACAGTATCACTCGATCTAACATTCTGAAATTTTTCTTCTTCAATTTTCTCAGGGCAATCTTTAATATAATGTTGTCGAGAACCACAATTGAAACAAGCTCGGCTAATTAACCAGCATTCACCAGGATGTTGTCTTCCACAATGCTGACACTCCGGTCTACTAGGCTTCATACTACCCACACTTAATACCGATGTAGCTTGAGCTTCGGAACCCAAATACAATTTTCCCCGGTCTCGACGTGGATATCGCGTTGAAGCAGTCACTCTAGGATTCATCTCTTTAGACTTCTTTGACTAAGTTTGAAATGGTTTACTCATAGGCCGCTTTCTTGTATCTCGAGCCTCCATCGCATCTTTTCTCTTTTCTTTATTCAATTCTTCAGCCTTACAAGCTCGATAAACCAATACTACAAATTCCTTCAGTTCCAACATCCCAACAAATATTCTAATGTCTTTATTTAAACCATCTTCAAACCTTTTACACATAGCAACTTCGGTGGGTACACATTCTTAAGCATATTTACTCAATCTAACAAACTCTCTTTCATACTCAGCCACAGACATTTGGCCTTGCTTCAACTCGAGAAATTCTTTACGTTTTTTATCGATGAACCGTTGGCTTATGTATTGTTTCTGAATTCATCCTGGAAGAATTCCCACGTAACCCTTTCTGTTGGAACCACAGATACCAATTTTTTCCACCAACGATACGTTGAATCTTTTAACAAAGATATTGCATACTTTAAACATTTTCGGGGGTACAAGACAATTCATCAAATACCCGAATGGAATTTTCAAGCCAAAACTCTGCCTTCTGTGGGTCATCATCTATATTAGCTCTGAAATCTTCAGCTCCATGCTTTCGGATTTTGTCAACGGGAGGCCTACTTGATCTTACCAAGTCAACATTTTGTGGAGCTGCGGGAACCAATTGAGGAATAGGAGGGGGTGGAGGGGGTTGAACATTCAGATTTGCACGAACAAATTCTGTATACCAATTACTCATCATTCGAAGGAAAGCTTCCCGAGTCTCGTCCTGACTATGTGTCTCAAGTCTACTTTCTTCATGCGCTATCCCTTGTGCGGGAGCCGACGCGTTACTTTCAACATCATCTGCCACACTTCGGTCAGGATCCATTAACTATATAAAACAAAATTTTAAATTGTTAGAAATCATCTGACTATCACAATATCTAAATGGCATGTATAGATAGAATTTTACACACATTATACTAATCCGAGAACCGGCTAAACCTGGCTCTGATACCACTACAATGTAACACCCCTTACCCGTGTTCCTTACCGAAACAGAGTATGAGGTGTTACTAGAACTCAAACACTTAAATTTTGTTTTTTGTAAAAATTTCGACAGCATTTCTGCTTATTTTTACACAAAATCCCCTGCAGATTTCCAAAGACAATTTCAACCAACTTCAATATTTCCAACCAATTACAGTTATATATATTCAGACATAATTTATCCATTAATAATCTCCAACATATTTAACCGAACAATACTATATATACATATTTATACCACATTACATAAAGTCATCTATACATGCCATTTTTCAAAAGTATTGGTTGCAAAATACCCAAAAGATGATAATGATAGTGAGGATGATGTCCTGACTCCGTCCAATTCCCGAGCTGATTAATATCACTATAAAACAAAAGAAAAATAAAGAGGAGTAAGCTTATAGCTTAGAAAATATGTATGTAATCGATAAATAAATTTCTAGAATAATATCATATATAATAAAATTTCTATCACACATAAATCTATCATTTATTCAATTTCCAGCAAACTATTTTTCTGCATCACAGTCACTAAATTATTTTTATCTGGAGCTCTGGAACTCCAAATTAAGATCAGTAAATTTTTCCTGAAACTACACTCATATACCTTTCTACCATAAAATTTTCAGAATTTTTGGTTTAGACTATTAGTACATTTTATTCTTTAAACCTTCCCCTGTTTCACTGCCTGATAGTTCTGACCTGTCCATACTAAAATTTATTTAACTCTTTGTACAAAATTAAAAAAATGTTCTCATTTCTTTCTCTTAAAAATAGACTCATTAAAGAATTCAATAATGTAAATTTCAAGCCATAATTATTTTTGTACAATGTTTGGTGATTTTCTAAATTTGGAACAGGGGATTTCGAAATAATTCCAATCCTGTCTCAATAAAATTTAAATATCCCCAAATATACAACTCCTTTGCTTACTCTGTTTCTTCCATATGAAAATAGACTCATTCAGCTTCAATGTAATTTATTATTCAGCCTCTAACTCAATTTCTCTAATTTTTGGTGATTTTTCAAACTTATATGACCGTCACTGTCCAAATATGTTCTATTCAAACATTCCTTATTCACATAGCACTATAACCATTTATTTTATAACACAACGCAAACTTGATCACTTCAATCACTTTTCACAACTTATCACATTCCGATCACATACTCATATTTCATCATCATGACGGTATAAAAAAATAATATTCGGAGTTTTTCACACAGTACTACTCATATTATTATTGTCATTCGATACATGTAGTAGCCTTCACATAGTACTACACACGTGATCAGTTTTACAGTTCACGTAGTAGCCTTCACATAGTACTACACATGTGATCAAGTTTTACGGCTCACGTAGTAGCCTTCACATAGTACTACATACGTGACCAAAGCTTTCCGGTATCCATCGTAGCCTTCACTTAGTACCACACATGTAACCATAGTTTACCGATACACGTAGTAGCTTTCACACAATACTACACACGTGCTCAAAACTTCTCGGTACACATAGTAGCCTTCACTTAGTACTGCACATGTGACCATTATTTATTGATACACGTAGTATCCTTCACACATACTACACACGTGTTCATCGATATCCTTACTCAAATTTTTTTACTATTACGACAGTTTCATAAAGATTCTTACTTTCCAAATATATTTACAATTTGTCCAAAACAGATTATCCTATCGATCCTTTCACGTATATTGTCATGAAATATAACAAAAATAATTATAACAATGTATTAATTACATACAATTTACCTCGATACAAAATGTAAAGATTTTGCAATTTAATCCTCAATCTTCTCTTTTCCCCGATTAAGGTTGATTTCTCATCTTTCTTGATCTATAATAGGAAATTGAGCTTGTTTAATATTCACATTTATTAAAACAAGCTTCGACTCAACTTTTATAAAAATTACAATTTTGTCCCTAAACTTTTACATAATTACATCTTTGTCCCCAAGCTCGAAAATTAATTTTCACACCTTATTCTTATGTTTTACAACATGCTGAACACTTTTCCCTTCTATGGAAACATCAAATTCTCACTCTAACATACACTTATGAACAATAAATATTTTTACCGATTATGTCGATTTACTCGTTTTTGCTTAAAATCACTTAGCAAAAGTTGTTTAACATAAATTCTAGCTTCATATTCCACCATAAAACAGAAAAATAAACACATTTCACCTATGGGTATGTTTCCAAATATGAACCCTAACATGAATTATTGATAAAATAAGCTAAACCGAGCTACGAGGATTCCAAAAATGCGAAGAACATTAAAAACGGGGCTTGGAATCACTTAATATGGATCTTGGAAGCTTGAAAACCCTAAATATGGCTTCCCCCTTGCTGATTTCGTTCACTATGGAGAAGATGATGATTTTTGTCATCTTTTTCCCTTTTTATTCTTTTTATTACCAAATGACCAAAGTACCACCATTTAAAAAAAATCTATTTCACCCATTTCTTATGTCTATTTTTGTCCATCAATTAACTAATAGTCTAATTACCACATAAGGACCCCCAATTTATAATTTTATAAAAATTAGACACTTCTAACACGTAAAACTCAACTTTTGCACTTTTTACAATTTAGTCCTTTTGACTAAATTGAGTGCCCAAACGTCGAAATTTTCGAACGAAATTGTTACAAAATTTTTCCGTGGAATTGTAGACCATAAAAATATAATAATAACCATATTTTACCTTGTCAGATTTGTGGTTCCGAAAGCACTGTTCCGACTAGGCCTAGAATCGGGATGTTACAATTCCCATAAAGATAGGGAGCATTCATTTTAATAAAGCTCTATATGACTTATAAGCTAGTTTTAATTTAATGCCTTTATCCATTTTTTAAAAACTCAGGTTAGTGGACTTGAAAAACTAAATAACACTAAAATTGGCTGACAGATCCTTAGTACATCTGAAAGGAGTGTTGGAAGATGTGCTAGTCAAAGTGTGCAATTTTATGATCCCAAAAACATTTCATAGTTTTAGACTTTGAAGAGGATCAAGAAATAACCATCCTGCTAGGTAAATATTTTTTAGCTACCTCAAGGTCCACCATTGACTTAGAAAAGAATGAATTTACCATGAAAATCAATGGTGAGACCGAAACTTTTAAGTGTGGTCATCAACTGAGTGAGAGAGGTAGGAGGAAGTCAGGAGAGCATTGCAAGGAATTCTTTATTTTTAACCCTCTAAATCAAAGGACATACTTCCTTCAATCTGTGCAGGTCAAAAAAATAGGTGCAAGGAAAGAGATAAGCGGAAGAAGGTGGAATGGTATGACGGATGATGGAACAACACTGACAAAACCAAAGAATCGTCCTTTTGTGAAATAATGATGCTGTCAAACAAATCCTATAGTAAAACTTGAACTTTTTAAATTAACACCTAAATTTTTGTAAATTTTTGTATATTTGGCTAATTGTTTAGTCCATATTTTACTAAATTTGTGTGTTATTGAAATCGTAACACTATAGAAACAGGAATTTTAAATAGCAACATAGCCTATATCGCAACACGATAACGCTGTGTCGCAACATCAAGGGCAGATTTTATAAAATTGACAAAATAATCTTGATGTCATGACACGAACTTTGTGTGTCACAACACTGAACCCAATTTACCCAAAAATCTAAACAATTCAAAGTGTGTCGCGACAATGCACCTTGGTGTCGCGACAACGGTAATCTGACAGGGATGTCACGATATGGAACCCGTGTGCCACGATATCACTATTTTTTGCAAGCTTGACCCAACCCGTTCGCACGATCTGGTGGCCTAAACCTCACTTTACCCGATTTTTAACCCTCAAAACACCTACTTTATAACCTAAATACATATGATCCCCTTATTTAAACATCTCTTACCTCCTTTAATCACTCAAAACCTCTTAAATCCTTTAAACTCTAAAACTCACATTTTCTTTTTTCTTTTTGTTTTTCTTTCGATCTTACTTGGTGCAGGAACGAACGAGAACATCGTAAGGAATGAAAAAAAATGAGCGTGATGAGGAATCCAACGGCTTATACGAGGTTAAGGGTTCCTAACTCAACTTTTACTATTCCATCGAACTTATAGCTTGATATTTCATTAGTTGTAATATGAAAACACCATGGCTTTTAGGAAGGTTTGATGAAATAATAGACTAGGATCATCGACGGTTCCAAACCCCTTTAATTTCTCAAACCTGAATATTGAAAATTATTTTGTGGAACTTCAAGGAAAAACCTTCATTCAAGAAATGAGATTTGATCCCTTAATGACTATTTGCTAGGAAATATGACCTTTAGTTAGATATCATAGGTGGGAACGTTTCTGGATGATACTAAAAGACATTGATGTGGTCCCTATCATTCAAGACTTTTATGCATCTTTAAGGGACCAAGAGTCTAGAAATAGCGAAGGCCATATGTAGGAAACAGTATGCAGGGGAAAGAACTGCGAGTACCCCTAGAATTATTAGTGACCTTTATAATGCCCCATACTATGAAAATGATTTTATTTATGAAACTGATTTAGAATATTTTTGAGACATAGATATGGATAACATTATAAACTTTTCAACAGAAGGAAGGGACGAATGGAAATATTGCCCAAGTACCAATATCCCAACCTCCTTCCATCAAGCTATAATGTTTCTTGAAGCTAAAATGTGAGTTCAATTTTATGCACACAAGTCCTTCTTTAAATGTGTCTAATGTCAATACTTTTCGAGCGGTTTTGCTTTATGATATTTTGTAGAAAAAACTGATATGTTACCAAAATTTGGAGAGATGTGCCAGTGGGCAAAAAGTGGGAGTTTTCGTTCCCCACTTAGTGACAGCTTTATGTTAAAAAGCAGGCGTTTAAATGGCATCCACAGAATAGTCAATGAAGCCATCCTGAAGCATCATTGGTGACACTCTATTTACATAATACATTGAAATTTAGGCAAAGCAGATAAATGAGTGGAACAAATGCCAATAGAAGATAATAACAATCCCCATTTTGTCTTAAAGGAAAGGAAAACCAATCGCCCCGCAAGAAATCAAAGAGCACAGTCATCCAAAACTAGATTGGATAATACATTGGATGCAGGAATCAGGCCCAATCTTTCAAAAGTTTGCATGACAGAACAATATTCGGGTACCTAACTATACATCAGACATGTTTGGGCTGACGCATCCTAAGCAGGAGGAAGAGCCACGTGAAAGTGAAGAGGAGAGTGATAATTCTTGAAAAGAGTTATATAACATGCTTTTAGATCTAGTCAATTGCTTGTACTAGGTACATTTAGTTGCATTTTAGGACATTTCATTAATATTTATCTTGTTTTTGCATTACATTAGGAGCTTGGACTATACTTAAATGTGAGTTATTTTAAATTGCTTGTGGAAGGGTTGTGTGTGGTGGTGGATTGGTAGGCACAGGTTTAGGAACGAGAAGTAAAGGAGTGAAGATTTTTCGGGGCAAAGGGTTGGACAGTTTGTCAACACAAATACCGTGGCAATGCCGAGAAGATGCCCTGTCAACATCAAAGCGTAATGGTCTTAGGCCTAGTTTAACTTGTACCAGGTATATCTACCTAAAAAATAGGGAAGAAAATCATAGACTGTTGGATTTACCCTAGGGAAAATGATTATAAAATCCAAATAAGGAAACCCTAGAAGGGGGTGGAGAGAATAAAAAAGAGAAACAATAGAAGGTAGTGGTTGAGTAGAAGAGGTAGACGAAGGTAGTCCCTCTCAGCCACCACAAGACATTGCATCGCTGGAGTGTAGGCTGGATAAGCGGAAGCGATCTTCCCAAAGTTCTTCTGTTACTTCTTGATTACTCTTCGTGAATTGATTTAATGAAAATGATGTTGAATGATACTTTGAATTTGAATTCCGATTTCCAACTCATGAGCTAGATCTCATAGGGTTGGGTTACTTGACGAAACTCTTATTTTCTTTAATGACTGAAGCGTAGATCTACTCTAATACTATATTTCATTCAGTGGTTTTTTAAAAAAAATTACATGTTTGCAAACTCTAAACATAAATGGATGTACAACATGTTCATTAAATTACTCTAATTCTGACAAGGTTAGGTTAATGAGATCAAAGTTGAATGATATGAACAAGTGTTCAACCAAATACTTGTAGCAGCCTCTAGACATAGAGTAGTGTTCATACGGAAAGAAAACAAAGAAGTGCAGGGTACCATGCTAAAGGCCTATAGACATATATCGCTTAAGGCAAGGTAACTTGAGGTCTTATTCTTGAATGAAGTGGACCATTTTAGAACTCTTCTAAGTAGTAGGTTGAGTATGGTTTTGCCGAGGCATTACTGTTAGTAAGAGAAAATTCTTAGTAATCTCGACCTTCCAAATCAACATTGTAGACTCATTATCCTTTGCCGTAGTGTCTTTTCCATAGAATTTTTTAGTTGTTTACTTATTCTCTTGTATATTGTTCAAGTGATCATTCTCGAATTTGCCATTGCATTCTTACTCTTGTCTAGTCGTGTCATAGCATTTTTCATTATTGTACACATCATAATTAATTTAAATTACCACTGTATTCTTATCGTTATTTTTGTCATGATATTAATCATACTCAGTATAATAACTTGACTATTTTATACCTAACTGATCCTTGTAGAGACAATCTCACTTATCTCTTTATTACTTGATTCGACATGTATACTTGCACAATTCCTATATCATTTCACATGCGACAGAGGGAGAGGATGACAACGAATAAGGATATGATGAAATGGATTTTAAGGATGATTGAACATTTTATGTTTTGTTTTTAAAAGATTGAATTAATTCTTGGATGATTTTAATTTGACTTTTTCTAGGAGTAGATAGTAAATTATTATTTGTTTTGTGTCTTGTTCTAATTTTCTACATAGGAACCTTACATGGAGGAGGCACAACATTTAAAACGTTCAATGATAAAATGAAAACAACCTACCAATAACTGATGGAACTATCACGATCAATCGGGTAACATCTTTCATTATCTTTTTAAGGGCTACACATTAAGGACAATAAGTTGTCTAAAGTGTGGGAGTGGACATGGAAAATTTATTTTAAATTTTAGTAAAAATAGAGTGAAATAGAAATGATTAGTGTGATATAGTAATCATAGGTTAGCCATTATGTGCAAAAAAAGAATAAAATTCAAGAAGAAAATCAAAATGAGTAGAAAAAGTACTTGAAAAGATAAAAAAAAAACATTTTTGAGTGAGATGTATTAAAAAAGAAAAAGAAACAATGTGACAAAGTCACAAAATGTAGAAAAGCTCATTCATTAGTGCACAAAAAATCATGAGCCAATTATTATTGTTATACTATGTTGTGACTTCTTATTTGGAAAGATAACGAAGGTGAGAGAATGAGATAGAAGGCAGTGAGTGGGAAAAGGTTACTAAGGGGAAGAATATGGGACAATATGATGTGCCAAAATATTTTTGTGCTTGAAACTATTTGATTCTTACTATTCTTGAAATCAATACCTGTCCTAAGCCTCAGAACGTTACAAGCCAAAAAACCCTATGTGATCTAGGTAGACTTATTCACAATTCAAAATCATATTGAATAATTGAATTTATGGCTATTTTTATTCTGCTAGGATAACCAAATTATTTGTATAATTTATTGATAGATTCCTACATTTAAGACCTTTATTGCTTATATACTTTGTAATATACTGAACTTAGGTGTTTGGGACTAAAAGTGGCAAGTCAGTTATATCTCATTCCAAGATTACATATAAATATGAAATGTCTATTCATGTGCTTCAAAGCTAAAACGTGAACCATACTTGTTCAAGGGTTATCTTTTGATTTACTATTTTTGTTTGTTTTGCTTGAGGATAACAATGTCTTATGTGTGGGTGAGTTCGATCTGCCATAATTCAATGTAGCAGATTAAACTAGTTTTTACACTTTAAGAGCTTGAACATAAGCATTTTAATTATAATTTGGTAAAGTTTAGTTCAGTGTAATAATTGTGTAATTTGAGTTTTTATTAACCTTAGGGGTTGAATGAGGCCAAAGGGTGAGCTAATATACGTTGTGAGTGTGCAGGAGACCATTAGAAGTTGTACTAACTCAATATTGGTCGCTAGGTTGCAACACAGAGAATTTGGTGTTGCAACATAGGGAGCAGAATAAGAAAATTCCAAGACTGCCTTCGATGTCACAACACAGCCTGAGGATGTCACGACATACCCCTATAGATACCTTGAAGATGGGCATACTGCCCTTAATGTCGCTACACAGGACCTAGTGTGTCTCAACATCGCATTTGCACGAGAAATTAATACGAGCAAGGGGTGTTTTGGTTCGCATAATCCAACTTTAAGCTTGGGAATGTCAGCTGGCCTACGGTTAAGGATGATGACCATTCTAAGTGTATAAATAGGCTAAGGTAACACATGTTATGGACACCTTTTTACTTTGTATAATTTTCTCTTTAGATCTATATTTTAGAGTGTGTCTTTTCTTAGGTTTTAGATTTCCATTCTTGTTATTTTTCGTTGGTAAGAAATCAAATTTTGGAATTGTTCTTAAACTCTATGAGGATTTTGCGCTTAAATTCAATATAGTCAAGCTTTTTCTAAACTTTACTCTTGAAACTATTCTTTATATTCATTCTTTCGTTCAAGGTTATATTTTTTACTAGATTCATAAGGAACTAATCCTCATGTGGGGGATTAGTAAGTGGAGGCATGAATAATTAATTGTTTTGTAGGGATTTCTTAATGGATCAGCTATTTAAGATAGGAAGAACCTAAACCTAGGCCTGACAACCCTAAGAAGTCATCAAGGTGGGAATTAACCCTAAATTGGTATGGCTTTTCCTTGAACACCTTAACTCTAAATCAGTTTGGACTGTGAGGTTGGAATATGAGTAGTTCTTGCTGACTTTTTATTTCAGTGGACGAATGGAAACACCCTGCTAGGGTATTGACTAGTTGATTGAACAAGAAAACCTGAGATGACAGTTGATTATGGTAACTGAAACAAGCTAATCACTCATGCCCAGAGTACTTACTTACTCCGTTGTAACTATATTACAACTTGATTCGTATACTTGCGGATACCATTTGTTCACATCTTTTGTGCATGATTTCTACTTTGGATGTTGGTACGTTAGAAGGTGGTCAATATTAAAAATAAAAAATATAATACATGAAAATATTATCACTGAAAGGTTATATCGAATCACGACTTCTTCTAACTCAGGTGGAAATGATTCATCGCTAGATATCACTCATTGCTTGTAATATTAGAAATATTCTAGTATTACTAGAAACGTTACAAGAGCCTACAGTATCACACCCTATAGTTGAAAGTAACAAAATATAAATGCATTTGGTATTGTATTTAGCTGTCACGTGAATTAAATTAATTGTTGAATTAACTTAATTTGATACTTAAATATTAAACACATTATATGTACAAACTTGTTTTACTCAAATAGAGAACACATACAAAATATTAATTGTATATATTTTACCGAATTTATGAATATAAACAGTTCTATTAATTAAATTGGTTAAAATATAAAAGAGATGAAAATTAATATTCTTTTGGAAAAATAATAATTAATATATGAGTTTGATTCATACAAAATATTAACTGTATATACTTTACCGAATTTATTAATATAAACAATTATATTAATTAATTTCTGTCAAAATATAAAGGATATGAAAATTAATATTTTGTTGGAAAGAATATAGTTAATATATGAATTTGATTCATAAAAAATATTAATTTTATATATTTTACCGACTTTATTATTATAAACTGTAATATTAATTAATTTCGGTCAAAATATAAAAGACATGAAAATTAATATTCTTTTGGAAAGAATATATTTAATATATTAATTTGATTCATACAAAGTATTAATGGTATATATTTTACTGAATTTATTAATATAAATAGTTATATTAATTATTTTCAGTCAAAATATAAAAGACATGAAAATTAATATTCTTTTGGAAAGAATATAATTCATTTTTCTCACTTTCCATTTGTCTTCTCTACTAATAAGAGAATAATCCTGATTTTCATTTTTAATATGTGATATCAAAGAGGATAAAAGGATGATAATCCCTTAGTGTGTTAAGGTTAACAACTTAATAATTTAAAAGGTCTAGCAACCGTTTTTAATTATCTCTAAAAAGTTCAAGAGAAAATGGTTATTCATTTTTGACGGGATGGACTACGTAGAAGCGGGGACATTTTCGTTGTGGCTTAGAGTCGACATCGAATCAATAGCATCCTTTCAATGTTTTCACTAAAGAAGGTATATTTTCAACCATATTTCAACCCGATTCATTCCTCGTACATGAATACTTTGCTTGGGATCGTCAAAATAATTTTTATGATGCACCACAGGGTGTACTGACTGTTCTAATAGGTTTATCTCTTACGAATGCCGATGACGCACCGGATGTAGACTCTATGCGATTAAGTCTATCCAAAATTTTCTAATATTTGTCGTCTTCCTAGACAACTTTTAGCATATATGGTCTTTTACCGTATGTATGCCATTCATTTGGCCACTGACAGGATTTCATTTCCATATTTTATATTAGGTCATACGCATCCTCGTATGTCCTGTTCATCAGGGCTCCTCTTGCGGCTCCATTTTGTCCTAAGTGCACGTGTGCATCCAACTCATTGTAGAACATTTATAGCCTCAGCCACTCCAGTAATCCGTGGTATGAGTCTATTTGTATCGTTATTTTAAAATGGTCCAAAGCTTCTTGAAAGCTTTCCCCTTCCAACTACTTAAAAGTAGCAATCTCTCTTTTTATTTGGACTGTCTTGTTGATCAGGAAGAACTTTTGTAGAAATTTCTCTACAAGTTCATTCCATGTCATGATAGATCCTAGTGCCTGTGAGTCTAACCAAGTAAAAGCATTATCGATCAAGGAGAAGGAGAATAACCAAAGACGAATAGCATCATTAGTGACCCCGTTGTATTTAAATGTATCACAAAGATGAAGAAATTGTTTTAAATGCTGGTTTGGCTCATTCGTCATTGTGCCTTTGAACTATAGATTATTTTGGATCATCTGGATCATGGCTGAATCTATTTTCTGTGATAGTTGGTCATGTGATGCTTCCTTGAACTAAATCTAGATTCAATAGTTCATAATCTCTTAGGGTTCTTTTTGCGGTGCCATCAGTGGGTTTATTGATAATTGCAGTGGTGGTGGTAGATCTTGGATATTAGAGTTGTCAACCTTGTCGAAGAACAGGTTCTCGCATGGTAAATTACCTACAACAGGAGGTTGATTTTGCATTTGATGTTGCTGTCAATGATTTTTGCGAATTATTCTTTCAGTTCAGCGACCGTCTCATAGGTGTTCCCTTACTGCGAGTTATACACTGAACCTACAAAGAAAATAAAAGATGTTAGTAAAAATAAAAATAAAAATCATATCTATAATTTAAGTATTCCCTAATTATTTTATTAAGACATAAAAATTAAAATTAATCTAGTAATGTTGCCTCCCTGGCAACGATGCCAACAATTACACTGTACTAATGTCTAGAGTGTGAATACTGCAACTAAATGTATGGAATGGAGGTGGTGTCCCCAAGTATACGGGTCAGGTTGTATTCTAGTTTTTCCAACAAAGTAGGTGACTACTCCGAGGATTGTATCCAACGGAGGCAAGTACTAATTTAAACTTAACCTAAACGCAAGTAGAAGTAATTAGTAATTTCAATAAATTATATTACAATAAAACATAAAGGAAAGGTTTTTTAGGTTTTTAAATTTATAATATCATAAATAAAAGAAACTTTGAAAAAACTAACTTATAAACTTAATCAGATCTAGACATGGGTGATTAGTTTACTTCAGTGGTCATAACTAATTCCTATTTCCAGCTTCTATTCGATCAACTAATTGTTACCCTAGTAGGATCTCTTGATCTTCTGCTAAACTAACGAGTTGGTAAGAACTACTTATCTCTCGGCCTCACAGTCTAGACCGGTTCGAGGCTAAGGTGTTCACAGATAAGTCATACCAATTTTAGGTTAGTTCCCCTCAAAATGAATAGGGTCTTCAAGCCTAGGGTTTAAATTATTCCTCTCCCAAACATCTAATCTGCTAAGAAAATCCTACATAGCAATTAGTTAATCACACCTCCACTCACTAATCCCCTATAAGAGGATTAGTTCTTTATGAAATTAGGAAACATCACAAAGTTGACAATGAAGATGTGTATCAAAAGTAAATGAAGAATAGATTTTAGATAATCTTGTTTTCTATTTGATAGATGAAGTGCAAAAAATCCTCTAGCATTTGATCGCATTTACAATTCACGTTATGCAAGGAACACAAATAAAAAAAACTAAAAATAAACCTAAAGCCTAAAAGAAAGAAAAACTAAAACTAAAATTATAGAGAAAGACTTATAATATGAAAACCTATCCTTAAACAAGTGTTAAATGAGCCTATTTATAGAATTAGGGTAACCGTCATCCTCAACCCTAGATCAGCTAATGTTCTCGTTTTTAATTTCCATTGTGCAGACCAAAATGCCCTTGGCTCGTAATTAATCTCGTACATGGTTAGTGTCGTGACACCCTATTGCATTATGCATGGTTCAAGGATGTGTCATAACATCCCATGGCCCTATCGCGACACCAAAGGCAGTATGGCAATTATTGTATTCAGCTCCCTATTTTGGGACTTTGAACTCTTTGTATTGCAGCAAAGTGACCAGTCATGAGTTCCTATGCCTTTGAATGGTCTCTTACACACTAACTAAGTATGTTAGCTTGACTTTAGGCATAATTCGGCCCCTAAGGTCAATAAAATACTAAAAATACACTTTTATTGGATTTAAACTAAACTAAGAAAACATAACTAAAACATACTAAAATCACTTGTATTCAAGCTTCTCAAGTATGAAAATCAATTTAATTTGCTACTGACCGCCTTTAGACATACCAAACTCTAAAGTAGAAATCCTGCACAAAAGATGGGAAAAGCGGTGGTATCTGCAAGCATACGAGTCAAGTTGTAATATAATTATAACGGAGTAGGTAAGTATTTTGAGGGTTGTACCCAAGGGAGGCGAGCACTAAATTAATTCTAATCTGAACATAGATAGAACTAATTAGTACTTTAATCGAATTATAGTATGAAGAATTAAAAGAAAGATTTTTGATAAACTATACTAAAAATAATAAGAAAGGAAATAAATGAAATGAAATGAAATGAAAAACAAGAAATCAAATAATTGAATATATATAAAATTTGGGCATGGGTGATTAGCTCGCTTTAGAAGTCATAATCAACTGGCGTCTCATGCTTTCTTGTTCAATCAACTAGTCAATACCCTAGTAGGATCTTCGAATACGTCCACTAAAATAATGAGTTGGCAATAACTACTAATCTTTCGACCTCACAGACTAAACCAGTTCAGGGCTAAGGTGTTCACAGATAGGCCATACCAAATTTCAGCTAATTCCCACCTTGATGACTTTCTAGGGTTGTGAAGCCTTGGGTTTGGATTCTTCCTTTCCTGAACAGCTAATCCGTTAAGAAATCAATATAAACTAGTTAAGTATTCATACCTCCACTCGCTAATCCCCCACAGGAGCATTAGTTCCTCATGGAATAAATGATATAAACTTGAATGAAAGAATAACCAAAAAGAAAAATTCAAGAATAGAGTTTAGAATAAGACTGATTTGTATTTGAATTTAAGCACATAATCCTTACAAAGGATGATAGTAATTCCAGAATCTAATTTCTCCATAAAAGTAAGTAACAAAAACATAAATCTAAAACCTAAGAAAAGAGAGAATCTAAACACTAAATCTAAAGGGAAAATTATATAATATGAAAAGGCGTGTTTGTAACATGTGCTAATGAGCTTATTTATAGACTTTAGGGTGGCTGTCATCCTCAACCCTAGGTCAGCTGTCATCCTCGTACTTAATGTTTCATTGTGCAGACCAAAATGCCCCTGGCTCATAATTATTTCTCGTATAGAGGCGATGTCGCGACACACCAGGTCCTGTGTCGCAACATTGTGGGCAATATGCTCAGCTTCAGGGTCTCTTCAGGGGTATGTCGCGACATCCTCAGGCTGTGTCGCGACATTGAATGCAATTTTAGAATTTTTCTATTTTGCTCTCTATGTTACGACATCGCATTCTTCATATTGCAACCTAGCGACCAGTATTTAGTTAATACACCTTCTAATAGTCTACTGCACACACACAAAGTATAATACCTCACCCTTAGGCCTCATTCGGCCCTTAAGGTTAATAAAGGACTCAAATTGCATATTTTATTAACTTAACTAATTCATACGGAAATGTAATTAAAAATTAACTAAAATGCTCATGTTCAAGCTCCTAAAGTGCGAAAAATAGTTTAATATGCTACATTGAATTACGGTAGATCAAACTCCCCCACCCTTAGGTCATTGCTTATCCTCAAGCAACACAAAAAAAACAGTAAATGAAAAGACTACCCTTGAACAAGTATGGTACAAGTGTTAGCCTGGAGCACATGAATAGGCATTTCATACTAACACATAATCTGGGCATGAGATATAACCGACTTACCACTTTTGATGTCAAACATCTAAGTTTAGTATATTACAAAGCACACAAGCATGAAGGGTCTCAAATGTATGACTCCATCAATAAATTATACAAGTAATTTGATTATCCTAGTAGAGTACAAATAGCCAATAATGCAATTATTTAGTATGGTTTTGAATTGTGAATATGTTTACCTAGATCGCATAGGGCCTTTCGGCTTGTAACATTCTAAGGCTTAAGACAGGTATGGATTTGAAGAATAGTAAGCATCAAATAGTTTCAAGCATGAAAATAGTTTAGCACATCATATTGTCCTCTATTCTCCCCCTTAGTAACCCTTTCCCGCTCACTGCCTTATTTCTCCTTCTCTCACCTTCCTTATTTGTCCACATAGGACGTTCTAACATAATATAACAACTACGGTTAGCTTATGAGTTTTTGTGCACAAATGCTTTTACTTTTCAAGTCATTTTTCTACTCGTTTTGGTTTTGAAATTTTCTTTTGTTGCATATATCGACTAAACTATAATAATTATATCACATTGATCCCTCCTATGTCACTATATGTTTACAAAATCCACAATAATGTATCTACTTAACCTTCAATACATATGGCTAGACGTCTATAGTCATGCATTTCAGGAGCAAAGAAAAAGGGTAAGTACAAAGTGATATTTTGGCTCGGGTTTTGTATGATGGTTGATAAAGAAGTGATTCTTTTCTCAAAAGATAGGTACTAAAGATAAATAATAGGGTCAACTTTTTGGCTCTGGGTGTATACCAAACCATGCCTTAGGTCATCTCTAGGTATCTAAATATTCACAACTCTAATAAGCCAAACAACCACAAATTCAACAATTTAACATTCATACCAGCATGCTCATTTTCTTGTATTATGTATATCATTTGGTACATTCAATTGCTTAATACCTATTTTACAATGTAATATATAGAACTTATTAGTCTAAAAATAAAAAATTTAGAGTCACCTATCCTCATGCCTAATTTATTGTAAATACAAGCAACCTATGTACATGCTTCTAACCAATCACTTGTATTTCTACAAGCTCAAGCATACAATTGAAAAGTAAATAAAAATAGACATACAAATTAAAAAAAATTCTATGCCCCCTAGGTGGCACTTATGGGGCAATAAAACTAATCGGAATAGGAGGTTAACTTTTTTCTTGTAAATGGGCAAAGAGTCAAACATTACTTTGGAGAAACAACAAAAGAAGTCATTGATACTTAGACCTTACAATGCAATATCATATGGAGCCAAGATAGAAATGAGGATCAGTTAAAGAAAAATTTTGAACCAAATGAAACAAGTGATGTAATAGAAAACACTAAAGCAAATTGGACTCAGTGTTGTGACTTCAACATCTCATGTCGCGACATCGCATGGTATTTGGAACAGCTAAACTGCTTTTGACGTTGCGACATCTCTAAAGGATGTCGTGACATGCCTGCGTGATCTGCTGTTTAAATTTTAACTAACTACTGATGTCATTTTACTTGAACTATAGTAGATTTAGAGTTTTTTAAACTTCTAAAAATTAGAAATATATTCCCTAACACAACTATAATTCGCAAAGTATATTATTATATTCCTCAAAGATAAATATGTGATATCACTCTTGTCATTACCTACACACCATTGGGGAGAAAACAAGATTCATTTTCCACTATTCAAGAATGTGACGAGAATAAGAAATGCCACAATAGCCAGCTCAGGATTAAAAATAATTTTTATACAAACATCATGAGTTCAACTGTTGAATTTCAAGAAAGCCGCATAGACGAATATGTACAGAAAATCCAGCCTTATAGGTTCAACCAAGAACAAGGATTTGATCCATTAATGAGAAATTGCAAAGGCATGTGGGAGATTACAATAGAAAGGGAGTGGACCAATTTCTGTTTGCCACCTGAGGAGCCAATAATAATACCTATAGTATAGGAATTTTATCTAACACTGAAAGAAAGAGAAGTATTTTTCAGTTAAAGGAGTTAATGTCCCGATAACTATGAGAAGTATTTGTCAGTTTATGATGCTCTATATTATTATCGAGATTACTTGTACAAAACAAATCTCAAGGAATTCAAGAATGTAGATATGGAATAGATTTTAAGATTCTTAACAGAAGGAAAAAAATGTGGACATATAAGATTGGAATGATAATACCTAAGACATTCACCCAAGCATTAATGACTACAAAGGCAAAGATATGAATGAAATCTGTGTGTTCAAGGATCTGGCCTACAGCTGGTCTCTTAGATATTAGCCCGATCTAAGCAATTTTAGTTTATGTTATCCTGCAAAAGAAGCAATTATGAATCAACACATGGATATATCAAAATATAATTGAATGTGCATGAAATAAAAAAAATAGGAACATTCTTTCTGCATCTGATAATAGGGTTATGTAAGAGAGCAGGAGTACCTATGGAGCAATTGGATAAAGAGACGAATCCTCTAGAGAAGTTGCTAGGAGAGGATGTCTATAAGAAGTAGATGAATCTGCAGAGGAAACAAAAGGAGAAGAAGGGAAGACGAGGACTCCAGGAGGAAGATGATTAATGTATAAAAATATATATTCAGTAAAACTATTTTTTTAGGTATAAATGTTGTTAGGAAATTAAGTTAATTGTTAGGATATTGTAATATTTAATAAATTATTAAAGAATTCAATTGATATGTTTATTTTGTGATGTACCAACTCCTCATATAGAAGAAACACAAACATTGTGAATTTTCAAGGAAGAAGCACTCACCAATAGCCTACGAAACTATCACAATCAACAGGGTAACTTCTTTCCTTATCTTTTACAGGGTACACTTAGGACAATGTGTTATCTAAAGTGTAGGGGGTAACATAGAAATTTTTTTTAATTTTTATGTTTTCCTTTGATTTTTCTTTATCATTTGTGTGTTTGAGCTTGTAGAAATACAAGTGATTGGTTAGGAGCATGTACATAGTTTGACTGTATTCATGGTAAATTTGGCATGAGGATTAGTGATTTTATAATTTTTTATTATTAGACTACTAAGTTCTATATATTACACTATAAATAGGTATTAAGCAATTGAATGTACCGGATGATATAGAGAATACAAAGAAATGAGCATGCTAGTATGAATGATAAATTGTTGAATTTGTGCTTGTTTGGTTGACTAAAGTTGTGAATATTGAGATACCTAGGGATGACTTAAGGAATTGTTTGTTATACACCCAGAGCCAAAAAGGTAACCCTATTTATTCATCTTTAGTACCTATTTTTGAATCAGAAAACACTTCTTGATGAACCTTTATGCAAAATTCGAGCTAAAAATGATAATTTGTGCTTACTCTTTTCTTTGGTCCTGAACTGCATGATTATAGATGTCTGGCAATACATATTTAGGGGTAAGTAGATATATTACGATGATTTTGTTAAAACAAAGTGATAAGAAAGATTAGTAGAGTATAGTGATTATAGGTTAGCTTAAAATTGCAAACAAAAAAGAAACCAAAAAGAAAATTTAACGAGAAAAAAAAGTACGTGAAAAGTAAAAGAAATTGTGACTGAGGTACCGTGAAAAAGAAAGAAAAAGTGACAAATTTATAGCTATAGAAAAACTCGATCATTATTTCACAAAAACTCGTGAGCTACCCGTAGTTACTATATGATGCTGAGATTTTCTATAAGGAGATAAAAGGAAGGCGAGAGAAGGAGAAATAAGGCAGTGAGTGGGAAAGGGTCACTAAAGGGGAGAATATGGGACAATATGTTGTGCCAAACTATTTTCATGCTTGAAACTATTTGATGCTTACTATTCTTGAAATCCATACCAGTTCTAAGCCTAAGAGCTTTACAAGCCAAAAAGCCCTATGTAATCTAGGTAGACTTATTCACGATTTGAAATCATAGTGAATAATTGCATTGATGATTGTTTGTATTCAACTAGGATAATCAAATTAATTGTATAATTTATTGATAGATTCCTTCATGTGAGACCCTTGGTGCTTGTATGCTTTGTAATATACTGAGTTTATGTGTTTGATATCAAAAGTGGTAAGTCAGCTATATATCAAGCCAAGATTATGTGTGAATATGAAATGTCTATTCATGTGCTCCAAAGCTAACACTTGTACCACACTTGTTCAAAGGTCATCTGTTCATTTACTATTTTTGTTTGTTTTGCTTGAGAACAAGCAATGGCTTAAGTGTGGGGAGTTTGATCTGTCGTAAATTGGTGTAGCAGATTAAACTAGTTTTTGCAGTTTAGGAGTTTGAACATAAGCATTTTAGCCAAGTTTTAATTACATTTTTGTGAGTTTAGTTAAATTCAATAAAGTGTGTGATTTAATTCTTTTATTAACCTTAGGGGTCGAATAAGGCCTAAAGGTGAACTAATACATTCTATGAGCATGCAGGTAGAGGGCACAATATCTAACACCCCTTACCCGAGACCGTTGTCGGAGTCAAGCACGAGGCGTTATCTGATTTAACTTACCAGTTCAGAGCATAAAAATTTGCTTTTAAAATTTATTTCACTGTTCACCATAATGTTGTGCACCTGAGCAGCAGTCACTAATTTAATTATAACTCAAGTTATGAAACTTGAAATTTAGATCTGTAAATTTTACCTGAAACTAGACTCATATATTATCTTACCATAAAATTTTCAAAATTTTTGGATTATCCAGTTAGTACAGTTTATTCATTAAAGTCTCCCCTGTTTCACTGCCTGATGGTTCTGATTTTTATTCACTAAAAATCAATTTTCTCATCATATTATTTTCATATGGTGTTCTCACTTAATTATATAGAAAATAGACTCACTAAGGAATCTAGAAATATAAATTATAACTCCTAATTATTTTTGTACAATTTTTAATGATTTTCTAAAGTCAGAATAGGGGACTCCAAAAACCATTTTGACCCTGTCTAACCAAAATTCAAATATCTCAGAGTATAAATTTCCTTTACCCACACCGTTATTTTTCTATGAAAATAGACTCGATAAGATTTAATTCTATATATCATTCACTCTATAATTAATTTTATACTATCCTTGGTGATTTTTCAAAATCATGTTACTACTACTGTCCCAAAACTATTTCATTGCAAATTTTTACTCTTTCATATTTTCTACGTATAAACTATCACATAGGCATTCATAACACCACACATGTTCGTATTTAGCGATTTAAATAGCTAACCATTAGCCAAATCATATAAACACACTCAAAACGACTAAGTCTCTATACATGCCATAGCTTTACACATTTCGAAATCACATAATACCGAGATGTCTGTAGATAGTGAGAGACGAACTCTGACGTCCTTGTGATCCTCGAATTGACTTGGCAATACTTTAAAAATAAGGAAAATAAAGAAAGTAAGCATAAAGCTTAGTAAGTTTACAAGTAAATAAATAACAACATTTATCATAGATAATCATACTCATAAATTTCATCAAACATTAGAATCTTTACTCGCTTCTTTACTTACTCACCTACTTGTTTACTTAAATAACTCATGATTATAACTTACTCCTCCCTTGCTGAAATTTCTTTCTCAACTGATAATTAAGATATTCTTAATTCTTATAACTCACCTGAATTTATTATTATGCTTTTATCTGAACTTTCATGTAACATGGTCTATTTACTATCCCGTTGAATCACTTGGAATACTAAGGATACTCAGGTCTCTTGTAAGATAATACAAGCCAAAGCTATGTCTCAGACATAGTCTTACATGGGATGTTTTCTGTACTGCCAATACCATATCCCAGATATGGTCTTACATGAGAGTTCTCATATCAGTGCCCATGCCATGTTCCAGACATGGTCTTACGGGGGACCTCTCATCTCGGTGCCAACGCCATGTCCTAGACATGGTATTACATGGGACCTCTCATAATCTCAATGATGTCAATGCTGTGTCCCAGACATGGTCTTACATGGGATCTCATTCCCTTAATGTCATGACATTTGTATCCAATACATTCCTAATGTTTCAACGGGGCTTTTATCACTGATTCTCTGTCACCTCATACTTAAGTCAACATTAGATATTTTCATGAAATATACATAATTGATGAAAAATAATAGCATTAATAATAATTACCAAAATATTGCATTTATTTATCATAAACTTACGTCGGTACAAAAAATGATCAAATCTAGCACTTTAGTCTTCAACCTTTTTCTTTCCCCAGTCTAACTCTGAATTTCGTTCTTCTTGATCTATAATAGCAAATTTATCTTATTTAATACTCACATTCATCAAAACAATCCTTGACTCGAACTTTGGAAAAATTGCCCCTAAACTTTTGCATAATTCACTTTTGCCCCAAAGCTCGGAAATTAAACTTCATCCCTTATTCTTATGTTTTATGACATGCTGAACATTTTTCCCTTCTATGGTAACATCAAATTTCCACTCTAACACTTACTTAATAACATTAGGTATTTTTACTGATTATGTCGTTTTACTCGTTGTCACTGAAAATCGCTTAGCAAAAGTTGTTTAACTTTGTCTACTAACACATACTGGCCTAATGGATTCGATACTTGAATAAAAAATTTGGTAGATTCTATGGGCATGTCCATACTAGGCATCAATCTCATACAAACATAGGAATGGGTCGAACCCAGATCAATCAAAGCAATAACACTAGTATCATAGAAAGAAAATGTACCCGTAATCACATCGGGGGAGGATGCCTTTTCGCGAGCGCGAATAGTATAAGTCCTTGCGGGTGTTCTAACATCTGATCTAGCTGTTGAGTCTCTGGACATACCTCTATTACTTGCTCCAACTCCCAGATTCCTCTATGGTCTGCCTCTAATGGGAGAATTTCCCGATCTTGTACTTGATATTACTTCTCTTTTACTTGTTTCGGGACAATCCCGAATCAAATGATCTAGTGCACCACATCTGAAATAGGCATTTTCATTTGCTAGGCACTCACCGAGATAACGTCTCCCACACTGAGCACAGTCTGGTCTAGATGGTCGAGTACTACCCACACTTGCAACTGTAGTGGTCTGAGCTCTTGAACCCACAAATCTTCTACCTTTGTTTCAGCTAGGATACCCGGCTAAAAAATTGATCTAATAGAGAACTCTCTAGGCCTTTTGGATGTAGACTGAAATGATATGCTCATCTGCCTTTTCTTCGTGTCTTGAACTTCAATTTTAGCTTTGCCCTTTTCTTTTTCTTTTAACAACTCCTCTACCTTAGAGGCTCTCTCAACTAGAACAACAAACTCTTTTATCTCTAGAACACCAACTAACAGTCGAATATCATCATTGAGCCCATCTTCAAATCTTTTGCACATAATAGCTTCTGTAGATACCCACTCTCGAGCATACTTGCTGAGTCTGACAAATTAATGATGTTCATACTCAGTAACAGTCACCTTACTCAAGGAATTCTTTTCTTTTCTGGTCAATAAACCTCTGACTGATATACTTTTTATGGAACTCCTCCTGAAAGAAATCCCAAGTAACTCTCTCACTCGGTACAACTGATACAAGAGTCTTCCACCAATGATAGGCCGAATCTTTGAGAAGTGAAACAACACAGTTCATGCAATCCTCAAGTGTACAAGATAACTCATCAAAGACTCTAATAGTATTCTTGTGCCAAATTTCTGCTCTCTCTGCATCATCATCTTTAGTAGCCCGAAACTCTTTAGCCCATTGTTTTCTAATCTTATCTACTGGTGGCCTTTCTCTTATAACTGTACCTGTACCTGTAACTAGGGGAGCTATATGGGGGATCTAAAAATCATGGGGGTGGAGGTCTAACAGCTGAATTCATACGAACGAACTCGGTAAACCATTCATTCATAGCTTGGAAGAAGGCTTCTCGAGCCCCTCCCCCTGAATAACTGTAACGGGCCTTTCACTAACATCTCGTGGCACCGTCCCTTCTGCGGGAGCGGGCGCATTACTCTCTACATCATCTGTACCAGCTCAGTCAGGATCCATAGCTATAAAAAAACATTTTAAAATCGTCAGGAGTCGTCACACTATCAAAATATAAATATGGCATGTATAACTAGACTTTTATTCATACTGAATATTTCAAGAATCGGCTAAACCTTGGCTCTGATACCTATAAATCTAACACCCCTTACCCAAGACCGTTTCCAGAGTCAAGCACAAGGTGTTATCTGATTTAACTTACTAGTTCAGAGCATAAAAATTTGCTTTTAAAATTTACTTCACTGTTCACCATAATGCTGTGCACCTGCACAGTAGTCACTAATTTAATTATAACTCGAGTTATGAAACTTGAAATTTAGATCCATAAATTTTCCTTAAAACTATACTCATATATTATCTTACAATAAAATTTTTAGAATTTTTAGATTATGCAATTAGTACAGTTTATTCATTAAAATCTCCCCTATTTCACTGCCTAACAGCTCTGCCCTTTATTCACTAAAAATAAATTTTCTCATCATATGATTTTCATATGGTGTTCTCACTTGTTTCTACAGAAAATAGACTCAATAAGAAATCTAGACATATAAATTATAACTTATAATTATTTTTGTACAATGTTTAATGATTTTCTAAAGTCAAAACAAGGGACTCCAAAAACCATTCTGACCCTGTCTAACCAAAATTCAAATATCTCAAAATATAAAATTCCTTTACCCACACCGTTATTTTTATATGAAAATAGAATAGATAAGATTTAATTCTATATATCATTCACTCTCTAATTCATTTTATACTACCCTTGGTGATTTTTCAAAGTCACGTCACTGCTACTATCCCAAAACTGTTTCATTGCAAATTTTTACTCTTTCATATTTTCTACGTATAAACTATCACCTAGGCATTCATAACACCACACATGTTCTTAATTAGCCATTTCAATAGCTAACCATTAGCCATATCATATAAACACACTCAAAATGGCTAAGTCTCTGTACATGCCACAGCTTTACACATTTCAAAATCACATAATACCGAGATGTTTGTAGATAGTGTGAGACGAACTCCGACATCCTTGTGATCCTCGAACTGACTTGGCGATACTATAAAAATAAGGAAAATAAAGAAAGTAAGCATAAAGCTTAGTAAGTTTACAAGTAAATAAATAACAACATTTATCATAAATAATCATACTCATAAATTTCATCAAACATTAGAATCTTTACTCGCTTCTTTACTTACTCACTTACTTGTTTACTTACTTCCTTACTTAAATAACTCATGATTATAACTTATTCCTCCCTTGCTAAAATTTGTTTCTCAACTGATAACTGAGATATTCTCAATACTTATAACTTACTTGAATTTATTATTATGCTTTTATCTGAACTTTCATGTAACATGGTCTATTTACTAGCCCGTTGAATCACTTGGAATACTAAGGATACTCGGGTCTCTTGTCTGATAATACATGTCAAAGC
Source organism: Gossypium hirsutum (assembly GCF_007990345.1). Lineage (NCBI taxonomy): Eukaryota > Viridiplantae > Streptophyta > Magnoliopsida > Malvales > Malvaceae > Gossypium > Gossypium hirsutum. Next base: position 16,136,707 of record NC_053444.1, on the reverse strand, counting down.
TATGTCCCAGACATAGTTTTACATAGGATGTTTTCTGTACTGCCAATGTCATATCCCAGATATGGTCTTACATTGGAGTTCTCATATCGTTGCCCGTGCCATGTCCCAGACATGGTCTTACGGGGGACCTCTCATCTCGGTGCCAATGCCATGTCCCATACATGGTCTTACATGGGACCTCTCATCTCGGTGCGAACGCCATGTCCCATACATGGTCTTACATGGGACCTCTCATAATCTCAATGATGCCAATGCCATGTCCCAGACATGGTCTTATATGGGATCTCATTCCCTTTATGTCATGACATTTGTATCCGATACATTCCCAATGTTTCAACGGGGCTTTTATCACTGATTCTCTATCACCTCATACTTAAGTCAACATTAGATATTTTCATGAAATAAATACATAATTGCTGAAAAATAACAGCATTAATAATAATTACCAAAATATTGCATTTATTTATCATAAACTTACGTCGGTACAAAAAAAAAGATCAAATCTAGCACTTTAGTCTTCAACCTTTTTCCTTCCCCGGTCTAACTCTGAATTTTGTTCTTCTTGATCTATAATAGCAAATTTATCTTATTTAATACTCAAATTCATTAAAAAAATCATTGACTCAAACTTTGGAAAAATTACGATTTTTCCCTTAAACTTTTGGATAATTACACTTTTGTCTCAAAGCTCAAAAATTAAACTTCATCCCTTATTCTTATGCTTTATGACATGCTGAACATTTTTCCCTTCTATGGCAACATCAAATTCCCACTCTAACACTTACTTATGAACATTAGGTATTTTTACCGATTATGTCGTTTTACTCGTTTTCACTTAAAATCGCTTAGCAAAAGTTGTTTAACATAATTCCAAGCTTCATATTATACCATAAAACATCAAAATAAACACATTTCACCTATGGGTATTTTTCCAAATATGAACCCTAGGTTAAATTATTGCTAGAATAAGCTAAATCAAGTTACGAGGACTCTAAAAATGTAAAGAACATTAAAAACGGGGCTTGGGATCACTTACTATGGAGCTTGGAAGCTTGAAAAGCCTAACTATGACTTCCCCCTTGCTAATTTCGGCCAAATGAAGAAGATGAGCACAATTTTTCATCTTTTTCCCTTTTAATTTATTTTAATTACCAAATTACCAAAATGCCCCTAACTTAAAATTTTCCTATTTCACTTATCTCATGTCCATTTTTTTCCATAACTTAACTAATGATCTAATTACCATATAAAGACCTCCAATTTAAAATTTCATAACAATTGGACACGTCTAACATGTAGAACTCAAATTTTGCAGTTTTTCCAATTTAGTCCTTTTGACTAAATTGAGTGCCCAAACGTCGTAATTTTTGAACAAAATTTTCACAAAATCATTCCGTGAAATTTTAGGCCATAAAAATATAGTAAAAATAAAATTTTCCTCATCAGATTTGTGGTCCCGAAACCATTGTTCCGACTAAGCTCAAAATCGGGATGTTACACAATAATTCGATATTAGTCACTGTGTTGAAACATGGAATATTAGATGTCACAACATAGGGAGTAGAATAAAATAATTCTAGGACTACCTTCAATGTTGTGACACAGCCTGAGGATGTCACGACATACACCTGGAGATACCATGCATATTGCCTTCGATGTCTAGATGTAGGACCTGGTGTGTCACGACATCACTTCTTTACGGGAAATAATTACGATCCAGGGGCGTTTTGGTTACACAATCAAATGTTAAGCACGAGAACGACAACTAACCTAGGGTTAAGGACGATCGCCACTACAAAGCCTATAAATAGGCTCATTTAACGCATGTTATTGACACTTTTCATAGTGTATAATTTTCTCTTTAGATTTAGTCTTTAGTTTTTCTTTTCTATTAGGGCTTAGATTTTATTCTAGTTCTTCTTATTTGCTTTTATGGGGAAATTAGATTTGTGAAATACCATCATGGGGAAATTAGATTTGTGAAATACCATCATACTCTATAAGGATTCTATGCTTAAATTCTAATACAAATCAGGCTTCTTCTAAACTCTATTCTCTAGAATTGTTCTTCATGTTTATTTTTTCTATCAAGTTTATATTGTTTATTAGATCCATGAGAAACTAATCCTTTTATGGGGGGAATAGTGGGTAGAGGTATGATTAATTAACTTTGTTGTAGAGGTTTCTTAGTGGATCAGTTGTTCAGGAGGGAAAGAACGTAAATCCTAAGCCTAATAACCCTAGGAAGTCAATAAGGTAGGAATTAACCCAAATTCGGTATAGCCTACCCGTGAACACCTTAACCTTGAACCAGTCTGGACTATGAGGTTGAAAGATAAGTAGTTCTTGTCGACTCGGTATTTTAGTTGAAAATCGAAAGATTTTCCTTGGGTATTGACTAGTTGATTAAATAAGAAAACCTAAAATGACAGTTGGTTATGATTACTGAAGCGAGTTAATCACTCATGCCCAAATTTGATATATATTTTATTATTTGATTTCTCTTGATTTGTTTCTTTATTTTATTTTCTTTCTTTCTTTATTATTATTATTAGTATAGATTACAACAGCCTTTCTTTTTTTCATTGTAATATAATCCATTTAAAGTACTAATTAGATCTATTTATATTTAGGTTAGCACTAATTTAGTGCTCTAGTGCTCCGCTCCTTTGGGTACGATCCTCGGAATACTTGCCTACTACGTTGTAACTATATTACAACTTGACCCGTATACTTGCGGATATTGCCTTTCATATCTTTTGTGAAGGACTTCTACTTTGGACATTGGTAAGTCTGGAGGAAGTCGAGAAGGCATTGTCATTGTTATTTCAGTTTCTTTTTCTGTGTATAAATAAATTAGTTAATAATAAAGTCCTAAGAATAATATGATTATTCTTGAAAAGGTCATTAGTCAAGTATTATTGTGGGCTGGGACAATGATAATGCATTGAGAATAATGTGTAGTTGATTGATGACAAAGTGTTGTCATTGACATAAGGATGTCAAAATCGATACATGAGTATGTGTTAGAGAACAACATATTGGACTAACCCATTATGAGTATTGTTCTTGGATTATTATGTAATAGTCACAACATTACTCATAGTGATAACTATGTATATGATCTTCAAACTTGAGATCATCATTGTCCCAACATTGTGAGCTGTATATTTTGACACAATCAAACGTCTATCAAAAAAGGTTATACTATAAAGACTAATGTTGGGTATGTCACAATCTATGTAGTGGTATATGATTGATCAAGATAGGATTTGTCCCTTCCACATAATGAGATAAATATCTTAAGCCTCTTGATGGAATCAAACTAGAAATGCATGGTCATGCTCAAATAAGTTGATATGAGATATCAAACTTATTTATTTATTGTAGTCTACTCAAAATATCAAGAAATATGAGATTGGACTATACAAGTGTGACTTCCATGACTTGTGTCTAATCTAGATATTAAGGATAAAAGGATATAATACATGAAAAGATTATCAAAGAAAGTTTATGTCGAATCACGACTTCTTATAACTTGGGTAGTAAAGATGCATTACTAGATGCCACCCGTTGCTTGTAATATTAGCAAATTTCTAGTATTACTACTAATGTTACAAGAGCCTACAGGGTCACACCCTATAGTTGAAGCGAATAGAATCCAAATACATTTGGTATTGTATTTAGTTGTCACATGAATTAAATTAATTGTTGAATTCATTTAATTAGATAATTAAATATTGAACACATTATATGTACAAGCTTGTTATACACAAATAGATAACATAGATAAAATTAATATATGAATTTGATTCATACAAAATATTAATTGGATACAGTTTACCGAAATCATTAATATAAATAATTATAATAATTTCAATCAAAATATAAAAAGACATGGAAATTGATATCCTTTTTGAAAGAATATAATTTTTATTCTGACTTTCCATTTGTTTCTCTAAAAATAAGGGAAAAATCTCATTTTTTCTTGATATGTGATATCAAAGGAAAAATAAAAGGAATATGGATCCCTTAGTGTGTTAGGGTTACCAAGAAAAGAAAATAAATGGTCTAGCAGTTGCTTTCGAGAAACTCTCTGAAAAGTTTAAATGAATTTTTGTTGTTTGTTCTTTGATTGAGTGGATTACGTAGAGGCCGAGAGATTATTATTGCGACTTGGAATCGACATCTTTGAAAGGCATCCCATCAGCAATGTTTTTTATTGCTTTTCAGTTTGAAAGCTATATATTTCAACCTTTGATTCAACTCGATTCATTCCTCGTACATGGATCCATGGTTGATGGTCACCAGAATAATTTTGTCGCTGAACCACAAGGCGTACCGACTATCAAACAGAATGAAGCTCACCAAGGACCCTTTTTAATTCACCCGAGAAGTGTAAAGATGTATCCAGATTTGTGGAGCTTATTTTGGTGGCTAGGTATGAAAAATGAGATATCAAAATTTGTAATGAAGTGCTTAACATGTGAGAGGGTCAAGGTTGAACATCATGTTCCCTTGGGTAAATTGTGTTCATTAGAGATCCCAGAATGGAAGTGGGATAGGATCATAATGGATTTTGTTTCAAGGTTTCCCCTCAATGTGTCAAATAAGAATTTAGTATGGGTAATTGTGGACAAGTTAACAAAGACAGCTCACTTCATGGCATTGCATACAAGCTACTTATTGGAAAAGCTAGTGGAGCTATACATTGCAAAGAAAGTTCGCATGCATAGTATTCCTTATTCAATTGTATCTAACCATGATCCTAGATTCCCATCAAGATTCTAGATGCAATTGCAACTATCTATTGGAACCAAGCTTCGATTTAACATTACCTTTCATCTTGAAACTCATAGACAATAAGAATGGGTGATACAAATATTAGAAGATATGCTCATAAGTTGCATGATTGACTTCAGGATGAATTGGAAAAAGTACCTATCTTTGGCGGCACAACAGTTATCACACTAGTTTGGGCATGTCACATTTTGAAGCACTGTGTGGGAGGAAGTGTCAATCACCAGTTTGTTGGTTGGAGCTTAGTGAGAAGAAACTGGTTGGTCCAGACATAGTTCGCGAAACAAAATAGAAAGTAATAGTCATTGCAAACCTCTTAAAGATTTCTCAAAGTCACCAGAAATCATACGCAGATAGGAAAAGGAAAGATATATCCTATGAAGTTGGCAACAAGCTTTTTCTTAAGGCTTCACCCTGAAAGAAGATTATTCACTTTGGGTTAAAGGGGAAACTTAGCCCAAGATTCATCGGACCTTAAAAAATTTTAGAGCGCATAAGGCAAGTAGCATATCGCTCAGCTCTTCCACCAGAACTTCTGAGATCCACGATTTGTTCCATTTTTCAATACTATGAAGATATCGCTCTGATCTAGACCATGCGGTACAATTAAAGGTGATGGAAGCAGAGCCAGATTTGTCTTACGAAGAAGAGTCTGTCTGTGTCCTAGATAGAGAAATCAAGATGCTTAGAAATAAAGAAATTCATTTGGTCAAAGTGTTGTGGTGGAACCATAAAGTTGGAAAGGCTATGTGGGAGAGGGAAAGCTCAAAGAGAGAAGAGTATCCTCATCCCTTCATAGGTTCGGACTTTTTAGGATGAAATTTTGAGAAGTGTGAGGGAGTTGTCACACCCTCATTTGGTGAGCTGGTTCTGTTTTGGAGACTACGCTTGTAAAGATCACCTAAGTCGCAAGACTTAGACAAGATAAGAATGGTAATTTTGTGGAGAAGGTAATTTTGTGGAGAAGGACTTCGTAGAACTTTGTCGATACTGTGGAATTTCACTTCGTAGATTGGCAAGTTCTTTGTTGTAGGGAGAACCTTATTAGGTAGACTTTCATACTAATAAGTTTATCACTCGTATTTTTGTGTCGCTGCTAATATAGGGGTGGTAGTTAGTGGGACACGTTTAAGTTATCTAGCATCCTAGTGGAGGTCACGCGTCAGTAATTAGGACACCTGGGGAGCCTTGTATGATGTGATTAATTAGTGGAAGCTTCTGAAAATGACTGATGATTAATTAGTGGTACTGTAGAGAAGACTTTTATTTCATCTTCTCTGCCCAAACTTGTTTTCATCAAAGAAAACAAAAAGAGTTCTTTGTCGTCAATGAAGTTGTTGTATATTAAGCTTAAAAGAGTTTCTGTCCTAGGTTGTTAGTTGGTAAACTCTTAAAACTTTCTTTATGTTTTACTAGGATGAAAAAAGTTATTGTAAAAGCGATTTAGTAGGATTTTCATTTAGATACTGGATAAGAAGGAAAATTCTATCCAAAAAATATTTGCATGTCTTCAGATTCATGTTATTTCTATAAAGTTTTGTTTTTTTATGTTTAAAGAAATCATTTTAATGTTTTAGCCAAAGAAATGGGAGAAGGTTCTAGTGCCAAAGGGAAAGAAGTCGTAGAGTAGATAAAGCTCTGAATAAAGATTTTTGGTGAGTTCCTTCATACCTTAAGTCTGTTACCTACGTTATTTCATTCAACTTTTATCACTGTACAGGTAGGTAAGTAGCTTGACATTTGGTCCTGATACTTGTGTCTAAGGAGATGGTTTAAGGAGTCGGTTCATGTATGGGTACAAATGGTTAAACAGATCCAACAGTCTAGCATATACATGGTATAAATACTCCTTCCTTGGTACACAAGCTTTGTATCTAGATTGATGTAAGGAGGCAAGAGAGGGATATTGCGTATGATGATGAAAAGAAGACTCAAGATAATATGTTTTGACTTTGGTATGGCACTCTGGTCCAAACTGTGACTAGTGACAACCCAGCCTTGCGAGGGAACACGTGCGTGTTCTAATACAAAGAGGAATGTTAGGGGGTATGGAGGTTACAACTGGTAAGTAGCTCTGATGAGCGGTATAAAGATATAGAAAGATGGTTCTTCGAAACTAGGATAAGAAGTTAGCACAAGGAAGGGAGTATGTGGGAAAAAGGGTGTATGTGTGTAATTAAAGACTGCACGTTGTATGGAATGTAAACAGTATGTCTGAGAGTTATTAATAGGGGATTCCACAAAAGTGGCATACATACAAAACAGTGTGCCCCATGTCTATCATATGCGAGTTTCCAATATAGATAGTGCCCAATAGTAGGTTGGGTCTGACCGTAGGAGTATCTACCAGCAAATACTTCAGATCAATGAAAATTGTATTAGCCAGATGTGGCGAATTAATTGTTAGTTTAATTCTAGTCTTTCAAAGTCTGATATTTTTTATTGTGGGAGTTTATTTCCTAGGAACTCACTAATTTCTTACAAACTTCGCTACATTTTTCTTCTTACTTTCAGATCATAGGTTGAACGTGGTAGTAGTAGGGAAACAACAAGATTAGCAGCCCATTTGTGAGCCTTGTTTGTGTTTCTTGATGTGACATGTATTTCCTGGGGGTATTAGGACAATTTTTAGATGCCACCATTTGAATGTCATCAAAATGTATTCTTGAAAAGATATTTTGTAATTATGAATGTTGAATTGTGCCCTGGCTACCGTATAGTTAAATGTGGTTTATGGTGATACTATTTTTAAAATGAGTTTTTAAATTATTGCTTGAGTGATAACTTATTAGGGAAGTTTTATTCGAGCTTGCAAATATCTTCTAAGCTTCTGTCGAAATCTATTTAATTGTGTTTTAATCTCTTATAGTAGCGTGAAACTATTTTTAATCCACTTTCAATCTTATAAGTTTTCAAAATGTCAAGACACATCTTTGTTAAGGAAGTACCCACCAAAATGGAAAGTTGATTTTTAAAAGGTATTGTTACTTCAATAAAATTTACTTGTGATGCCCAATACCTGGATCCCACAATTGAGTCGGGCACGGGGTGTTACAGGAACTCTTTTAGAGCTTCAAAATGCAGTAAATTATTTAAAGAAAGAATTTGAGATGAAAGATCTTGAAAAAAAAACTAATTTTTTTCTTGGTCTACAGATCTATCATTTAAAAGGTTGGATTCATATCTATTAATCATCTTATGCATAAAAATCTTGAAGAAATTCTACACAAATAAACCACATCAATTAAGTACCCCCAATGGTTATGAGAGCACTAGGTGTGAATAAAGACTTCTTTATTGTGTAAATGATAAAAAGCTCATTAGTCCTAAAATGCACATTTTACCGTCAATTGGACATTAATGTATCTTATAATCAACACGCAACATGATATAATTTTTTTTTATAATTTTGTTACAAGATTTAAATCTTCTCCAATACGTAAACATTGAGATAGAATTATGCATATATTTAGATATCTTACAGGAATAATTGGTATAGGCTTTTTTACTCAAATAATTCACAAACTCAATTAGTTGGCTATTTTGACGTTGGATTTTCATTGGATTCACATAAAGGATTATCTTATATGGATATTAACTTATATTTGGAGGTACAATCATATCATGACATTCGATAAAACAAACATTAATTGTTTCCTTTTTAAAGCATGCAAAAATAATTGCAAAGCATGAGGCTAACTAAGAGTGTGTTTGGCTAACACTAATGACCCAACATATCTAGAAGATATGAAATTTACTTGTACAAGAAAATGCACCAACTATCTTATACATGGATAATGCAATGTGTATAGCTTAATTAAAAGGAGGATACATCAAAGGAGATAGAAGTCAATATATTTTACTAAAATTATTATTTACTAATTATCTTGAGAAGAAATGTGAAATTGAAGTTCAACAAATTTTTTATAGTGATAATTTAGCTTAAAGACTAGTATAAAAAATTGAAATGTGCCAACTCAAAAATATTAAATGACATTTTCATTAGTTGAAGTCCACAACATGTTGTACTCTTTTTCCGTGATCAAAATTTTGTCTTCTTAAAATTTTTTGACAACTTAAATGAGAATTTGTATATTTTTCTTCCATCATTATATTTTTATCCTACAAGTACTGTCCAAATAAAAATTTTAATGAGACAAATTTTTTATTTAATGGACTAATGGGAAATGATATGAGTCTATTAAATGTGAATGTTTATAACTTCTTACTCGACAAAACCCCTCATCAATCTATGAGAAAAAATAATATAAGCCTAAAGTTTTTTAATGTATCTTTCAATGAAGAAATTATGTAAGTTTAATTTATTTGTACTTAATTTAATGCAGTAAAGCTTATAGATAGAACCCTTTATAAATGAAAATAAATACACAAGAAATTCTTCTATTCCTTTCGTTTAATAGTTGCTTGTCACTGATTATTCTACAACAACTATATTATTTTTTATTGTCATGGATGAATATAACTAAAATATTGATTGAGGGCGAGAGATGTGATTATTGATCATCTCAGTTTTTGGTTTTTATTGGTTTTGTTCAAAATTGGCCAAAGGAGGACAAGGTTAGAGTAGTTATGGTTCTAGCTACAAAACTTGTAGCAATTTGAGTTGTAGTTGCTTTTAAAAACCTTAACCTATCATACTTGTGCTCGCAATCTCCTGAACCTAATTTTTTTAGGATTTGGAGTTGTGATAATAGGCAATCTCAAATCATGAGCATTACAAATGACAAATATTCATCCAAATAACCCCAACCTAGAAAAGATTTAGTTTATGGGTGGAAAAGTAAACACCAAATTTAAAGCATTCATCAACATTTAAAGAAGTTTGAATCACAGAAATAAGGAAAACTAAAGGTAGAACTATAGGATTTCTCACCACACTCCAGTTTCTCTTTTATCTTCCGATCGTACGTGAATCAAGGACAGATGTCTCTTTCCCTTTTTCACGTCTGTATTCTGCTCTCTGTAGCTGCTACCCTTTTGTTGTCTAAAATTCTCTGATGGAGTTCTTCTCTGTGCAAAGAGAGGATTGTTATCACAAGTCTTTTTCTCACACAAATTCTCCTCCCTCGTTTTTTTTCTTCTCTCTCCTCCTTTTATTGGGTAGATCCATCCCCCCTCAGCACAGTTTTTTCATTCCTCTTTTCAAGTTGGATTTTTTGGTACATGCAGAGTTGGCTGAGAATGTCGTGGATAAAGTGTTGAGTCATCTTGTTGAAATTACCATGGAAAAACGATTGGCAATCAATTTCACCATTGGTCACGACAATATTTCACTTCCTGTATTTTCCCTCTTCATCTTTTTGCTCTTCCTACACTTGTGTTCACACGAAACCACACATTTCCTCCCGAAGTGATAAAAGTAACAAATAATGATCATTATATCGCAATCCAAGCTTTGCTATGTATTGTTCTAAAAACATCCTAAAATGCAAATGTATTCACTTAATTACAACCAATTAATTCCATTTAGAGGCCTTAAATATAACTCTTTTCAAGAGTTATCACACCCTAAAACCTAAATTATTGCTCGACCTTAAGTAAATGATGGTTGAATATGCATGAATGCATGGAATTGCCAAATGATGGTTGAATATGCATGAATGCATGGAATTGCCAAAACAATCAGTCACCATATGTATTGCTAAATCATAATATGCATACTGTGTACCTCTCTCAGCAATCTTCTACTAAAATAAAGAAAAATTGCTTACAGTTGTTGTAAACCTGTTTAGCAAATGCAGTGTAGAAAGTGGTTCAAGAAGGTAAAATTTTCTAAATATTTCAGCAATTAAAACTATAGCAGATTTCTCTAAATATACTTAGGCCATCTCACTTCTAAACTCAGTTTTTATAGGCACTTATTTAATTTCCAACACAAAATTTTCCTAGGGAATTCATATTATCATATGATTATATACTTGACAACCTCAATGGAGCATACACTAGATTGTCACGTATTATATCATGTCACAATTTGAATATAAATCACTCATGAAACAAAAGCTTTTAACTAAAAAGATGGATTGAGTAAACAACCACATATGATTATATCATGTCCCTAAAATATGTACATATATTTGTTTTACACAAACACTCATATTTGAACTCATTTTTTTGGTCAACAATATAATAGAGCAAACAAAATATTACCGACCTACTCAATAGGTTCAAACATTGGAGTATTCATATTATTTTTACCATGACAAAATTATACCCTATTACTATATTGAAATTAAGTCAAGAAGTCCTAAATTTATTCAAAGAATGCTACTATAACCTAATTGCAATGATATTTCAATTATTCTACTTTTAGAAAGTCATTTTCAACAACTATCCAATGCTAAATATGCCTAAACAATTGTAACCCTATTTTATATATTTACAAAAAAGAGTTATTATCCTCATTGAAAATCATTGGTAACTATATACTCACAAAATTTAGTAGTTGAATAGAAATTGAACGTTATGGAAAAAAAACTATATGAACAATTATCAATAAAGTATATATGCACAACACACCCCCAAACCTAAGGGATGCATTGTTCTCAATGTATGAACATGACAAAGTAAAATTAATAAAAACTACATGCATGCATGAAACAGATAAAAACTAAAATGAAGGATCATGAAAATATAAAAATCAAAGCATGGAGGGAAAAGAAATTACTTCACTTTGGTTGGATGGATTTCGTTGTAGCTCTCTTGTAACGTTGCGACCTTTTTGTGAAACCAACACCTTCTTGGACTGTTTTTTTGATAACCTTCTTGAATCTTTTTCACTAAAGTTGATTAATGGGCTCCTCATCTGCATCGTCAGCATCTGACATTGTGAGTTCACGTTCTTGTTTTGTCATTGGTGCCTTAGATTGTGGTACTTTGGCAGTAGTGGTTGGTGTAAAAGTGTGTTGTCGGTCATCATTCTCCTTGTCAGAGTCAAGGTGTGCAAATTTTGTTGGTTCTTCATCTCTCGCGGGCTTATTGGTATGCTTGTTTGTAGTGGTAGGTTCTTCATCATCTTCTTCATCATCAGATAAAAGTTTTTCAGGAAACATAAGAAATATAGGCATTGCCTTGGTGAAGTTGTTCTGAAGAGCATTCTTAAGTGCAACATCGCGTTTCTTCACATATTCCTAATATAAAGTTGTGTTGGTTTTTGTTGTGGTAAAACTAGTGGGGATTCGATTTTGCTACTTTGCCACCATACCCTACTGATGTTGGAGTTGCTTGAGAGTATTTATTACTTGTTGTTCCAACATATCAAGGAAAGTGTGTGGGGCTTCAGATGGGGTTGATGATGTAGATGCATGACCAGGTGGCTGTGGCATATCATTGCCCAAGAAACGTAGGACAATTGATTTCGATATGACACCTTTGTTGCTTATGGTCTCCTAACTGTTGTGGACAGGGATGTTTGTGTGCTGACAAAGAGTCGTGAAATGAGATAAGAAATTTAAATTGCCAACATTTTTTTGCGTGGAACGATGAACTTCGTTGAAAGTGATTCTTTCAACATCAATTCTTCTACTAAACCTAATTGAATGTAGTAATAACATTATTTCTTTAGTAATAGTAGAACTATGAGTGGAGGGACTCAGTCGAGATTTCAGAAAGTGATATTATACTCTGCAATAAGGCTTCTAGGCAACTCTATCAATAGTGTAACAATAATGGCGAGATACAGTCCTTTTAGTTCCCTCAATACAAAGATCTTGAAGAACCTATTGTAACCCTTCTGCTGTAATCTTTGCCATAAACTCGGAATGTTCATCAAGACCCTCAAGAAAATTGTAATGGGAATTAATAGAATCCTTGTCAAACTAAATAGAAATAGCTCTGACATAGATGAAGGCATTGTTAGGAGATGTTAGATGGGCATAAAATTCTCTTACCATTTTTTGAAGAACATCACCCAGGTGTTAGCAAAATAGTTTCTAGCCATGTTTTTCCACTATTGAAGAAATAGAGGTATCATAACCCAGGAAGGTTGAATCTTAAAAAAGGAAGTCTTTTCCAAAATAAAATGGTCTTTTGACTATGCTTTTCAAATGCTTTTCTTTAGTTGTTTTGTTGAAAATTGTCTTCATAGGTAAGGAAGATGGTGTATTACGAGCCATTATGACAAAAACATGTGAACTGTGAGAAAATTATGGAGAGGTTTACAGTGATGACGATGGAAAACTAACAGAGCAAAATGATAAAGACAAAAACTAGGGATAACTTTGAAGGAAAAATTGATTATCTAAGTTCAGACAGCGAGACAAAATATCACAGTGGCTTGGTTGAAAGATTTACTTGACATAGCAGAGGAGTAAATTGAGCGGGAACTAGAAAAGAAATAACAAATTATTACATAGAATTGTATAAAATAAGTAGGCACTGCTTTTAAAGTATTTTTATTCTGGCAAAAAGAACTTGTAACAAAAAGGGAAAATTAAATGAGTTTAGTGAATAAAAAAATAAAAAAAATTAAATGAAGAAAAATTTAAATGCAGGAGAGAAATTTTAATTATTTCGAATGAAATTTTTTTCACGCATTATAAGCGCTTCAAAATAGTGTTTCAAGCGTTGACCATTGACTTTAAAAGTTAATCATGTTTTTCCATCTTTAATGTCGACATCTCCATGAGGATATATATGCTTGACTTTTAATGGTCCAGACCATCTAGATTTTAATTTTCCAAGAAATAGTTTAAGTTTGGAATTGAAAAGCAAGACTTGTTGTCCAGATACAAATTTTCGTGGCAAAATTTTCTTGTCATGCCAACCCTTTGTGTTTTCTTTCTACAATCTCGTATTCTAATAAGCTTGAGCTCGAAATTCATCCATCTTATTAAGCTCCAGTAGGCGATAAGTAACAGTAGCACCCCAGTCCATGTTTAGTTTTTTGATTGCCCAAAATGCCTTGTGTTCTAGGTCAACAAGAAAATGACACAGTTTACCATGGACAAGTTTGAAAGGTGACATTCCCAGCGGTGTCTTGAAAGCTATGCGTAAGCCTACAATGATTCATCTAACCTTACTGACCAATCCTTGCTGTTGGGATTGACAACTTTCTCCAAAATCTGCTTGATTTCTCTGTTGGAAATTTTAGCTTGTCCATTTTTTGGGGGGTGATATGCCGTGGTAATTTTATGTTTAACCCCAAATCTTTTTAGAGCGTTAGCAACTAATCAGCAGTCAAAATGTGAACCTTCATCACTACTTAAAGCACGAGGTGTACCAAACTTCGTAAAAATATTTGTATACAGGAATCTCAGAACTGATTTAGCATCACTTGTAGGTAAAGCCACAACTTCAACCCATTTCGAGACATAATCCATACAAAAATAATATATATTTTTCCCCAGGATAGTCGAAATGGACCCATGAAATCAATTCCCCAAACATCAAATAATTCCACCTCTAAAATATTTTACAGCAGCATCTCGTGTTTTCTTAATAAGTTACTAGTTCTTTGACAGTGATCACAGTTTTTACAGAACTCATTAGCACCTTTAAACATGGTGGGCCAATAAAAACCAGATTGGAAAACCTTTGCAATAGTTCTTATGCTTCCAAAATGTCCACAATAAGGTGTAGATGACAGTGATGCAGGATACTTTGAAATTCATCATCTGGAATACATCTTTGAATTACTTGATCTACACACTAATTGAATAGAAATGGCTCATCCCAATAATATTGCTTAATATCATGAAAGAATTTCCTTTGTCCTTGATGATTAAGCGTAGGTGGTAGCAACTCATCAACCAGAAAGTTAACAATATCAGCATATCATGGCAATGCCATAGCCAACTATTGGAAATCATTCATATTTATAGAAAGTCAAAGATATGGGTATCAGAAAGATATGGGTATCAAAATCTGGGATTTAAGGCACCAAAAGTGGGATTGAGAATTGGCATAAGATAATTGCAATTTTGATCCCTGAATCTCAACTATATATAGGCCTAACCATTTCTCTTCTTCATTATCCCAAATTTTCCATTCTCTACTTAAAGCATTGTTTTCTCTCTCTCTCTCTCTCTCTCTTTGTAAATTCTCACTTGTATTTTGGAGTGAGATATATTTGGTAGTGCCCGAGGACGTAGGTAAAATTTGTTGAACCTCGTTAAATTCTTGTGTTCTTTATTGTATTATTCTGCATGAATTGTGAGCATGATTGTAATGATTTATTGTGCTATTAAATTACGATTGAGGGATATTCTAGCTAGGAAAGACCTGGTACTTAAGCAATCCTTGTGATCCACCTCTCTTTCCTGGGAATTGAACTTAGTGTGATTTTTTAGTACAATAATTTTACTCTTTTACACGCTTCGGCACAAGAATTGGTATTAGAGCTAGATTTGTACTTGCAGAATATGATCGTTCGCGATACTGTTTACGTACAGTAGTTACGATTGAAGAGAAAAATGGAAAAGGCATCATCATCAGCAAAGACTACTGTGACCAATGCAAAATTTGAAGTGGAGAAATTTGATGGTACCAATAATTTTGGTAAGTGGTAATGTGAGATCCTGGATGTCTTATGTCAGCAAAAGCTGGATATAGCCCTTGAAAAAAACCTGACAAGATGGATGACACGGAGTGGGCCAAGATCAATAGATAGGCATGTGAAACAATTCGCCTATTTTTGGCCAAAGAGCAGAAGTACTCTGTCATGAGGGATACAACAGCGAAGAAGTTGTGAGATACACTGGAAGAAAAGTTTCTAACAAAAAGTCTTGAAAATAGACTTTATATGAAAAAGAAACTTTATCGATTCACGTATGCACCCGGTATGTCGATGAATGACCATGTGAACTCATTCAATAAAATTTTAGCAGACTTGCTAAATTTGGATGAGAAATTTGAAGATGAAGACAAGGCATTATTGTTGTTGAATTCTCTTCCTGATGAATTTGATCATCTTACCACCATATTGCTTCATGGGAAGGATACAATCACATTTGATACAGTCTATAGTGCGTTATATAGATCTGAGACGCAAAAGAAAGATAAAAAAGATCACAGAGATACAACTACAGAAGTCTTAACAGTAAGAGGTCATTGGCACAGCAACAAATCTGGTAGAAGGAGTAAGTCCAAAGGGAGACCTGCCAAAGATGAATGTGCTTTTTGTCGTGAGAAAGAGCATTGGAAAAATAATTGTCCTAAGTTACAAAAGGGCAAGGCTATTTCTGATACATGTGTAGCGGAGCATAATGTTGAGTCAGACTTTAGCTTGGTTGGCGTGGCAATGGCATGTCATACAGATGAGTGGATTTTGGATTCAGGATGTACTTACCATATGTGTCCTACTAAGGGCTAGTTTTCTAGTCTTACAGAATTACAAGGTGGAGTTGTTTTTATGGGCAATGACAGCGCTTGTAAGACAATAGGAGTAGGTATAATCCAATTGAAGAATCACGACGGCTCAATTCAAGTCTTGACAGATGTTCGCTACTTACCTAGCTTGAAGAAAAATCTCATCTCATTAGGTGTCCTAGAATCTAAAGGGATCACAATCACTTTGAGAGATGGATTACTAAAGGTAGCATCTGGGGTATTGACGGTGATGAAAGGCACAAGAAGGAATAACCTGTACTATTTAAATGGAAGTACAGTTATTGGATCAACATCAACATCTTCTGCGAGAGATACAGATTCAGAGGCTACCAGGTTATGGCATATGCGATTGGGACATGCTGGTGAAAAAGCTTTGCAGAGTTTGGCAAAGCAAGGCTTGTTGAAAGGTGCAAATTCTTGCAAATTAGAATTCTGTCAACATTTTATTCTGGGCAAGCAAACGAGGATAAAATTTGGTTCAGCAATTCACAATACAAAAGGAATTCTGGACTACGTTCACAGTGATGTGTGGGGACCTACTAATGTGGCTTCTTTGGGAGGTATGCACTATTTTGTTACTTTTGTTGATGATTATTCAAGAAAAGTATGGGTGTATCTAATGAAAAGGAAAAATGAAGTTTTGGATGCATTTCTGAAATGGAAGAAGATGGTGGAGACCCAGACTGGTCGAAAGGTCAAACGACTTCGATCAGACAATCGTACTGAGTACAAGAATGATCCATTTCTCCAAGTATGTCAAGATGAGGGCATTGTGTGACACTTCACTGTTTGAGATACACCACAACAGAATGGGGTGGCAGAATGTATGAATCGGGCTATACTGGAGAAAGTTCGATGTATGTTGTCCAATACTGGATTGGGTAAGGAATTTTGGGCTAAGGCAGTTACATATGCGTGCCATCTAATTAATCAGTTGCCATCAGTTGCAATAAATAGAAAAAATCCTATGGAGAGGTGGGCTGGTAAACCTGCTACTGATTATGATTCTTTACATGTTTTTGGTTCCACTGCATATTATCATGTAAAAGAATCTAAGTTAGACCCAAAAGTAAAGAAAGAATTATTCATGGGTATAACTGGTGGAGTAAAAGAATACCGTCTCTGGTGTCCTGATACAAGGAAGATTATTTTCAGTAGAGATGTGACTTTTGATGAATCAACCATGACGAAGAATAAGGATTCACAAAAGGATAACAAAACCAGTGGCACTTTGCAGTAGGTGGAGCTTGAAAGGTTTAATAATGATCCAGCTAATATTCAAGGACCAAAGAACTTCTACAGCAACATGATTCAATTGCATATAGGAGGCCAAGAAGAGAGATTCGTATGCCTGCTCGGTTTGATGATATGATGGCCTATGCACTTCCAATTGCAGATGATGATATTCCTTCTACTTACACAGAAGCAAGAAGTAACCCTGATGGTGTAAAATGGAAGCAAGCTATGAATGAAGAAATGCAGCCTCTTCATAAAAATAGGACTTGGGAGTTGGTGACACACCCAAAGGAAAGAAGGCAATTGGATACAAATGGGTATATGCAAAGAAGGAAAGATTTCCTGGTAAAAATGAAGTTCGATACAAGGCTAGATTGGTAGCAAAGGGTTACGCTCAGAAAGAAGGAATAGAATACAATGAAGTGTTTTCTCCAGTTATGAAGCATCCGTCTATTCGGATTTTGCTAGCCTTGGTTGTGCAATATGGTCTTGAACTAGTTTAGTTCGATGTGAAGACCGTATTTTTACATGGTGATTTAGAAGAGGAAATCTATATGACTCAACCAGATGGATTCAAGGTTGCTGATAAAGAAAATTGGGTTTGCAAACTGACAAAGTCGCTTTATGGATTGAAACAATCAAGCCAGTGGTACTAGCGATTTGATCAGTTTATGAAAGAGCATGTTTAACAGTTGAAGAAGGCACTATCAAGTGTTGTTGACAAAGGAAGAGAGAATTGTGTGAAGATAAGATTATCCGAATCAAATATTCAAGGTGAAGATTAGTGGAAATTATCCATATTTATAGAAAGTCAAAGATATGGGTATCAGAAAGATATTGCTATCAAAATCTGGGATTTAAGGTACCAAAAGTGGGATTGAGAATTGGCATAAGATAATTGCAATTTTGATCCCTGAATCTAAACTATAAATAGGCCTAACCATTTATCTTTTTCATTATCCCAAATTTTCCATTCTCTACTTAAGGCATTGTTTTCTCTCTCTCTCTCTCTTTGTAAATTCTTACTTGTATTTTGGAGTGAAATATATTTGATAGTGCCCGAGGACATAGAAAATTTGCTGAACCTCATTAAATTCTTGTGTTATTTATTGTATTATTCTGCATGAATTGTGAGTGTGATTGTAGTGATTTATTGTGCTATTGAATTATGATTGAGGGATATTCTGGCTAGAAAAGACCTGGTACTTACGCGATCCTTGTGATCCACCTCTCTTTCCTGGGAATTGAACTTAGTGTGATTTTTTAGTACAATAATTTTACTCTTTTACACGCTTTCACACAACACCAACAACATTTGCTCATTAGGAAATTCATCTTTAATCATTTGACCCACACAATACTCATTCTTTGCTTCCAGACGTGACAAGTGATCAGCCACTTGATTTTCAGTGCCTTTCCTATCTTTGATTTCCAAATCAAATTCTTACAGTAGTAATATCCTCTAATGAGTCTAGGTTTGGCCTCTTTTTTTGTCACTAAGTATTTAATGGTAGAATGGTCTATAGAAATTGTGACTTTGGTGCCCACTAAATAAGATCTAAATTTTTCAAAGGCAAACACCACTGCTAACAATTCTTTCTCCATAGTGGTGTAATTGAGCTGTGAATCTATCAATGTGTGACTGGCATAATATATAACATGAAACATATTGGCTTTTCTTTTCCCTAGCACTGCTCCGATAGGAAATTCACTTACATCACACATTTGTTCAAATGGTAGAGTCTAGTCCGGTGCAGTGACTATAGGTGTTGTACTTAATCATTCCTCTAACTCTTCGAATGCCTTTCAGCATAACTCATCAAAATGAAATGGTCTATTTTGCTCAAAAATTTACATAGAGGCTTTGATATCTTAGAAAAATCCTTGATGAAGCGACAATAAAATCCAGCATGCCCGAGGAAGCTTCTGATTCCTTTCACTGAAGTAGGTGGTGACAACTTTTCAATGACTCCTATTTTGCTTTGTAGACAATAACTCCTCGCTGTGAAATTTTGTGGCCTAAAATAGTGCCTTCACAAACCATGAGGTGACATTTTTCCTAATTCAACACCAGATTTGTTTCTTGACATCGACAAAGTACTGACTCTAAATTTTTTAAGCAATCTTCAAAATTGTCGCCAAACACTGAGAAATCATCCATGAATACTTCAAGGAATTTCTCCACCATATCAGAAAATATTACCACCACGCAACATTGGAATGTTGTCGGGGCATTACATAACCTAAATGGCATTCTTCTAAATGTAAATGTTCCATAAGGATAGATGAATGTAGTTTTTTCTTGATCAGTGAAAGATAAGGCAATTTGGTTATTCCCTAAGTAGCCATATAAAAAATAGTAGAAGGCTTTCCATACTAGTCTATCCAGCATCTAATATATAAAAGGCAGAGGGAAATGGTCCTTCTTCGTTGCTTTTTTGAGCTTTCGATAATCCATACAAACTTTCTAACCTGTAACAGTATATGTGGGAATGAGTTCGTTGTTATCATTGCTAAATATTGTTACTCCTCCTTTTTTGGGTACACACTAAATAAGGCTCACCCAAGAGCTATAAAAAATTGGGTATATAATCCCATCATCCAACCATTTGATAATCTCCTTCTTAACTAATTCCTTCATAACAGGATTCAGTCTCCTTTGCTGTTCAATAGATTTTCCATGGCAATATTTAAGTATTATTTTGTGCATGCAGATTGTTAAGCTAATTCTTTTCATATCTGAAATTGACTATCTTAAAGCTTTCTTGGACTTCTTTAAGACCTCCAGTAATTGCATCTCCTAGTTAATTGTAAGCTCGGTACAAATAACTACAGGAACTGTATCATTGTCTCCTAAATAAGCATACTTCAAATACATTGGTAATGGCTTCAAATCCAGCACAGGTGGTTCTTTTATTGATGAGCGATGAGGGTTGAAAGAGCGACTTGATAAATTTCATGATTCAAAGCTCTTTTTGCATCCATTTTCAAATTGTTGAGTTCCATCAGTTCTCTAGATTCTTCAGTCAAATCTACTTCATTTAATTTGACAAAGTCTACATTAGAATTGTTGTGCATATGTCCCGCAAATTCTTCCTGAATTACAATCTCAGCAAATTCTATAGCATGGCATTCTTCATATGGGTTTGCACACTTTAAAACATCAAACACATTAAAAGTCAACTATTGGTCATTATTTCTCATGGTTAACTCACCTTTCTATACATCAATCAATGTTCTACTAGTTGCTAAGAAAGGTAGTCCAAGTATTATAAGTACCTCTTTATCTACTTCACATCTAGAATAATAAAATATGCTGGAAAGATGAACTTGTCAACTCTTACCAGTACATCTTTAATTTTACCTTCTGGATGGACATATGATCTATCAGGTAGTTGTAGTGTAACTGTAGTAGGGCTTGCCTTTCCTATCCCAAGTTTCCTAAAAATAGACATAGGCATTAGATTAATACTTGCACCTAAATCGCATAATGCTTTGCCTACATAATGGCTTCCAATCGAACAGGGTATAGTGAAACTCCTTGGATCTTTTAATTTTGGTGGCAATTTGTTCTTCAACATTGTTGTGCACCCTTCAGTCAGTGCAACAGTTTCGAAATCCTCTAACCTTATCTTCTTGGATTGGATATCTTTCATGAATTTCACATAGTTAGGCATTTGTTCTATTGCTTCCACCAAAGGTATGTTGATGTGTAATTGCTTCAATACCTCTAGAAATTTCTTGAATTGAGCATGTTGTTTCAACTCTTGGAAGTGTTGGGGAAAAGGTAGTGGTGGCCTTCATTTCATTTATTGAGGTTTCCTTGTGATGGCATTTGTATTGGCTCAGCAAGATGAATTTGCTTCTGTATGCTTTTGTAGTTTGTTCCACTTCTGGTTCAAAAGTTGTACTTCCAGGAACTTCGAAACTTTCCCCCTCAAACAAGGCATCATTCATAACTCCTGGTAGTTAAGTGCCACTCCAAAGTGTCATGCTTTTACATTGTTCTTTTCCTTAAGATCTAGAACTTTATATGTCATTAGAAAATGCTCCTTGTTGTCTGGAACTTAATACAGTGACAATTTATCCCACTTGATTCTCCAGAGCTCTTAAGGAAGTTACCTGGCTCTGAATAATTGCATCATTCTTAGCCATATATTTTTTAATAAAGCTTCCATAGCTGATGTTGATGATGATGAACTTTGTTGCACATTTTGTCGCAACATTGGTTGACTGTGTCTAGGTGGTACACTAGCCACATTATGTCTATTAACAATGCTGTCATTTCCCATTCCCTGATTACGCTAGTTGAAATTTGGATGTTGTTCCTAGCCTGGATTGTAGGTGTTGGAGTAGGGATTGTTGTTTCTACAATTCAAATTTCCCTTGTAATACGCAGAGGCTGGATTGGATGGGCATTCATCAAAAACAGGATCTTCTCCATAATATACACATGCTAGTTCTGCAACCTTTATCTCCTGCACTGCAAAGGGTTTTTTCATAGTTTTAATCATATTTGTTAAAGACGATACTTGAGCTCTTAATGATATAATCGCATCAAGTTCCATTACTCCAGCAACTCTTGTACCAGTACCAACTCTAGTAGTGGGGTATTGATAATCATTATTTGCTATTCTTTTTAAAATTTTGCACACTTCATTGTAGGATATGTCAAGCAACATTCCATTAGCATATTCGTGTATGAGCATTTAATTCATTGTAGAACATTTCCATTTGTGTCCAATTTTGAAAACCATGCATCATACACTTTCTAATTAATTCATTGAAACGCTCTCATGCTTCGTATAATGTTTCATCGTCAGATTGTCTGAATGATGTAATGTTATTCCTCAACTTGGCATTCATGTTGGGAGGATTGTACCTAAGCAGAAATATCTGACACAATTCATTCCAAGATGCCACTGTACATGATGGTAATATATTCAACAATGATCTAGCACGATCTCACAATGAATAAGGGAATAATTTTAATCTAAGGGCATCTTCAGGAAAACCTTGCTGCTTGAATGAGTCACAGACTTCAAGAAAAAATCTCAAGTGCAATCTGGGATCTTCAGTCGATAAACCACTAAATTGCCCTACCATCTGCAGCATCTGAAACATTACTGGTTTAATTCAAAGTGTTGAGCTTGAATATGTGGCCTAAAAACTCCTCTACTTGGATCACCCAAAGTAGGCACTACATGTTCTCTGATGGGTCTGTCTCTGTCATCTAAGATTTGAGGAATATCAGACTTCCTTTCATTCTAGAGTACTTGATCTTCTCTGATTGGATCATTTGTAATCCTCTCCATTTCTCTTACTGTTTTCCTTATTTGCCTTAATGTCCTTTCAATCTCAAGATCAAAATAGTATTATATATCCTCTTAAATACTTCTTCTCATGCACTAATACGAACTTGAAAAATCAAATAAAATACTAATTAAATGTTCTAACAAAAATAACAAGAATCAAAACTAATTAACTTTTCACCAATGTTGTCGATCCCTAGCAATAGCATCAAAAACTTGTTGCGTGTAAAAAACTAATGCAATTGTGCAAGTGTACGCATCATTTAAGTAATAAAGTGATAAGTAAATATCGTCTCCACAAGGATTAGAAATTGCTAAGAAATTAATTAAGTTATTATAATCTTATTTACTATACTAAATAGCAGGAAATACTCTTAAATTGAATAGGATGTTGGTATAATGAATTAATGTAATTAAATGCTAAAAATAGAGAATATATATAGCAAATAAAATATAGTGGCAAATTACAGAGAAAAGCAAGAGTACTTTTGTTGTTGAATGAATAAGGCTAAAATTCTTCAGCTGAAATTGTCATATCAAAATAATGTCATGGCAAAATATTGTCTAATCAACTGCTTAGAGAGTCCCTACTATAACCTGCCTCTTTCGATAGCTAGATTTTAAGCTAAAAATCTAAGTTATTGTATGTCTATAAAAATCTGGATTAATAATTGGAATGAACGTTCTTCCCTGCACAACTCGCAACATCTATGTCTAGTGTGCTATGAATATTCTGTCAAATATTCCTTTCCATCAAATGATTCAAGATCTAGTATATTTAACCTTTTTAGAATGAAAAATACATCTATGAACACCACACACAATCAGCTATGTCTAGAGCTTGTATGCATGTATTTCAAATAGGCATAAATCGAATGAAACAGTGAAATAGGCAATCTCAAATCATGACCATAAAGATGAAAAACATTCACCCAAATAACTCAAACCCAAAAAAGATTTACTTCATGGGTGGAAAAGTAAACACCAAATTTAAATCATTCATCAACATTTAAAGAAGTTTAAATCACAGAAATTAAGAAAACCTAAGGCAGAATTGCAAGATTTCTCGCCACACTCTAGCTTCTCTTTTATCTTCCGATCGTACGTGAATCCAAGATATATGTCTCTTCCCTTTCTTCACATTTGTATTATGCTTTCTGTAGCTGCTACCCTTTCTGTAGGGGCAAAGCCAGAACAATTTTTTAGGGGTGGCCGAATGAATTTTTAATTTTTTATAGTCTATATCTCCAATTAATTCCATTTAGAGGCCTTAAATATAACTATTTTCAAGAATTATCACTATCCTATGCTTTATTAGGATATTTGTAATCCTTATGAATAGGCTATTTTGGTGGGAATGTAATTGATTTGTATATCAGCAAGCCTTAAAAACACTTATATCATATACGCATGTTTAGTTAGTGGTATGGGAATTAGCACTTGTTTTCTGTTTAGTTAGATACTTATTTTAGAGTGTAATTTTTGAAAGTAAAATTCAGCTGAGTCATTTTGAGGGTAAGTGTGAAGTTGCTATGTAGTGAATTCTAGAACTTAAATTGTCACTTGCACATGTTTAAAGATAGTGGATTAACTCTTTAAATAATACCCCACAAACATAAATGAAAACCAAACTATATAAAAAAATTTCTTGATTTTTTTTGTTTACTATTCTTTGATGGTCACTTGACTAAGTTGCAACTTGTCCAACATCTACTCACGTATCAACTTGTGACCTCAACTATTTCAACATATATTATTAGTAAAACAATAATATGGGTAATAGTATTTATTTAGGATTTCTTTAATATGTATGCATGTTAGAATAAATTCAAAACTTTCATGATATTAGTGCAATTAGGTTATTTTTTTATGATCAATTTTATGGTGTAGGTGGCATATATTCACACAATCATGTTCATATGCAACACGTATATTCATGATTTTCAATAAATTAAGTTCACTAATAAGGTAATATTCTTGTTTAAAAAATAATAATAACTTGATATTAAAGAAAAAGAAGATATTTGATACATTGTTAGTGGAATTTTTAAACTCTATAAGTGGGGTTCGGGTGATGATAAGTGTTTAATAGGTATAGTAAAATATTAAAAAATAAATGTATAAAAAATGAAATGCATAATAATTTTTTAACCCTACTTGTGAAGTTAAAAGAAGTACACTACAAGTGTACCAAATACTATCCATTAAAGAAATTGACTAAATAATTATTCTTAACTAGTATAATTCCCCCAACTTCGCCTCGGGAAATCTCTTTATAATTTTTTTAAAAAAAATCAACTTGAAATATGTTATAAGTCTTTGTGATTTTTGTAGATTTAAAATTTAGTCCCTATACTTTTATTACTAGGAATTTAGTCCCTCCACTTTTTGATTTCAAAATTTAGGACAAACTCTTAAAAGTATTAAAATTATTTTGTTAAATTCAAATTGATTATAGTGCCATTTTTTTGTTACATTACTACTAAGTAGGTATTTTTTTATTTCAAAGTGTCACATTAATAAATTTAACAAAAAAATTAACAATGTTAATGACCACCTCCGATACTTCAACTAAATATATATATTTGAGGCGATGTCCGCAAGTATATAGGTAAATACTTTGAGGATCGTACCCAAGGGAGGTGAGTACTAAATTAAAATTAACCTAAACAAAAATAGAATTAATTAGTAGCTTGAATGAATTATATTACGATAAAACATAAAGGAAAGATTTTTGGGGTTTTTATAAATAAAAAATTAAAAACTGCAAAAATAAAAAAGACTTCGGAAAACTAATTTCTAAACTCAGTCAAACGAAGACATGAGCGATTAGCTTTCTTTGGTGATCATAACTAATTCCTATTTCGGGTTTCCATTCAATTAACTAGTTGTTACCCTAGCAAGATCTTTGGGTCTTCCACTAAAGTAATGAGTCGGTAAGAACTACTTATCTCTCGACCTCGCAGTCCAGACCGGTTCGGGGCTAATTTTTTCACGGATATGCCATACCAATTTTAGGTTAATTCCTACCTTAATGACTTCCTAGGATTGTCAAGCCTAAGGTTTAAGTTCTTCCTCTCCCGAACAACTGACCCACTAAGAAAACCCTACATAGAAATTAATCAATCACACCTCAACTCACTAATCCCCCATAAGAGGATTAGTTCCTCATGGAATCCATGAACATAGTAAACTTGAGAATAAATGTATGCATGAAAAATAAATTAAGAATAAATTTTAGGCAATCCTGATTATATTGGATTGATGAAGCGCAGAAATCCTCAAACGTTTGATTGTTTCTACAAATCAAGTTCTCTGAAGAACACGATGAAAAGAACTGAAAAGAAATTTAAACCTAAGAGAGAAAAAAACTGGAAAACTAAATTACAAGGAAAAGCTTAAAATATTAAAAGTCGTCCTTTAACAAGGTTTTAGGAGCCAATTTATAAAGTTAGGGTTGCCATCAACCTCAACCCTAGGTTAGCTAATGCTCTCATGTTTAACTATTGGTTGTATGGACTAAAACGCCACTGACTCATAAGTATCTCCCGTACAAATCTAGTGTTGCGACATCGAGGGCATTATGTGTAGTTCATGGATGGATTTAGGGATGTGTCGCAACACCAAAGATAGTATGGCAATTATTGCATTCTTCTCCTTATGTTGCAACCTCAAACACCCCATTTTGTAACATAAGTATTGAGTTTCTATGCCCTTGTATGATCTCCTACACACTAACTAAGTACATTAGCTTGCCTTTAGGCCTCATTCGACCCCTAAAGTCAATAAAAGACTCAAAATACATTTTTTTATTGATTGTAAACTAAACTATAAAAACTCAACTAAAATATAATAAAAGTGTTTGTATTCAAGCTTCTCAAGTGCGAAAACTAGTTTAATCTGCTACATCGTATTACGATAAATTAGTTAACAATTTAACTTGAATTTTAAAATGTGAAAAATAGAGAGACTAAATTCCTAAAAATAAAAGTACAAGCACTAAATTTCAAGTTTGTGAAGAATACAGGGACTTATGGCATATTTTAACCAAAATCTTATAAATAATAAATCATGCGAACAAAAGTAATTAATATACGTATTAAAATATCAATAATTTTCATTCAAACTCTTTTTTATCACTTTTGGGGCATATATATTTTTATTAGTTTTAGTAAATATTAGTTTGCTATCTCCCATTCATTTTCCATAAATCTATAATCACTTATACCAATTAAATTAAAATTTAAATATATATATTAAAAAATATTAATAGGATATGTGAAAAAATCTCAATCTCGCTTTCAGAGTTAAAAATTTTCACCACTTGTGTACCAAATAATTATTTTTTTATTAACTGGAAAGATGAATGATTATGTTTGAAATAGACTATTTTAGATAAAATTACGGTTATAGTCTCTCTATTATATTTAAATTTAGAGCTTAGTATCTATTCTTTAATTTTATATTACAACAACTCGTTTTCAGTGGTGTTAGAAATAGTGGTTTCAGGACCACAAATCTGACGAGTGAATTCGTAAATGTTATTATTTAATATTTACAAGTCAAATTTAGTATTATATAGAATTTTTATTTGATAATTTGTCTAATTGAATGAATAGTTAAGTACAAGTGGTTTGCGCTAAAGTCAAGTGGTTTTAGAAAATGATGTTTCGAAATCTCATATCTGTAAACCGAACCCGTAAATATTTTTATTAAATATTTATGGAGTTACCATATAGATATATGAAGTTTGGTTCAGAAATTTTAATGTTTGAATAGTTAATTAAAGAAAAAGAATTAAATTGTAAAAATTGTAAAAATTAATCACTATTAATTTATTAATGCTTAATGTCTATAAAATCATGGTTGGAATGCTTTATGTTTTAATTAGACCATACTAGGGTAGCTTGGAAGTTTAGTGGATTGTTTTTAAGTATTTTATATGTCAAATTATAATATATGTTAAAATAATAAAAGTAAAACAAGTAATAAAACAAAACGGAACCATTTTATTTTCACTTTCTTCTGCATTCATTCACGAAATAGAGAATACAAGGTTCGGCCAAGTTTGTTTTGTTTGCATGTAAGTAGATTTCAATCCGTTTTTTTATTATTTTTATATTTTTTTAGATTGTTGTAACTTAATCTAGCTAATTTAGAGACTAATTCATAAAACTGTTAAATGTTTTGATTTATGTCATTGATGAACTTTTTATGTTCTTGAAATTTAATGATAGATTTATAAGCTTGGCAGTTAAATAGGACCATTTTATAAAGTGATTTTAGTTAATTTTAAATTTAAAGAGCACTTTGATAAAATAATAAACTTAACATAAAATTATTATAAATTTGAAAATTATGGGTTGTATGAAGGCCATAGAGCATTCGGCTAGAACTGATTGGATTTAATTGTCAAAAATGTGAAAGTTTCGAATTTAGGGACTAAATTGAATAAAAGGTAAAAGTTCAAGGTAAAAGATTAAAATGTTGATAAAGGGTCAAATATATGAATTTATGTTTTTTAGGGTATTTGAATTGGTTAATTGAATTAAATTATTATATTAGACCAAGTAACGGATAAATTGGTTGATAATCGCGGGAAAGAAAAAGTCGTCGAGTAGTCATTGTCGAGGTGTTGGTAGCTACTGTGTTTTGGTAAGTTCATACTATGTTTATTATGTTTGATGATAGTTTAATTTAATTATGTGTGTGATCATATATATATGCATAATTTATGTGATCAATTGAAGTAGTTTTGGTGGAAAGGTAAGGGATTGAAGTGTAAAGTATAGCATTGTTCATGGTTGTATTGATATATATTATTCTAAGGAATGTTTTTAATCAAGTTTATCATGGTTTAAATTTATGAACATGTAATGGCTATGGAATATAGGTTGAAGCTCGTCTAAACTTTGTTAATAGCTAGGATACAAATGACATGTCATTAAGGTATTCCAGGAACTAGGCGTCGATGATTACAGATTCTAGGTACTACATACCGGTGTTTCAGTTCCAGACACTCTGTGGCAGTGATTACAATTCCATGTCCTATGTTCTGGTGGTGGATGCCACACTAATGATTGGAATCTAGCATTTGTTACGGATTCTCGTCAACTTGTGTGAGCAGCATTGTGTATTGTTTAATGTCTTGATTGTCAACTTGTGGGCGCATTATTTCCTCGCGTATCTGAAGTTAATTTCCCATAGTTCTCCAGGCAAAATAGTTAGTAAATGAAATGGAAATGAAACCATATGGCATGATAAGCTAAGTTTATGTTAATTATATTGTAGTATGTGAATTTTGGCATATTATGGTTTTGATGATATGATATGTTATAGGCATCGAAACCATCGAATATAATTTCCTACGCTCTAATTGAACTAATAGTAGTATAAAGTAGTAGGTTCGATCTCACATGTACTCAGACTCTTAATTTTCATATTTATGCTTAGCAACTGTTATGCCCACGACCTGTGCTTGCAAAGCTAAAATAAATAAATAAAAATAGGGATTTTAGTTGATAAAGGAAATAAAAAAAAACACATATAAAATAAAATAAAATAGAAATAGAATAATGATTCCAAAATAAAATTAAGTGAATTAAATTAAATAAGGGAATCAAATATGTTACTTAGCCTCAGCCTAGGTACACTCTAAATTCAAATCAATCCTTGAAAGTAGATTTTCCTTTCCAAACGATAAGTTGGTTATAGCGGTCAAGGATGCCCCAACCACCAACTTTTCCTTGTGTAGTTAGTTCTGGTACGACCTGCAAACCAACCCTTACCAATTATCTAACCACGTAACACGCGTCCGCAATTTAAGATCTCGATAGCCTTGCGATCTAGAAAAGTCCAACTAGAATTAAAGGCCTCAATCGCATGGGTCATTTAAATCCGTTCACTATGTCCCTTGACAAACCCACCTGGACATGCCAATTTGTTCGGGGGAACTCGAACTTGGCAAATGACCAACTATTTTCCCAACTGTACGTTAAACAACTTGAAGCCAACGCATGCTTTTTGAATTGAAATTGAATTAACTTTAAGTGACGATTGTGGCTATCCCAAATTCCAGATAGATAACGAATACCATGTTTGAAAGCTTTTAGTGTAGGTTCATATCTCACGATTCTTGATAGGAATGATACCCGAACTAAGGCTAAATGAGGTTTTTAGTTGAGCATGAAATTAATTATACTTAATTAGGGTTTAAAAGTGGATTTGTATGTAGTAGTGATGGGTGAAAAGAAGAAAGGGCTTACAAAGAAAATATACCAAAAGAAAGAAAAAGAAAGAAATTGGCAGTAAGCTTTGCCAAGCTACAGACGAGTGGAAAGGAAAAAGGAAAAAAAGATATATTCAATTTAACTTCAAGTGTAAATTCCACTGTGTCTTTCCAAGCCACCAATACAAGTATTTATACACTTTTCAAGTGTTATATTTAGCATGAATAAACAAACTAGAATCATCATGATTCCTCTAAGATTATGCCAACTAAAATCAAAATTTTCCTATTTATAGAATTTGACAATTTCAAAAATCTCATCTAATCAGCCACTAATTCTACAATTTTTCTAATTTGGCCCATTTTCTTGCTTCTTGTTTCGATTGTCCATTTTGCTTGATTTTGAATTTTCGAACTCCAGTTTCATCCCTGATAAGATTTAAGCAATAAATCATAAATTCAGTAGTATTCTATTAAAAAATTAGCCAAAATAGATACATTAAAAGCATAAAATTAACTTGCTATCAAATTCCCCCTACTAAGTCGATGCTTGTCCTCAAACATGATGTGTATTCCTATACTAGAAATCATTCGATAATTTTTTTTGAAATCAAATATCCTTCCTCAGCCAAGCGTAATGTAAACAAATAGATGAATAAAAAATAAGTAATTGCTAGGTTCAACCAATAAGCATTTTATAAAAGCTCTAACATTATGCAAAATTCAACCACTTCACTAAATTTAGGCTTAATCAAACTTGCGAGACAATCGTACTCAATAAATTTTTCCAGAAGTTCGAGACATAGTCAAATCTTTTTACGTGAAATGATATGACAACCCAAGCACCTCACTCTACTTACTCTCTTTGACATGTCTTAAATCAATTTATTTCTCCTTACTCAAGGCAGCTCGTTTAGCGGGGTGTTATAAGTTTCAATTCATCACTCAAATTTTTTTACGCAAAATGAGATGATAACCCAAGCACCTCATCTCGGTTACTCAATTTGGTCACATTTCCAAAATCTTCACTCATAACAAAGCCATTAATGGAGTATGTATATATTTTATTTTTTAATTTAATTTATTTTTTTCTTATTTATTTATTTATAGAGAAATTTAAATGAGACTTGAGTACTTTTATTACACATGTTTAAAGAGATAAAAATTTCATGAAATGTTTAATTTAGCCATAATATTTTCAATTCTACAAAACACATGTCGATCAAATTTAAGCAATAAGTAGTTATTCATGAATTACTCAATTATTTGAATAAACTAGGTATAGGAATTGAAGGTTCAATTTTGAAACAAATTAGGAATAATTTTAGTATAACACATGCAGATAAGAACAAGTAATAGCATGAAATGTCCTATGAATCTCCCCTACTTAGCCCACATTGCCCTCAATGTGCAATTTTAAAAGAAAAATAATGAGGAGGGTCAAGTATACCCCCCTGTGTATGTTTAACAACCATGAGGATAGGGTGGGTTGGTTTGGTCGGGTTGGGTTAGTTCTGGTTTGGTTGGGTGTTTGTTTCAGCAAATGACAGCAATGAATTTGACAAGGTGTGCCCATGCCACAATAGGAATCCAATTTTGATTTATTTTTGGATGAAAAAGGATAGCCTCCACCATCGTTCTTGGAAACCAACATGTTAAAATAGATTAAATAATAATATTTTTTTATTTTCAACCTAAATTAAACTGAATTCAAAATTAAATAAATTAAAATAAATATGAGTTTCCTCCCAAAAAGTGTTTTTGTTTAACATCATTAGCTCGACAACCTGAAATGTTATCCGTTTGGCTCCTTGAGAATTAATTCTTCCATCATTTTCACTTGGAAGTTATCATAACCTTTGCCCATTAAATTTGAAATACTTCTCAGATTCCTCCATCATTAGTGGATTGAGGCGTCTTTGACCTTCTCTATTCGAGTTTGCCTTTTCTTCTATTAGAATCCTTAAATGTTCTGGTACTGATTTGAGCTCTAATTTTGGGGCCTCCATGTGAATGACAGCTTCACATATTGGTTCTTTGATCTAATTTGAGGCCTCTATACGATAATTCTTCTTTTTTTTCCATAACATCGGGATCTACACTCCTACAAAGCACAATCTGTAATTTATCCTTTTCAAAATGCAAGTTTTTTAATGGTTCAATTTCATCAATACTGGAGACATTTTTTATTGCACTGGGATGACCAATATCCTCATAAACATTAAACCTGGCCACTTCACAATCAAATTCCATGGTGAGTGTTCTACTATGAACAGATTCGCGTTGTGGTAGATAAAAATGCAAGTATTTCTTGCGCAGATGGGCTTAGAGGTTGACCTGCTAGGGATAAATAAAATGCCTTCGATACCGAGGAAGAAAATAGGCATAAAGATTGAAAGGCGTTAACACAGCTACATCTGCATTTGTCTAATGAAAATTTGCAAGATATGATGAAGGAGAAGACCGTTGCTGCATTATTGAAGAGGCTAGAACAAATATGTATGTCAAAAAATCTAACCAACAAGTTGCACATGAAGTAGTGTCTTTATGCTCATTGTTTGGAGGAAGGTGCATCTGTGCACGAACACTTAACAATGTTTAAAAAAGTTTTCTCAAACTCAGAAGCCATGGAGGTTCAGTATGATAAGGAAGATCTAGTGTTGATTCTACTTTGTTCGTTGCCCCCTTGTTATTCAACCTCTAGAGACACGATTTTATATAGCCATGACTCTCTCACAGTTAATGAGGTTTATGATTCTTTGACCTCGTATGACAAGATAAAGCGTCTTGGGGTTGCACTTAACTCTTAAGGAGAGGGTCTCATTGTTCGTCAGAGACAAGATCGCAATGCTGATGATGATCATGGAAGTACACAGGAATGGAATCCTCATGATAAATCTAAGGGTAGATCAAAGTCTTCAAGCAGAGTTAAAACTTGTAACTTTTGCAAGAAGAAATGGCACATTAAATTTGAGTGTTATAAATTACAGAACAAGATCAAAAGGGCGATTGTTAATCAAAAGGGAAAACAACCAGAAAAATCTGGTGAAGTCGATGTTGTAGAAGACTACAGTAATGGTGAACTCCTAGTCGCTTCTGTCAATAATTTTAAAGTGAGCGATGAGTGGATCCTTGTTTTGGGCTGCACCTTTCATATTAGTCCCAATCGGGATTGGTTTATAATTTACGAAACTGTGCCTAAAGGTGTTTTTTTAAGGGAAATAATACTTCTTATAAAATCGTAAGTGTTCGAACAATTAAAGTTAAGATGTTTGATGGAGTTGTCAAAACACTTAGTGATGTGCGACATATTCCAGAATTGAAGAAAAATTTGAGTTCGTTTAGTACTCTAGATTCAAAAGGGTACAAATACACAGCTGAAAGTGGGATTTTAAAGATTTCCAAAGGTTCCCCCTTGTGATGAAAGGGCAGAAAAATACTACTAAGTTATATGTTTTGCAGGGTTCTACTGTTACTGATGATGTAGCTGTCATTTCCTCTTCCTTGTCAGATAATGATGTTACTAGACTTTGGCATATGCGCCTAGGGCATATGAGCGAGAATGACATGACAGAATTGAGCAAAAGAGGACATGTTGATGGGCAAGGAATTTGCAAATTGAAGTTTTGTGAGCATTGCATTTTTGGGAAGAAAAAGAGAGTTTGATTCACTAGAGGAATCCATAACACGAAGGGAATGTTGAAATATATTCATTTTGATCTGTGGGGGCCATCTAGAATGCCCTTGAGAGGTAAAGCTAATTATATGCTAACACTTATTGATGATTTTTCTAGAAAAGTTTGGGTGTTTTTCTTGAAGCAGAAAAGTGATGTGTTTTCTTCATTTAAGTCTTGGAAAAATATGATTGCAAAATAGATGGGAAAACAAATAAAACACCTCCGCACAGAAAATGGCTTAGAGTTCTGTTCTGATGAGTTTAATAATTTGTGCAAGTCAAAAAGGATTGTGAGACACTTGATAGTTCGCCATACTCTACAACAAAACAAAGTTGCAGAACGAATGAACAAAATGATCATGGAGAAGGTTCGGTGTATGTTGTCGAATGCTAACTTATCGAATTCATTTTGGCCGAAGCAGCCTCTACTGCATATTTTTTTATCAACCGATCTCCATCAATTTCCATTGAGAAAAAGACTCCACAAGATGCATGGTTTGATAATCCTACTGATTATTCTGATTTAAAGATCTTTGGGTGCCCTGCATATGCTCATGTTGATAATGGAAAATTGAAACCGATATCCATTAAATGTGTTTTTCTTGGTTATAAAACTGATGTAAAAAGGTATAAGTTATGGTGTCCTGAAAATAGAAAAGTTGTGATTAGCAGATGTAATACCCGATTTTGGACCGGGTAAAAGGCCCAAAATATAAACGGGTCTGTAAGACCCAAAATGAACAGAGGCCCAATTACAGTTTAGCCCAAATGGCGAGAACAGTTTCTGAAACCCTAGCAACAGCAACGTCTCGCGCCGCAGCCCTCCGAATCTCCGTGGATCTTCACCTGCACAGCAAACAAATACAAAAAAGGAAATCAAAGATTGAAAATCAAAGAAGAAATCAAGTAGATTTCTTTCTTTTATATTTTATTATTATTTCGGCTATAAAAAAGGTCATCGAACACTGTAAAGGGGATCCGAAAAATCAATAAAAAATTAGTTATTTTCACAGCAAATAGGAATAACGAGTTCAATACAGAGAAAGCAAAAAATCTATTTAAAGGTCTATATTTATTTGCTTTATTTTATTTTTTTATTTGCATGCGTATAAATATAAGTACAAAAAAAAGGAAATAAAACAACCTGTATTCGAGTCCCAACTGCCGCGAATGGCCGAGGAAGTCGTCACCGAGGATTGACGGCCGAAAATCGAAAGGTTTCTCGAGATTTGGGCCCTCTCCATCAATATTTTGGAAATTTTGGGGCTAGATTCGGCTTTAAAGGTTTTGAAAGGGTTGGATATGAGATTTTCGGCCACTGCATATGGCGGCGCCGATGCCAGTTGCCAGTGGCAGGAGCGGCGGGTCGATGACCAACCGATGGCCAGAGGACAGAGGGGCTGAGAGTTTTTTTTGAAAGGATTTTGTTTTTTTTTTTCTTAAAAATGTTTTAAAATGAATTTTTTTTTGAGGAATGGGGTCTTTTATACGGTACCAAAACGGTACCGTTTTGGAGGGCCCCCAAACGCCTAAAACGACGTCATTTTAGGGAGGCCGACCCGACTCCGACCCGACCCGGCCTAGGATCTTCGTGTTTTTGAGCGGAGGGGAAAATTGCGTTTTTAGCCCCTCCGCCTTTTAATATATTTCCAGTTAAGTTTTTTTTTTTTTTTAAATTTACCATTCTATTTGTTTCAATTTCAATTTGGTCCAATTTGCAACGGCGTCGTTTCAGAGGAAAAGGGATAATTTCCTTTCCAGCCCCTCTAAATTGTTAGCGTGTTCAATGATACCGCTAGTCTTCAATTATTTGTGAATCTACCCCAGATTTTTATATTTGTAGTTCAATTTAGTCTCTTTTAATATTTTTCTTAAAATTAATTAATTTTAATAAAGTAAGTATTATTATTTTTTAAATCTATATATATACATGTATATTTATTTTTTATACATGTACATATTTATTTTTTAACTAATATTTTTCATATTTATAAATACATATATTTTTTTAATGTAGATATTATTTAATTATTTTTAATATATTTTACATGTATATATATTTATTTTTTCTCGAATATTCTATTATATTTTCATATACATACGCGCATTTCTTTATATTTTCGAAAATGCTTAAATGCATATTTATATCTTTAACACATATATTTAAAAAATTTACATATGTATATTTATATATTTTTCTTTATTTTCATAAATGCATTATATAAATTTTATAATTCAAATTTTATATGTAAATCATGTATTTTATTTCTCATAATTCCAATGTATATGTTACGCGCTCTCTTTTCTTTATTTATTTTTTATTTTGTTGATTTATGTTTTCATACTGTTATTTATTTGATACTTTGCATGTTATCAATTTTGTTTATTCATTTATTTATATTATTTCTATGTCATTGTAATATTTATTATTGCATTGTATATTTAATGTAGCATCACATCATTTTTTTTACTTGATTTCAAACTTTTCAAAATTGAGATAATGCTTGTATTTAGGATTTTCAAGGAAATTGAACCCTAACGTATTGGATTCCGATTTTCTTCGTTAAATCTAACAATTGAGCATTTCTCTTTAATCAAAGAATAAGAACTCATTATTGGGAATTCAACACGTTGTGTCATAACGTATTGGATGTGACGCATTGATTTCTCGAAATGAAGATTTTTTTCTAAAACATAATAAAGGAAATATTCCAAGTTTAGGATTTTGGAGAAATTGTGCCCTAACGTATTGGGCCACGATTTCTTAAATCTTGAATAAATGGATATTCTTTTAAATTTTTATTACACGAGTATTCTGGCCTAATTCATTTTTGAGGAAATTAGAATGTCGTGTCCTAACGCATTGGGTGTGACATTTTCTTTCTCTGAAATGATAAGGGTCTTAATACGTAACGTTTTTAAGTTTTTGCTAAGGATTATATTTTTCAAATTTTTGACATTAAGACATTAATTAATTAACTAGGTAACAATTTTCGGGCGTTATGAGGGTGCTAATCCTTCCTTATACGTAACCGACTCCCGGACCCGTTTTTCTAAAATTTGTAGACCAAAGTCGTTTTTAGGTGACCCAATCACACCTTAATAAAAGATTGGTGGTGACTCCAAATTTTCATCAACAACTAATTTTTTTGTTTTTTCCAACAAAAAATAAAAGGGTTTCGACAGCTTGGCGAGTCCACTGGGGACTTTTAAAAAAAAGAGAGTCGAGCCACAAGTTGATTAATTTTTGTCTTATGGTCGAGAAAATATTTTTTAAAAAAATTCATGAGATCCTTTTGCATTCATTATTTTCTTGCTTGATTGATTTAAATATTGTTTGCATTACACATTACATGAGTCGAATGATTTTAACCTTCTAAGTGGGAGTGAGAAATTATTTCTTCGTGAGGTTTTCACCTCCGTATAGGATAGTGGATCGCTTTCGGAGTACATCGGTACCTATGCCTTCGTGAGATTTTCATCTCCGTATAGTCATAGGGAAAATGTATTCCCCTGAACCGAACTTGATCTATATGAGCCTATAATGGGTGAAGATCGAGGAATCTACTGGTTCGGATACCTTTGCCCTAGAAGCCGAACTTCATATAGTGAACCTTAGGAATCCACCTTAGGTAGAACTATACTGAACACTAGTAGATATCCGATTAGGTGTTTTACTATTTCTTGATTATATTTTAAGTTGTTATATGACACTGAATTTTTGTGTTTTAGTTTGATTGCATGACATGGCATTTCATTTCATCATAAAAGGCATCAGTTCATATTCAGTTGCTAGATAGAAAGCTTGTCATGGAAAAAGGGTTTCTTGATAAAGTGGAGGACAATGCAGTTGTCCGAACTTGGTCTGAGGCTATACAATGAGAGAAAGGCGATAGTTTGGCTGACGGGTATGTATCGAAATTATTGATTTTACGCGTATCAGTGTAACTCAAAACAATTTGCAAGAGTTGAGGGAAATCTGGGATCAGTGGAGTGACGAGGTTAGACAGCTATTTTATAATAATTATGGGGATTTGCCTTATTTACTTGACGTGAAGGTAGACAAGCATTTGTTTTGAGCCCTCGCCCTGTTCTGGAATCCTGCTTATAGCTGCTTTACATTTGGGAAGGTCAATTTGGCGCCTACGATAGAGGAATATGTGGCTTTACTCTGATGTTCAAAGTTTCAAGTAGATAGGGTCTACTCGAGAGCGGTAAATATGCCAACCTTTTCAAAGAAGCTGATGAGTTTAACAGGGATGAGTGAGCAGTGGGTTGCTGCAAGGATTAAGCAAAAGGGGGATAGTAAGTGCGTTCCTTGGAGAAGTTTGAAAGATGCAATTCTAACACACCCGACGTGAGAAAGAGGTTAGTTGTCTTTGCTTTAAGTATATACGGCTTGGTTGTCTTCCCTAAAGCATTGGGGCATGTGGATGAAGCAGTTACTAATTTATTTGACTGGCTTGATAAGAAGGTTACACCGATTCCAGCAATTTTGGCAGAAACTTTCAGGTCATTGAGTGCATGCCGAAAAACGGGTGAAGGTAGATTTATTGGATGTGCACAGCTTCTACTCGCATGCTTTCACAGTCATTTTTGGAAGGTGGATAAGGTTTCGTATCGGGTTTTCTCTGAAAATTATTCACCACTAAAGGAGATAGTAACTACGCCGAGGAGAGACGACATTTCGGAGGAGAAGTGGATGGCAATTCTTCAAAATCTTCAGGAGGAAGACGTTGAGTGGAGAGCTCCTTGGTTGCTTACAGATGAGATCCTGTATAGGTGTGGTAATTTTGATTGGGTTCCACTACTTGGGATTTGGGGAGCTATTGGATATGCCCCGTTATTGGTGCTGAGACAGTATAGGTCAAGACAATTTATACCTGAGACCCAAGGGATAGCTAATTATGAATTTTCGTACAAAGATGATGGTTATAGAAAGAAGATTCAAGAGATGTCTAGCGCGTGGAAATGGACTCGCCGAATGAAAAGGTTAGCTGTGGGTCCGATGACAACTCCTGAGTATAATGAATAGTGGGGTAGGAGAATCAACGACAATATACCCAAGGTAAGTCAAGAAGGTTGCCAACCAATAGAGGAGCATTTGCGAGTTATCCCTTCTGAGTTGGAAATCATAAGACAAGATTTTGAGAGAAGAAATGCGGATTTAGAAAAGAAGATAGAGCAAATGGAGGAGGAAAAGATGAACTTGAGATTGAACATAGACGTTCAGAAGCTTGAAACTGAGAAATTAAGGAAAGAGAAAAACAAGGTTGATGAGGAGCTGGGTAGTCTGAAGAAGGATTATAAAAAGTTACGTCTGTCAATAAGAACTGTCGGGCTGGGAAAAATGTCAGAATAGTGGTGAGCAGAAATTCGAGAAGAAAATGACAAAGCCGATAGATGGGAACAAAAATTCCAAGAGATACAAAGGCAAAACGAGGCTTTAGAAAAGAGTTTGTCAGAAAGCCAAAAGGAAAAGGGCGAGTTAAAGGATAGGGTGATCGTGTTGGAAGGATCTCTTCATCAGTATCGAAATCGAAATTCTGCATTAGAGTTGAAAGTAAGCTTGAGCAAGATTGAAGAAATGAAGAAAAGAATCGAAGAGCTAGAAACGATGCTGCAAAATGGTGAGATCCAGATCAAGCACTTGAAAGCAAATGAAAGTCGTAATAATGAACAGCTCCGCTACTTTTAGAGTCAAGTTAGGAACAGAGATCATCTTATGGAAGAAGCCGTGGTCCATATTCGAGAAGTAGCCGATCACATACAGACTTTAGCAGTACAGGCTGACATGCTGAGTGTGAAGTATGAATTAGAATCGGATCGGGGGCAAGAATTAGCTTTTTTACTTAGAAAGATTAGAGTTCTGGGTACTAGGGCAAAGTCTTCTTTGTAATTCACTTTGTGTAAAGAAATTTAATTTCTAGTAAAGTTTTCTTAAATGGAATTGAATCAAAATTGACGCCTTTTTTGCATTCATTTCATGCATTGCATTACTTCATATGCATTTAAAAATATTAAAAGATTCTAATTAATTTAAATAGCTCCTCAGTTAATCTGGGAACCAACCAGCCTACTAAACACCGCTACGGTACTCGATTAAAAACTAGGGACATGGATCAAAGGATGGAAAAGCTAGAACAGTTCCAAAGGGAAATGCAGGAGCAACTTCAACAGCAAATGAATGAGCAGCAAAAAATGATAGACAAAATGATGGAATCTCAAGGGAGTATGATGGCTCAGTTAGCTCAATGGTTGAACAAGGGAACTGACAAAGGAAAAGACTTTGTGCTCAATGTTGAAGAAAGAGATAATGAGGGACCTGTCTATCCTCCAGACTTTACCCTCAACAAGTTGAGATATACCCGCGTAGGTCCTCTATTACCATTAATCCTCAGCAATTTCAGGGCGACACTGCAACGCTAATGAATCTTCAGGCTGGATCAGGCTCTAACCCCGGAGCCAACCTTGTTAATCCTGCTATTCCTGACTTCGATGAGACAGCTGGAAAGGAGAAAATGAATGATGAATTGCCAAAACAGCTAGAGGAAAAGTACAAATGGTTGGAAGAGAAATTTAGAACGATGGAATGTGCGGAGAGATACTATGGGATGGATGCTAAAGAATTGAGTCTGGTTCCGGATTTAGTACTCCTTTACAAGTTCAAAATGCTAGAGTTTGAGAAGTAAAACAGAACTAGTAGCCCCGAAGCTCGTATTACCATGTTTTACAGACGAATGAATGGTTATGTCAATAATGACCAACTCCTGATACATTGCTTCCAAGATAGCCTCATAGGGGCAGCATCCAAGTGGTACAATCGATTGAACCGTACCTAGATTAATTCATGGAGAGATCTAGCATAGGCATTCATAAAATAGTATAGCCATGTGACTGACATGGTACTTGATAGAATCACTGTGCAGAACATGGAAAAGAAATCCGGTGAAAGTTTTAGGCAATACGCACAGAGATGGAGGGAGGTTGCCGTCCAGGTTCAACCATCTCTTCTAGAAAGAGAGATGACGATGCTTTTCGTTAACACATTGAAGGCCCCATTTATTACACATATGTTAGGAAGTGCTACTAAAAGCTTTTCTGACATAGTTATGAATGGCGAAATGATAGAAAATGCTACCAAAAGCGGGAAGATAGATGTTGGAGAAAGTAGCAAAAGTTCAGCCTCGAAGAAGAAGGAAAGTGAGGTCAACAACATAAGTTCATATTCAAAGACGATTACGGTGAACCAACCAGGAAAAGTGGCTGTTAACCAACAATGATCATCAAAACGAGGTTCTGACACAAGGCAAAATACAGAGAAGCTTCAATTTACGCCAATTCTAATGTCGTATAAGGAGCTATATCAGAATCTATTCAATGTACACGTGGTTTCCCCTTACCACTTGAAAACTCTGCAGCCTCCATACCCCAAGTGGTATGATGCAAACGCACAGTGCGATTATCACGCGGGAATTGTGGGGCATTCTATAGAACATTGTACAGAGTTCAAGAAGCTGGTAGAAAGACTTATAAGCATAGGCGTAGTTAAATTGGATGATTCGCCCAGTACAGAGATTCCATTACCTAATCATAATGAAAATGGAGTGAATATGATAGGAGGGAACATGGGTAGAAAAATCAAGGAAAATATTGCAGAAGTGAAGATTCCTTTGAGATGGATCTAGAAGAAGATGGTAGAAGGAGGGTTGTTTGTTTTGGATTCAGAGAGAAGCTTTGAAAGGGTGGAAAATTACTGTGAGTTCCATCATGAGGAAGGACATGAAATTCAAGAATGCACAGAATTCAGAGCCTTGGTTCAAGGCCTGATGGACAACAAGGAAATGGAATTTTATGAAGAAATTAAAGAGGAGGGGAGTATCTGTACATCCGAATCAGCGAAGGTTCCAAGAGTAGCACAGCCTGTGGTCATCATCTCGCGACCAAAGAATGATGAAGCGAGAACGCCAGTAATGCCAAGGATCATAATAAAGAAACCTGCAACCTTTTCTTACCAAGATAGTAGGAAGGTTCTGTGGAACTACAAGTGCAATACAACTGTCCCTGGAAAGGAAACTACAAAGGACCAGGATGTGAGTGTCAATCCAGAACCTGTGAAAAAGGCCGTAATAATGGAACAAAAAGGGAAAATAGTCGAGCCTGTGTTATTTATCAACAAGCCGGTGAAGGAGGAAGAAGCTGTGGAATTTCTCAAATTTTTGAAGTATAGTGAGTATAATGCCGTCGAGCAGTTGCATAAACAATCGGCTCGTATATCTGTACTAGTCTTACTCCTGAACTCAGAAGTACATCGAAATGCGTTGACGAAGATGCTAAACGAGATCTATGCTGCCAATGATATTTCTGTCGACAAGTTAGATCGGTTGGTCAATAATATCAGTGCCGACAATTTCATATTTTTCAATGATGATGAAATACCTCCTAGGGGCGTGGGATCTACTAAGGCTTTGCATATCACTGCACGATGCAAGGGGCATATTTTGCCAGGAGTGTTGATGGATAATGGATCAGCTTTGAACGTGTTGCCATTATTCACACTTAACAGGCTTCCCATAGACAGTTCGTACATGAAAACATGCCAAAATATAGTAAGGGCGATTGACGGTACAGAAAGAAAGGTCATGGGAAGAATTGAGATACCCCTACTAATTGGCCTAATAGTTTATGAGGTAAATTTTATTGTGATGGATATCAAACCTTCCTACAATTGTTTATTAGGAAGACCATGGATACATTCGGCAAGGGCAGTACCGTCATCATTACATTAGAAGCTGAAGTTAGTGTCAGAAGGTCGGCTAGTGACAATAAACGCTGAAGAGGATATAATAGGCGTTGTATCCAATGAGATGCCGTACGTAAAGACTAATGATGAGTTAGTAGAATGCTCATTTCGATCTTTGGAGTTTGTAAATGCGGCATTTTTTCCTGAAGGAAGCAAAATTTTGGTGCCTAAATTATCCAAAACTACAGAGATGAGTTTGCAGTTGTTGGTAGGAAAAGGAGCTTTACTTGGAAAAGGGCTGGGGAGATATCTTCAAGGGAGGATTGAGGTTCCAGTGCTGAAAGAAAAGCAAGATCACTTTGGCTTAGGATACAAGCCAGACAGAGGACAGAGAAAGAAGGAGCTAGAAAAAAGACAGGAAAGAAGAAGGGCCCGTCTAAGTGGGGAGGAAACCAAATGGGAGCCAATGATAACTCCACACGTATCCAAAACCTTTGTATCTGGAGGAGTTATTCATGCTGAGAGAAAGATACCGGTTGAGGAAAGCATTGAAGAGACGTTGGGAAATATGCACATCAATGCCATTCATGAGCATGTGAATGTAGAGAGGAGCTGGTTAGACATTCGTCCTTATGAGCCTGGGAGTATTCCAGACAATTGGACTGCGGAAGAAATACCTAAAGTCTTTAGAACTATCTTAGAGTAATGTTCAGAACAAACTTGTTATTTTAGCCTAGAAATAATAAGAACTCCTTTGTGAAAAAGGCTTATGTTCAGATATCATTATTTTAATAAAATACAACTCTTTTGAGCAAATATTCTTTTATTCTTCCCATGCGAGTAAATACCTTGAATTATTCTTTCATTTATAATCATATTGCACAAATAATTGTACATAAATTCATACATTCTTTTGTAACCATATTAGGTCCTTGTATATCAATGACGTGAATGACGCTGCTACAGACTCAGAGTTTTCTTTTGAACGAAACATGTGTTTAGAGGGATCACAGGACTTTGAAGGTGACGTAGATGGCGGTTTATCTTTGGATTTGTTGAGAATG
The DNA here is from genome assembly GCF_007990345.1 of Gossypium hirsutum. Taxonomy (NCBI): domain Eukaryota; kingdom Viridiplantae; phylum Streptophyta; class Magnoliopsida; order Malvales; family Malvaceae; genus Gossypium; species Gossypium hirsutum. The sequence goes on along the minus strand of NC_053444.1, from coordinate 16,093,299 downwards.
GTAGAACAGGAAGAAAAACAAATTCTACCTCACAAGGAAGCAATAGAAGTTGTGAGCTTGGAAGAAGAGAAAGAGGTGAAAATTGGAACTGAGATCTCTGCCAAGACAAGGCGAGACCTCATTGAATTACTCCAAGAATTCAAAGACGTCTTCGCATGGTCATACTAGGATATGCTCGGATTGAGCACTAACATTGTGGTACATCGCCTACCTATAAGGGAGGATTCTAAGCTAGTTCAGCAGAAACTAAGAAGAGTGAGGCCCGATATTATACTTAAAATAAAGGAGGAAGTCAAAAAGTAGTTTGATACTGGGTTTTTACAGGAAGTCAAATATTCTGAATAGGTAGCCAACATCGTTCCAGTTCGTAAAAAAGATGGAAAAGTGCAAATGTGCGTGGATTACAGAGATTTGAACAAAGCGAGCCCAAAGGACAATTTCCCATTGCTGCATATCGATACTTTAGTTGACAATACGGTGGGATATTCACTATTTTCTTTCATGGATGGTTTCTCAGGATACAATCAGATAAAGATGCACCCTGAAGATATGGGAAAGACTACATTCATTACTTTCTGGGGAACAATTTGCTACAAAGTAATGTCATTCGGACTAAAGAATGCGGGAGCAACACATCAGAGAGCCATGGTAGCCTTGTTTCATGACATGATGCACAAAGAAATTGAGGTGTATGTTGATGATATGATCGTCAAATCCAGAACAGAGGAGAAGCATGTACAGGTCCTAAGAAAATTGTTCTTAAGACTAAGGAAGTTTCAGCTCAAGCTCAATCCGAAAAAATGCACTTTTGGAACCAGGTCAAGAAAGTTATTGGGCTTCATAGTTAGTGAAAGAGGAATCGAGATTGACCCAGACAAAGTCAAGGCAATACGACATTTACCACCACCACGTACTCAGAAAGAAGTTCGAGGTTTCTTAGGAAGATTGAATTATATTGCTTGGTTCATTTCATAGTTGACCGAGAAATGTGACCCCATATTTTGTCTTTTGAAGAAACATAATCCAGGGGTTTGGAATGAAGAATGCCAGGAAGCTTTTGAGAAGACAAAGCAATACTTATCCAATACTCCAGTGCAGTCACCACCTAGCCCAGATAGACCCTTGATTTTATATTTAACGGTGTTCGACAACTCCATGGGATGCGTGCTAGGTCAACATGATGCGATTGGAAAGAAGGAAAAGGCGATATACTATCTTAGTAAGAAATTTACTGATTGTGAAATGAGATATTCGCCTATCGAAAAATTATGTTGTGCTTTAATTTGGACGACAAAGAGGTTGAGGCAATACTTACTCTATCGTACGACTTGGCTAATTTCAAAATTAGACCCTTTAAAGTATATGATGGAGTCAATGGCATTGACGGGAAGAATGGCTAGATGGCAAATCTTGCTTTCCAAGTTTGATATAGTATATGTAAGCCAGAAGGCCATCAAAGGGAGTGCGATAGCAGATTTCTTAGCTAGCAGAGCTTTAGAAGATTATGAGCCTCTGGACTTTGATTTCCCGAATGAAGATTTGATGTATGTGGCAAATACTGAAGAGAATCCCCAAGAAAATCATTATTGGAAATTAAACTTTGACGGAGCATCGAATGCGTTAGGAAATGGGATTGGGGTAGTCTTGGTATCTCTAAATGGAGATTATCATCCTTTCACCAGTAAATTGGAAATTGATTGCACTAATAACATTTTTGAGTACGAAGCTTGCATCATGGGTATCCAGGCAGCCATAGAGCGAAAAATTAAAACACTAGAAGTATACGGAGACTCAACATTGGTAATATACCAACTAAGAGGGGAATGGGAGACAAGAGACTCTAAGTTGATCCGTTATCGGAGATTGGTTCTGGAATTGATCGAAGAATTTGACAACATTACATTCTGTTATCTCCCACGGGAAGATAGAGGACATGAAGCCCATTCAAATTAGTATTTATGAGATCCCGGCCCACTTCTATAGTATTGAAGAAGTGGAGAATGATAATCATCCCTGGTACCAAGATATATTGCTATATGTGAAGAATCGTGAATATCCTGATCAGGCAACGGAGAATGATAAGAGGACATTGAGGAGACTAACTATTGACTATGTCTTAGATAGAGAAATCCTATACAAAAAGGGAAAGGATCGAGTACTGTTGAGATGCGTGGACGCTGTAGAGGCTAAGGAAATTTTAGAAGAAGTCCATGAGGGTGTTTGTGGAACGCACGCCAATGGATTCACAATGGCTAGACAGATCATGAGATTTGGATATTACTGATCCACCATGGAAAGGATTGCATCAATCATGCCAAGAAATGCCATATATGTCAAATTTACGGGGATAAAATGTACGCGCCTCCTTCACCTCTTCATTTTATGACTTCTCCATGGCCTTTCTCCATGTGGGGTATGGACGTCATTGGACCAATATCACCGAAGGCTTCTAATTGACATCGTTTCATTTTTGTGGTTATTGACTATTTCACTAAGTGGGTAGAAGCAGCCTCATATGCTAACGTCACGAAATCAGCAGTTAGTAAGTTTTTGAAGAAAGAGATCATATGTCGATATGGAATGGCTGAAAGAATCATATCTGACAATGCGTTGAATCTGAATAACAGCACAATAGCGGAAGTCTGCAGTCAATTCAACATTAGACACCATAATTCATCACCGTATCGCCCAAAAATGAATGGTGCAGTGGAGGCGGCCAATAAAAATATCAAGAAAATTGTGGCGAAAATGGATGAAACTTACAAAGATTGGCATGAGAAGTTATCATTCGCTCTTCTTGCTTACCAAACCTCTGTCAGGACTTTTACTGGGGCAACACCTTTTTCTTTGGTTTATGGAATGGAGGCATTTTACCCATTGAAGTTGAGATTCCTTCTCTCCAGGTATTGGCTGAGCTAAAGTTGTATGAGGCTGAATGGATCCAATCTCGATATGATCAATTAAATCTGATAGAAGAAAAAAAGACTAAAAGCTATTCGTCATGGTCAAATGTACCAAAAACGAATGATGCGAGCTTATAACAAAAAGGTTCGTCCTAGAGAATTTCATGAGGGGGACCTGGTTTTGAAAAAGATCCTCCCTTTACAAAAGGATGTCAGAGGGAAATGGATGTCAAATTGGGAAGGACGTTATGTTGTAAAAAAGGCTTTTTCTGGAGGTGCTTTTATTTTGAGTGAAATGGATGGTAAAAACTTACCGAATCCTATAAATTTTGATTCAGTCAAGAAATATTTCCCTTGAGGGCAAAAGAGGAATCAAAGTGAAAACCCGCACAGGGCACTTTGATCCCTAAAAAAACAAAAAAGGGAGAGGCCAAGGTGAAAACCCGGAAAGGGCGCCTTAAGACCAAAGGGGGTTTTAGTTGAAAACTCGAAAAGGGCAGCTCAAACACTGTCAAATTGGGGCATATGGTGATCCTGCTACACTTAAGTCAAAAAGAAAAAGATATACGACGTCTTGAGGGCATCGACAAAGTGCTATAAATCCCCTAAACACATGTTCAATTCAGAATGGTTCTTAGTTTGCACGGAGAAGTTCAAGCGGCGATATCCAAGGCACCTAGTCTTCATATAACTTGTACCGAGTTTGTTTTTTCTTGTAAATACTTCATTCTTCGATGTTCTTGAATACTTTTTCTTTTTAAGACACTTGCTATCAATAAATTCCTCGTTTATTATTCGAGTTATCCCTTGAATTAATTCATTTCTTAGTCAGTATCTTGATCTTTGAGCAAGCATGTTGCATTAGAATAATGATTAATGGACTAAAAAACTTTCACAAAAATAGTTTTGCATATTACTCTTGGAATTTCTAAATAGTTTAGTAACCTGAAGCAGGACTATTTGTTTAGAACGCACCAGGTTTAAAAGTCTAAGAAGGAAAAAAGTCTAAATTAAGACTGTTCTTTCAGACTTTGTTGTACTTAATGAGATGACAAGAAGTCTTGATTGGTGACAAAGCTTCAATCACCAAGGAGTAGGAAGAAATTCCCTCTAGAAGGAAAACTCTTCATTTGTGCATGAGCATTTGGTATGACACCTTGAGAATGGTGCAAAAGAGTTTCATGATCTTCATCCTTGAATTACGATAAGAGAGGATTGAGAAGAGTCAAACTTTCCTACCATTGGGTCAAAGTGGAAGGAGGATGGTACAAATTTTGCGTCTTAATGGATTGAGCTTTGAAGTTCATAATGGGAGGCAATTTGATTAAGTGTTTCTTTGGAGATGTCAGCCAAGCAGAGGCGTCAGCAACAAAACCTTAATAAACTTTAAGAAATGATAACTTGAGTGATAATTCTCGAAAATGACATTCTACATCCATTCAAATGTCATTCATACACGTCTAGTTAGGAGCATTTCATTTTATGCCATCCTAATCATTAGGCATAAATAGGTTCATTATACAGGTCATGTTCCCCCAGAAAGCAGATTAGTAAAAATAAGCAGATCTTGCCTTCCTGCACCGACAGCGAAGCAGATCGAAGACACCAGCCTTGTCTCCCTGGGTTGCAGCGGAGTAAGTTAAAAATAGCAGATCGAAGACACTAGCCTTGCCTCCCTAGGTTGCAGTGGAGCAGGTTAGAAATAGCAGATCTTGCCTTCCTGCACCGACAGCGAAGCAGATCGAAGACACCAGCCTTGCCTCCCTGGGTTGTAGCGGAGCAGGTTAAAATAGCAGATCTTGCCTTCCTGCACTGACAGCGAAGCAGATCGAAGACACCAGCCTTGCCTCCCTAGGTTGCAGTAGAGCAGGTTAAAAATAGCAGATCTTGCCTTCCTGCACCGACAGCGAAACAGATCGATGACCCCAATCCTATCTTCCTGAGGTTGCAGTGGAGCAGATTAAAACCTTAGATCTTATTTCTCTGGTCTTATCTCCCTAAAGTTGCAATGGAGCAGACTAAGTAAACAAGTCTTATCCTCCTGAAGTTGCAGTGAGGCAAACTAAAGATGGCAAATTTTATCTCCCTGAAGTTGCAGTGGAGCAGATTAAAGCTGATAATCCTATCTCCCTGAAGTTACAGTGGAGCGAATTAAAACCTTGGATCTTATCTCTCTAAAGTTGCAGAGAGTAGAACGCATCTAGTCTTATCTCCCTGAAGTTGCAGTGGAGCAGACTAAATAAACAAATCCTATCTCCCTAAAGTTGTAGCGGAGTGGATTAAAATGATGGATCTTATCTCTCTGAAATTACAGTAGAGCAGATCGCATCAAATTCATCTTTAAGTTCCAGCAGATCAAGCCGAAGCTACAAGTCTTATCTCCCTGAAGTTGCAGTGGAGTAGATTGAAGCACTAATTTCTATACTTCTGAAGATGTAGCAAGAGAGAATGAGGCTACTTGAAGAAGAAGAGTATCAAGGTCCAACATAGCCGGGCAAAATCGAGCATTTTTTTAGTCTTTGCTCTGTCCCTGTTACACGATAACGAGCAAAGAGGGGCAGCTGTAATACCCGATATTGGCCCGGGTAAAAGGCCCAAAATATAAACGGGTCTATAAGACCCAAAATGAATAGAGGCCCAATTACAGTTTAGCCCAAATGGCGAGAACAGTTTCTGAAACCCTAGCAACAGCAACGTCTCGCGCCGCAGCCCTCCGAATCTCTGTGGATCTTCACCTCCACAGCAAACAAATACAAAAAAGTAAATCAAAATTGAAAATCAAAGAAGAAATCAAGTAGATTTATTTCTTTTATATTTTATTATTATTTCGGCTATAAAAAAAGCCATCGAACACTGTAAAGGGGATCCAAAAAATCAATAAAAAAACAGTTATCTTCACAGCAAATAGGAATAACGAGTTCAATACAGAGAAACCAGAAAATCTATTTAAAGGTCTATATTTATTTGATTTATTTTAGTCTACTGTTCTTTTTTATTTGCATGCGTATAAATATAAGTACAAAAAGGAAATAAAACAACCTGTATTCGAGTCCCAACCGCCGCGGATGTCCAAGGAAGTCGTCACCGAGGATTGACGGCCAAAAACCGAAAGGTTTCTCGAGATTTGAGCCTCTTCCGTCAATATTTTGGAAATTTCGAGGCTAGATTCGGATTTAAAGGTTTTGAAATGGTCGGATCTGAGATTTTCAGCTTTCCAGCCACCGTATACGGTGGCGCCGTCACCGGTGGCCGATGGCTGAAGCGGCGGGTCGATAACCGGCCGATGACCGACCGATGGCTGGAGGACAGAGGGGCTGAGAGTTTTTTTTGAAAGGATTTTGTTTTTTTTTCTTAAAAATGTTTTAAAATGAATTTTTTTGGAGGAATGGGGGCTTTTATACGGTACCGTTTTAGAGGGCCCCCAGACGCCCAAAACGGCGTCGTTTTGGGGAGGCCGACCCGACTCCGACTCAACCTGGCCTAGGATCCGCGTGTTTTTGAGCGGAGGGGAAAATTGCGTTTTTAGGCCCCCCCTTTTAATATATTTCCAGTTTAAGTTTTTTTATTTTTTTTAAAAATTTACCATTCTATTTGTTTCAATTTCAATTTGGTCCAATTTGCAACGACGCCGTTTCAGAGGAAAATGGATAATTTCCTTTCCAGCCCCTCTGAATTGTTAGCGTATTTAATGATACCCCTCAGTCTTCAATTATTTGCGAATCTACCCCAGATTTTTATATTTGTAGTTCAATTTAGTCTCTTTTAATATTTTTCTTAAAATTAATTAATTTTAATAAAGTAAGTATTATTATTTTTTAAATCTATATATATACATGTATATTTATTTTTTATACATGCACATATTTATTTTTTAACTAATATTTTTCATATTTATAAATACATATATTTTTTTAATGTAGATATTATTTAATTATTTTTAATATATTTTACATGTATATATATTTATTTTTCTCGAATATTCTATTATATTTTCATATACATACGCGCATTTCTTTATATTTTCGAAAATGCTTAAATGCATATTTATATCTTTAACACATATATTTAAAAATTTTACATATGTATATTTATATATTTTTCTTTATTTTCATAAATGCATCATATAAATTTTATAATTCAAATTTTATATGTAAATCATGTATTTTATTTCTCATAATTCCAATGTATATGTTACGCGCTCTCTTTTCTTTATTTATTTTTTATTTTGTTGATTTATGTTTTCATATTTTTATTTATTTGATACTTTGCATGTTATCGATTTTGTTTATTCATTTATTTATATTATTTCTATGCCATTGTAATAATTATTATTGCATTGTATATTTAATGTAGCATCACATCATTTTTTTTACTTGATTTCAAGCTTTTCAAAATTGAGATAATGCTTGTATTTAGGATTTTCAAGGAAATTGAGCCCTAACGTATTGGGTTCCGATTTTCTTCGTTAAATCTAACAATTGAGCATTTCTCTTTAATCAAAAAATAAGAACTCATTATTGGGAATTCAACACGTTGTGTCATAACGTATTGGATGTGACGCATTGATTTCTCAAAATGAAGATTTTTTTCTAAAACATAATAAAGGACATATTCCAAGTTTAGGATTTTGTAGAAATTGTGCCCTAATGTATTGGGCCACGATTTCTTAAATCTTGGATAAATGGATATTCTTTTAAATTTTTATTACACGAGTATTCTGGTCTAATTCATTTTTGAGGAAATTAGAATGTCGTGCCCTAACACATTGGGTGTGACATTTTCTTTCTTTGAAATAATAAGTGTCTTAATACGTAACATTTTTAAGTTTTTGCTAAGGATTATATTTTTCAAATTTTCGAAATTAAGACATTAATTAATTAACTAGGTAACAATTTTTGGGCGTTATGAGGGTGCTAATCCTTCCTCATACGTAACCGACTCCCGGACCCGTTTTTCTAAAATTCGTAGACCAAAGTCATTTTTAGGTGACCCAATCACGCCTTAATAAAAGATTGGTGGCGACTCCAAATTTTCATCGACAACTAATTTTTTTGTTTTTTCCAACAAAAAATAAAAAGGGTTTCGACAGCAGATATGTTGTTTTTTTATGAAACTGCTATGCTACCTAACTTATCTCTTACAGACTTTTCCAATAAAGAACAGCAAAAGTAGGTGCAGCATCAGATTAATCCAGAATCTACAACAGAGTTAACTCCTCAAGCCAGTACAGAAATTCAGAATAGAGTTGTTTTTCCACCACAATACTTTATCGCCAAAAACAAAACTACAAGAGAGATTAAACCCCCAAAGAAACATGTCGAGGTTGATCTAGTTGCTTATGCTTTAAAAGTGGCTAAATATATAGATGCAAACCAAGAGCCATCTAATTATTCTGAGGCGGTCGAAAACACGAAAATATATAGACTTTTTTATGCCCTTTTTAACTCAAGTTCATGCAATTTTGGTGTAATTCCTGTCGAAAAATATATAATAATTATAAAATAATTAACTTTCACTTAAATTATTAACATATTGAAATTTAATTAATTTTAAAATAACTTTTGATTTATTTTGATTTATTTTTGACCGATTCGCAGAAATGGCAAAAATTGGCTCGGCAAACACTGTTAGAAGCGCAAAATCGAGAAGCGATTTTTGAAGCATCAAGGCGAATTTATTTTTCAGCCTAAGACGGTCCAAATTATGAATATTAATTTATAATATAATTAATTTTAATTTTAATCCAATTTATTTTGGGTTAAATAATTATTATTAATTAAATTATGAAAAGAAGCCCAATTGTGCTAAACTAAGAGACTGGTCCAATTGAACAATTGGGCTGCCCAAAACTATCCCACATGCTAAGCCAATCAAATTAGCTGATTATTTGGCTTTCAAAACAACCCTTGAATCTTCCTTAAAATTGCATTCAAACCCCTCCACTTTTCAAGCTTTTGTAGATTTGTCCCTTGCTTAATTTAGCAAGTTTAAAAGCTTCAAACTTGCCACATGTTTGGCTGGCCATGGGGGGAGTCACTGGCTACTGATTTTTTCTATTTTTAGCAGCCTATTCAACCTATAAATACCCCCTTGGCTTCTCATTTGAAACACGCCTTTCATTCCTTCATTCTTCATTTCTCTTTCACTTTCTCTCTTCAAAAACCTTCATTTGTTCTTCTTTTTGCCTTCCATTCCCTTGTCGATTTCCCCTCTTGGAAAAGATCCCTTCAACCACCATTGGAAGTAGCATTCAAGTGCTCGTAGAATTCTCGATTCAACAAGAACAAGTAGAGAAGGAGGTGCAGAGCAAACTAGTCAAGCTTCGGTGAAACGCCGGATTTGATTCTACTTCCCTATCCTTTTATTTTTATTGTTGTGGTTAAGAACATGTTTATGAATACATGTCGGGTTGATATGTTTAATTTAAGTAATATGGTTTAAATTTAATTCGTATTAGGTTGATTGCATTTCGTTCACTTCAGTTATTAAAGTTTGTGTTGTTATAGGCCTTGGTAAGTTGTTTGATTAAGTAAAACATTGAGTAAGGTATTCTTGCATTAAAATTGTAAGGTAACTAATGAATTAATTATTTAATCGTGTTTAAACTGTAAATAATTGACACAATACTTAACCTGTGTATGTTTAATCTTCTAAGGTAGCTGAGAGTTAAATTAGTGACGGTATTAAACGGTACATTAGACTTGCAAAATTGCAAGGTTATTGTGATTAAATTGTTTTAGGGTAGGAATACATTGTTACCTCACTTAATCTTTTATGTGCTTATGAATATTGATTAATTGTTTGAATTTGCACTGAAAAATGTTAAAGAGATTAGTTAATGTAATAAGTACGTATGAGCAGTAGTTAGCAAATTACCAAGTTGCCGTGAATTTATTCGTAACAACATGAACATGAGTTTAGTAATTCTAAGTTAAGAAATGTAATTAATCTAACACAATTATGTCATCTTGATTAAAATCATCTTTTGAAATTATGTATTGAAACTTTTATTTTTATTTTATTTATTTTACTTAGTTAAATTTTAGTTTTTAATCACTTTCTCAAAATCAAAATATTTTTTCTTCACCAAAGTGTTTTTAATTGCATTCATAAATAATTTTTTTCACAATCCATGTGGGTATGATAACTCGACATTTACTTGTCACTTTATTACTTGTTGCAATTGTGTACACTTTCACATTTCTATCGTTCTATGTTTTTGGCGCCATTATCAAGGCATTATTTGTGAAATTATTAATTTTTCATTTTGGTCTCTTTTTTTCTGTTAAATTTTAATTCCATATTTTTGTGTGTTTGTTTCAAGTGTTTATGAGTATTGATCAAATTATTGACTTACTCCCTGTAGACTCAAAAATTGAAAGGACTTTCAAACAATGGAGAAGAGAAGAGAACCAAAGAAAGACCGAAGAGATGAATTTCATAAATCACAACCAAAATCCAAGAGGAGCATTCGCTTATAATACTCACAATCTGATCATTATTGCCGATGGAAAAAATTGTGCCATTCAACAATATGTCATTCCTCTATTCAACGAGCTCAATCCGAGTATTAGGAGACCCAAAATCGAGGCACAACAATTCGAGTTGAAGCCAGTCATGTTCCAAATGTTGCAAAATATGGGTCAATTGAGTGAGATTCCTACTGAAGATCCACATCTTCATCTTTGGCTAGTCATGGAAGTTAGTGACTCATTTAAACTAGCCGGGGTGGCCAAAAATGCCTTGAGACTGAGATTATTTTCATATTCCTCAAGAGATAGAGCACGAGCGGGGTTCAACTCCTTACCATCTAGTTCTATAACTACATGGCAAGAGTTGGTTGAAATTTTCTTAATGAAATACTTTCCTCCATATTTGACCACCAAGATCCAAAATGAAATCACTTCATTTTAATAACTTGATGAAGAATCTTTATATGACGTATGGGAACGGTTCAAGGAGTTATTACGAAAGTACTCTCATCACGACATTCCTTACTGCATTCAAATGGAGACTTTCTATATTGGTCTCAATATTCATACTAGAATAATGGTGGATGCTTCGAAAAATGAAGCCCTTATTTCTATGTCCTATAATGATACTTACGAGATTATTGAAAGAATTGCCAGTAATAACTATCAGTGGCCAACCAACTGAGCAGCCTCAAAAAGATGAGTATTAGGTGTACATGAAGCAGACACACTCGCTTATTTGGCAGCCCAGGTATCTTCTATGTCTTTTATGCTTAAGAACATAACTGTTAATGGTTTAAATGGTAACCTGATAGGTCAGCAGCCAAACCAATTTGAGAATATTTCTTGTGAATACTATGGAGATGGTCATTTCTTTGAAAATTGTCCATCGAATCAAAAGTCAAAAAATTACATGGGAAATCAGAATTGGAATGGTCTGCAATCAAATTCTTACAACTCTTCATGTCAGAATCATTCAATTCCACCATAGAGTAATCAATGGGCGGACTATAGTGACTCTTCTATGCCATTTCGACCAAATTATATGCCAAGATATTCTCAACAAGTGCAATAACCCCCACCAACTGAATCTTCAAGTAATCTTGAGAATCCACTAAAGGCGTACATAGAGAAGAATGATGAACTAATCTAAAGCCAAGCAACAACATTGAAGAATTTAGGAAACCAAGTGAGGTAGCTAGCCAATGAGCTCAGAAGCAACCTTAAAGGTATTTGGCCGAGCGACACAGAAAATCCAAGAATTTTGGGCAAAGAACATTGCAAAGTAGTCACTCTGCCAAGTGGAAAGACATTGGAGCCCAAGGTGGTTAAGGTTCAAGATGAGCCTGTTGTAGCTCAAGACAAGGAGGAATTTTAACCGAGTGCTAAAAATCATATTTCACAAAAGTCAGATTTGATGATCCTTGATAAGGTAAACTCTAAACCAGTTAGTTCTGTGTATCTAACACCCTTGTCAGATATAGAAAAATATCCCCAAAAGAGTTGTCCAGTTAAAGCTAAGATTCCACCACAGCCATATCTTCAACGATTCTAGAAGAAGCAAAAGGATACTCAGTTGAAAGAAATCTTTGATGACGAGGTGACTTTTAATGGCTTCGATGTTGCTAAATCCCCAGAAATAGTTGAAGACTGCTCTGCTATTTCCAAGATGGAATCGCTGGCTTCTACAAAATTGGAGCTCAATTCTTTAGACGATCCGTTAGAACATATTTTACTGGAGGATTCGCCAAGTGATAATGAAGACAATGAATATTTGGCTTGGTTAGAAGCTAATTCAAAGGAATTCACTCAAGAAGTTCCACTCGAATCATTAGAGTTATCATCTCAGGAGTATACGCAAACAAAGTCATTCATTGAAGAGCTAGTTGAATTGGAACTGAAGGTTTTGTCTCCTCATTTGAAACATGACTATTTGGGTCTATTTTTGACTTTACCTATCATTATTTCAGTTGAGTTCACCAAAGATCAAGAAGAAGAGGCAGTTGTGATTTTGGAAAGGCACAAGAAGGGTACAAGATGGATTAGTTCACATATTCAAGTCACGGGTTGGAGGATTTGTAGGAATTATAGGAAGTTAAACAAGGCCACCAAGAAAGATCATTCCGGGTTTTCTTTCCCTAATAGGATGTTGGACAGATTTGATTGGAAAGAATATGATTTCTTCCTAGATGGTTATGGTTGGTATGACGAATGGCCATTTGACACCACCATGGTCAATAACGATCCTTAATAAAATGGAAGGAGTTCTCTTCACTTTCTCTATTTTTATTTTATATTTTTAGTTTTTTTTCTCATTTAAATAAAATGGTAGACTTAGATAAAATTTTATTTGGTTCACTACAATAATTAAAACTCTGTCTAGGAGATTGGGACTTAAGCGGGACCATCTGTGACCCCTCCAGTCTTTCCTCGGAGTTGAATTTAATGTAATTTTTCAAAATATATTTTTCTAAGTAGCTCAAAGAATTTAAGTATTTTTTTGGTTAAATAAAGGGTCAACTTTTAACCCAAGCACTAATTTCTTTGAGTTTTATTTTAGTGTAGTTTTAGTACAGGAGCTCAAGATCCAAAAAGGAATTGCAATTGGGCTTAAGGCACTACTAGGAAGAGAAATATTCAATTCTTTTCCGCACAAACCTATAGCCATTACCTTGCTCCACCGCCACTACCAAGTAGCCCAATAGTGCATCTCATTTAACCCCTTAATGTCGCAGCCCTTAACTCCCTATATCACCACCCCAAACACCTTCATTCGAAGTCACCAACTATTGCACCTAAACTATCCTTAAAACCGCCACTCTTTTCAACTTTAAACCTTACCATCGGCTACTCAACCACCTGCCCGAAACTAAGACCACCCTTAACATATTTTCTAACTTTGACGCTGAGAGTCCCTTTATCTAGCACCATTTCTTGAAGCGAACAGTTTGATATAATGGCTATGTTGCAACACATGCAGTTGCAGCAAGAAGCTTACTACAGACACTAAAAAATGTTGGATGACTCAATCAGAGGTACATTTAAAAAATATATATTTCGTAACCCATTTGTTTTATGTTTGAATTTCCAGAATTTATACTCAAACCATGAACTCCAATGTTGAAGAAGGAACGAGGCAATCAAATTCTAAGGGGTTTACAAATAAATAAAAATGGGGGATCTTGTCTCTACTTTATTTTTTTTTCTTAGAATATTCTAAGTTTTTAGGCTTAGGCTCTCTTAGGATATTTCTATTTCTCGCATAATAAATCAAGAGGTTGAAATCATTAATAAAATTAAACAATTTACAAAATAAGAAGTGTGGCAATAGATATGTACATGTCTAAGATTGGATCTGTCTAGGAAGAGCTTGGTATTTAAGCAGTCAAACTTGACTCATCTCCTTTTTTTAGGATCCTACCTGGTGTACAGAATCTATTCACTTCTATATTTTCATTTTCTCTATTATTTTTTAATAATAGGGACATTGTTCATCTTAAGTAGGAGGACCAAAAATTGAAATTTTCTTTCAAAGATACATTATTCTTATAATTATGATTAAGTTATATTTTGTTCAAAAATTTGAATATTTGTTAATTATGCTAACTTTTTGTATAAATAAAGTTCTATTATTCTTAATAAGTACTATGTTAGCTGAATTATGACATAAATGTTACTTTTAATAAAGTTTTTAATAAAGTTTGTAAATCATACCATAAAATTTTAAGTTCCTTAGGAAAGCTACGCATGCATGAAACTTTAAGTCTCTAGAATTGACTTAGTAATTTCTTGAGGCGAAATCCTAGAAATCATGGAATGTTGAAAATGATTTAGGCAAACTTTTTTTTGGATCGTTTGAGTCTTTCAAGCCAACCTTGATGATTTTTTATCTGTTGAGACCCAACTTTGAGACTATATGGCCTAATTTTATTTGAACCTTCGCAATATTTAGCCATCATTTTTCTCATAATTATCTTTAAATTGTCCCAAACACAAGACTCGGTAGTATTCAGAATATTCTTTGAAAATAAGTTTAGGGGAGTTGAAAAGAAGTATCAAATGCTCAAAAAATTGTAGTACATACAGCAAAATGCTCGTGAAAAAAAAAGAGAAAGAATAAAAAAAAAGAAGAAGAGAAGAGCATATGTACGTGAAAGAAAATAGATGTACAAAAGAGCATGTGAAAGTAAAATCAGTTGGTGTATTAAAGGTAAATATTCCGAAGGTCTGATTGAAGTTGAGTCTAGGGTTTTTACCCTAAATTTATCTATGTTTTACCTACCCCTAGCCTAGCCACGTTACAACCTATATTTAAAAGACCTATTGATTCAAGTTCCTATGCTACCTACATTATTGGAGAAAACTTGCTATGTTCAACAAATGAAGGCATAAATTAAACTTGATGATTGCAACTTAATCTTAAATAAGGGAATAAAATCAAATTGGTAGGGATTTAACATGTCTTTATTGAGTAAGCATTTAGTTTATTTTTGCTATAATAATAATTGAGATTAATTTGAATGATATGTATACTTAAGTAGCATGAATATCAAAATTCTTATTCTTAAGCATAAGTATACTAAATTCATAATTTTGGGAAGAATGTTTTTCTGAAGGAATTTTTCAAAGGTGTTTCCAAGAAATTCTTTTTCAATTTGTGCATTACTCGGGACGAGCAATGAATTAAGTTTGGGGTGCAGAAACACGAAATATAAAGACTTTTCATGCCCTTTTTAACTCAAATTCATGCAATTTCGGTGTAATTCTTGTCAAAAAAATATATAATAATTATAAAATAATTAAATTGAACTTAAATTATTAACATATTTAATTTTAATTAATTTTATAATAAATTTTGATTTTTTTATTTCTTTCTACAGATTCGCACAAAAGGCAAAAATTTTGATTTATTTTGATTTATTTTTAGCCTAAGACAGTCCAAATTATAAGTATTAATTCATAATATAATTAATTTGACTTTTAATCCAATTTATTTTGGGTTAAATAATTATTATTAATTAAATTATGAAAAGAGGCCAATTGTACTAAACCGAGAGACTGATCCAATTGAACAACTGGGCTGCCCAAAACTGTCCCACATGCTGACCCAATCAGCTTAATTAGCTAATTATTTGGCTTGCAAAACAACCCTTGAAGCTTCCTTGAAATTGCATTCAAAGCCTTCCACTTATCAAGCTTTTGTAGATTTCCCCTAACAAAGTTTAGCAATTTTGAAAGCTTCAAACTTGCCATAATGTGTGGCCGGCCATGGGGGGAGTCAATGGCAGCTGATTTTTGCTATTTCTAACAACCTACTCAACCTATAAATACCCCCTTCACTGCTCATTTGAAACACCCCTCTCATTTCTTCATTCTTCACTCCTCTCTTACTTTCTCTCTTCAAAACCATTCCTTTGTTCTTATTTTTCCCATCCATTCCCTTGTCGATTTCCCCTCTTAGAAAAGAGCCCTTCATCAACCGTTGGAAGCATCATTCAAGTGCTTGTAGAAGCCTCGATCCAATAAGAACAAGCAGAGGAGGAGCGGAACAAACTAGTAAAGCTTTGGGGAAACACTAGATTTGATTCTAGTTCCCTATCATTTTTTTGAAAAAACAAAAATTTGTTGTCGACTTGAAAATAAAACGAAAATTGGAGTCGCCACCGATCTTTTATTGAGGTGTGATCGAATCACCTTGAAAATGATTTTGGTCTGCGAAATTTGAGAAAATAGGTTCGGGAGTCGGTTACCACAAGGAAGGGTTAGCACCCTCGTAACGCCCAAAATTGGTACCGAATTAATTGTTTAATGTCTTAGTGTCAAGATTTTGAAAAGATTTTAAAATACGATCCTTCCCTTTTTGTTAATGTTAATTTTATAAAAGATGTTTGGATAAATTGAGGCGAATGCTAAAGACGTCCTTATCTCAGAGTAATAAAATGTCACACCCAATACATTAGGGCACGACATTTTTAGTCTTCGAGAATAAGCTTGTCTTTTGATTTTCAAAACTCGTGTGGTGAAGTTTGAGAAGGATATTCAATTTCTTTAAGTCAGATGAAAAAATCGAAGCCCAATATGTTAGGGCACAATTTTTCAAAATTTATAACCCTTGTTATCATTTTAAAATCATCATTTTAAGAAAACAACATGTCACATCCAATACATTAGGACACGATGTATCGAATTCCCAAAAATGAGTTTTTGGTTTACGTGTTTTGAATAAAGAATGATCTCGATTATTTAGATTCGACAAAGAAAATTGGAACCCAATACGTTAGGGCTCAATTCTTTCGAAGATTCCAAATGTCGAACTTTGCGTTATCTTGAAAACTTTTTAAAGAAATAATTTTGATATTTAAACGATATTAGACGTAGTCTTAAAACAATGAAATAATAACGCACAACGCGAAATGTGATTCGTAAATTAAAATGTACGCGAATGATCGACAAAGAAGCAAGAGATACGAGCAAACAATACAATTCACGTAAGAGCAAATATTATATACAAATAATAACTTTAATATTAAAAAGCTAATGAACTAAAAACTAAACATAAACGAAGCTCCAAGCAAATTAATACAAAAAAACGCCACAAGTTTTGAAAGGTAAAAATAACATGAAGGAAGGGAAACTATATAGGGTATATATAATATAACATTGTAAAATATATATTATTATATAAACCTTTAAAACAAAGAAATACATAAAGGTGAATTTCAAAATACAGTATAAAATAAAAGCCTAAAATATACGAATTATGTTGAATTTACAAAAACATAAAAAGAAAATGTGATATCTTTAAGTAATAATACATAATAATTTTGAAATAATAACATATGATAACTTTAAAAATACAAATACATAATGCATCTAAAATAATAATATATGATAAGTTTAAAACTATAGTATATAATAAATTTCAAGCTATAATGTATGATAAGTTTAAATAATACTAATGATGATTTAAAGTAATAGTATATTATATATTAAAACAATACTAATCAGAGATTTAAAACAATGTTAAATTTAAGTAAGGCAAGATTTAAAAATAAATATATATAAAAATAAGAACCAATTAAATAAATAAATACACTGATAAGGACTAAATTTGAATTAAAACAGAAGTAAAAAGAAAAAACAAACGAAATAACACGATAGGTCAAAATGGCATTAAGATAAAATTAAAGAGCAACAAATAGAATTAAAATAAATAAGCAGGACTATGACACGAACCTAGATGAACTCCGCAAAAAATTATGCTGCCCAAAATTGAAGAAACTTAAAGATCGAATTGCAATACAACGCAAAATAAGAAGGACTCGGCGCGCAATTAGGCCACTGAAATGAAACACGGGGATCCTTCCCTCGGGTCGAGTCACCGCGCGGGTAGCAGGCCATTAAACGGTACCGTTTTGAAAACATTTTAAAGCCTAAAAAAAACCTAAACCTAAATCTCAATGTTTCATTTGGAGCAGCAGAGGAGAAGTGAACGCCGCCTCCAGTCTCCCCCACTCTCTGCCGTTTCATCTTTCAGACCTCCACCCATTCAACTCTGTTTTGCACAGAGGAAAAGAGGGCTTCATTGGTGCTTCGCGAAGGTAAGTTTTCACCTACTCCTCTATTATTTCTTTCTTTACGCGCGATAAATCAAACAGAAGACGAAAATATCGAAGAAAAAAAGGCAAAAAGAACCAAAAAACAAATCACCTTTCGAAAACCCTTTTTGATTCTCAGTTTTTTTGTATTCAATATCTCCGTGTCCGTAATCCTTTACAAAACTTTCGCCTTTTCTTTTATAGGCCAAAACAATGAACCAAAAAATGAAAAATGAAAATACAATATTTTTTGTTTTCTACTGTGTTGTTTGCTCTGTTTGCAGGTACGGCGTACGGAGGCCAACTGGAGGCGCGTGGAGGTACTGCATGATTGGAGAGTGGCTCAGCACGCGCGGAGGGTGGCCTCGGTGTCTGCGGCACTGAAAGCTGTTGCTACTAGGGTTTCTGGTCGTGATCTTGCACTCAGCCGCTTCATGATTGGGCTAGGGTCTAGGTAAATCTGGTTTAGGCTAGTTGGGCTAGGTGTAATTGGGGTTTTAGTGATTGGGCTTCAATCCGAATTTGGCCCATTTTAATTGGACATTTGGACTTTTAATTTTTGGATCTGGTTAATTTTATTTATATTGGGCTGGGCAATTACAGTTGCCCCTCTTTGCTGGTTGTCGTATAATGGGAACGGAGCAAAGACTTAAAAATGGTTGATTTTTCCCGATCACGCTCGATCTTAGTGTTTTTCTTCTTCAAGTAACTTTATTCCATCCTACTGCATCTTCAGAGGTATAGGAATTGGCGCTTCGATCCACTCCACTACAATAACAGGGAGATAGGATTTGTAACTCGTAACATTTGGAAAGTAAGATTCGCCATTGTAGCTTCAATCTTTTGAACTGCAATGTCGGGGAAGCAAGATTCACCGATGTGGCTTTAACCTGTTCCACTGCATCACTTGAGAAATAAGATTCGCTGTTGTAGCTTTAATCTTTTTAACTGTAATGTCGGGGAAACAAAATTCACCGATGTGGCTTTAATCTGTTCCACTGGATCGCTCGAGAAGTAAGATTCACTGTGGTAGCTTTAATCTTTTTAACTGTAATATCGGGGAAGCAAGGTTCACCGTTGTGGCGTTAATCTGTTCCACTGCACCGCTTGAGAAGTAAGATTCACTGTGGTAGCTTTAATCTTTTTAACTGCAATGTCGGGGGAGCAAGTTTCACGTTGTGGCGTTAATCTATTCCACTGCATCGCCTGGGGGATAAGATTTGCTTCTTCGGTCTGTTCCACTGTAATCTCAGGGAGATAAGACCTGATGTGATCTACTCTACTGTATCTTCAGAGAGATAAGATCCTTTATTTTAATCCGTTCCACTGTAATCTCAGGGAAATAGGATTACTGGCTTCAATCTGCTCCGCTATAATCTCAGGAAGATAAGATTCGCCATCTTCGATCTGCTTCGCTACTGCTTAGGGAGACGAGACCTGTAATTTCCAACCTACTCCACTGCTGACCATGGACATAGGACTTGTGGCTTAAATCTGCTTCCTTACACTAGAAAATAAGATTTGTCATCTTCGATCTGCTCCGCTACTGCTTAGGGAGACAAGATCTGTAATTTCCAACCTACTCCACTGCTGACCAGGGACATAGAACTTATTGTTTAAATCTGCTTCCTTACACTTGAAGATAAGATTCGTCGTCTTCGATCTACTCCACTACTGCTTAGGGAGACAAGATCTGTAATCTTCAACCTACTCCACTACTGACCAGGGACATAGGACTTGTGGCTTAAATCTACTTCCTTACACTTGAAGATAAGATTCGCCGTCTTCGATCTGCTCCGCTACTGCTTATGGAGACAAGATCTGTAATCTTTAATCTATTCCACTGCTGCCCAGGGAGATAGAATTACTGGCCTCAATGTACTCCACTGTAACCACAGAGAGGTAAAATCTGCCATCTTCGATCTGCTTTGCCATCAGTACAGGAAGACAAGATCTGCTATTTTCAACCTGTTCCACTGCAACCGAGGGAGGCAAGGATGGGGTCTTCGATCTGCTTCGTTGTCTATATAGAAAGGCAAGATCTGCTATATTCACTGATCTGTTCTTTGGGGAACATGACCTGTATAATGAACCTAATTATGCCTAAATATTAGGATGACATGATCAAAATGAATCAAATGCTCCTAACTAGACATGTGTGCATGGTGTTTGCATGAATGAAGAATTTTATTTTTTTTCGAGAATGATCCCACTTAGGTTGTCATTACTGAAGTTTATTAAGGCTTTAACATTGACGTGCTACAACGCCTTCTTGCTTGACCGGCTTTTTTGAAGAAACATTTAGCCAGGTTGCCCCCCACTGTAAACTTCCAAGCTTAATCCATTGGGGCTCAAAATTTGTACCATCATTCTCCCACTGTAATCCAAGGGTAGAAATATGACATTTCCTCAATCTTCTTTTATCACAATTTAAGGATACCGGATTTAAATCGTCCTGGTTTCTTACACCATTCTCAGGGTGTCGTACCAAAGACTCATGCGCAAATGAAGGCTCTCTTCTCCGAGGTAACCTCTTCCTCTTGCCTGATGATTATGGTTTGCTTGTTTATTTAAGCTTTTTCATTAATCCATCATCTTATCATTTTGTTCAATCAATGCGTTTGACAACAAAAATCCAAAGAGAAAGTCCAAATTTAGACTCTTCCTTCTCAAATTTCCAACCTTTAAATTTAGTGTGCTCTAAACAATAGTCCTGTTTCAGGTTCCTATATTATTTAGAACTTTTCAGAGTAATATGCAAAACTTTCTTTGTGAAAGCTTTATTAGTCCATTAATCATTATGCCAATGCAAAATGCTTGCAGAAAGGTCATAACAATGGATAAGAATAAAGTTGGCTCTGAGCATAGCTCGGAAGAAATAAATTATCAAAAATAGTAAAGAAGGATAATAAAGAAATTAATTGGGAATATGTATCTTGGAAAAG
This sequence comes from Gossypium hirsutum, assembly GCF_007990345.1. NCBI lineage: Eukaryota > Viridiplantae > Streptophyta > Magnoliopsida > Malvales > Malvaceae > Gossypium > Gossypium hirsutum. Next base: position 16,072,381 of record NC_053444.1, on the reverse strand, counting down.
AATGAAGTAAGAACAAATTTAATATAAATAGTATCAAAATTGGGTGCCCCAAACATCGCAGCTTGAACTTCTCTGTACAAACTTTCTGAAGACCATTTTGAGTTTGACATGTGTTTAGGAGATCTACAGTGCTTTGTCAATGCCCCAAGATGTTGCCTACCCTTTCATGTTAATTTAGGTATAACAAGATTACCACATGCCTAAAGATTCGAGTTGTTCCGATCGCTTCATGCTCCATTCTGATCAATATTTGAGCCGCCCTTTTCGGGTTTTCAACTCAAATCCCCTTTGGCCTAAGGTGCCCTTTGCGAGTTTTCCCCTTAGCCTCTCCATTTTTACTTTTTCATTTTTTCCTTTTTCATTTTGACTTTGATTTTGATTTTTTTCTTTTTGGTTTTTGATTTTTTTTAATTGAATTGGATCTGAACTCATAGGATTAGGCAAGTCCTTGTTATTCCTTTTGACCAGAACCAATATTTTTCTTGATAAAGTCTCCCACATAAGATCTTTCACCTTCATCTTGTATGCGAAAAACCATCTTTGGTATCGAATTTATTTCATAGAGCCTTTTGGGGCGCAACTACGATAGAAAATTTTGGATCTTCCTCTTTAATCAAAGCAAAATCCAACAACATCTTGAAGGGATGGAAACTCGACTTCAAATGGGCAAAACTATGCTGAGTCAATGAGAGAGGCATTACCCCGGCAAAGAATTGCATTGTTCATACTACAAATTTTGACATCGTGCTGTTGTGCAGATTTTTTTTTATCAGCGTTTAACCCAGGCATCTCCTGGTATGATCCTACAAAGACATCTTTGAACTCTAGAGGTAACTCAACAAGGTCTTGCTTCATCTTTGTGGTCAGGTCAATTCTAATATTCACCAAGTTCACAAGTTCTAATGATTCCTTGTGAGGTAGGATCTGTCTATCCTCTTGTTCAACCATCCCCAACAAGTCCAGAGATAAGCTACAATCTTTGTCATTTTCAAAGTCATGAGATCCCTCTAAACACATGCCCCGCTCAAAAGGAAAATCTGGATCCGTAGCAGAGTCATTCACGTAATTGATATCTGGGACCCATAATAAGTACTTAAGAATATACAAAAAATGTATAAATTCATGAATAATTATTTGTACCATATGATAATGAATGAATGAATAATAATTTGGAAGAAAATCCAAAAGAATGAAAGAATCTGGAATTGTTTGTAAAGAAATATTGGCTCAGTAATAATTGCAAAGATGTATTTCATTAAAATAATAACGTTCAGACATGAGCCTATTTCACAAAGGAAATTTCTATCATTTTTAGGCTAAAAACAACAAAAATGTTCTGAACATTACTCTAAGTAAGTTCTAAAAACTACAGGGCTTTCTTCCGTAGCCCAATTGCTTAGAACACTCCCAAATTTATAAGGGCGAATATCTAACAAGGTCCTTTCTTCAGTTGCTTTTCGTCAATGTGAACATTTCCCACTCTTCATGTATTGCATTCACTTCATTGTCAATTATGATTGCGTAACAGATTTTCTGCACTGGAGTCATCAAACTTGACAACACCCATGTTAATGAGCCTTTTAACAAGCTTTTTAAAGACGGTGCAATTTTCTATCGAATGTCCCCCAATTCCCGCATGATAGTCATATGTGCATTCGCATCATACAACTTGGGGTACGGAGGTTGCAGGGACTTTGAGTAGAAAGGGGCAACAATGTGCGCATCGAATAAGCATTGATGCAGCTCTTTATACGATATCGGAATTGGTGTGAACTGAAGCTTCTCAGTACTTGGTTTCACTCCAGATTCTTGTCTCAATGAACCTTGTTGACTAGCGACCCCTTTACCTGGATGACTTACTGACCTTGAGTAACCTATGTTATTCATCTCATCTTCTTTTCTCTTTGAGACTGATTTCTTGTTACTCTCTTCACCCTTTATTCTTCCATTTCTGATGGCGTTTTCAATCATTTCACCATTCATGATTATATTTGAGAAACTCTTTGAAGCACTTCCCAACATGTGCGTGATGAACGGGGCTTCCAGTGTGTTGATGAAGAGCATCGTCATTTCCTTCTCCAAGAGTGGTGGCTGGACTTGGACTGCAACCTCTCTCCACCTCTGTGCATACTGTCTAAAGCTTTCATTCGATTTATTTTCCAAATTTTATAAAGTGATTCTATTAGGAACCATATCTGTCACATGACCGTATTGTTTCATGAATGTCTGTGCTAGGTCCCTCCATGAACCAATCTCGGTACGGCTTAACTGATTGTACCATTTCGATGATGCTCTAATGAAACTATCCTGAAAACAATGTATCAATAGCTGATCATTGTTAATATACCCAGTCATTTTCCTACAGAACATGGTGATATGGGCTTCAGGACAACTAGTCCCACTATATTTCTCAAATTCAGGCATCTTAAACTTGTGAGGGAGTACTAAGTCTGGAACCAAGCTTAGATCTTTTGCATCAATTCCATGGTGACTATTGGTGCTTTCCAAGGCTTTAAATTTTTCCTCCAACCATTTATATTTATCTTCCCACTGTTTTGGCAATTCCGCATTTGCCTTTCCTTCTTCAGCTGTTTCATCAAAATCCGGGATGGCAAGATTAACCGTAGTATCACCAGGGTTAGGACCTGATCCAGCCAGAAATTTCATCGGTATTGAAACATCGGTTTGAAACCGCTGAGGCCCAATTGAAACAGAGGATCTGCACGGAGACACCTCAGTCTGAACCTGCGCATGCAGAGGCGTAAAGCCTGGAGGATAAATAAGTCTATCCTTGTCTTCTTCTTCATCATTTACCATAGGAACTTTCCCCTTATTTACTCCTTTAGTCAGTAGATGGGTCAATTCAGCCATCGCATCTTTTTGAGCCTTGATCAATTTTTCCATCATGTCTTGTTGGATTTTATCTAGCCGCTCTTGCATTTGTACTTGTAACCGTTCTCGCATATCCTTTTTCATTTGCTCCAATTTCTCTAATCTTTGATCCATTTTCTCAGTTTTGCGATGAGTACCGTAAGGATGTTTGGTTGGTTGGTTTTCTAGATTAGCTAAAATAAATTTACTCAATTAGACTCTTTCAATGGATTTTAATGCATGTAATGCAGATGCATAAAATGAATGTCTAGAGAGACATTGATTTTGATTCAATTACATTTAGGAAACTTTTCTGGAAAGCAAATTCCTTTACATAAAGCAGATACATGTACAGCCTCGCCCTTATATTCCAAGAAACAACATCGATCTTTTTCTTCATCTGAATGTTTGTGATAATCTTCTCAATTTCCAATAGATGCCACTGCTAGCTCCTTTTCTTGATCTTGGTCGCGATCCATCCTCTGCCCATCTTCATAAGGCCCGTCAGCTTCTTTAAGGGGTTGGAACGTCGAAGGCTCTTAGACGATTGCCTTGAATCCTCAAGCCACAAAGTAAGGTCACGAACTCTTCCATCGCTCTTCTTGTGTTTCTCAGAATATATTCAGGCAGCCGTATTATTTTCTACTTTATCAAGGAATCTGTATTCCATGACAAGCTTTCTAATTTAGTAATCGAATTTGAATCAATATCTCTTTCCTAAGATGAGAATGCAATGCAATCAAAACAAAACAAGATGGGTTAGTACAAAACATAAGCAAACAAGGAAAACAAAAGTACCTAGTCTGGTGACCACTAGGGGTTTGGAATGGCTCTAACTAGGTTAAGTTCCTAAGTCCACTATATGAGGTTTGGTTCTAAAGATATGGTACCCGAACCAGCAGATTCCTCGATCTTCACCCATTATAGGCTCATACAGAACAAGTTCGGTTCAAGGGAATACATTTCCCTATGGCTGCACGGAGATGAAAATCTCACGAAGACATAGGTACGGATGTATTTCGAAAGTGATCCACTATCCTGCACAGAGGTGAAAACCTCACGAAAGAGTAGCTTCTCACTCCCCCTTAAAAGGGTAAGACTAACAGTCTTTATGCAATATGATGCCAAGATATAAAACTCAATTTACAGTAATCATACAAACAAATGCAAAGAGAGGAACAAATTTTCAATTTTCAACAATGAGACAAAAACAATCAATTTTGTGGCTTGACTCTCTAAAGGTCCCCAGTGGAGTCGCCAAGTTGTCGAACCCATTTTTTTGAAAAAATAAAAATTTGTTGTCAACTTGAAAACGAAACGAAAATTGGAGTCGCCACCGATCTTTTATTGAGGTGTGATTGGATCACTTTGAAAATGATTTTGGTTTGCGAAATTTGAGAAAATAGGTTCGGGAGTCGGTTACGCACAAGGAAGGGTTAGCACCCTCGTAACGCCCAAAATTGGTACCGAATTGATTGTTTAATGTCTTAGTGTCGAGATTTTGAAAAGATTTTAAAATACGATCCTTCCCTTTTTGTTAATGTTAATTTTGTAAAAGATGTTTGGATAAATTGAGGCGAATGCTAAAGACCTCATTGTCTCAGAGTAATAAAATGTCACACCAAATACATTAGGGCACGACGTTTTTAGTCTTCGAGAATAAGTTTGTCTTTTGATTTTCAAAACTCATGTGGTGAAGTTTAAGAAGGATATTCAATTGCTTTAAGTCAGATGCAAAAATCAAAGCCCAATACGTTAGGGCACAATTTTTCAAAATTTCGAGCATTGAATATAACCCTTGTTATCATTTTAAAATCATCATTTCAAGAAAACAACATGTCACATCCAATACATTAGGACACGATGTATCGAATTCCCGAAAATAAGTTTTTGGTTTATGTGTTTTTAACAAAGAATGATCTCGATTATTTAGATTCAACGAGGAAAATTGGAACCCAATACGTTAGGGCTCAATTCTTTCGAAGATTCCAAATGTCGAACTTTGCATTATCTTGAAAACTTTTTAAAGAAATAATTTTGATATTTAAACGATATTAGACGTATTCTTAAAACAATGAAATAATAACGCACAACGCGAAATGTGATTTGTAAATTAAAATGTACGCGAATGATCGACAAAGAAGCAAGAGATACGAGCAAACAATACAATTCACGTAAGAGCAAATATTATATACAAATAATAACTTTAATATTCAAAAGCTAATGAACTAAAAACTAACCTTAAACGAAGCTCCAAGCAAATTAATACAAAAAAATGCAACAAGTTTTGAAAGGTAAAAATAACATGAAGGAAGGGAAACTATATAGGGTATATATAATATAATATTGTAAAATATATATTATTATATAAACCTTTAAAACAAGGAAATACATAAAGGTGAATTTCAAAATACAGTATAAAATAAAAGCCTAAAATATACGAATTATGTTGAATTTACAAAAACATAAAAAGAAAATGCGATATCTTTAAGTAATAATACATAATAATTTTGAAATAATAACATATGATAACTTTAAAAATATGAATACATAATGCATCTAAAATAATAATATATGATAAGTTTAAAACTATAGTATATAATAAATTTCAAGCCATAATGTATGATAAGTTTAAATAATACTAATGATGATTTAAAGTAATAGTATATTATATATTAAAACAATACTAATCAGAGATTTAAAACAATGTTAAATTTATGTAAAGCTAGATTTAAAAACAAATATATATAAAAATAAGAACCAATTAAATAAATAAATACACTGATAATGACTAAATTTGAATTAAAACAGAAGTAAAAAGAAAAAAGAAACGAAATAAAACGATAGGTCAAAATGGCATTAAGATAAAATTAAAGAGCAACAAACAGAATTAAAATAAATAAGCAGGACTAAAGTGTAATGCGCGAATGACACGAGGGACCAAAAAGGAAATAATCCCAACACCTCGAAACACTGCGCTATGACACGGACCTAGATGAACTCCGCAACAAATTATGCTGCCCAAAATTGAAGAAACTTAAAGATCTAATTGCAATACAGCGCAAAATAAGAAGGACTCGGCGCGTAATTAGGCCACTGAAATGAAACACGCGGATCCTTCCCTCGGGTCGGGTCACCACGCGGGTCGCAGGCCATTAAACGGCGCCATTTTGAAAACATTTTAAGGCCTAAAACAAAAACCTAAACCTAAATCTAAATGTTTCATTTGGAGCAGCAGAGGAAAAGTGAACGCCGCCTCCAATCTGCCCCACTCTCTGCCGTTTCATCTTCAAGACCTCCGCCCATTCAACTCCGTTTTGCACAGAGGAAAAGAGGGCTTCATTGGTGCTTCGCGAAGGTAAGTTTTCCCCTACCCCTCTATTATTTCTTTCTTTGTGTGCGATTAATCAAACAGAAGATGAAAATCTCGAAGAAAAAAGGCAAAAAGAACCAAAACACAAATCACCTTTCGAAAACCATTTTTGATTCTCGGTTTTTTGTATTCAATATCTCCGTGTCCGTAATCCTTTACAAAAGTTTCGCCTTTTCTTTTATAGGCCAAAAAAATGAACCAAAAAATGAAAAATAAAAAATGAAAATACAATCTTTTTTGTTTTCTACTGTGTTGTTTGCTCTGTTTGTAGGTATGGCGTACGGAGGCCAGCTGGAGGCGCGTGGAGGTATTGCATGCGTGCAGAGTGGCTCGGCACGCGCGAAGGGTGGCCTCGATGGCTGCGGCTCTGGAAGCTATTGCTGCTAGGGTTTCTGGTCATGATCTTGCACTGGGCTGCTTCATGATTGGGCTAGGGTCTAGGTAAATCTGGTTTAGGCTTGTTGGGCTAGGTGTAATTGGGGTTTTAGTGATTGGGCTTCAACCCGAATTTGTCGCATTGTAATTGGACATTTGGACTTTTAATTTTTGGATCTGGTTAATTTTATTTATACTGGGCCGGGCAATATTGGGCCATTACAGATATGTTTAATTTAATTAATATGGCTTAAATTTAATTAGTGTTAGGTTGATTGCATTTTGTTACTTATTAAAATTATGTTTGTGTTGTTATAGGCCTTGGTAAGTTGTTTGATTAAATAAAATCATGAGTAAGTTATTCTTGCATTATAATTGTAAGGTAACTAATGAATTAATTATTTAATCATGTTGAAACTGTAAGTAATTGACACAATACTTAATCTGTGCATGTTTGATCTTCTAAGGTAGCTGAGAGTTAAATTAGCGACGGTATTAAACGGTACATTAGCCTTGCATAACTTGCAAGATTATTGTGATTAAACTGTTTCAAGGTAGGAATACATTGTTACCTCACTTAATCTTTTATGTGCTTATGAAGATTGATTAATTGTTTGAATTAGCATTGAAAAATGTTCAAGATATTAGTTAATTTAATAAGTACATATGAGTAGTAGTTAGCAAATTACCAAGTTGTAGTGAATTTATTCGTAACAACATGAACATGAGTCTATTAATTCTAAGTTAAGAAATGTAATTAATCTAACACAATTATATCATCTTGATTAAAATTATCTTTTAAAATCGTGCATTGGAACTTTTATTTTTATTTTATTTATTTTACTTAGTTAAATTTTAGTTTTTAATCACTTTCTCAAAATCAAAATATTTTTTCTTCACCAAATTGTTTTTAATTACATTCATAAATAATTCTTTTCACAGTCCATACGGGTTCGATAACTCGACATTTACTTGTCACTTTATTACTTGTTGCAATTGTGTACACTTGCATTTGGTATTTGTGGTTAAGTTGATAATGTATAAGCATGAAAAGCTAGTTATGTTTTGGTTTGGATGGTTAATGTTTACGTTTGAATTTTGGTGCCAATGAGGGAAAATTGGTTAGGCATTTAGGTTGAAGGTTTTTTGGTATATTTTGGCATGTTCTGGTGCATTTTGGATTGGTTTAAGGGATGGTAATTGCATGATTTTGTACCTAAGATATTATAGATAAAATGGCTTGGTTTTGAAGGCACTTTTAGGTGTACACGACCTGTGACACGGTCTGCTACATGGTTGTGTGCCTCACATAGTTGCATGACACGACCATGTGGCCTATTTGATTTTCGTGCAGGTTTGTCCACACAGTTAGAGTGAGTTACATGACCGTGTGACCCAATCTTACATGACAACAGTTTGTTACATGGTTTGGTCACACGACCATGTCTTTGAGCCATATGGTCTGAGCTCTATCACATGGCCGTGTGACCCCTATTTTCACTTTTTACCTGAATTTTTGTAAAAGTTTTAGTTTAGTCTAGATTTGTTCCTGGGTTGTTTTAAATGCTTCATATGCTCAATTTAAGCTCAGATATGATTAAATATCATGGAAAGGCTTGTAATTTTATTATGAAATGAATTATTTGGTTATTTATAACAAGATAGTGAATAATGTTAATGTTTTACAATTGTAATACATTATAGCTCAGATCGGGTAATCGGACCGAGTATAGGGTGTTACATATATAATTTGATTCCTCTGCATAATATCATTAATTAGTTTAAATAGTTGATGCCCTTAATTATTTTGGTCAAAATGTTAAGATCAGTTTTTTTTCTTAGACATGCCTATTCCAGCTTCATGTGTATATATTTTGTGTTAGAAATTTTTTTTAAGAGAAATTCATGTAATTGTTTTAATCAATATAGCTAAGGATGTTAGTTATTTGGGCTAACTAATGTCTTTGTAAAAGTAGAGGATTTGGGCTAACTAATGTCTTTGTAAAAGTAGAGGATCAAATTATGCCAAATTAAAATATAAAGACTAAATCTTAAATGTGAGCTTAACAAAGAGATCGAAACTACAAATTTGTCATTATCTTATAATGATGAAATTTTTTTAAAAAATGATGGAATTAACTAGTCCAAATAATTAGCACCCTTAATATTTTTAGTGGATTATGTGAATTTTTTTTAATAACACTTATTCCAATTTAATATGCCAAAATAATTTTTTAATTGAATAGTATTTTCTTTAAGGACTAAAAAAATTTAATTGGAATAGCTAAATATGTTAATTATTTGGACTACGTAGTATCATTGTAAAAATAGGGAACCAAATTATGTCAAATATATATATGAAGATTAAATCTTAAATTTGAATTTAACACAAAAACCAAAACTGAAAGTTCACCATTATAATTAAAATGGCAAAAATAAAGTGGACGCTGAAGAATTTTATTACTCCAAAAGAATCTAATTTGATTTTTAATCAAAGATTATTCTTGTTCTTATATAATTCTCATGCATGTGAATATGAATTTTTTTTTCTTAATTAATCTTCTCATTTATAATGAACATCTTATGGAGTATTTCTTCAATGAATTTTTTTATAAAAAAATAAAGTATTTTGTCGAAGTCTTTTATAATGATTTTTAGAATAACCTAGGGTTGTTCAAACACCCTTTGATACATTTTATTAGGTATTGAGGGAAGTCAATTTTTGCTTCAAAGGATATATCTCTTATGATCAATAAGTGGAAATATTATTTTATTAATTTATGACAATATTATTTTTACCGATGATCTTAACAAGGAAGAGTACGTTTATATCAATTATCTAAAAATAAAAATGTATAGATATTGTAACGTCCTTTTCAAGCATTACTAGATAAATTGCTTTTGCTTGTTGAATAAAAATAAAAGTTCCTTACTGAAAAAAAATTGAAGTTTTAAATATAATTTATTAAATTAATAAATACATGTTGACTCTAAATTTTTATACATAATAATTACATATTAAAATTTGAATTTATAATCTTTGAAATTTAAAAACATGTATAATAATAAGATATTAAGTTCGAGAGTACCGAAATGTAATCAATTTTTGAATCTTAGTTTTAACGTAAATTCAAAAATATTTTAATAGAAATAATATTTAAAAAATGGTTGATCGCACCTAACAAAAAAAAATTGAAAAAGGCAATGGTGACTCAAATTTTAATGAAAATATTGTGTTTTTCAAAATAAAAGTTGTTCATATTTAAAACTTAGAATTCTCTATATCAAGAAAAAAGGAATAATCATCAAAAACCTAACAAGGGAAAATTGATGGTTTCCCAATTAATAAATTTTTGGTTATCATGTGGAGAAAATGAAGTGTGCACTTCGTGACTTGACTTTAAGTGGAATGGAGATAAGCTGGTTAGTTGAGAAATGAGACTCTTGAAGGTTGCATTCGCTTTGTAAACTCATATATAATCGCTTTGAGATTAATTCAAAGACAAAAGAGTGGGCGTGATACGAGATCAAATGCCCGATAAATGCGTTCCAAACTAAATGAGACCATTCAGGAGTTTGTTAGCAAGACCTTAGATGCGTACATGAAAGAACGGGAAAATCAAGATTTCAACTCTTGGGAATCTTAGTCCAAGAAACCAAATCTTGCAGCCAAAGCGCATTGGATCTCCGTTACGAGCATCAACGATTCAATTTCGGTAGGAGATAGATCACAATCCCAAATTCTTGAAGGCAAGGCCCAATAAAAAGATTCCAAGCCCAATCAAGAAATCCACTCATACTTAGTCGAAAATCAGGCCAAATTGTCAAAGTGGCCCAAGTTGTAAAGTTTTATATTTATTTATTTATTTATTTATTTACTTAGTTTAAATTTTTATATAAATATTCAGTTCAAAAGTCCCAAATAAAGACCCTTGGCCGAATTTCCATATTAAAATAATTAGGAGTTTTTTTATTTTAGTTTTCTAATTAGATTAGGAAAACACTTGAGAGGCCTATATAAAGGCTTGGCTGGCCACCTTGTTATTAACTTCTCAATTATATCAAAAATTTCAGATTTGTTTAAGTGTAGAATTCTCTTTGAGTTTTTCTCCAAGAATTCTCTCTTGGGTTTTCTTTAGAAGCTGTTTTAACAATCTTTTGATTGTGGGAGCCATCTTCAGCCTTCTTCTTGCCATTGATATTCTTTGGAGGGGAGATTAGAGCCGTTTGAAGGGAGTTGTGAGATCTTTCGGTATTTCAAGGCTTCTCAGGACTTATCTTTTAATTTCTTACTGTCAATTCTTTCTTTATTTCTGCTTGTGCCGAATCTTTATCTAATTTATTTGATGTTCTTATTGTGTTTCCAGCCTTTTTTCTATCTTAAAGAATCAGCCAAAAATCCCCAATTTCTAGGGTTCTTGCCGATTCATCCATACTCTTTTTGGGTGAAATTAGATTGCCGAAATTTGGGGAAAACTATCTTGGTGTTCAATTGGGCAGAATCGCAACCTCCTTTAAGGCTTCAAGAACTCTTATTAACACTTATTTCTATTCTCAATTTGACTCTTTGCTGATTTGGGGATTTTATTTCAGATCTGGAAATTCAAAGTTCTAATCTTTTAATTTTCTGTTTCGTTTCAAATCTGATTGTTTAGAGCTTTCGTAGGAGTTTCCTGTGACTTGACGACTCGGTCTTGGTCCGCGCGCAACCCCCCTATCATTTGGTATCAGATTTTGGGCGTTTTAGGTGTTCTTGGTTGATTTCTAAACCGATCTCTATTTTTTAAAACTACAAACAGCAGTTTTACCCAGAAAAATTTTCCGAAAAAAATTCATTTGAGTGGGTAAACGTTGTCCGATTGATATGAAATTTTACATACATATTTTTTGCACTGTGATTGAATATAAAAATATTTCCCACAAAAAATTCAGTCAAAAAAGTTAAAAAAATCGAAAAATACGAAATCCAATAAAAATTTAAAAAAAGATTCAGCGGGTTGAGTTTGGTGCCCAAACTTTCTAGATAAAAAATTAAATATTTAATGACATTACAAATTTAATTTCGTGATTTTTGGAGATCGGGAACACCTCGAACGAAGTTGTCAAGTTACTCCGCAATTTTTCGGGTTTTTCAATTTCAGCAATTTTTATTGATTCTTAGCTGTAGGTTTTCATTTCTTTTCTTTTTATTCTCCCTTTACAATATCTAACACCTTCTTGTTTCTTGTGTTAGTAGGATTTAAACGTGTGCACAATTCTTCCTCGGTGCAACACGAATCAATTGGTGTCTCGTCAGTCTTTGGCATCCTAGTGCAAATTAGGATTCTTTGGTAGTCTGGTTCATACACTCTCTAATTGGTTGATATAAACTCTACTAAAGCACTCATAAGAATGAATTCTATCTCATTGAGAATTTGATTTTTCTTTTTGAGCGATTAACTGTGAGGTTTGCTAACTTTTATTTTCGAGTGTTGAGTGTTTATTTTTTGCAGGTTTTTCAAAATGTCTAAGGGCAATAATAATGATGACACATTTAAAAAATTCCAACAACAGTTGGAAGAACAGGCTGCTGCACTTCGAGCTTTGACTGCTACCATCAATGAGGTGCGATTGAATCAAGAGTTTCAATATCGAGACCCAATTAAAGAAGATATGGATAACCAGCCTCCTGCTCATAGGCGTGGTCCTCGACGTGTCACTAGGAATGATTTTGATGTTCATGATTGTGGACAACCTTCTTTGGCAAAACCAAAGTTCACAATTCCCCAATTTCATGGTAAGAATGATCCAGAAGCTTATTATGAATGGGAATCTAAGATTGAACTTATGTTTCGATATTATAAATGTCCGAATGATGAAAAGGTTGCGTTAGCAACGCTGGAATTTTCAGATTATGCATTAAGTTGGTGGACTCAACTTGGGGTAAATCGTCATCGGAATTATGAAGGTTAGATTTCGACATGGGAGGAGTTGAAACAGATTATGCGCAAAAGGTTTATTCCACCTCACTACTATAGAGAGATTAAAACAAAGCTTAGAAGACTTATTCAAGGTAGTAGGACGGTGGATGAATATTTTAAGGAGATGGAGATGCTCATTCAGAGAGCTAATGTGGAGGAGGATGAGGAAACAACTATGGTTCGATTTATTGATGGTTTGAACAGGCCGATAGCTAATACATTGAGGCTCCAAACTTACATTGATTTGGAAGAAGCAGTTCATAAAGCCATTGAGATCGAGCAACAACTAAAGGAACAAAGGTTTGGTTCCTTCTCGACTTCACAATATTACCGAGGTAACAATTCCAATTCTGATTTTAAGAGTTCAAAATCACCTTTTGTTACTAATAAGTCTTCTTTGAGTAATGGAAGTAAGCAATCAGATTGGAAAAAAGGGGCTCCTGTTAAAATGCAAACACCTTCTAAGCAGCCCAATTTAGGTGATTCGAGTGTGAAGAGGACTCGTGAGATTGACTGCTTTAAGTGCAAAGGGCGAGGTCATTTTAGTAGGGAATTCCCTAACACGAGATTACTTCTTCTGAAAGATAATGGTGAGTATACTTCTGACTCTGATAAAATAGATCCAGACATGCCAGAACTTGTGGATGACAGTGATAATGGCGAAGAGTTGGTTGAACCACCAAAAGAAGGGGACTTTGCTGATTTCCAATGCCTTGTAGTTCACCGAACACTTAACATTCAGATGAAAGATGATGATAACCAAAGGACCAACATTTTCCATTCGTGGTGTTTTATTAAAGGTAACTTATGTTCACTTATTATTGATAGTGGGAGTTGCTCGAATGTAGTGAGTAGCTATTTGGTGGATTCTTTAAAGTTGCCTTGTACCAAACATCCTAAGCCATATCACCTTCAGTGGCTTAATGAATGCTCCGAAGTTAAAGTTACGAAGCAGTCCTTGGTCACTTTTAAGCTTGGCAATTATGAGGATGAAGCATGGTGTGATGTAGTCCCAATGCATGCGGCACACTTGCTCCTTGGACGACCTTGGCAATTTGATCGCAATGTTACACACCAAGGTAAGCTTAATCGATACTCCCTTGTGTTTAAAGGTAGAAAATTCACTTTTGCTCCTTTAAATCCTACTGATGTATATAAAGATCAATTGAAGATGATGAAATTTTGTGAGGGGGTAAGGGAGAAAGGACAAGTACAAAAGATAGAGAGAAAAGAGGCTAGTAGTGGAAAAAGTCAAAATTTAAAAATCCCAAAGGTGAGTGAATCCACAAGTGGTAAAATGAGCGAAAAAAAATTTTTGGCAACAAAAAAAGATGTGAGGAGAGCCCTACTCAATAAACAGCCTTGTATCCTTGTGAGATTTAGGCAAAATTATTTATCTTTATCTAACATTGAAGAAAATTTGCCTAGTGTGTTTCAGTCTCTTTTACAGGTTTATGAGGATGTTTTTAGTGAGGCCCCTAAAGGGTTACCACCTTTAAGAAGGATAGAGCATCAAATTGACGTAGTACCTGGAGCTTCAATACCAAATCGACCAGTCTATAGATGCAATCCTGAGGAGACAAAGGAATTGCAAAGGCAAGTCGAGGAATTACTAGACAAAGGGTACATTCGTGAGAGCCTAAGTCCTTGTGCCGTTCCTGTCTTATTGGTACCAAAGAAAGATGGTACGTATCGAATGTGTGTTGATTGCCGCCCAATCAACAAAATAATGGTAAAGTATCGACACCCAATTCCTAGACTTGATGATATGCTTGATGAATTATATGGTTCAGTCATATTTACTAAAATTGATTTAAAAAGCGGTTATCATCAAATTCGAATGAGCGAAGGGGTGAATGGAAAACAGCCTTTAAAACAAAATTTGGATTGTATGAATGGTTAGTTATGTCTTTCGGCCTTACTAATGCACCTAGTACATTTATGAGATTAATGAATCATGTTTTAAGGCTTCACTTGGGTAAATTTGTAGTGGCTTATTTTGATGATATCTTAATTTACTCCAAGACATTAGATGATCATGTTTTCCATGTTAAAACCATTTTGGATATTCTGCGAGCTGAAAATTTATTTGCCAACGTTGATAAATGCACATTCTGTTGTGATAAACTAATATTCTTATGTTTCATAGTTAGTGCTCAAGGTATTCATGTCGACGAGGACAAAGTTAAGGCAATTAAGGAGTGGTCGACTCCTAAATCGGTAATTGAGGTGAGATCTTTCCATGGTTTAGCTAGTTTTTATAGACGATTTGTGAAATATTTCTCTACTATTGCTGCCCCATTGACAGAGGTTATAAAGAAATCAGTGGATTTCAAATGGGGTGAAACCCAAGAAAAGGCTTTTCAGACCCTGAAAGATAAGTTATGTTCTGCTCCTCTTCTCAAATTACCTGATTTTTCTAATACTTTTGAGCTTGAGTGTGATGCTTCAGGAATTGGAATTGGCGCCGTTTTAATGCAAGATAAGCAACCTATTGCTTATTTTAGTGAGAAATTGAATGGTGCACAGTTAAACTGCTCAACTTATGACAAAGAACTCTTGGCATTGGTTCGTGCACTTCAAGTATGGCAACATTATTTGCTGCCTAATGAGTTTGTCATACACATAGATCATGAATCCCTTAAATGGTTAAAGGGACAAGGTAAGTTGAGTAAAAGACATGCCCGATGGGTAGAATTCATTGAAACATTCCCTTATATGATACAATATAAAACAGGTAAAGATAATGTAGTTGCAGATGCTTTGTCTAGACGATATACTTTAATAACTACATTGAATGCTAAAGTCTTAGGGTTTGAACATATTAAGGAGCTATATGATGATGATGTTGATTTCGGCCATATCTATAAGAATTGTGGACATACTACTTTTGAAAAATTTTATCTTGTAGATGGCTTTCTTTTTCGTATAAACAGGTTATGCATACCAAAGTGTTCCATAAGAGACTTATTGATTCATGAGGCCCATAGTAGGGGTTTGATGAGACATTTTGGAGTGGCCAAAACACTAGACATCTTGCAAGAACACTTCCATTGGCTACATATGAAAAAGGATGTCGAAAAGATATGTTCCAAGTGCATTACATGCAAACAAGCAAAATCTAAGGTAATGCCTTATGGCCTTTACACTCCTTTACCGATTCCTACTTCACCTTGGGTAGATTTATCCATGGATTTTATTCTAGGTTTGCCTCGAAATAAGAAAGGAAGATATAGTATATTTGTTGTTGTTGACAGGTTTTCAAAGATGGCACATTTTATTTCTTGTCACAAAACAGATGATGCTACACATGTGGCAGACTTATTCTTTAAAGAGGTGGTAAGACTTCATGGCATCCCTAAAACAATTGTTTCTAACAGTGATGTCAGATTCCTTAGCCACTTTTGGAAGGTATTGTGGGGTAAGCTTGGTACTAAATTACTTTATTCCACTACATATCACCCCCAAACTGATGGCCAAACCGAAGTAGTTAATCGGATCTTAGGGACTTTATTACGATCTGTTGTGGGAAAGAACATTAGAAACTGGGAAGAATGCCTACCGTTTGTTGAATTTGCATATAATAGATCTATTCATTCTACAACTGGTTATTCTCCATTTGAACTTGTTTATGGTTTTAACCCACTAACAATACTTGATCTAGCGCCATTACCACTTGAACACATTGTTAATTTAGATGGCGAACAGAAAGCTGAGTTGGTGAAATTCTTACATGAGAAGGCTAGGCAACGAATAGCCAAAACAAATGATGCCAACACCAACAAAGCAAACAAGGGGCGCAAACGGGTTGTCCTAGAACCCGGAGATTGGGTTTGGGTCCATATGAGGAAAGAACGATTTCCTGCAAAAAGAAAGACCAAGTTGGACCCAAGGGGCGATGGGCCTTTCCAAGTACTCGAGAGGATCAACGATAATGCCTATAAAATCGATCTACCTAGTGAGTACAATGTAAGTTCTACTTTTAATGTGGCTGACTTGTCCCCATTTGATTTTTCAGATTCGAGGTCGAATCTTTTTGAGGAAGGGGGGAATGATACGAGATCAAAGGCCCGACAAATGCGTTCCAAACTAAATGGATCATTCAGGAGTTTGTTAGCAAGGCCTTAGATGCGTACACGAAAGAACAGGAAAATCAAGATTTCAAATCTTGGGAATCTTGGTCCAAGAAACCAAATCTTGCAGCCAAAGCGCATTGGATCTCCGTTACGAGCATCAACGATTCAATTTTTGTAGGAGATGGATCACAATCCCAAATTCTTGAAGGCAAGGCCCAATAAAAAGATTCCAAGCCCAATCAAGAAATCCACCCATACTTAGTCGAAAATCAGGCCAAATTGTCAAAGTGGCCTACGTTGTAAAGTTTTATATTTATTTATTTTTTTACTTAGTTTAAATTTTTATGTAAATATTCAATTCAAAAGTCCCAAATAAAGACCCTTGGCCGAATTTCCATATTAAAATAATTAGGAGTTTTTTTTATTTTAGTTTTCTAATTAGATTAGGAAAACACTTGAGAGGCCTATATAAAGGCTTGTGGTAGCTATCATTACATCCACCGAATTTAATCCACTACTCAGCTAATATTAACTGGTAATATAAAGTAAGTACGAAATCGTCCCACGAAGAAGCTTGTGACAAACCTATTAGAAAAGAATTGAAATTAAGTTAACATAAAAGTTTGCAAGAAAGGAAAATTGGGGGGAATTTTCTAATAATGCTCTTGGGTAACTAGTATAATTAAGCGTAATTGCAAATGCTGAAAGGGTGTCGAATTTAGAGAAAGAGTGCTTAGTTAGTAATCCTTAATCCACCTAGCACAAGTCCCTATCGTCATTTAATTTAACAATCTAATCTAGCAACAAGGCCGAAGAAAATCACTTACGAAATGAATTCTTATCCCAAATAAATTCAAATTCAAATAGAGAACGTTCATACTGGAATACCTACCCTTAATTATTCCTTGTTGAGTAATTAAAAGTGCACTAAGTATTTTTTTTGAGACTTCGCCTTGCGTTAATTAAAGAAAATCCTCCAGCGGCTTCCGAAATTAAATCCGAAGTTGCTTCAATTAGCGGCATGCCAATTTATTATCACTAGTTCCAAGTTTAATTAAGAAATTTGATTACTCAATTACACTTAGATGATTATGAGGAAAGTCCTAAATTAGATAGGTGATCAATCTAATTAATTTAGAAAAATTCTTCGAACGATAAAATTAGCAACTCAAGAATGCCAAATTCGAATTTAAATTAAATAACCTTCAAATTCCTTGTGCTAGGTTTCATAAGTGTCTAACTAAGCTTAATTATTCAGCCACTCATAGCAAATAAAACAAAACCAAAGTCAATTGGAGACAACATGAATTACAAACTGAATTTTTGAAAAGAAAACGTCGAGCTTCCTTCCTTCCGCTTAGCTGAAATCTTCAAGCTGCTACTCCTGCTGGTTAACCGACTTTGCTGGTTTGATTAGAGAATTTTCCTGCTCAATTGTGGCGCCCCTCTGCCACCTTCTCCTCTGCTATTCGACTCCCCTTTTAAAGCTGCTGACCGCCTCTTTTAATGGAAAAATTAACGGCCTCCAGCAAAAATCAAAAATAATTCGATCCTATCCCCCTTTATCCTAACTGATCCCGTTGCATAAAAACAGCTTCAGCCTAAAAGAGTTCTATTTTATTTGAACTCTTCAAGGCTGATTAAATTTCCTTGAATTAATTGAGGTCGGCCACCGCTAGCAAGAAGGGAAATTGGGGAATTAAAAATAATTCCCTAGCTGATTTTTGTCGCACATTCGGCCTGCTGTACATCCAATTGGACCGAATTTCCTTCTTTGTTTCATTGTTAATTCAATTTCTTTAAAATCAACATCTGACCAGTCTCTTCCAGCAGCTTTATTTATGCGAATTACCTTCCAAATTGAGCTTATATGGGCATCAACCTGCACATGAAATAAAATTAAAATTAAATTGTTGAATTGTTGAATTGGAGTGCAATTAAATTATTACAGCATAGAATGTCTCTAATCAATTTAGGCTGAACTATAACTTAATTAACCAAAAAAGTAATCAATAATTTAAATAATTTAATTGAATAAGTTAAGCTCAAAATTGAACTTAACAGCTTGGCCGGCCACCTTGTTATTAACTTCTCAATTATATCAAAAATTTCAAATTTGTTTAAGTGCAGAATTCTCTTTGAGTTTTTCTCCAAGAATTCTCTCTTGGGTTTTCTTTAGAAGCTGTTTTAACAATCTTTTGATTGTGGGAGCCATCTTCAACCTTCTTCTTGCCATTGATATTCTTTGGAGGGGATATTAGAGCTGTTTGAAGGGAGTTGTGAGATCTTTCGGGATTTCAAGGCTTCTCAGGACTTATCTTTTAATTTCTTGCTGTCAATTCTTTCTTTATTTCTGCTTGTGCTGAATCTTTATCTAATTTATTTGATGTTCTTATTGTGTTTCCAGCCTTTTTTCTATCTTAAAGAATCAGCCAAAAATCCCCAATTTCTAGAGTTCTTGCCGATTCATCCATACTCTTTTTGGGTGAAATTAGATTGCTGAAATTTGGGGAAAACTATCTTGGTATTCAATTGGGCAGAATTGCAACCTCCTTTAGGGTTTCAAGAACCCTTATTAACACTTATTTCTATTCTCAATTTGACTCTTTGCTGATTTGGGGATTTTATTTCATATCTGGAAATTCAAAGTTCTAATCTTTTAATTTTCTGTTTCGTTTCAGATCTGATTGTTTAGAGCTTTTGTAGGAGTTTCCCGTGACTTAACGACTCAATCTTGGTCCGCGCGCAACCCCTATCAAGGCGATTTATTTTTGTTCTTCTTTCAAGTTTCAAATTGACAAATTGTGGTGGTGGCTGATTAAAGACTTACGTTTAATTTGTAAGTAAATTAAAGTAAAATTTCCCGTATTGGTTAGAATAAAAAGGAATCCACTAGTGATTGGGATTTCCACCTACACCACTTTCGTAATTATGTAAGTCATTCAGGTTTCCATGCCCCACTAATTTATTATTTTCTGGTCACAAGAATGCTATCCTAACCATTAAATTTTATCAAATTCGATGCACTATTCGTTACAGTTGAAATAAAAATAACAATAATAAGTGATATAATAATCTTATCAAGTTTGAGCATAAACATGTTTAAAGGAGGAAGACATATTGTTGTTGTATTGTGGGTTTAGTATGGAATGAATTAATTTGTCTCTACCACAAACAAAAGTGTGAATTTTTTTGCTTCAATTTTAGAGTAGCAATCAAATTTTATAACTCGACAAGTTTCCCAATAATTTTGTTTAAATTAAATTAATAAATCAGTTAAACACGTTGGCATTAATTCCTTTAGGAATGAATCTATTGATCTTACGTTTTTGTGTGTAAATCGATGTTGGATAGTTTTCTTGGAACTCATATAAAAACTTTTAAGGCATGTTATACAAAATTATATATAAGGCTTGTTTAAAAATTTTGAGAAGTAAATTAAATGTGGTTAGTGGAGGAGGATGTATGTTTGGTTTTGTTGAAATGTATTTATCTTTTTATTTTAAAATTGAGAACAATTATAAGTAGCTTTAGGTATTATATTAAAAAAAAAGACCTCACATATATATATGACCACAAAGAGGACTCCAAACCTATAGGCCCATGATAAATCATTTCTGTAGAGGGCAGGTGCAAAGTTAGAAATTTTGTAAGAGTAATTAGAATTGAAATAGATAATTTTGGATGGATCAAAATAAAATTTGCTCTTTATATATTATATATAAAAGCATGAGTTTGGAAAAAGTTATTGAATCGATGAGAGTACCCTTTATTTTCCACGATATTACTATATTAATTTTAAAAATAATTATAATTTTATTTAAATTTATTATTCACAAAAAATTGTGCTAATTTTAAAATAGAGTTATTAATTAAATAAAAATCTAAGTATAAAACATAGAAAAAATTATAATATTAAAGTTATATACCAAGTAAAATTTAAGTTTAGATTTATACATAGCATCCAATAGTTAGGTATATTCAATCAAGTAGCATCTAAAAGAATTATCAGTAAAAAAATAGAGATTATTAGCGTTGATAAGAAAAAATAGAGTATTACAACAATAGTTCTTCGAAGAGACAATATCAAATCATAATCGAACAATAATGAAACCGGAGAGTGATTTTATAAACTTTACCATTATTTACACTTAAGGCTAAGTCATTTTATAAATTAAAAACTTCGCTTTGACTAAGCCACTTGCAAGCTACAAATTCTCTAACTTATTATTCACCTCATAATCATTTTCCATTAGTCATTTCATAGCTTTCTTCATTATATAACTTATGAATATAGCACTTATATTCATGTCACTTATTTGTCACATAGCATTTTAGTCTTAAATTCTCAACTTACTAACTCAAAGTAGTGATGACATTAATGAATTCACTTAAGTCCCACTCTTATTCATTTTTAAGTCATGTGCTTTACCTTTATTCATTTAAATACTTATTGTGATTATAAATTCAATTATCATTATTTATGAACACTTAGCATATATCACTTTTGGTTATATTTAACACGTGACATTCATTAATAATGCTTATTAGTCAAATTTTAAACATTTTGTCTGTAATAAAGCTTACTAAAATACACTCAAGTAGATTTGCACTAAAGGTGCAACCAACCTTATACCAAAATACTTACAGCCTTCACTATGTACTTACATGCTATGCCATAAGGCATAAATAGTCCTCTTCACATTAAATAATGTCTTCAATAAAAGTACACACTAATCCCTTTGACATACCAATTACATCATAATTATTCTACTAAATCTAATACGCATTTCACTTTATTAATACTATTAATACTATCGAGTAAATTTTTATTTCACGATTGAACGCATAGGCATTTATAAAAAAAAATAAACATATCAAGTTTTACACATATAATCAGAAATCACTTTTAAATGCTCAATGAACAATTTATTACCACTTTCCAATTAATTCACAAATTTTACTTTTCAAGTAAGTGAATTCAATCATCGATCCATTTACACACAATTATATTTAAAACACAATTTTTGTTCTTATAATATTTCTTTCATTTAACAAGGTTTCTTAATATTGCTTGATAACATGCCCAATTGACATATTTATTGTGCCTATTTTTTATATATTTTTTAATGAGATGTCACTAATTTTGGAATTATTAATTAATTTTTTATTTGGTGCAAAAAAAATTCAAAAAATTTCAAAATGAGTCAAAAATGTGAATAGTCAAAAGACTTTTGAGTTGGACAACAAATTAATGGATTGGGAATTTTTATCCTGGAATTTTAATTGTAATATTTTTAAACTTTTATTAAGAAAATATTTTATTTTCCAATATTGTATCTTTTATTTATTTTTGATAACTTTGTAATATTAGATTTAAGGTTTAAGGAGATAGGTTTAGTCGACCCATAAAGTTGTAATAGCATCAAGTCAAAAAGAACTTATCGGTTTAGTGTTTGGAAGAACTGATACAATCTGTAATTGTTGTAATCGGTCTATCGAGGAACTAATTGATGTGATTAATTGAGTGAGTGATTGGATCCGTCAAGGGAAATAATGATTGGGTTTAAACGACCCACACATTTAAGGTTGTTTATTCAAATTGGATCATTCTAGTTTGAAAAGCTATCAATGAGCTAAATCGTGGATGCAGATTCAGGGTTGTTCATTGGTAAGGGTTAGCTATTGAGCGTTCCTACGGTTAATTTACATAAGGAAGGGCGGTGGTCTGAGGAGTTTGTCAATCACTATATTGACTTATCAATTGGAGGAGAAGATCTGTTGTCAAGGATCAATTCGAAGCCGGAGCCTAAATCGTGCCTGAAGCTGGAACATCATCTTATTGGTTTTTAATTTTACTTAGTTTTAATACTTTTTTGTTTAGTTTACTTCATTTTTTATTTCAATTTACTTTTTGTTTTTTATTTTTATATCGAATGTAAACCCCCTTCTATTTTCATACAAATCGACACACGTCATAGGCATGCCAACTGCCTATAAGGCCTCCTGCTTAATAAGAAAATATAATTTAAATATTCAGTCTTTGTGGGATCGACCCTACACCCTATACTACTATTTACATACTGTTAAATTTATTTTTGGTAGATTCAACACCCACCAAATTTTGGAATCATTGGTAGGGACTAGCAAAAAATATAAATTTTTTTCTTTGTGACTTGGTTAGACCCAAAGGAACCATTAGAGTTTGACCCTGAAATTAAGAAAATCACTTGAGTGAGAAGAAAAGAAGTAATAAGACGTTGCAAATGACCAGAAGGGTTAGACGTTTCAAATAACGAAATCGAAGAAAAAAGTAGAGTAGTGACATAAATTGATGAAGAACCACCTTTTGCACTAGAAACCATGGCTTTAGAATGTACCACAAGGCAACTTGCCAAGGCGCCAACCAAACAACAATCGTTATGTATCACTTATCCGACAGTGGATGTTGTAGTTGAATTGAAGTCAGATTGATACACTTACTGCTCACCTTTCATGGTTTGCAAAATGAAAACCCTCATAAACATCTTAAGGTATTCCACATAGTTTTCTTGAGTATGAAACCACATGGAGTTACCGAAGACCAAATAAACCTTTACGCTTTTCCTTAAACTACTTGCTAATGAGTGGTTATTTTATTTACCTCTTAGATCGATTAACACATGGGTTGAAATCTCTTGTTTATTTCTTGATAGGTTCTTTCCGACATCCCGAGTAGCTGAGTTAATAAGGGAGATCTGTGGAGTTCAACAAAGGGATTCAGAGTCGTTTAATGATTATTAGGAGTGTTTTAAAAAGATGCGCCTGAATTGCCCATAACACAACATTATTGAATAGACTCTTCTTAAATATTTCAATGAATGCTTTCTTTCCATAGAGAGGTAGATGATTGATGTCTCAAGTGGAGGGGTGCTTGTCAACATGACCCCTCAAGCGGTGCAAAATTAATCTCCACCATGGCAGTCAACTCTCAAAAAATTCAAGCTAATAAATAACTTATAAGACCAGTTCATGAAATAAGTACCCCATCCTTAAAGGAAAAACAACTTTAGCTTGAGTTTTTGGTATTTGTGTCATCCTAGATCATACAACCGATACATGTCTGATCTTATGTGACGATCTCACCTTATAAGTGGGCAAAATTGGAAACTTTCTGAGTCCAACAAAAAATCTTTATGACCCATATTTCAACTCATATAAATTTGGATGGAGGGACCACCCTAATCTCAATTATAGAGCAAAACCCCCATACAATCAACCATACCAATCGAGGTCGCCTCCTCCTTGACAGCCCTAAGCTTCAGGTATATCTTTAGAAGATATTGTAAATAAATTGGCTATTGTTTTTCTTAAATTTCAATAGGACACAAAAGCAATACTTTAAAATCCAAAGAGCCAAGTAAAATTTTCGTAACAGTTGGTAGGTTAGAATCCCCAGGCAAACTATCATCCCAAATGAAACCAAACCCGAGACAAAATATGAGTTCAATGACTCTACATAGCGGAATAGTCTTGGAACCCCTTCTTCGCGTGAGTCATGGGAACAAATTTGGTCGGTGAAAATAGAATGATGAATCAACAGCCAAAAAAAATCTAAAACTCATAAGGTCAATCACGATAGCACCTCTTTTTCGAGGAAGATTTGAAAAAAAAGGAAAAAATAAGAAAAAAAAATCCTTGTGACATTTAGAAAGCTTGAGGTAAATATAAACTTGCTTGATGCTATTAAAGCAAGTTCCCCATTATGCAAAATTCCTTAAGAATTATGCACTAGCAAAAAGAATCTAGTTGGTAATGAAAAAGTAAATGTGGGGGAAAACATTTCACTATTCTTCAAAAGAAACTTTTGCCAAAACATAAGGACCAAGGTATGTTCTCTATTCCATGCAAAATAAGTAATGTGAGCATAATGAAGACAATCTATGATTTAGATGTTTTTATAACGACCCAATTTCTAATGGTGCCAAAAAATTTTGTTTCGGGACTCCATTTTCGTAAATAGAGCTCATAATTATTAATTAAAAACATTTATAGAGTTATTATATAGGTGAATTAAATTTTAGATAGTTTGTTTAGCTGAAATTGTGATTAATTAGGACCCAGAGACTAAATTGTAAAGTCCAATCGCTATAGTTTTTTATTAGAAAATGGCTTGAGGGCCTAAATTACAATTACACCAAAGTTCAAAATACAATTAGAGCCTATTATAATGAGATTTAGTGGACTACGTCTAGTTGGATGACTAATTAACAAATAATTTTAACTAATAAACTTAATTAAGGTTAATTATAAAATAAACTAAGAATAAAAGATAAAACAAATAGAATGTTGTCATCTTTTTCATTTAGAAAAACCAAGCAAGAAAGAAAGAAAAGAAGGAATGGCATTTTCATGAAGTTTAAGCTTTTATCTTAAATATTCAAGTCCTTAGTTATTTTCTTGTAATTCTCATATATTTAAGGTCAAGGAGCTTGATTTAGGTAGCTCATGTACCAAATTTGTAAAACTTTTAAAGTTTTGAAAATTTTCGTAGTTGAGAATTGAAAGTTTTAGGTGTTAAATTGATAGATTTTAAGCTTACATGTGAAAATAGCTAAATCATAAAGCTTAATTGATAGTTTCATACATTAGGAACTAAAGTGAATAAAATGTAAAATTGACTCTAGAAATAAACTGTGAAATTGGATTTGAATTCAGAGTTTTAAATTGAGAGTTATGTTATTCTCGGCTTTATGGACTAAACTAAAAAATTGAAAATTTTGTATGAATTGACAATTTATTGTGAGTTGGTTGCCTTTTTATAGTCTCATATGTTTTATGTTAACCTTTAGCCAACGTCGACTTGAATTCGTCAAAAGGGACAGGAAAATCCAAAATGAGTAGCTCAAAAATTCGCTTTGTATTTCTATGATTCAGGATTTATTTAATTTCTGTATAATCATGTTATTTTATATCATATATTTTCAAGGTGAGTCGTTACTAAATTATTGAACCAAACTACTATGGTTTAGATTGAATATTGAGACAGGGACTAAATTGCGTAGAATAGAAAGTCATATGAATTGATTGATATGTGATAATTGGTTTGAAATTGAGTTTATATATGATGTTATATGATGTTTATAATGAATTAGATTGTGGTTGTGAATGTGATTGACAACATGTATTAAATTAAACAGTTATGGTATTGGATGCTGAAACTATGTACTGGTTCAGTATAAAGAAAATGAGTATGAATCGAAATGTTGAATGGTATGTGATATATCATAATTTGATATGGAAAATTAGGCTTTTCCGGTATACTTAAGGAGCTTATTCTCAAGAAAAGTAGTGTCTTCTTTGAAGTTTTTTGTAATTTTGAGATTTTAACTTAATAAATGTAAATGCCTCATTTTTACTCATTTTGAGACCCAATTTGGTCAATAGTTCCATTGGGGGACCTAACATATGGTTGAGTGATGTAGAGACGTGTAACAACCCGATTTTAACTAAATCAGAATAGTGGTTTCGAAACCACAAATCCAAGGTCGTAAATTTATTTTAATATTATTTTTGGTATTTACAGTATGTTATTTGATATGTGTGAAAATTTCATGATTTAATTTTACCGATTAGTTAGTTAATTTGATAAAAGGACTAAATCGCATAAAATGCAATAGTGGCTTTCTAGTTGTTAAAGTACTTATTTACTATGGTTTCTTGATTTTAGAGTCCTTAAAATGAAATTAGGCCATTGAATATATGAGTGGATGGTATTGGGCATGCATTATATGGTTTTCAATCTAAATTATAAAGGTTAATTTGGTAAGTGATTAATAAATGGTTAATAAAATAAACATAAAGTAAAAACACATGCATATTCATCTTGTTTGGCCGAAACTCAAAGAAAAATAAAATTTTGGAAAGCTTTAAGGTTTAGCACACTTGGGAGCTTGATTTAGGTATGTTTTGAGCTCGATTTTTTGATGATTTTTATGTTTTCAGATCGTTGCTTCGTATTCTAGCTAGCCCATGCCTTAATTTTTGGATTGGTTGATGAAATTGAGAGTTGCCATTGAAGATAGCTTGATGTTTTTGTTGTTTGATGATGAAAAATAAATATTTGATGTTAGATTATCATGTTTTCCTAAGTGATTTTTGATAAAAATGCTTATTGAGGACTAAATTGTGAAATTTGTAAATTGAAGGGTTAAAATGTGAAATAAATGGATTTAATGTGCTGCTAGGGACCTAAGGAATATTCGGCAAAACATGGGTTAAATGAAATTTTGAGTATTTTATGTTGTTTTGAAATAGGGACTAAATTGTGAAAATGTGAAATGTTAGGGGCTAAAGTGAAAAATGCCCATCTATGTGTTTTTGGGTGAAATTGAATGAATATGTCTTTAAATAAGTTAAATTTTAATTTATTTAGCTCAAGAAAGGAAGAAATCAAATTTGGATCGGCGGAAGTCAAAAGTTGTTGAATAGTCGTTCCGATCCATTTGTTTTCGAACGAGGTAAATTCAAAAGTAAATAAATGTTCTTAAATTCAATTGTATATACAAATATATATATATATGTTTTCAAATTGAACTGAGTATAGGATGACCTGTTTCGAGCTTGAATTGATTGGATTACGATGTCCGAAATCCCCGTACGAACCATAGGAATAGTATAGGATACGTATGTCATGACATTAGGACTTTTGAGATATGATTTCCTGTAAGACCATGTCTGGGACATTGGCATCGTATATAATTATAACATGTAAGACCATATCTAGGATATGACATTGTATGTGATATATGTGTTTCTGAGTATCCTTAACGATTTTGAATGGTTCAACGGGCAATGCCAAAATGAGTCCGAATGTGAATTTGAGCTAAATGACTCAGGTACGTATGAGGTTTATATGTTCATTAAAAAAATAAGGTAAGTAAAGTTACTTAATGTGGTAATTCGGATTAAATGAGAAAAATGACTGTATATGTGTATGAGATTAGCTAAATTTTAGCCTATTTCAAATTGAATTATATATGTTCTCGTGATGAATTATTTACTTATGACTTACTAAGCTTTCAAAGCTTACTTTGTGCATTTTTTTGTATTTTATAGTTATATACAGATAGCTTGAGTTCAGGGATTGTCAAGGAACATCGTCACACTATCGAGCGCTATTTCGGTACTTTAAAAGTTTGTACTTTTGACATATGACATGTATAGGCTAGTTTCGATATGGTTCATTTTGATTTGTATATATGTAGCCATGCGAAAATGGCTTGATAATGATGCTAATGTTTGTGTATACTCGGTCATGGTGTAAGCTCATTTTGGGAAGTATGTGTCATGGTATATATGTATGGTTTATTGGTTATATGTTTTGGTTGAGTAACGATTTAGTTGATGGATGTGTTTTTACTATAATGCATATGTTCCCATAAGCTGAGTTATGTATAAATGATTGCTTGCATATTGGCTGTTTAGGTACGGTTTGTGATGACAAAGTACGAATATGTTTTATAATTTATTGAATGGTTATCTACATATGGACATAAATGGTAAATTGTGCATTAAATAGTAAAGTAGAATATCATATTTAATCGTTTGGTAATGTTTGATAATGTCTTATGTATGGATGTTATTTACGCCATATGGTGTGTCTTGTTTTGACTTAATAATTCGAATGTGCATAGGTATGTAAAATGTACGTTTGACAATTTGCTAATGAAATAGATTTATAAAATTGAAGATCATAATCTATGTGCTAGGTACCACATATGAAATGATACATGCTTGATTTTAATTTAAGTAGTCGAATACCATGAATGTGATGTTCATATGGTTCGAAAATTTATATTTATAAAGCACGTGTTTTATGAATTTGATGTATGTTAGTTGGTTCAAAAATTTGATTGAATAGAGAACATTGATATGATTGAATTTGAAGCATGGTTCGTATTTGTAATATGATTAGTAATGCATGTTTGAATTAATTGGTTATGTACTATATATATATGAATTTGACTTATATGAATGAGTGAATGGTTAATATTTGAATTTGATAACTATTGTAAAGAAGTCATTATAATTTTGTGCATGAATTGTAATAAACGATTGTGATGAACTATGTTTTGTTCAGTAATGCCTCGTAACTCTGTGCATGAATTGTAATAAATGATTGTGATGAACTTGTTTTGTTCAGTAATGCCTCGTAACCCTAATCCGACGACGGATACGGGTTAGGGGTGTTACATTTGATTGGTACCAGAGCTACGGTTTAGTCCGTTCTAGGACTAACGTAGCGTGTGTGAGTATAGCTATACATGCATATATATAAATTGCGATAGTGTGATGATTCCTGGCAATTAAAATGTGTTTTTGTATAGTAAATGGATCTCGATTCAGCCGTAGCTAACGATGTGGAAAGTAATGCGCCCGCTCCCACTCAAGGGGCAGCGTCGACTAATTCTAAGCCAATTACGAGTAGCCACGAGAGAAAGGCTAAGCAAGCCTTCTTTCAGCTGATGAACGAATAGTTCACACAGTATGTCCGGACAAATTCGTCTGCTCAACAACCTCCACCCCTGCCTAATTCTGCCCAAATACCTGTGATGCCTCAAGTTATTGATCCGATACGACTGAATAAGCCTCCGGTTGATAAAATCAGAAAATATGAGGCCGAAGAGTTCAGAGCTAATGTCGATGATGATATTGAACGAGCTGAATTCTGGCTTGATAATATGATCCGGGTGTTCAATGAATTATCTTGTACTCCTGATGAATGTATCAAATGTGCTATATATTTGTTAAGGGACATTGCATATCACTGGTGGAATACACTAGTATCAGTGGTTCCAAAAGAACGAGTTACCTGGGAGTTCTTTCAGACTGAATTTCGGAAGAAATATATCAGTCAGATATTCATAGATAAAAAATGCAAAGAATTCCTTGAGTTAAAATAAGTCACATGACAGTGACAGAATATGAGCGGGAATTTGTGAGACTCAACAGATATGCCCGGGAATGTGTTTCGACTGAAGCTATAATGTGTAAAAGATTTGAAGACGATTTGAATGAAGACATTAAGCTGTTAGTCGGGATTTTGGAAATAAAAGAGTTTATGGTACAGGTCAAGCGAGCATGCAAAGCTGAAGAACTTGGGAAAGAGAAAAGAAAAGCTGACTTTGAAGCTAGGGATTCGTGAAAAATATCATTGAGTAAGTCATTTCAGTCAGCATCAAAGAAGCTCCGAGATGATTTTAGCCGTTCAAAGGCTACTGTGGGTTATTCTAGACGAGATCGAGACAAACCACTTGTGAGTTCGAAAGCTATTTCAATAGCTAGTGTTGGAAATGTCAGACCAAATCAACCTGAGTGCAAACATTGCGGTAAATGACATCCCGAAAATTGTAGATTGAATGGCTGGGCTTGTTTCAAATGTGGATCATTAGATCATTTCATCCGTGAATGTCCTGAGTTGGCCGACCAAGATACAATGCAGAATACAAGGCCGAGTAACACTGTAGCTAGAGGTAGACTACCCAGAAACACGGGTAATGTCAGTGGTATTCAGAAGGAAACTAAAGACACTATTGTTAGATCTGAAGCCCGCGCACCTGCCAGAGCTTATGCTACTCGCACTCGTCGTGAAGAAGCTTCATCTCTAGATGTTATTACCGGTACATTCACTATTTATGATACTACTGTGATTGCATTGATAGATTCAGGATCAACTCATTCTTATGTATATGAGACTTTATTATCCAGTAAGGCTTTTCTTGTAGAGTCTACTGAATTTGTGATTAGAGTATCAAACCCCTTAGGCATGTGTGTTTTGGTAGATAAAGTGGGCAAGAAATGTCTGCTGATGATTCGAGATTTCTGCTTTCCGACCGATTTGATGTTGTTGCCATTCGATGAATTCGATATAATTTTAGGTATGGATTGGTTAACATTGCAAGATGCTATTGTAAACTGTAAACAGAAGATGATTGATTTGAAAAGTCAGAATAATGAGATTATCTGGATTGAATTAGATGTTTTGAATGGTTTACCGGCAATGATTTCTTTGATGTTAGCTCGAAAATATGTGAGAAAGGGTTGTAAAGCTTACTTTGCCTATGTACTCGACTCTAAAGTGACCGAAAAAAAGATTGAATCAGTACAAGTTGTGTGTGAATACCCAGATGTGTTTCCTAAAGAGTTACCGGGTTTGCCACCGATCAGAGAAGTTGAATTTGGTATTGAGTTAGTGCCGGGAACAACATCGATATCGATAGCTCCGTACAGAATGGCACCGACCGAATTAAAAGAGTTGAAAGCTCAATTGTAAGAGTTGACAGATAGAGGTTTCACACGACCGAGTTTTTCTCCCTGGGGTGCACTACTTTTGTTTGTGAAAAAGAAAGACGGAACTATGAGAATGTGCATTGATTATCGACAGCTCAATAAAGCAACCATCAAGAATAAATATCCTCTGCCACGAATAGACGATTTGTTTGATCAGCTGAAAAGGGCTATAGTGTTTTCTAAGATAGATTTGAGATCAAGTTATTATCAGCTGCGAGTTAAGATCTCAGATATGCCGAAAATTACTTTCCGAACGAGGAACGGGCATTATGAGTTTCTAGTTATGCCTTTAGGACTAACGAATGCACCTGTTGTTTTTATAGACCTAATGAATCGGATCTTCAGACCGTATTTGGATTAATGTGTTGTGGTGTTTATAGATGACATCTTGATCTATTACCATGATGAATCTGAGCATGCTGAACATCTGAAATAGTGCTACAGACTTTGCAAGATAAATAGCTATTTGCAAAGTTCAGTAAATGTGAGTTCTGGTTACGAGAAGTTGGTTTTCTGGGGCATATTGTGTCAGCATCGGGTATTTGAGTCAATCCGAGTAAGATTTCGGCAATATTGGATTGGAAGCCTCTGAAAAATGTATCCGAAGTCTGAAGCTTTCTGGGCCTCACCGATTATTATAGACGATTTGTAAAAGGTTTCTCAATGATTGCAACTTCATTAACGAGACTACTTCAGAAAGATGTTAAGTTCGATTGGTCAGACAAATGCCAGAAAAGTTTTAATCAGCTGAAAGCTCTATTGACTAAAGCTTCAATGTTAGTGCAGCCAGAATCGGGTAAAGAATTCATAATCTATAGTGATGCATCGTTGAATGGTTTGGGTTGTGTTTTGATACAGGAAGGCAAAGTCATGGCTTATACCTGGAGACAGCTAAAGCCGCACGAAAAGAGTTATCCGATGCACGATCCTGAATTGGCCACGATAGTGTTCGCGTTGAAGGTTTGGCGCCATTATTTTTTCGGTGAGAAATGTCATGCTTATTCTGATCACAAGAGCTTAAAATATTTGATGACTCAGAAAGATCTAAATCTACGACAGCGAAGATGGTTGGAATTGTTAAAGGATTACGAGCTAGTGATTGACTACCATCCGGGAAAGGCCAATGTTGTTGCTGATGCTTTAAGTCAGAAATCTTTGTTTTCTCTACGTGCAATGAATACTTAGTTAGATCTATCTGACGACAGCTCGATTATGCTGAGTTGAAAGGAAGACCATTATTTATACAGCAGATTTGCGAAGCTCAGAAAGTTGATAATAAATTGTTAGCAAAACGGGCACAATGTGATTTGAATTCTGATTCAGAGTTTTGAGTTGATGCTAATGATTGTTTAAGATTCAGAGGCCGAATAAGTGTACCGAGAAATTTAGAGTTGATTCAAATGATTTTAAATGAAGCTCATAGTAGTCGTTTGTTTGTTCATCCGATAAGCACGAAAATGTATAACGATCTGAAATAACTTTACTGGTGGTCTGGTATGAAACGTGACATCTTAGAGTTTATTTCTACATGTTTTATCTGTCAGCAAGTTAAAGCTGAGCATCAAGTACCGTCTGGTTTACTACAGCTAATTATGATTCTTGAGTGGAAATGGGATAGAGTTACTATGGATTTTGTGTTGAGATTGCCCCTATCTCCGAGAAAGAAAGATGTGATCTGGGTTATAGTTGACAGATTGACGAAATCAGCCCATTTCATTCCAATACGAATGGACTATTCGCTTGATAAGTTAGCTAAGTTGTATATTTTCGAAGTTGTGAGATTGCACGGAGTACCTATTTCTATTGCTTCGAACAGAGATCTGAGGTTCACATCGCGGTTTTAGAAGAAACTGTAAGATGCACTAGCTACAAAGCTACATTTCAATACCACTTTTCACCCACATACAGATGGGCAATCCGAGCAAATTATTATATACTTGAGGATATGTTACGATGTTGCATTCTTAAGTTTGAAGGTACGTGGGAAAAGTACTTGTCGTTGATTGAATTTGCGTATGATAACAACTTTCAATTGAGTATTAAATAGCACCTTACGAAGCTCTATACGGTTGCAAATGCCGAACACCTTTGTACTGGACTGAACTTAGTGAGAATAAGATTCACGGGGTCGATTTGATTAAAGAGACTGAACAAAAGGTGAAAGTGGTTCGTGATAGTCTGAAAGCAGCGTCAGATCGTCAGAAATCGTACGTAGACTTGAAACGAAAAGATATTGAGTTTTAGATTGGAGATCGAGTGTTTTTTAAAGTATCTCCGTGGAAGAAAATACATAGATTTGGCAGAAAAGGCAAGTTAAGTCTGAGATTCATCGGGCTGTATGAAATTATCAAGCGTATCAAGCCGGTTGCTTATAGATTGTTAATGCCACCTGGATTAGAAAAGATTCATAATGTATTTCATGTATCGATGCTTCGACGATATCAATCCGATCCCTCACATGTGATTTCCCCGTTTGAGATTGAGATTCAGTCTGATGTCACATACGAAGAAGAATCGATCCGAGTTTTAGATCTCGAGGAAAAGAACTGAGAAATAAGAAAATTTCATTAGTGAATGTAACAGCCCGATTTAGGGCCTAAATAGAATAGTGGTTTTGAAACCATAAATTCGAAGTAAAAAAATTTATTGCGATTAAGTTTTAATATTTACTGTGTGATTGAATGATTTTGTGAAATTTTCGCTATGAAATTCTATCGATTAGGTGTCCAATTTGATGATTAGGAAAAAATGACAATAAGTGAAAAATGGGTGTTCTAGTTCATAAAGGTGCTTGTTTGTAATGGGTTTTAAAGTGGAGGTCTTTGGATAGTAATTAGACCATTATACTTTAATTTGGACAAAATACCCAAGGAAGGATAAAATACCATAGTTTTTAATGAAGGGCATTTTGGCCATTTGGTTAATAAAAGAAATAAAAAGAGAAAATAAGGCCAAACTTGTGTCCATCTTCTCCATGCTTGGCCACATTTCTCTAAGTCTCCATAGCTAGGGTTTTTTCAAGCTTTCAAGCTCAATAATCAAGAAAGACGAGGAATTGACCTTGATCGGGGAAAAGAAAAGGTTGTGGACTAAATTGTAAATTCGTCATATCTTGTACCGAGGTAAGTTTGTATGTACATAACGTATTGTTTTTACTTACGTTATCATATTTTATTATGTTTTATGAAATGTGGCTGAATATTGAATGAAATTGACAAGTATCGAAAAGTGAGAAATTTCTCAGTTGAACATTAGGAATAGAATAGGATACAAGTGACATGTCACTAGTGACTCAAGTGTGGTACTATAAGAAGGCCACTTTGTGAATAAAGATAGCTTTGGTCACAAGTGTGGTACTATGTGAAGGCCACTTTGTGAAGAAGGTAGCTTTGGCTATTAGGGTTGTACTATGTGTAGGCCACTGGGTATCCGTTATTATTCCGATGTGTTCAACAGGAAATGAATAAGTGTAAATGAATATGACTATGTGATGAATAAGTGCAGGTATGTGTGTGTAAACTTATGAGCAATGTACTCGATATATGATCAAACTTTGGTAAGACTGATACGGAGTAAGTGTTACAATGAAAGTTACTATAAAGAAAACATGAAAGAGTGAAATTTAGTAATAAAACAGTTTTGGACAGCAGCGGTTGTGTGACTTTGAAAAATCACCAAAAATTATGGAAACTGAATTAGAAGTTTAATAAGATATGAAATAAAATCTTATTGAGTCTATTTTCATATAAAAGAAACGGTGTAAGCAAAAGGATATCATATTATGAGATATTTGAATTTTAGTGAGTAAAGTCAGAATGATTTTGGAATCCCCTGTCTTGACTTTGGAAAATTATTAAAAATTTTACAAAAATAATTATGTGCTATAATTTATATTTTTAGAATCCTAAATGAGTCTATTTTCAGGAGAAAGAAACAAAAACATCATCTGGATTCTGTACGAGAAGATAATTAATTTTTAGTGCAAAGGTCAAAACTGTCAAACAGCAGAACAGGGGAAACTTTGAAGAATAAACTATACTTATTGGCTAAACTAAAAGTTCTAAAACTTTTATGGTAAGAAGATATGTGAGTCTAGTTTCAGGATAAATTTTCAGAACTAAATTTGGAGTTCTGTAACTCAAGATGTAAATAATTTAGTGACTATGATGCGGGTACACAGCTAGATATGAACTTGAGTAAATATTGGAACTATGTGGTTTTATGATTGTATTATTTTGAGAACATATTGTGAAGATTGATAAAAGCATATTAATAAATTGTTTTTATTTATATATTAACTTACTAAGCTATATGCTTACCCCCTTTCTTTTCCTTGACTTATAGTGTCACTAAGCTAGCTTAGGGTATGGAGATCGTTGGAGTTCCATCCACACTATCAATACTTTTTGGTATTTTTAAATCAATATTTTGAATTATGGCATGTATAGAAGGCTTGGTTATTTTGTTATGTGTCAGAAATGATTTGGCCTAAAATGTTGGTCTATGCAATTTGATAATTTATTTTGTATAAAGCCATTGATGTTGGCTAATTTTGATCAAGTTATATGTTCATGATGATGCATTTCATGGATGTGCAAGCTTTCATGACTTGATCAAAAAGTTTTAATTTAAAAATATATATATAAGTCTTGGTTTTATACGATGGCATCGATACGGGGTTGAAGAAGCTACGTGGGAGCCCGAGGATGCTATGAGAGAGCAATATCCAAACCTATTCATTGGTAAGATTTTCGAGGATGAAAATCCCTAAGGGGGAGAGTTGTAATAGCCCGGTTTTAGCTAAATCAGAATAGTGGTTTCAGAACCACAAATCTGAGGTCATAAAATTATTTTAATATTATTGTTGGTATTTAAAGTATGTTACTTGATATGTGTGAAAATTTCGTGATTTAATTTTACCGATTGGTTAGTTAATTTGGTAAAATGACTAAATCGCATAAAATGCAATAGTGACTTTCTAGTTTTTAAAGTACTTATTTGTTATGGTTTCTTGATTTTAAAGTCCTTAATATGAAATTAGGCCATTGAATATATGAGTGGATGGTATTGGGCATGCATTATATGGTTTTCAAATTAAATTATAAAGGTTAATTTGGTAAATGATTAATAAATGGTTAATAAAATAAAACATAAAGTAAAAACACATGCATATTCATCTTGTTTGGCCGAAACTCAAAGAAAAAGAAAACATTGGAAAGCTTTAAGGTTCGGCACACTTGGGAGCTTGATTTAGGTATGTTTTGAACTCGATTTTTTGATGTTTTTTATGTTGTTTAGATCGTTGCTTCGTATTCTAGCTAGCCCATTGCCTTAATTTTTGGATTGGTTGATGAATTTGTGAGTTTCCATTGATGATAGCTTGATGTTTTTGTTGTTTGATGATGAAAAATAAATATTTGATGTTAGATTATCATGTTTTACAAAGTGATTTTTGATAAAAATTCTTATTAAGGATTAAATTGTGAAATTTATAAATTGAGGGGTTAAAATGTGAAATAAATAGAATTAATGTGCTGCTAGGTAGCTAAGGAATATTTAGCCAAACATGGGTTAGATGAAATTTTGAGTATTTTGGGTTCTTTTAAAATGGGGACTAAATTGTGAACATGTGAAATGTTAGGGGATAAACTAAAAAATGCCCATTTATGTGTTTTTGGATGAAATTGAATGAATATGTCTTTAAATAAGTTAAATTTTAATTGATTTAGATCAAGAAAGGAAGAAATCGAATTTGGATCGAGGGAAGTCAAAAGTTGTTGAATAGTCGTCCCGGTCCGTTCGTTTCCGAACGAGGTGAATTCATAAGTAAATAAATGTTCTTAAATTTAATTGTATATACAAATATATATGTTTTCAAATTGAACTGAGTATGGGATGACCTGTTTCGAGCTTGAATTGATTGAATTACGATGTCCGAAATCCTCGTACGAACCATAGGAATAGTATAGGATACGTATGTCATGACATTAGGAGTTCCGAGGTATGATTTTGTGTAAGACCATGTTTGGGACATTAGCATCGTATATGATTATAACATGTAAGACCATATCTAGGATTTGGCATTGTATGTCATATATGTGTTTCGAGTATCCATAACGATTTTGAATAGTTCAACGGGTAATGTCAAAATGAGTCTGAATATGAATTTGAGCTAAATGACTCAGGTATGTATAAGGTTTATATGTTCATTAAAAAATTTAAGGTAAGTGAAGTTACTTAATGTGGAAAATTGGATTATATGAGAAAAATGATTGTGTATGTGTATAAGATTAGCTAAATTTTAGCCTATTCCGAATTTAATTATATATGTTCTCGTGATGAATTATTTACTTATGACTTATTAAGCTTTCAAAGCTTACTTTGTGCATTTTTTTCTATTTTATAGTTATATAAAGCTAGCTCGAGTTCGAGGATCGTCAAGGAACATTGTCACACTATTGAGCTCTATTTTGATACTTTAAAAGTTTGTACTTTTGATATGTGGCATGTATAGGCTAGTTTCGATATGGTTCATTTTGATTTGTATATATGTGCCACGCGAAAATGGCTTGATAATGATGCTAATGTTTGTGTGTACTCGATCATGGTATAAACTTATTTTGGGAAGTATGTTTCATGGTATATATGTATGGTGTATTGGTTATATGTTTTGGTTAAGTAACGATTTAGTTGATGGATGTGTTTCTACTAAAATGCATATGTTCCCATAAGCTAAGTTATGTATAAATGATTGCTTGCATATTGGTTGTTTAGGTACGGTTTGTGATGGCAAAGTACAAATATGTTTTATAATTTATTGAATGGTTATCTAGGTATGGACATAAATGG
The DNA here is from genome assembly GCF_007990345.1 of Gossypium hirsutum. Classification (NCBI taxonomy): domain Eukaryota; kingdom Viridiplantae; phylum Streptophyta; class Magnoliopsida; order Malvales; family Malvaceae; genus Gossypium; species Gossypium hirsutum. Next base: position 16,034,546 of record NC_053444.1, on the reverse strand, counting down.
TAAATTGCGCATGAAAAATTAAAGTACAAGATCATATATAATCGTTTGGTAATGTTTGATAATGTCTCATGTATAGATGTTATTTAAGCCATATGTTGTGTCTTGTTTTGACTTAATAATTTGAATGTGCATAGGTATGTAAAATGTATGATTGACAATGTGCTAGTGAAATAGATTTATAAAATTGAATATCATAATCTGTGTGTTAGGTACCACATATGAAATGATACATGCTTGGTTTTAATTTAGGTAGTCGAATACCATGAATGTGATGTTCATATGGTTCGAAAATTTATATTTATAAAGCACATGTTGTATGAATTAGATGCATGTTAGTTCGTTCAAAATTTTGATTGAATGGAAGATATTGATATGATTGAATTTGAAGCATGGTTCGTATTTGTAATATGATTAATAATGCATGTTTGAATTAATTGGTTATGTGCTTTATATATATGAATTTGACTTATATGAATGAGTGAATGGTTGCTATTTGAATTTGATAACTATTGTAAAGAAGTCATTATGATTTTGTGCATGAATTGTAATAAATGATCGTGATGAACTATGTTTTGTTTGGTAATGCCTCGTAACCCTAATTCGGCAACGGATACAGGTTAGGGTTGTTACAGGACGTGTTGAAGGTTGAAAACGAGTAAAAATGACACCAAAAGAGAGGGCATCGTGATATCAAAACCTTGAAATTGTGATGCCTCCAACAAAATTGAAGATTGGAGACCACCCTTTAGTGGTATCACAATATCCATTTTCGGTATCGCGATATCCACTGTCTAGTAAGACCCCCAAGTTCTAACTTGTTTGAGGTATCACAATATCCCCTTCTTTTGTATCGCGATACCGATATCGTGAGGAGACAAAATTGGAAAAAAAAAAAAGAGTAGCCTTTTTCCACCTAAATCACCAATCATTAAAGGCCCATTCAAGCATATTTTGGGCACACAAATTGGGTCAGAATAGCTGCTATATTAGCCAAAATTTGGCTAAGAGAAAAAAGAAGGCTGCATTAGTGTCGTTTAGCTTAGGGTTTTCTTTCATTTTCTTTAGGAGTTTTCTCTTCCTTTTCTAGGGTTTTTATTTTCAGCTTCTTCCATAGTTTAGAATTAGTTTTTCATATATTTTCTTGTTTTTCATCCTGTTCTTATAGTTAGTGAAGTTAGTTGACTCTGTAGCATGGAAATATGTAGGGATAGAGCTCGTGGCAGAGTTAGTTTGTCTCAAAAGCAATATTTGAAGAAGGTACTACAAGAAGTTTGGCATGAACGAGCAGACAAAAGCTGTAAGTACCCCGTTGGCTTCTCATTTTAAGCTTTCTGCACAACTATCTCCTTCCACGAATACGGAACTAGAATACATCTTACAAGTTTCGTATTCTAATGCAGTAGGTAGCTTGATGTATGCAATGGTGTGTACAAGACCTGACATTTCACAGGCAGTTAGTATAGTGAGCAGGTATATGCATAATCCGGTTAAGCAATGAACAAGTAAAATAACGAAAAAAATTAAAAAAATCGAACACAAATATTTTAAGTAGAAAAATCCCTCTGAAGAGGATAAAAAATTACGGACAAAAATAATTTCATTATAACGGAAAAAACGAAGAGTATAGAAAATGGAGATAAAACTAAATCCCGAAACCCGAAATAAGAACCTTCAAAATTAAATACAAAATTCTTTAAAAGCTTGTAAAAGCTAATACTTAAAATAACCTACACTAATTAGAATTTAAATAGAAAAATCGAAAAATACGAAACATAACTCCATTACGAATTTTTAAGCAATGATATTATCTCGGAGATTCTAAGACAATGTATTAAAAGTTAAAAAAAAAAACCATTCTGGAGGTTCATAGTCAAATTCTAGTGAATAGAACAAAACATAAAGAAAATAGTGAATACTATTTAGTAAGGGTGAGTTTGGATGGGCGGTGCGTTTACCTGCGGTTACTGTAAAAACAGAGGTGGTGGTTAGATTAGATACTATAGCGATACTGTAGCGTGAGACAAAAAGTAAACTAAACGCACCGCACCGCACCCAATCGCCCGTCCAGACCCACCCTAAGTCAATGATATTTCCTTCAATTGAATAAAATGAAACATAAAGCCAAAGCCAAAATGCTTTATTAAAGTCATATATTAAAAAATTCTAGGTGTTATCACACTTCAAAATCAAATTTCTTATCATAACCATACATAAAATAAAATGATGTTTCTAAATATATACATCTCATAAAAGGAAAAAAATTGACATAGGTCATAAATATATAATAAAAAATTTTATAATGTAAGTAGGTTTTGTTCGTTTTTTTCTATTTGATCCAATTATTTTGGATTCTTTATCTATTATATTTATATTGATTTCATTCTACATAATAATTGATAAAGCATATATCTATATTTTTTTTTGTAGTTGTAAATATATCATATTTAGAATAGTAAAACTCTAAGAAAATTGTAATCTTAAAATCGTTGGACCCAACCAATCAAAATTGAATACACTAAAGAATTATTTTAATTTTTAGTATTTGTATCATGCTTTGTTGTATTATTTTTATGTAATTGTTTCCTCGTTTTAATTTTACTAACCAGTCTATGTTTCGTGTGTTCAAGACCCAACAAAGTTAAATTCATTGTTGAAAGACGAAAGAAGAAAATGGGTTTGAGTGGGAAGTTGAAGAGAGGGACATCCACCTAATCATTTATTAGTTTAGTGCTTATAATTTATTTTAGTTTTTTTATACTTTTTAGAATTTTAAAATTTTAGTTTCGATAAATTATTAAATTGGTTATAAGTCTCTATATTCTTTAAAATTTTAGAATTTAGTCTTTATAATTTTAATTCATCTTTTTTTATTTTCAAATTTTAAAATTCAGATCCAGTTATTGACAAAGTTTTTTTGTTGTTAAATTTGTTATTGTGACATTTTAGAATTAAAAAAACCTCACTTGATAGTCACGTAACTAAAAGGTACCTTATAATGAACTTGAATTTAACAAAATAATTTTAACAGCATTAGTAGTTAGACATGAATTTTGAAATCTGAAAACTAGAACAATTAACTTCCTGGAAATAAAAGTATAGAAACTAAATTTCAAGTTTTCATTAAATTTTGCTATTTTCAAATTTTAATGTGACAAGCATATTATCATAAATGTAATTACTCGCAATAAAAAAATAATTAATAGATTTAATGACTTTACCCATAATATAGACTAAATTTGTAACTTTACGCATAATATGTGACTAATAGCATAATTTAACCAATTAGATTGAAGTGTTACATTGGATCAGGACTAAAATTTTAAAATTAAAAAAAAGTATAGACACTAAAATTGACCAATTCAGAAAATACAAGACTAAATCCAAAACTTAAGCAAAGTACAGGGTATAATAAGAATTTGACCTAATTTCTCCCATTTGTCGCCGGATTTGCCCTCCGTTATAGAGGACGACGAGTCCTATCCCGAGAATCAAGAACGAGCTATAGTTCTCTTCATCATTATGATAGTAAACCTCTGTTGCGTTCCCCTATCTGTTTAAATCCTGACCTTATCTCTAGCTCTCCTTTTCCCCTAATAGTTCATGTTTTTCTTCACCATGTTGTGATAACTGCTGCAGTTTCCAAGTTTCGTGGTTGGATACGATTTCCTTGTTCAGTTTTTGGCATTGAAAATAATGTGGGCAAATGACATGGAATTAACTGATATTGATGAGGGTTCCTGCCCTGGAAGCTACCGATTCAGTGGATGTACAAGAAAACAACGGCTACCGACTCATCACTCCAATCACATGGTTTTTTCTGTACTTCCAACGTGAGTCATATTTCCTTACTTTTACGGTAAAAGAGATTCTGCGTTCATTCGCGCAAGGCAAAAAGAAAACAGAACCAAATATCAAATAAGGTCATTCTTGATTACATGATTGTTTTCTGTTACGTCTTTTATCGTAAACCACCAATCTGAAACAATCAAAATAATTAGGCAAATATACAGAGTACCTTTGCTTTTGAATTAAAAGCACACAAAAATCATGCGCCCCACCCAAGGGAGGGGTAAAGTAATCAGTGATTACATTGTTTACAAGCATCCGTAGTAAACAAATTATTAAAGGGTTCTTCTAAATCTCAGAAAACTGGGGTAAAAAAAATTGGAATAACAAAAATTATATAAATTAAGCGTTGGCTTGGAAGTTTCTGGTATTGATGCCATGCCTTGCAATCTTTCTATCTTCCAATAATACTGTCTGTGTCTTCCACAGCCTGATATAATCATCTACATCAATATGAATTGTTAAGGCAGCATGAAGAGCTGTACCAAACTTGCTAACATTAGAAACCTAAATCAGCTACTCCCCTGCGACATAAGTCTTCTCTTCATAGTATTTCATTTCACTCTGTGCCTTCTTCACATTGCGTTTCTGCATTGAAATTCAGCAGAAAATTTTGAGGATAGAGATGATATTTAAATATATCCAAGCATTCGGTAAAGCGTTAAACATCTGAAATAGCACTATCTTGCAGGACTTAAAATGAAGAAACTAGTAAATGTAGAAAACACCCATGATTCAGGTTACTAGTAAGACATTTTGATACGCAGATCAGATACAAAGGAACTAGAAAATTACAACTGATCTCTCTTCTAATTGAAAATGACCAACAAAATGCGATTGATGTTAGAAGCACACTCCTTTCAGTGCATGCCTCATGCAAAAAGTTTCAACGATATCCATAGCCAAGATATAATCTGTAATCCATAAATTAAATGTCTAGCATGTAATGTTGTTCTGAAAGAATGTGAACAATTGCCGATCAATTTCCACTTCTATTTAAGCATCAGAGAATAAAACAACAAAAAAATTTCCCATGCAGTCAAGTGCAAGTAAGTAGTACCACATAAGCCTCATGATTGGCAACTATCCTTTGGGATACAGAACTAGTGGTTAAACTTTTTGGGCTTTCAAGCAACCGAAAAATTCCCATGCTCTTCGGAAATGCATATGGATCAGTTTCACCCTGTACAAAGCAAAATCAGCAATTCTTCCAAATCCATAGACACAAGGGGTCATAACGATGAATTAAATCCAAAGAGGGTCTGAAAACTTACAGGCAACAAAGAATTACTCTCTGCAACAGTTCCATGCACAACAATAGAAATGTTGAAGGTCGTAATCTGTTAAAACAAAGAAATATCATGAGCCATGACAGCTTTCCAATTTTGAAGAGTGAGAGAGAAATAGCAATGGTGATATTAGTAGTAGCAGCAGCAGCAATAATGTAATGCAAATTACCAATAGAATTGCTGTAGAGAGTACAGAAATGCACAACCAGTTAACAACAAACAAAAATAAGTAATTCTTAAAGAAAAGAAAAACATATTTCTTGTATTTTTTTCAGGCCTGAGAGGGAGGGGGGATTTCTAAATCCAAGACCTGGCTACAGAAACTAGTAACAACTAAATCATCAAGTCATATGGCACAAGTATTTAATGGATGGACATGCTTTGGCATATAAGGAGGATGCGTCTACTCTTTAAAAGGAACAATATCTTGAATCTAAATTCTTGTTTCTGGATGCATTATTTTGTACAAGATTTGATAAAATGGATAATGAGAATAAGGAATACATGAAAATAAGACCTACTCCCCCTTATAAAACCAAGACCCTTTCCTTTTACTCACTTCAAATGCTTAAAAATGAAAATAGAGGTCCTCATCACCATGATTAGGTCATGTTAAAACTTACAGCCAACAGACTGTAGCTTGTTGCATATTTTTGTGCCACCACCAAGGAAATAACTATGCTAAACCGATACAAATAAATAGATACGTAATCGAAGGGATGTACAATCTTATACACAGATTAATTTATAGACATAGCAATATAAAATTCAAGAGAAAACCACACCATGTCCTTAGTAACTTCCCAAGGAGCACCAATGATAACTTCATCAACATAACGGCAAGCTAACACACTAAGACTGCGCTCATGAACATGCATAACTGGGTAAGGCATCCCCCTGTGCTCCCTGCATGCAAAGTAGACGCATGAGTAATATCTTATATAGAAACTCTTTAGTAACACTACAATTTGTCACACCCACGATGCAGGTGAAAGAAAATATTTTTTGTTAAAATTTATTCAATAATGAATATAGGTCGAGTGGTAATGAACTTGTATTTTAATACTATTGAACATGTGTCCAATCCTTGGATTTGTAATTTTTAATTCTTTTATTTAAAGGTAATATAAAAGTATGAAAAGAAAAAAGTGTCATCATAATAATATTAATTATAATTTAAAAGAATAGGTATTTCTGTAATCTCGTAACAGAGTTGGTGAGCCGCTAAGTGTGACACCAACTCAGCACAGTGCTTAAATGTAGTATAGAAGATGAATGAAAATATTGTATGTTAATCTGTTAAAATTATTCAATAATGAATATAAGTGGAGTCGTAATGAACTTGTATTTTAATACTATTGAACATGTGGTCAATCCTTGGATTTGTAATTTTTAATCTTTTAATTAAAGATGACACAAAAGTATGAAATGAAAAAAGTGTCATCATACTAATATTAATTATAACTTAAAAGAAGAGATATTTTTATAATTTCATAGCTGAGTTAGTGACCCGGTTAAGGGTGACACCAACTCAATAAAGTGCTTAAATATAGTTTAGATAAGCAAATTTACAAGCGAGTATCTGAAGTTAACTCTCAACCTTCTAAACTCAAGTATTACAACAAAATTTAAAGATACTAACAAAACAAAAAGATAAACAAAGCATAAAATAAATGACGTACCTCACAATATGGTCAGTATGGATACCAACAAGCAAAAAGTCTCCAAGCTGCCTAGCCTTCTTAAGGATCTGAGTAAACATGGACAACATGGAATCAGTTGCAGAACTTTCATTTTTCCAGAAAAACAAATAACATGGAACATAGATCAGTGGATCACAAATTATAGCATTTTCTTTTCAGCTCTTAAAAGTTTATGATGGTATATACCCTCTCTCACCCTTTCAGACAAATCCTCACCCAGCCAGGGCCCCCTCACCCAAAAACATAAATAAATAAATAAGGCTGTTTCTCCTCTTCTCCCAACAATCAGAAATCATAAACTCGCAAGTTTAATATTCTTAATTTCTTCAATCTTACTCAGTAGCCACAAGAACATATCATTCTCAGCATTGCAGTCCTTCCTAGCTCCAAACCTTTTTCTGCCTTTCCAATGACTAACTGCATATTTCTAGCAGTAACCTCCAAGTTTTTGTTACAGTTTCTATTTTCTTTGTTGATCCACCAAAGGATCACAATGCATTCATAGGACTTTCAAGATATATGGTCCATCACCTACATAGGATGTGGGTGGTGATGGCAGTGTAAGTTCCTGCACAGGCTTTCTTAACACCAAACATTGTTATGGATTAACTAATGAATATATGAGCACATTTTCTGATCTTGATTATGAAAAATAATATCAGCTAATTAAGGATGAAGCATTAGACCACTTCCATATTTAAGGCAATGTCCTTTACAAATGAGAATAATTAACCTTTTCCCTGAAGGATCAGTCAGAAGATGTCCACATCCAGACTAGCATGTTATTGATTGAAAAAAAGGTTCTGAATTACAAAGTGTAATTAAATGTTACAACAAAACACATCAGATGGTGCCATATTGGGATTAATTAGTTGTTTGGTAGTATGATGAAGATTACAGCATTTCAACAACACAAATGAGCTTTCAAATATAATCTCCCATTTGAAAGTAAGGGGTAATGTTGCTTACTAATCATACCTACCTTAAATCTTATATATGTCATGCTACTTCACTCAACATTGGGAGACCCCTAAATCAAAAGAATGAAGTACATAATTTAGAACTTCTGGCATTTAACTTAGTAATTATTCCCCACACGGGTCCCTACAAATCAATTATGCCTTTGACTATCACAAAGGTGTTAACCTAAATTATTAAATAGATTGAGCTGCATCAACACCCAGCCTTTTAACAATATTCTGTTCACCACTCTAGTTTAAAATTTGATAGAGAAAGTGCATATCTAAAGGATCCTCATTACAGGATAGGCATCCTATATTTTAATTATCATCAGGACTAAAAGTTTCAGTTGGGTTATTTACTCACCATAGAGCAACAATGTCAGCTAGCTGCTCGGCTCATATATTCAGACAATGGTAGCCAAGCCAGATAAAAGTAAGCTATGCTTAAATTTTGCACCAAAATGTGTATTAAAAGAGGCTACAATGAGACAGTAGAATGCTTATCTTACAACAACACTGGAATAACATGTGGATCTGATTGAGAGCAATCACCAAATTTATGGAATCATAATAACATAAAAAAAAAAAGAAAAATCAGATGAGAGAAAAGTATCAAAGGGATGAAATACCTCCACATGCCCTGCATGAAAGAGATCGAAAGCCCCATCAATGTATACAACGCGAGCATTTGGTCCAGGTCCCTGAAGAAAAACTGAATGAGATTGGCATGCAAAGAGAGCCATGCATTCTCATAAACATACAGTTAAAAGGAGAAAGAAAGCAAAAGAACTAAATTGGCACCACATCCATCCATACCCCCACACTCTCCCCCACGTCTGATAAAGAAGAAAATAGCGCTTAAACTTTTACAAGAAATGGTTGCAAGCATCCCTTGTGCTAGGGAATTGACTTATGACAGAATTTTAGGCCATTTTGAAACAATATTACTACTAGTGAGATAAAAAAAGAGAATGAAAAACGAAGTGAAGAATGCACCAAACCATTGATCCATATTATACTTTAAAGTCCGTCCAATAAATTGCTTTAATCAGTTTCCTAAAAATTATCTTTCAAGCAAAAGATTTACATAAGCATTTTATCCAGACCTTTACGTTCATGATGCTACAGAACACATCTTTAATAAAACATTGCAAAGGGATTATAAGCCAGAAGGGCAGTCGGCCAGTTTGGTCATAACAAGACAATAGCTATGGTAAATGAGTAGCTCAACCAGCCTAATTTGAAGAAAGATGATATAAAATCATCTTTTTCTTGTTATTGTCAACTGCCAAAGGAGAGAGAATTAGCACTTTGTATGCCTTTACCAACTGAACTTGACAAACGTAATATAACTTTAGTATAATTTTTAGTAATAGGCTCGCCAAGCACTTTGGAGTTTTTGAGGCTATAACTCTTTCTTGCAAACAGATTTTAAAGAGTGCACTCTTTATTCCATGTTCATGCTGCCTAAAATTATAATTTCTTAAGTAATTATATCAATGAGCTAATCTCAAAGAAAGTTCTGAAGGATCCTTAATATGAAGCTTAGTTTCTCTTAGGCTGGCTAGTGTGAAACTAAATAGTACCTTGCCATTTGAAAATTGCACAATCCGCTGAGATGTTGGTAGAAATTGGGAAATCTGAGCCCTTTGTGAATGACATCTTTCACCTGAATCTCCATTCAAAAGTGTGCTAGTATGATCTCCACCCCCTTCAGTATCCTTTACAGAACAAAGTATTCTTCCTACATATGTATAATTAGTGAAATAATTAGAAATTACTGAAATTTACAGAAGCTAGTAGATGAAAAGGATTTAACCAAAGGAATCTTGAACACATCTCAAGAAAATTTTTATTACCAACAATATCCGTGCTGGAGACACCTTCAGTGCGTTTAATCTGCTTGTAGCGGCCGGCTTTCTTTGCCAAGGCATAAGCATCAGATCCATCAGGGAGAAGGCAAGGATCATCACCGTGTATTATATAGTCAATCTTATGCTCATTGAACAGACTGTTCATGAATTGCTCAGTAATTGCATAGGGGGCATTTGCTATTACTTGATCCACCCACTTTAATCCACTAACAAGTGCCAGCCTGGAGAGAACTTCAATGAGATCCATGGAACCACACAATACAGTAATTACAAAAATCTTACCAACAGTAGCGAGTTGACAAACAAACCATCAAGGGAAAGACTGGCATGCAGATTAATCAAGTTGAAAGTTGAGAACTTTATTGCATAGGAGATATTAATTTCAATACAGCTTAATAAGTTAGAAGCAAAGATAATACCTAAGGTATACAGCCTTCTTGCCTACATGCTCTTGAAAAAGAAATTGTTGCACCAGATAACTAGCCTCTGCAATTCATGTTGTTCATTAACTGATTTTACATGCATGTGAAGGTTCCATTGTAAAACAGCTAATCTGTTACAATTTATTAGGCTTCTTGATTCTCATACTTCAGAGTTGGATATATATAGACTTGCATGCATGCATGCACACACGCACGCACACACGTACATATATAATCTTTTTCCTCACTGTTTTCTTTCAACAAATTTATTTTTTCACATATGAGGATATCACAGTATTTTGAGCTGTGCTAGTTTTCAAAACCTTCATTAATAAGCCAAGGCATTGTGAATGCTTTCCATGTGATTAGAGTTAATGAAGATTCAAAACAGAGCAGTGTTTATATGTGCAAAACACAAGGATAAGGCAAAAATGAACTACAGATAATGAAATAAAATATCGAACGAAAAACAGAGTCACATTAGTACCTCTCTTCCATAGGCAGAACAGGAGGACCTTTATTGGCAATAATCTCCTCATCACTTACAACCCCAACCACCAATTCATCTCCCAAAGCCTTAGCTTGCCTCAACGCATTGGCATGGCCATAATGCATGAGATCAAAGCACCCATCCATGTAAACTCGAATGCGCTTCTTCTCACACTTCTTCTTGTGGAAGATCCCTGAATCTGACCAAACATATGACAATGGGAACAGTCCAATTCCACCGAAATAAGTGGTAGACAAACCAAGCAAGGCAGCCGTTAGCATTAGGCCACCAAAGAGACGTGGGCAGTAATACACCCCGTCCCAAATCCAATTGTTACTCTCGTATTCCATTGCTATCCTCTCTTCGAACCGCAATAACAGGAGACACAGAACCTAAAACATGGCAATACCAAATAATAATAATTTTATTAATAATGATAAGAAGAAGAATGTAAGATTTGCAATAAAGGAAAATTTCAGAGACCTTTCAGGCTAACTTTACACGAAAGTTTATGTATAAATAAAAGGCAATTAATATAATTTCACTTTTCTAATTTGGGCAGAAAGGAGGGCCTTTATTGGCAACGATTGAAAGAGAATCTGAAACTTGTAAAACATACAAATTAATAAATGTGTTATGGGTTGTATATAAATACATGCAAAAATGAAATTCAGAAGTATGAAAAAGCTTAATTAAAACTGGATTTGTTAAGAAAGTGTTAAATCTGAATCTTACGCAAAATCAAGAAGCCAGATCATATGAATTTTAGTTAAAAATGGGCAAATCTAATTAAGTTTGAGGACTGCAAATTCTAACGAAAGGAAACGGAAAAGCGTGAGAATTGGAATATGTGAAGATGGTAGATCGAATCTTTACCTTTCTTTGCTGTAGTTTTTCTTTAATTCTGGGTTCGTGTCTCCTCCTTTTCTTTTTTTCTTTTTCTTTTTTTTTTTTGTTTTTCCTTCTCTCGTTTCTCTCACACGGGATTTGTGAGTGGCAGCTGGCCCAGTATGTATTGCATTTCGTCTAATTAAATTAAACAAGTTGCAAACAATATCGTTTTCTCACAAATATCCTTCCAATTGTTTGTTTTCTTTCCCAAAGCAGTCGGGTCGGGTTTAATTTCCATACATCAATATCACATGTATATATACAACAAAATAAACTTTTCTTTTAAAAAAAAATACAAGTCTTTGTTGGCATAATTAAAATATTTAGAATCATATTATATATATATTACACCATATCATGTATCTTTTATATATTTTTTATAGGAAATTTTTTATTTAAAAATGGTATACTTGCTTTCTTGAATTACCTTTTTTAAAAGTTTTATTTAAAAATAATAATTCACTATTTTAATTTACATTATACATTATTTTTATTTAATATTTCTCTAAGAACAAAATAATACATTTCCCTTGATAAATAAATATTTTTAAGATTTATATATTTAATTAATTAAAATGCTTCTATATTTATAAAATACTTTTAAGTATAAATATACTCATGATTGTTAAATCTACTTTTAATATATAATATTATTTTTTATTTTAAAACAACATTAAACTAATATATTTATGTAATTGTGTTATAAATAAACACTGTTGTTAAATTATATTATATATATGATTTGATGTACTCCATCCAAATTATTTGCACATATTTTAATATTTTTTATTACAACTTTATATTAATTTCTAAACCAAATTTTTTATATTTAGTTATTAATTCTTTCATATATTGCTTCATTAAAAAATTTAATTAATAGTATGTAAATGTTGGTAATATATATGACTTCGAAACCGTTTTTAATATCAAAATATCATCACATATTTTATCTTTTCTATGTTTTGGGCATATATTATACTGTGCAATTTTTTTATCACATGCGTTAGGAGTGAAGTTAGAAATTTTTTTAAGAAGATAGAATTAATTTGTATATTTTATGAGAGTCAAAATGCAATTTCACAATTGTAATAACTTATATCTTTATAATTTTTAAATAATTAAATTATAATTTTATTATTTTAGGGGTCAAATTATAATTTTACTGTTTACTCAATTAAAATCTTGTAAAACTTAAAGAGTCAATATTGCAATTTTACATTTTAGGGGTAGTGCCTTTGTCAACCTCCTAGCTCCGTCCCTAATGTGCATTGTACTGGTGAGAAAACCAGTATATTTAATATAATAAGGACCAAAATCATGTAATGATGACAAGTGCGGATTTCTCTTTTTTTTAATGTAATTTCTATATTTTTTTTTCTTTTTTATTTAATTGTTCATTATTTATTAGATTAGATTTTTCAAAATTTTCATTTATCTATTAATTGTATCTATATGGTAATAATAAATTTCAAAAACTCATTTTATCTCTTTAGAGAAATAGAAGTGTCATAAATTCTATATTGACCAGATAACACTTTAATAGTTAACACTTACTGTTACACTTGATATTTCCTTAAGTCTGAAATTTAGGAATAATTGGGGGTTAAATTGAAAGAATTCGTAAGTTGACAGGTTTTACTAAAAAATCAAGAAAAATTTAGTGGTTGATTTGGACATAGTTGATTCCCAATTCTGGTTCAATTGGATTAAGACCAACTAGTTTCTTAGTGGGAGACAAAATGGTTATCGATGGGTAATTTTTATAGGGTTGATAATCGTGTGTAAAAGGCTATAAATAGTTGAGAAATGAATTCTCAGGGTGAAATCTTCTCAATTTTGTTTAATTTTATTCTCTTTTTCATCTTTTTCTTTGGTTGCTCCAAAGAAGTGATAATTCCGAGAAGCTCTGCATGGAGCGGTGATCATGAGGTTTTAGTCGAAAAAGTAAAAAATCTAGTGAACTGGTAAAGTCCTAAGTCCTTTAGTGTTCGTAAAATTGAGAAATGAAGTTAAGAATTCCTTGAACCTTTGAGGGGTTTTGCATGTTTTTGAAAACTGAGTTTTTAAGTGGGAATGTTAAGTTTAATTTATGGCTTTGATTATTATGCTTAGCTGCTAGGAGAATGGGAGCTCCGGCATTCGGAAAAGCTAAGCTGATGAAGCAAATAAGCATTAGGTGAGTTTATATACTCCATACATGGATGTGCTTTGAATGTTATATGATTGATATGATCTTTGCTATTTGAGAATTATATGTATACATAAGGATGACTAGGTATATGAATGTCCGCAAGTGTGTTGGTATGCATGAAATGGTTGTGGTACTACATATAAACCTAGTGTATACCGCGTTATTTTGTTTATGTGATGATACGCATGTGTCTGCTTGTTTATGAATTGTGAAGTATGGAGGGAAATTAATGGCGGGATAGATGGAGCAGGATTTGGCGTATGAAGAAATAGGAGGATGGACAGGGAAATGAAATTTTTGGTAGATTCCGCAATTCGATGTTACAGGTTGTAAACCGTGATGTACAAAGCTCTGGGTATTGCGGAAGGGACACTATGGTATTCGAGCATCAAGGTTAAATGTGAGATAGAATGATATTGACTAGCTCACTAGAGCGATACCATGATGATTGCCTGTTGACTCTACAGAGAAATATCGCAACGATAGTAAGGTCCTTTAGGACGACACCGTAGAAACAATTATTAAGTCCTTTGGGGCGACACCTTAAAAAGGTTAAGGTGTAAAATCATAGCTCGACTATGGCAACCAATAGAGTTCGCCAGGACAGTAAACATGGGATAGTTTGCTAGGACATTAAACATGAGGATTACAGGTGTAAGACCATAACTTGACTATGGCAACCAATAGAGTCTGTCAGGACATTAAACATGTGATAGTCCACCGGAGCAATAAACACGGGGTAGTCCACCAGGACAGTGAACATGGGATAGTCTGTCGGGACAATAAAAATGGGGTAGTCCGCTAGGACGGTGATTATGGAAAAATCACACAAGCGAGGAAATTGCAAGTGTTAACAAGCGATAGCTAGCTAGCGGGATTGAGGAATCAGTCAAATAATGCAAAAATATTAGAAATGTGAAATGTCTACCAAAACGACAAGCAAGAAAGCTGGTAGGGAATATGGTTGTAACCCAGCTAGAACCAATTATGGGAATGTCGTACTAATAATGCCTTGTATATAGGCAAACAAGAGAGGATTTATCTATAGATCGTAGGTAAGGTTTTGCCACTGAGAAACTCTGGATGTTAGAGGAAGGTTTTAGAAGAGTAACGAGAGATTCACTCCCAGTATAAGGCTTCATTGAAACCGTAGCTTATACGATGATGCATAAATGTATATACCCAGACAATCTAATCGGTAAAGAGGGGTTAGTTGGAACCTAAGGATAGAAAAATGTACTAATAGGATTATTTAAGTGGTATATGTCTATCAAAACTATTCCTCTTTGAGGGGAAACTATTGTGTGTATATTCGCCATAGAGTTAATCCCGTAGAGAACCAATATACAAGAAGAGGATTCGTAAACTTGAATGGTCGCTCAGATAACAATCTGTTGGATACTGTAGGCTAAAACAGTCTAATACAGATAAACTTGTTATACCTTAAAGGCAAGGTATCTCAAATAGGGCAGATCACAAGTAAGTAATCTATCCAACTTTTTAGTCGAGTACAGGGTGAAATGAGATTAAGTCTACCAGAGTGGCGCGGGTCCTCATTAGTTAACTTGACTGATGGGATGTTAGCAAGTCATTCATGACTATAGTAAAAAAAAAGAGTCCACTAAGGACTAGTCAGATTTGGAATGTACATCAAGAAAGAAATAGCCAAAGGGTCTTTAGGATGGAAGTTTAAAAGGACAACCTTAAGTATATGGCGAAAGAAAAAATGTAGATGAAGAAAGGATAGAGTCCGCAGTTACTACGAGACATCTGAAAAATCACCAAAACTAGTCAGATGACTATAGGATCGACCAAGGGAAGATCACTTATCAATCTATCTACCAATAGACGAACTTGAAAAATGAATTGGAGTCCACTATCCCAAATTAAGAGAAATTGTCCCAAAATAATCTAGGAGTTAAACGCATTTAGTTTCTTTTCATTTTACTATCCTTGCAAGATGGGGTCTATTTATGAGTAATATAGTAAAGAAACTCACTAAGTTCTTTCGAACTTACAAAATTTGGGCCTATGTTTGTAAGACTCGTTGGGTGATTGAGGATCTTGAGGAGGGACCAAACCAGACCGCGTTAGATCAAGGATTATCGTCTGTACGGTGTCATGCACATAGGAATGGGTATCTTCAAAGGCTTCACCTTGGGGTTAGATATATTGTAATTAAATAGTTTTACTTAGAGTATAGAACTTTCAAGGTAGTCAAATTAAGGTTGGCTTAAGGTTCCATTATAAAAAGCATTCAAAATAAATTAATAAAGTCATTTGGCAAATTTTTCGATTAAATTATTAGATCAAATTGGTTCAATTGTGACACTCCATATCTAGACTTGATGATCGAGTCGGGTAAGGGTGTTACAATTTTAGTGGTATCAGAGCATGGTTTATTCGATCCTCTAGACGTAGGAATTGGAAATAATACCCCTTATGTGCATGATGTTCGACCTGGCTAGGTCCCTTAAATCCTTATTTTTATTACGTTATTATGTTATGCGTATAGATATATTCGCCTAAATTGGTGGACAAAGATGAAAGTAAAAACAAATGATTTGGAAAAAGTATAGATAAAGTGTGATCCAACCCGATTCGATTTTTCTATTTCCCAAAATAAACTTTAATATTCGATATTAAACAATTTTCTCATCCCTATTTTATCCCTAGTAAAATTTTGACGATTTTACTCCAAATAAAATTTTAACGATTTTACCCCTAGACGATTTTACCCCAAATAAAATTTTAACGATTTTACCCTTAGTAAAATTTCGAGAAAATATGTTTAATATTTCACAACTCAACATGTTCATTGTGGTTTAATGGTTTATTTTCATTTTCGGGCTTCAAAATAGCTCAAAAACATAAATTCATTCTTCCGATCATTTTAAGTAATCCATATAGAATTGCAAATGAATCATTTCCATTTCCATTTTGGAAACCTACATTCATTTCCAAATGATTCCATTTTTTCATTTCGAAAAAAACCATAATCATTCCTGAATGTTTCTCATTTCTCTTTTCCTATTCATTCAGTTCATTTGTATTCAAACACACAATTCATTTCTGGTTTTAACAAGCTAGTGGAGGGACCAATTGGACATATGTAATTAGGACTCAAATGATTTATAATTATTTTTCGGCTTTTTACTTATTAATTATAAACCCATTTAGTCATGAAGTCATTCCACTATAGTATTGTGACTAAGTTCTTGCAAACAACATACCATTACGAAAGCAACTACTCAATGCTCGTCCAAGTATATTCTAATAAGTGTGTTACCCTCATATGATTTATAATTATTTTCCAGCTTTTCGCCTATTAATTATAAACTCATTTAGTCTATATCTCACATTTTGTACCAAATTGCAAACAATTCAAATTACTATCAAACATGCACAAATTCTTTATTGAAAAATATAAAAATATAAATACAAACATACCATATAAACTTACCTGGTTAATTCAACAAACAAGTTCAAACTTTTAAGGACTATTCAAAAATTGTCTTTTCCTTGATTATTTTCGATTTGGTTCAATTTTCTATCTATACAATTATTTAGTTCAATTGTCAATTTCAACCGTCTTATTTCATCCAATTATAAGTATGTATCAGTTCAATTTCATTTTTTAATGCTCACGAAAATTTTGCATTTTATTCCATTTAGTCTCTAAAAACCAAAATTGCAATAATTTGAGCATCAATTTCAAAATTGATCTGAATTAAATCCTTTTAGGACCCTCTACTGTCCATAATTATAGAAATTTCATACCAATTTTGAAATATTTACACTTTAGTCCCTATGTTCAAAACTAACAATTTTCACTTTATAAATTAGTTATTTTTTCACATCTATTCTTAAAACCTAACAAATTAATACCAATTTCTTTAAGAATTAATCAATAGAAACTTTTAGAAACTTTAACAATTTTACAAATTGGTACATGAGCTAGCTAAATTAAACTCCCACGACCTCAAAAACATAAAAATTACAAGATAAAGACTTTATTGAACTTACCAATTTTGTGCCAAAAGTTTGAAGCTCCCCAAACTCTATTTCTTTTCTTTGTTTCGGTTGAAGAAGATAGAGAGAATAAAATGTTTTGCTTTTCTTTTATTTTTGTCTCATATACTTTAGTTAATAATTAATTAAACATAATTAATTAGCTAAATCTTAATTAACTTAATGTTAAACTTAATTAACAAAATTAGTGGATGACAATTTGCATCCACCATTGTTTGACATAATAAAGAAGGTCTAATTGCTCAATTGGTCCTTCAATTAATTAAAAATTAACTTTTATCACTTTTACAATTTAGAATAAAGAAGGTCTAATTGCTCAATTTGTCCTTCAATTAATTAAAAATTAACTTTCACCACTTTTACAATTTAGTCTTTATACCTTAATTAACTATCCATTTGACAAAATTAAGGGGTCAATTTTCAATTACCCTTTGTACTAACCTCATAAATATTAAATAATAACATTTACGGACTCAAACATCAAAAATGAGGTTCTAAAACTGTATTTTTCGATACCACTAAATTTTGGATCGTTACATTTCCAATTTTTTCCAGTTCAGTCCCAAAAAAGTAATTTTCATCACACCAATACATATTCCAATTTATTCTTATTAAAATTAATCAATAATAACTCACAATTTTCATTTTAGTCAAATCTTCACTTTAGTCCTGAAACTTTTTATAGATTGCAATTTAGTCATTTTTGCCACATTCTCACTTCTAAAATTTATTTCATTAATTTTCATCTCAAATATCAACTTTTTTCCATAAGAATACTTTAATTTACTCATTTTCCTATTTTCTCACGAATTCACTATGTCCACTACTAGAATAGTGCTAGGTGTCTAATTAGAAAATTTTGGGGTGTTACAAATTCCATTATCATCAACGAAGCTATGTCAGGTAGAATTCATATACTCGACATACTAGCTTTTGGCTCTATTACCAATTAAACACAGGGTTTTAATACATCAAATTATAATACTTACGCGCACATAGTCACATTATGAATGTGACAAATAAAAAAAAATTCATAAATGGATCTAGGATTCTATTAGCTCAATCAATCAACCAAAATAGCTAAGAGATGGTGAATTGGCTTTTTAAAAATTTGTGGAAGCAAAAGGAAAAAAGTATGAAACAATGAACACAAGAATTTAGAATGGTTCAACCCCAATTTCCTACTCCACCACCTTAGCTTTTCACAATTAAGGATTTTTCAAAATTCACTAATTTGATTAACCTTTGAGGACAAGGTTTAACCTTACAATTCCCTTAAGTTTTCTACCAAAATCTTAAGATACAAACCCTCTAAAAAAGCAAACAAAGAAACAATCCTTACAAGATTAGAATGTTTGCCAATTAAGCACTAATACAAAAGAAACACTTGAGTTGATAGAAAACTATAAATGCTCACAAGTGTATATAAGAAAATTATGAAGAATTAAAGAACAAATATTGATAGGATAGATTTTTGATCTTTTTACTCTCTCTTCTTGTTTCTGAACCTTTGGAAGATAATATTTATAGTCCTAATTTGATTTCTAACCATTGTGGTTGTTGTAAAATTGAATAGAGTCGTTGGGGATGTAAAAATCAGTGCATTAATGTCAGTTGCAACAACATGTATTGATAACTTTTGATAGGTATCAGTACTTATAGCATTTAATGTTCAATTTAATAACCGTTAGCCCTTTTTCACGTCAATACCTGGAGAAATTTATCGATACTTAATTAAAGATATAGATATCTTTTTATGGGTATCGATACTCGGGTAATTTCTTGAATAAATTTCAAAACATCGAACCTTAAAATGATATTGATACCAAGGGAGGGTATCGGTAAACTTTTTATAGGTATCAATACCTAACTGCAAGTATCAATACTTAATACTTTTGCTTTATTTTCTCTCGAAGTTAGAACGTCAATTTCGTATTGATACCAAAAAAGGTATCAATAAAAATATGATGTTATCGATACTAATGATAAGTATCGATAATTTTTACTTGTCTCAAAAATTCCAAAATGGCAATTTCGTATCGATACTAGGCATGTGTATCGATAAAAATGTTTAGGTATCGATACTTAATGATAAATATTGATACTTTTGATTTTTGCTCAATATTTCTAAGCTTCGAAGCTTAAAACAATTTTATAAGTGTTAGGGAGCAGTTTTTTTACTTGTTTTAGAATGTTTGAAAGGTTTCTAAACTTGTTCAAAATATTTCCCAAGTGTTCAAAGTAATTTTCAAAGTGTTTAAAAAATCTTGACTCTGAACTTCATTAAGTCTTTGTTCAAAACAACTTATATTCAAAAACATTATCTTTGTTATATCAAAATATTTTATCAAATAAAGCTTAGTTTAATAGATTCATTCTACTTAAGTCTTGTCCAATGCACTGTCAATCTAAACAGTTACATTTGTGTCTCTATCTTTTAGGAATCATTTGCTTCGATACCCCAGACAAGATATCTCCCTTATTGCACTTGATAGACGAAAATCTTTTAACCCTTACTCAATTTCGATTAAACTATAGAGCATTTAGATTATCTGCTAATATAAGTTATCTTTTTGCATTATGATCCAACCATATAATGCAATTTAATATTAGTTCAGCGTTAGATAATCAATTAGCTAATATTTAATTACATTTTGCTTTGTGTGCAAAAATCGTTGAGGACTTAATACAAAAAGATATTAATATGAATGATGAAATTTTATTTAAACCAACCTGTTCGAAAAATTTCAAGTACGTTTGACACTAAGGGCACTAAATCTCAACATATATAAGGATATAGCAAGTTGATTTTTATCTTATCCAAATTATTTGTAAAGTTTGCTCTCATTAGAAGTTCTTTGGCTGACCTTGGAGAATCCTACTTAGGGTATGCTTTCTTTCAATTCCTTTTCATTATTTTCCTTTTAAATTTGGCTAAAGCACTTGGAAACTTGTTGCTTGGTCAAATATTAGAGTCCTTTGGGTCTTTAAATCCTTTCCTTGTTCTTTAGAGAATTTTTAGTTTCTTTCTCATTAGAAGGTATTGTTGGGGATCAACCCGATTAAGCAATAAGTAAAAATTAGCAGAAGAAATTGAGAAATTGAACACACAAATTTAACGTGGAAAAAACTCTCTAAAGAGGATAAAAAACCACGAGCAAAGATAATTTTACTATAATGGAAAAAGAACGAAGAGTACAAAGATAGAGATAAAAAACTAAACCCCTCAAACCTGAAAAAAAAGAACCCTCAAAACGTAAACACAAAATTCTCTAAATGTGTTATGAGTTCTAATCTCTAATGGGTATTTTTTCTAAGGTTTTAAAAGAGCCTATTTATAGGCTAAATTCATAGGTCAACTAATAATAAAATAATGTAGACTAATCAGAGTTTGATTGAAACAAATAAATAAAGTTTGATTGAAACGAATAAATAGCGTTTAACTAGAAGATTATTTCTAAAATTTTACTGAAATAGGAGTCATACTTAACAAATCTCCACATTGACTCATATTTCCATAACGTCATCTTTGCCAAAGCCCGCCACAGGCCTATCTTGAACTATGTAGGGAAATAACTGAGTCGAATCTCTGCTTAGAAACTGGAAGACTTCTAACCTTCGACTTGTACACTGTCAAATCAAAACTAACTCGAGTCTAATTTTCACGAACACAGTGCCCTAACTTTTCAACGAAACGGTCTTACCTTTTTCCCTCCTATGACCAAGTTGCCTCTGCTCCAAACGAGTTGATTTCGACTCCGTAATAGACGAGGGACATCCGATTTCACTAGTCACTATAAAACCTTCCAGAATATAAAGACTGCCGGTTCTTTTACCTTTTAACAAAACGAGAGCTCCATATGATACCTTAATGCCGCTCGACTCGATATGGATTCTTCATCCTTTCGAGTCTAAAATACTCAATGAGATGAGATTCTTTTGTAAATCAGGTACTTACTAACATCTGAGAGTGTCCTAATCATCCCATTGTGCATCCTAATTTTAACAGTACCAATACAAATTACCTTACTGGATGAATCATTTCCCATACGCACAACTCCACCTTCAACCAAACTATATGTGGAGAACCATTCTCTATTAGGATACATGTGCAAAGAACATTCCGAATCTAGGATCCACTTGGACGTAAGGTTGGAGTTATCACTCGTTGACACTAACAAGAAATCATCACCGCTTTCATTGGCCAAATTAGCACCAACTACATCTTCTTCGTTACTCTCAGCAGCTCTTTTATTTCGCAGTTTATAACAATCTGCTTGTAACGACCCGTTTTCAGTGAAATCATAACAGTGGTTTTGGGACCACAAACCCGAAGCCAAAAATTTTATTTTTTTATTATTTTGTGGTCTACAGCATGATAGTATGATTTCATAAAATTTCATTAAGAAATTTTACCTTTTGTATGCTCAATTTGTGAAAAAGGACTAAATCGTATAAAGTGTGAAAGTTGTGTTCTATTAGCTAAAGGTGTTAAATAGCTATAGAACTCTATAGTGGAGTTCCTTATATGGTAATTAGACCATTAAATGTGATAGTGGATGTGCATGGCTTGGTAATTGTGTAATTTTTAAAGTTAAGTAAGGGTAAAATGGTAATTAGGTAATAAAAGCTAAATTAAATCAAATGAAACAAAATAGGCCATCATCTTTGTGTTTTCATCCACCAAAAATTACAGCAAAGAGGAGCCTTTGAAAAGCTTGAAAATTTGCAAAGAAAATTCCTTGCATGTAAGTGATTTTTAAGCCCGTTTTTTTATGATTTTTATGTTTTCGGGATCGTTGTAGCTTAACATAGCTAACTAAGGGACTAAATTGCAAAATTATTGAATAGTCTGAGATTTTCCATTGATGAAAATACTAGGTTTTTGAAGTTTAATGGAAGAAAATAAATCCTTATTGTTAGTTAAACAACTTTTGTAAAGAGAGAAATGTGAAAACAGTGTGTTAAATGTGTGAAATTGTTAAATGTATGGGTTGTTATATGCACATATAAAATTTGGCTAGGCTTACATAGTGGTGAAATTACATAAATTTCATTTTACAAGCCTAGGGACTAAATTGTAAAGAAGTCAAAAGTATATGGGTAAAATGGTAATTTTTCCATAACATGAATTTTGGATTGAATTTAATAGAATGATGCTTAAATTAGTTAAATTTGATTATATAGATCAAGAAAAACCATATTTGGAATTTAAATCGGGGAAAGGATAAAGTCGTGGACTAAACAATCGTATTTCTCCGTACAAGTTTGAGGTAAGTTTGTGTAATTAAATTGTGTAGTTATATACTTTAATTGAAATATATGTATGTGGATTGTGTAATTTCAATGCACAACTATTGAATGCATAACCAATGAAGTATGAAGAATACCGATCCCCGTTTGAACCTTAGAAATTCGTAGGATACAAGTGACATGTCATTAGGGTTACCGATTATGGTTGAGATCCTGTATGTGTTGTGGACTCACCACAGCTCGTATGAGCTTACTAATTTGCAGCTCGTGAGAGCTTACCGATTTTCAACTTGTATGAGCTTACCATATTTCAGCTCGAAGGATCTTACTGATTATGGCTTGTAAGAGCATACATGTACAGGAATTGACGGACTTACAATTCAGTACACCTCACGTGTACTACCCGCGTATCTAAAGATATTCTAAGCGGTTCAACGGACATAGTGTTATTACGAGATTATACAAGTTCGATACGAACTAGTACAGGTATTTACATAGAGATAGTTTATATATATGATATACAAATATACGGTAGAGATGTTACATGTACATAGAATTTTAATAATTGTTGAATTCATACATGATTCTCGGTTTTTGTGTGTATACATGGCTAACTTGGTGAATGGTTATGTATAGGTCTTTTAGCTATTGGATGCCTATATGTTTGGTTGTGTTGTAGCCATTTAATTTAGCCTGAATTCATTATCGAGTTTATCGCTACTCCAAAAATGACCCTTCATATCTTCGAACGAGAGTTTGTCTTTGCCATAAATCAATGTCTCCTTGAAAGACTTGTATGAATGGGGTAAAGAGCAAAATAATAGCATAGCTTGATCTTCATCATCAATTTGAACCTCAACATTCTTTAAATAATTTAAAAGAGTAATTCATTCATGCGAAACGTAAATAGACATTGTTTCAACACTAAACGATTAGCTAGAGACTTAGTCGCATAAAGAGTTTCTAACCTTTTCCACAAGGCAAATGAGGTCTTCTCTATCAATACCTCTTGCAATATTGTATTTGTGAGGCACAACTGGATTGCAGACAAGGCCTTTTCATCAAGCTCTTCCCATTCTATTTGATTTAGATTCTTAGGCTTTTTCCCCGTAACAACCTATTTTAGGCTGGTTTGAACTAGAATTGTCATCATTCGAACTTGCCACAGATTGAAACCTGTGACACCATCGAACTTCTTAATTTCAAACCTTGTTGCTGCGATCTCTGAACAGGCTGATTTACAAAAATTGAACTAGCTCCGATACCACTTGTTGGGGATTAACCCGATTAAGCAACAAGTAAAAATTAGCGGAAGCAATTGAGAAATTGAACACACAAATTTAAAGTGAAAAAACCCCTCCAAAGAGGATAAAAAATCACGGGCAAAGATAATTTTACTATAATGGCAAAAAAAATGAAAAGTACAAATATGGAGATAAAAAACTAAACCCCTAAAACTTGAAAACAAAGAACCCTCAAAACGTAAACACAAAATTCTCTAAATGTGTTATGAGTTCTAATCTCTAATGAGTGTTTTTTCTAAAGTTGTAAAAGAGCTTATTTATAGGCTAAATTCATATGTCAAATAATAATAAAATAATCTAAACTAATTAGAGTTTGATTAAAACAAATAAACAGAGGTTGATTGATACAAATAAATAGAGTTTAACTAGAAGATTATTTATCAAATTTTACTGAAATAGGAGGAGTTATAATTAACAGGTACAATTCATCAAGAACACCACTTGATTACGTGACTTTTTAGAGTTTCAAGTTAGGTTGGAGTTTGGTTGTTTTTTTTTCATTGTCGATTTAAACAAAAGTTGGTCGGCCTCCCTCATGTAACTTTGCATTTGAATTTTTTCAATAAATTACTCTTATGACTTTCTTTCTTTGTAAGATTTGTTTCTCGTTAATTTTTAGAAAAAATATTTTGAGTAAAGATTATTGGTGATTTTTTTTGGTTGAGTGTGATTTACAAGCGGAAGGATAATAGAATCTTTAAAAGAAAGCTTTTACAGATGATAAAACTATGAAAGAAAAAGCTATTTGATAATTTACAATCTGTCTGTACAATTGAATTATCCTCTCTATTTATAGAGGGACTTAAAAATTCTATACAATTGTATTTTGAATCCCAAACAATGTTTCTGATAAGGATTCAACTTCAAATAGATATGGCTGTTTCCACGTCGCATTTGTCTTATAGCTTGTGGGATCGCGGTTACTTCCACGTTTCACAAGTCTTGTCTCATCATGTATTTGATGTTTGCTTCCACGTTGGAAGAATTTTTTGTCTGCATCTGGATGCCTTTGAATAGCATTAATGGTTACTTCCATCACTGCTTGTGTCATCATTGTTTTGATGATTAATCCATGTTGAATCTTTGTTGGTTGCATATGGATTTGGTCTTGTCACATCAGGTTTCTCTGATGAATAGTTCTTCACTTTGCATCTTTTTGCATGTGAATTTCAAGTGCCGTCTTTGTTGACTTCAACCTTCTTGCATATTGTTAAGATTCATTTCTTCAATTTCATCCAGATTTAATGAATCTAATGAAATTCTTGGTGAGTTCTAAGCTTTCCACGTACTTCTGATTTGTTCCAGAAGATGAGATGGATAATCTTCAATTTCTATATCAACTATCTTTTTTAATAGCCTTAAAGATTCTTCATCTCTATTTTCTTGGATATCTCCAGTATAATAAGCCAATATTCTTCTTCCATCAGTCCATAGTTTATAAATTTCTTGTTGAAGAAGATCTAGGGCTGTTGCTATTATATCAATCCTTGCTTAGGTCTGATAATAATTTGGATCATTATAA
Source organism: Gossypium hirsutum (assembly GCF_007990345.1). Lineage (NCBI taxonomy): Eukaryota > Viridiplantae > Streptophyta > Magnoliopsida > Malvales > Malvaceae > Gossypium > Gossypium hirsutum. The sequence goes on along the minus strand of NC_053444.1, from coordinate 16,008,767 downwards.
CACCTGTCAATATTTTTTGTCAAGTGTTCTTTGACCTCTTTTATAGTAGATAATCGGGGACTTCCAATCATCCTTTGAATAACCCATATCTGATATGGCTGATAAAATATTTCTTTTTTAGCTATACCAATAAATCTACTTATTTCAATATGAAAATAATAGAAAAAGTCATCATTGTTTATGATGTTTTGTAACTTAGATTTTACCATTGCTGGAAAATCTTTTAAAAGATGAAAAGAAAATTTTTGTACAATTATTTCTCTTACAAAACCCCATTCGATACTTGTTATATCAAATGGTTCATGGTCCAATCTATATTTTATAGTTGGAAAACTTTCACCTATAAAATTAGTAAAAACATAAATTGTAGAAAATATTCAGAAAAAGATTTTTGAAATTAAGTCTGTTGGTTGCAGATAATTCCATTTATTTTATTGAATATTTCTACCGTTAAAATCTGTCTAGATTTGTTATATAAACAGATTCTAAATATCTTATTCATAATAGGACTCTTTTTCCGTTTATGAAAAAAATATTGAAATATATCAAGAAGATTTTTGTCTCCTTAATATCCATGAATTCCATTTGAAATTCATCACATTCTCTGTATAAAACAAATTTAGTAATAAATCTTCAGCTTCATTTCCTTTAGTTGTTTTTCAATTAAAAATAATGAAAATTGTGTAAGAACTCTTCTGAAATTGGCTTTTTGATTTGAAATATGGGTTTTCCATATCTCGTTAATAAAATTATAAAACTCTGATGATATACCAGGATTATAAAAATCTTTTATTTTTAAAAGATCTTTAATATCTTGAATTTGTTGTTGTTTCAACAAATTCTCTGCTCCCTTGATAGTTTCAGCATAACTGGCTTGAAATGCGGAATTTGGATCTTGGGACCATAGTGATTGACTCACCTTTTCCGGGGTCAATGGAAAAGAAGTTCCAATTGGTTGGTTTACCATTGGATGTGATAAAATATTTGTTCCAACTGGTTGTTTTACCATTGGATAAGACATATAATATCCCTGGTTAGGATAGAATGATATTTGAGCAGGAACAATTCCTTATTTGGAATTTGTTGCTGCTTTCCCTTTGTTGGGTTTTTTGTGAACGGTAGTCCATTCACCAACTTGTAGAGGTTTTTTACCCCTATCCATGAGGCCTACTAAGATAATCAACAATTATTAGTATAAAATATTTTTTAACTAATAATTTATTTTAATTGGTGTGAAATTTTTATTACACACAATTTTATTACTATCTACTAATGGTATTTTTACAGAATTGTTTTCTATGGACAACCTAATAAAATTTCTATCAATAGTAAATGGTAAATACTTACATATAAAATTATTTCCTAATAATATGTTTCCTTGCATTTTAGGAAAACACAAAATTTTAGGAATTATAAATCTAACATTTTTTATGTAGATTGGTATATTTTTAGCTTTATAATTAATTACGGTTTTACTACCTTCTATACCTATTATTTTTATAGGTTTTTTGATTAATTCTCATTTTTCTACAAGAATAACATTTTTTCTGCAACTACTAATTGTAGCTCCAGTATTTATCAAAGCATTTAGAGGATACCTTTTATATTTTCTAAATTCAAATGTACTTTCAATATTTATTCCAACATTCAATTTTTATTGATTGTTGAAGTTTGAATTTCTTCCATTCTAGTGTTTCTAGAATTATTACTAGGTTCAGTAGGAAAAATATGTATATGGACTTTTTTATTCCTATTGGTGTACTGTTTGTACTAATATTATCCTCTTCTTCTTCTAGTTGAGAACTAGAGGTTAAAATTAAATTTTCATTTGTATTTGTTATATAACTATTTTTAAAATATAGTCTATTACCAGAGGACATATATTCTATAGTACTTACTGGTTTAGAAGTACTTTCTTTACTAAGTTTTTCTATCATCTAGTCTTTTGGAATTGATAGATCCCTTAAATTTAATAATTTCGGCTGTATCTCAGTAGTAAAGCTGTTTGGTTCAAAGAGTTCAATAATTTTGTTATTAATCTCTTTTATTTCTACCTCTGTCGTATTCGTATATTCATTAATAGAAGTCCAACTTATTGCCAGATCTTCTGCTAAATCATTAATTTCAGAATTTTTTGTCTAAATTCTAAGGCATAGACACTCTTCTATTAGAGGGTCTGTAATGGATAAAAAATAATTTGGTTTAACCTTAAATCCTATCACGCCATTATGTAAATTAGATTGAATACCTCCAATAAGTGCTTTTATTGGATTATCAAACCTTTTATCTAATAGAACTGCTATTATAGCTCTGATAGTTATCATAATAATACCTAAATGTATATATCTAACCTGAGGATATTTCTTTTTAATCCTCTTAATTTTGTCCTTAGTAAATAGAGGAATTTCTGTTAATCCTCCACGAGTATCCTTAGCGATTGTGTTACCGCTAATTTTCTCTATGTGTCTTTGAGTCCATATTTTGAACTTAGATATTTTATATATTTCTTGTTTAGAAATATGAGTTTTATTAATTTTCTCTATCATTTCATCAGAAAAGTTTTTTTCTTCTCCGATTAAACTTCCTAGTTTAATTTCCTGTTGTTTAGAATTAGGAATTTCTTCTAATTGATTATTAGAACTACTTTCTATATTAAACATAAATATATATTCATCAATATCAGTATTCGATTCTGATTCCAATATTAATTCATATAATATTTTATCAGGATTTGTTTCCTCTTTATAACATATTAATAAATCTTGTTTTTCAAGACTTCTGATTATTTTCTTAGCATTCTTTCCTTTGTTAGGAAAAAAATGTTGCTATATAACCTTCTTCATCACATATAAAATATTTACAAATTTGTTTTTTAGGTTTTTTAGAAGTTTTTCTTCTAACAAACTTTTTATTATTATAACCAGAAAATATTTTATTACCTGGTTTCCATTTAACTAATTTATACTTCTTATCTTTCTTTTTATGCCTACGATAAGTATTAGGACGTATTTGTTTACATCTAAACTCCCATTCATTTTCTAATATTTTAGTACAATAATTAGTACTTAGCTTATCTTAACTTGTTTAGCAGCTTTTGTTTCTAAGCAATGTAAAGTTATTCTTTCCTTTGCAAAGTTTATTCTATTTCTTATAGAATCTATAATATCTGTTGATAAACCAGATGATTTACTATGTTTATCTAAATAAGACATGTATTTTTTTTATACATATCTCATCCCACAAAGGTGGTAACTTATGAAAATATTGGTTTTTCCAAAATTCTATATTTTCAGTATTTAATTTCTGATATTCATGAAGAAATTTTTTAGAAAATTCTTCTAAATATCTTATATCACATAACTTAATTTTAGATAATATATAATTAGATATACTAGCTTGATCTTTTTTATCAGTATAACCACAAAATTCTATTTTTAGAATAAAGGTTAATTGTTTTAAAAGATCTTTGGGTGTTCCTATTTGGTTTAGTAACTACCCTTTTTGTTCTTCACCTTTCTCAGGTTCTTCCCAATGTTCCAACAAAATAGTATAAGAACTTTTCTTTTGACCATGTGTTGTTGTTTACAACTATAGTCATTGACTGTGCCCAATCATCTATGATTTTTTCATAGTCTGATATAGGAATATTAGATCAATCTAAATATATTCCTCCTTGAGCTACATTTATTTTATTTAAATCATCTATTCTTTGTTGAATAGGTTGATTAGATGTTTATCCTGGATATTCAGGTTTTACATCATTAGTAGCTATATTTTCGGTTTTGTTACCAAAAATCCTAGTTGTATTTTCAACTTTTTCAAAATCTTTATTAAAAGATCTCATATAAGCATCTGTTTGAATATTCGATTCTATTTTCCTTTTTCCATAAGGATCTGTTGGTTTAGTATCCATAGGTTCTGGAATATCTATTTTTTCATCTTCAGATAAAGTGTTTTCTTCATCAGAATTATGACTAGTGACTTTTATTTCTTCATCCTGATCTGTTGAAGTTTTAGAAATATGTTATAAAGAGGAAACAAATCCTGATAAAAAATTATCAGAAATAAATCTTGATAGAATTTATATGTTTATGTTAGAAAATTCTAGAAACACTAGAATAGGAAAGATACAAACAATTATTCAACAATTTAAAATTGGGAAAATTAATATTATTACATTTTCAAATTTTCAATCCAGGAAATATTATAAATATATTGAAATTACATTTCAATTTAGAGAATATAAAAAATATTCTTTACATGCTTTATTAGATACTGGAGCTACAACCAGTAGTTGCAGAAAAATGCTATTCCTGTAGAAAAATGGGAACCTATGAAAAATCCTATAAAAGCAATAGGAATAGATAGTGACGAAACCATAATTTAATATAAAGCTAGAAATATACCAATTTACATAAACAATGTAAGATTTGTAATACCTAAAATATTATGTTTTCCTGTTATGCATGGAGACATATTATTAGGAAATAATTTTATATATCAACATCTACCATTTTCTATTGATAAAAATTTAGTTATTTTATCCGTAGAAAAATCTTCTATGGAAATACCACTGGTAGAAAATCATAAATTTGTGTGTGATAAAAATTTTACACCAACAAGAAAAGAATAGATTAAACAACTTGAAACAAATCATTGGTTGTTAAAATTCTAGAAGATAATTTTAGTGAACAACCATTAAAATTATGGCAAAATAGTCCTAGATATTGTGAAATAAAATTAGAAAATCCTAATAAAATCATTGGGGTTAAACCTATGATATAACTAAACAAGATATAGATGAGTTTGATGTTCAAATAAATGAATTATTAGAAAAAGGATTAATAGAAAAAACTAATAGTGCACATTCTAGTACAGCTTTTATGGTAAGAAACCATGCTGAGATTAAAAGAGGAAAAGCTAGAATGGTCATTAATTATAAAAGACTTAATCAAAATATTGTCTTTGATGGAGATTTCATTCCAAGAAAATATGTTTTGATTAATCAGGCTAAACAAGCTAAATACTTTAGTAAATTTGATTGTAAGTCGGGATTTTGGCTAATCATGCTAACCGATGAATCTAAACCATTAACAGCCTTTAGTGCTCATAATGGACATTACCAATGGAGAGTAATGACATTTGGGTTATGTAATGCTCCTCAAATATTTCAAAGATGGATGGATTCTATATTTAATAAGTATAAAAAATTTTGTGTAGTATATATAGATGATATTTTAGTATTTTCTAATACATTAGAAAAACACAAAAAAAAACATTTAAATATTATTTCTCAAGAATTCCTAAAATATGGAATTATATGAAGCCTTAAAAAGATAGAGCTAAAGAAAACAGAAATGGAATTTTTAGGATTAAAATTATCTGCAGATGGTCTTAAATTACAAGATCATATTATAGTAAAAATAAAGGAATTTCCTGAAAATATTGAAGATAAAAAACAGCTTCAACAATTTTTAGGAATTGTTAATTATGGAAGAAATTTCTTTCCTAACATATCTAAAAAAATAGGTAAGTTATATGAAAAATTAAAAAAGGATAAGCCTTTTGACTAGTCTAAAAATGACTCAGAAATTATTAAAAAAAATAAAATCTGAAATAAATCAGAGTCCAAAAGTTTATTTACCTAAATAAGGTGATAAATTAATATTAGAAACAAATGTATCACAAAATCATTGGGGATGTATTTTAAAAGCTAAAACAACTAATAATGAAGAACTAATATGTGGATATAGTTCGGGTAAATTTAAACCAAATGAAATTAATTATGTTATATATGAAAAAGAATTATTAGCTACAAAAAAGGGAATAAAAAAATTTCCTATTTATTTAGCACCTAAAAAATTTATCATAAAAACTAATAATCAGGCAGTTAAACAATTCCTTACTAATAAAAGTTTGGAAACTGTTCCAAGAAGAATAAGATGGTATAATGAACTATGTACCTTCAATTTTGAAGTATTATATGTAAAAGGTACTGATAATATCATTACTGATTATCTTAGCAGGCCTCATGGATAGAGGTAAAAAACTTCTACAAGTTAGTGAATGGACTACCATTCACAAAAAACCCAACAAAAGGAAAGCAGCAACAAATTCCAAACAAGGAATTGTACCGGCTCAAATACCAACCAATTGAAACTTCTTTTCCATTGACCCTAAAAAAGGTGAGCCAATCACTATGGTCCCAAGATCCAAATTCCGCATTTCAAGCCAATTATACTGAAACTATCAAGGGAGCAGAGAATTTGTTGAAACAACAACAAATTCAAGATATTTTAAAGATCTTTTAAAAAATAAAAGATTTTTATAATCCTGGTATATCACCAGAGTTTTATAATTTTATTAACGAGGTATGGAAAACCCATATTTCAAATCAAAGAGCCAATTTCAGAAGAGCTCTTACACAGTTTTCATTATTTTTATTTGAAAAAACAACTAAAGGAAATGAAGCTGAAGATTTATTACTAAAATCTGTTTTATACAGAGAATGGGATGAATTTCAAATGGAATGCATGGATATTAAGGAGATAAACAATCTTCTTGATATATTTCAATATTTTATTCATAAAGGGAAAAAACAGTCCTGAATAAGATATTTAGAATATGTTTATATAACAAATCTAGATAGATTTTACCGGTAGAAATATTCAATAAAATAAATGGAATTATCTGCAACCGGCAGACTCAATTTCAAAAATCTTTTTCTGAATATTTTCTACAATCCTATGTTTTTACTAATTTTATAGGTGAAAGTTTTCCAACTATAAAATATAGATTGGACCATGAACCATTTGATATAACAAGTATTAAATGGGGATTTGTAAGAGAAATAATTGTACCAAATCTTTCTTTTCATCTTTTAAAAGATTTTCCAGCAGTAGTAAAATCCTTACTACAAAACATCATAAGCAATGATGATTTTTTCTACTATCTTTATATTCAAATTAGTAGTTTTATTAGTATTGCTGAAAAAGAAAAAAATTATCAGCCATATCAAATATGGGTTATTCAAAGTATGATTAGAAGTCCCCGACTATCCGCTGTAAAAGAGGTCAAAGAACACTTGAAAAAAACTATTGACAAGTGTTATAATGATCCAAATTATTATCAGACCCAAGCATGGATTGATATAATAGCAACAGCCCTAGATCTTCTTCAACAAGAAATTTATCAACTATGGACCGATGGAAGAAGAATATTGGCATATTATACTGGAGATATCCAAGAAACTAGAGATGAAGAATCTTTAAGGCTATTAGAAAAGATAGGTGATATAGAAATTGAAGATTCTGCATCTCATCTTCTGGAACAAATTAAAAATATGTGGAAAGCTTGGAACTCACCAAGAATTTCATTAGATTCATTAAATCTGGATGAAATTGAAGAAATGAATCTAACAATATGCAAGAAGGTTGAAGCCAACAAAGACGGCAACTTGAAATTCACATGCAAAAAGATGCAAAGTGAAGAACTATTCATCAGAGAAGCCTGATGCGACAAGACAAAATCCAGATACAACCAACAAAGATTGCAATGTGGATTAATCATAAAAAAAATGATGACGCAAGCAGTGATGGAAGCAACCATTAATGCTATTTAAAGGCATCCAGATACAGACAAAAAAGTCTTGCAACGTGGAAGCAAACATCAAATACATGATGAGACAAGACTTGTGAAACGTGGAAGTAACCATGATCCCACAAGCTACAAGACAAATGGGACGTGGAAACAACCACATCCATTTGAAGTCGAATCCTTATCAGAAACACTATTCGGGATTCAAAATACAATTGTATAGAATTTTTAAGTCCCTCTATAAATAGAGAGGATAATTCAATTGTATAGACAGATTGTAAACTAGGAGATTGTAAACTAACAGATTGTAAATTATCAAATAACTTTTTCTTTTATAGTTTTCTCTTCTGTAAAAACTTTCTTTTAAAGAGTCTATTATCCTTCCGCTTGTAAATCGCATTTAACCCTACATACCCTTTCCCCTCTATTGGTATCAGAGGTGACAGTGTAACGATTTTCTGGAGAAATAATATCGTAATATTCATTGTAAGTTTTTATCTTTGATTTACATTTCTGTTTGTTTCACAGTTATTTGTTTCAAAACCTATATCTATTAGTCTGTCTTCTTGTTGTTGTTGAGTCCAGGGAGGACGTTTAGGCGTTTGAGTGAAGACGTTAAGATAACAGGCCGGTCTTAGGTACCAAAGACAAATATTATGGAGCAAATCGAGTGTCAATATAAAGATAAAACTTGTGATCATATTATGCATATAGACTCTAGAAATGAAAACAACATTTCATCTTTGAGTAAGGGTATTATTAGTTTAGTAGATATGACTTCTTTTTATTTTGGTAAATTATATAATAAAGTTAGTAAAGTAGAAGAGAAAGTAAATAATTTAAGTGAAGTTAAAAATTTAGATTTGAATAGCGAATCTAAAGAAATATTAACTAGTGTTAATAATAAATTAGATCAGGTTATAAATAATAATAATATAAATTAGGAAGTAGATTTAGGTCCTTTATATTATGGTAATGGTAATATTATATTAGCTTTATCTAATGAAGATGATGATTCTTCTGAAGAATCAGAGTCGTCGTCAACTTCTAAAAAATATAAAAAATCATAAAAAAGCGGAAAAAATATGAGAAATAACAAAAATATGATTTCCAGTCTATAAAATCCTTATAGGACATTGGAAAGAAAAATTTATTAATAGTATTGATAAATTAGAAAAAGTAGAATATTTAAAGTTAATAGAAGAACTTTATGAACAACATAAAGATCTATTTACTTTGTTTAATTATCATTATATGTTAAATTATGATACTTCAAATGATAGTGGTTCTAATAATTCTGAAAATATAGAAAACTTAGAAGCTACTAGTTATAAATCTGATGAAGAAAAAACTTCAACAGATTAGGATATAAAAGTTACTAGTTATCAATCTGATAGAGAAAAAACTTCAACAGATCAGGATGAAGACATAAAAGTCACTAGTTATAATTCTGATGAAGAAAACACTTCATTTGAAGATGAAAAAATAGATATTCTGGAACCTATGGATATTGAACCAACAGATCCTTATGGAAAAACGAAAATAGAATCGGATATTCAAACAAATGACTATCTGATATCTTTTAATTTAGATTTGAGAAAGTTCAAAATACAACCGGTATTTTGACTAGTAATATAGAAAAATTAACTATTAATAAGATAAATCCTAAAAATACAAGAAAATCATTTAATAAAACTTTATTAGGATATAAAACAATACGTCCTAATACTCATCATAGACATAAAAAGAAAAAACTGTATAAATTAGTTAAATGGAAACTAGGAAATAAAAAATTTTCTAGTTATAATAATAATAAAAAAGTTTGTTAGAAGATACAAACAATTATTCAACAATTAAAAATTGGGAAAAATGATATTATTACATTTTCAAAATTTCAATCCAGGAAATATTATACATATATTGAAATTACATTTCAATTTAGAGAATATAAAAAATATTATTTACATGTTTTATTAGATACTGGAGCTACAACTAGTAGTTGCAGAAAAAATGCTATTCCTGTGGAAAAATGGAAACCTATGAAAAATCCTATAAAAGCAATAGGAATAGATGGTAACGAAACCATAATTCAATATAAAGCTAGAAATATACCAATTTATATAAGTAATGTAAGATTTGTAATACCTAAAATATTATGTTTTCCTGCTATGCATGGAAACATATTATTAGGAAATAATTTTATATGTAAGTATTTACCATTTACTACTGATAGAAATTTTATTAGGTTGTCCATAGAAAACAATTCTGTAAAAATACCATTAGTAGATAGTAATAAAATTGTGTGTAATAAAAATTTTACACTAATTAAAATAAATTATTAGTTAAAAAATATTTTATACTAATAATTGTTGATTATCTTAGTAGGCCTCATTGAAAGGGGTAAAAAACCTCTACAAGCTAGTGAAAGGACTACCGTTCACAAAAAAACCCAACAAAGGGAAAGCAACAACAAATTCCAAAGAAGGAATTGTACCTGCTCAAATACCATTCTATCCCAACCAGAGATATTATGTGTCTTATCCAATGGTAAAACAACCAGTTGGAACAAATATTTTATCACATCCAATGGTAAACCAACCAATTGGAACTTCTTTTCCATTGACCCTAAAAAAGGTGAGTCAATCACTATGGTCCCAAGATCCAAATTCCGCATTTCAAGCCAGTTATGCTGAAACTATCAAGGGAGCAGTACAACAAATTCAAGATATTAAAGATCTTTTAAAAAATAAAAGATTTTTATAATCCTGGTATATCACCAGAGTTTTATAATTTTATTAACGAGGTATGGAAAACCCATATTTCAAATCAAAGAGCCAATTTCAGAAGAGCTCTTACACAGTTTTCATTATTTTTAGTTGAAAAAACAACTAAAGGAAATGAAGCTGAAGATTTATTACTAAAATCTGTTTTATACAGAGAATGGGATGAATTTCAAATGGAATTCATGGATATTAAGGAGATAAACAATCTTCTTGATATATTTCAATATTTTATTCATAAAGGGAAAAAACAGTCCTGAATAAGATATTTAGAATATGTTTATATAACAAATCTAGATAGATTTTACCGGTAGAAATATTCAATAAAATAAATGGAATTATCTGCAACCGGCAGACTCAATTTCAAAAATCTTTTTCTGAATATTTTCTACAATCCTATGTTTTTACTAATTTTATAGGTGAAAGTTTTCCAATTATAAAATATAGATTGGACCATGAACCATTTGATATAACAAGTATTGAATGGGGTTTTGTAAGATAAATAATTGTACCAAATCTTTCTTTTCATCTTTTAAAAGATTTTCCAGCAGTAGTAAAATCTTTACTACAAAACATCATAAGCAATGATAATTTTTTCTACTAATTTTATATTCAAATTAGTAGTTTTATTGGTATTGCTGAAAAAGAAAAAATTTATCAGTCGTATCAAATATGGGTTATTCATAAGATGCTCGGAAGTCCCTGATTATCTGCCCTCAATGAAAACAAAAAACACTTGGTAAAAACAATTGACAAGTGTCAGAAAGATTTATGTTATTACCGAACCCAAACCGGGATTGATTTAATGACCAAAACCAAATATCTTCTCTAACAAAAAGATTATAGAATAAGACTGATGGAAAAAGGATATTGGCATACCATTCTGGAATTATTGATGAAAAAGATGAAGAATCCATTCGACTATTAAAAAAGCTAGCCGATATGGAGCTCGAATATTTCCTAGAATACATTCTGGAACAAATCAGAAGAATGTGGGAAACTTGTCATCAAAACATTTCTACAATTCATTACTTGGGTTGAAGTCAACAAAGACGACAACTTGAAATTCACATGCAAAAAGATGCAAAGTGAAGAACTATTCATCAGAGAAACCTGATGTGACAAGACAAAATCCTATGCAACCAACAAAGATTGCAACGTGGATTAATCATCAAAATAATGATGACACAAGCAGTGATGGAAGCAATCATTAATGCTATTGAAAGGCATTCAGATATAGACAAAAAAGTCTTGCAACGTGAAAGCAAACATCAAATCTATGATGAGACAAGACTTGTGAAATGTGGAAGTAACCATGATTCCACAAGCTACAAGACAAATGCGACATGGAAACAGCCACATCCATTTGAAGTCGAATCCTTATCAGAAACACTGTTCGGGATTCAAAATACAATTGTATAGAATTTTTAAGTCCCTCTATAAATAGAGAGGATAATTCAATTGTATAGATAGATTGTAAACTAGGAGATTGCAAATTATAAAATAGCTTTTTCTTTTATAGTTTTCTCTTCTGCAAAAACTTTCTTTTAAAGAGTCTTAGAGACTTATTGAATTTGTTGGGGTGATCTACTTCAAAGGCTAGCCTTGTTCCTAAACAACGAAAATAAACTTATTTGTTTATTCTTGAATAAGTCTAAAGTCTAATTATTTATCTCTTTAATTCTGATTATTCTTGAATAAGTCTAAAGTCTAATTATTTATCGTTTAATTTTTAGAATTTCAAAAAAGTGATATGGGAAGAATATTCAACAGGCTGCTGCATTCAAACATTGCATTTTCATGTTCTAGTGTTCAATAAAACGGTGCGCTTTGGCCGAGTTGTTTAGTGGCTAAAACTGGACGTTTTAAGTACGTGTCCATTAAATGAAACGGTACCAACTGCTTGCTTAACTGATTCTGGAAACCGTTAATTCTTTCCTTCTTAAGCAGATGTGGGAAGGGAAGATGGTTATGAAAATTCAGAAATGAAGTCTTTTCTGTTTCTGCTTCTTTCATTGCTACTGTTATTCTGCTTCATTTGCGTTCATATCAAAAAGCAACTACTCTCAATTCGAGGACAACCTTGGTGTCCAAGTTACCTCCAATTCCATTCAAACAAGGACGTCATTCTCTCCGACAATTCATTCTTTTTGCTCTCTTTCATTACTTGTTTCTTTAATTCGAATTTGTTTCTTCACTATAAGTCCGCTCCAAAAGAAGCTTAACTCAAGTCCAATTCCTTTCCATTTGGTGACTACCATACTTGTTTCAATCCTTATACAAACAATATTTATGTTTCTTTCTGTTCTTTTTGCTTAGTAAGAACGATGAAAAAATGGAATGAAACAATAAGGTTTCATGCCTCTTGAATTTGTTTTTTTATTATTACTTTTTTATAAAAAAAATCAATTTTTTAAATTTAAAAACCTTTAATAATGAAAATATTTAATATCTATTTTCCTATAATAGAAGCATAATAAATAAATTTTAACTACATTTATAGAGATTCAAAATAGGTTGTTGAAAAAATAAGTCTTTTTGTAGTTTGAGATAACGTCAGTTCATTAATTAAATTTAAAATCTAAAATATTTGTTTTTAACTTTTTTTTTTAAGTTTTATTAACCATTTTTAGTAAAAACAATAAATATGTTTTCTAATTTTTACATATTTTCATTGTAAAATTAATTTTTAAAAATTTTAACTAAATTTTCTTAAATGTTTTTCATTTTATATATTTCCTAAATTCAAATAAAGTCTAATTTTCTTTTCATTTAATACATTTTTATTAACTTTTAAATGCAATACTTGGTAGATTTAAAAAAATTGGGAAATAAAAAAAATAAAAAATTGCATAATTTTGTACTCTACACTTAAATCTCTCATTTTATCATTGAAACTGAAATGGTTTGTGTTTTATGAGTTAATTGCACTATACAATCCAAAATTATAAAACTCATATTAGATATTTCTTCAAACGTTAAAAAATACTATTTACATTCGCAACCTATCAAGATTATATCATTAAGGTCCTCCTAATGTTATAATTATTAATTTAACCGTTAAATGTGATGTTAAATTTTATTTGATATAATTTTAAATGAAAGGTATAAAAAATTGAATATTGTAAAAAAATATGTTGTTGGTTTTAAAGTTTTCAAAGCTTTTACAAAAGCTTTACCACTCACTCTTTTAATGTTTTATTTTATTTTTTATTTTTAAAATTATGCGAAAACATTCTATTTTTCTTTCAAATTTTCATTTTAAATTATGCTATATAAAATTTGATATCTCATTTAATGGTTTTAATAATTGAAGGACTTAAATGATGATAACATCAATAGTTTGAGGATGTAATTAGAATATTTTAAAGTTTGGGAGTGAATTTAGAATTTAGGTCACAGTTTAGGGATGTCTAATGCAATTACTCGTGTTTTATTAATTTTTTCCAAGAAGAAATCATTTAAGATTGTCTCCAAACAACGCAGATTGAGTATTAGCTTAGTTGGCATCGATATTATTCCACTGAAACGCATTATCTTTTTATTTAAAGGGTAGGGAGACAATATGGATCATGCAAACAAATTCAAAGAAAGAAAAATCATGTTTTCTATAATTCATGTTTTGGAAAGTTAAGTGATTACAATCAAATAAATGGAAGCTGTATCTTGTGCATATTGTAAGGAGGCAAGCGGAAGCTCTGGTTACAAGGAATGTTTCTAATATACCTTTGATAACTCCAATCATAGAACCGAGGCAATAAAACAGGGGAAGAGACAACTTTCCAACATCTATCCTTCCATTCACTCAAACAATGATTGGACTAGTGGCTGCTCACAATTCTAATACGAACAAATAACATTCAAACTCTGAAGTTATTCTGGATACACAAATAAGTAACGAAACATAGATAAATGAAAGAAGATCTGTACATAGAAGGAAGACACTAAACAGGGGGAATGTTGGAGAAGGAGAAACCTTTATATCCCTTATATGCATAATAAGCAATCCTCGTATAATAGAATCCCGGAATGAATAATACGCAGCCTAGTAGTGTAAAGAAAAGCCCTGAAACCAACAATTATAACTAACCGCATTAGTCTTAATTGAAACAAAGCTTTTTATTTTCTTTTTTCTCAATAGAGAAAGAAAGAAGGATATACCATGGGCTCGGTCACCGCCGACTCTGTTGTAGGCCATGAAGATACCCAATATGATCCCAAGCGTGCCAAAGACGAGAAGAGACACAGCGAGGCCGATTTCCTTGAACGGAGGCCGATTGTTAACGGCGTAGGATGTGTCCACCAAGATGTCCTCGTCGGTTATGGAGAAGGCATGGTCTACGTACGCCATACAATGCCAAGATATCTAAAACAATATGATTACTCCACTCCAGAATTAGGGTAAGAGGTGAGGGTTTTCAACTTTCAAGAATCTTAAGCTAAGAGATATCCGTCGCTAGAAGCAAGCTTAAAAAAGAGAGTCAAAATCAGGCTTCATTTCATTGTTGCTATTATCAATTGCCGTCTAAGTTGATTATTCCAAGGCAAGAAGTCTAAACCTTTTTTTAAGTTAGGACACAATTTCTCGAAGTTCCAAATGCGTCATATAAATTTGCCTTTATTAAAAAAACCTCGTCTCGAGATATCGAAGGGTCATATCCAATGAGTTTGGACACAACGTTTCGAATTCCTGAGATAAGCTTTGATTTGAAAATTTTACGTTTGAATTTAAAAAGGAATACTCGGTTACTTAAATTCAACGAAGAAAATTGAAGCCCAGTAAGTTAGGGCACAATCTTCTCGAAAATTTTGGATATCGAGTATTGCTTTATTTTGAAAACTTTTGAATAAAACGATTTTAATGTTTAAATGAAATGTAAACTTTTTGACAAGTAAAACGCAATGGAATGACAATGTATACCGCGAAAGAATAATTCGTAAGCCAAAATACATACCAATGAACGCAAATAATCAATCAATACAAACAAGCAATACAATGTACATAATAACAACAAATATTACATCACATGTAAATATTAACACCAATATTTGAAAGTTAATAACCTAAAAGCCTATCACAAATAAAATGTAACAAATTTAAAATAGCTAAAAAACATGAGAGAAAAGAAATTTGAAATTACCAATGTATAAACACAAAATTTCACGTATATAAAAAATTAAAAAGAAGTAATTAATATGAAGAGACGAAATAATTTTAAAAATAGAATTAAAAATGAATAATAGTATCTAAGTGAATTTTAAAGTAAGAATTATAAGAAGAAAATAAAAATAAATAAAAACCCAAAATAATACACATATATTAATCTAAATAAGTAATACATATGAAATGAAACACTCAATATAAATAATATATGTGATAATATATGTAATAGTTAAAACAAGTAAAATAAAATAGAATATTTAAAAGAAATAAAGTACATATTTATATATAGAAAATAGGTAAAAAAATATATAATTTGAAATCAATAGTATATTATGTATATACATATGTATGATAAAATAACTCAATATAAATTGTATGTACATATATGCAATGGAATTATGAAAATATTATTGTATAAATCTTTTAAAGTTAGAAATATATAAAAATAGATTTTAAGAATATATTAAAAGATAAAATCATAAAAATGTATACAAATGATACTAGATTAACATAAAAAAAATACAAAATAATACATTATGAAATTAAATAATAATATGTGGAAAACTTAAAATAGTATTACATAATAAAATAAAATAATAACAAGAGTATTAAACTAATTAATTTAATAACAAAAATAACAGAAGGACTAATTTGAAATTAAAACAGAAATTTAGGGGAAATTCAAAATAAATAAAAGGATATGAACCACATTAAACGTGCCAATAACAGGGAAGGGCCAAAAGGGAAATTAATCCCTGCCCTCCATAATGCTGCATTCCATCATGGATCGAAACGAAACCAACAGAAAATTATATGGCCAAAATTAAAGTAACAAAAGGACTAGATTGAACCACGGCACAAAAGCAGAAGGACTTGGTGCGCAAATATCCCTCCCCATACCAAAACGCGCGGATCTAGTCGCATCTTGATCGGGTCATCGGGTATGGCTCAATATGGCAACGTTTTAGAGCCATTGACACATGCCCTAAATGGTGTCGTTTTTCCTACTTTAAATAACCCCTTTTAAACCCTAAAATCAGTAGCCACCACCCCATTTCTCTCCGCCGCTGCGTAATCCCTAAATCCTCCACTCTCAACTCCGATTTGGGACGGAGCACGCGGAGATTCCGACGACGCACTCACGAAGGTATGGCCTCTTTCGTTTCTTTTTTAGTTCGCAATAAAAACAAATCAAAGGAAACAGAAGAAAGAAAAAAAATGGAAATCGAAAAATCACCTTAAAATTTCACTGCTATATGTTCTCTTTTTTATTGATTTTTTCGAATCCCTTTTACAGATTTGATTGGCTCCTTTTATAGCCAAAACAGAAAGAAAAAAAATGAAATTCTCAAAACTATTTTTTTACATTTCTTCTTATTTTTTTGTTATTATTTGCTGTTATTTTGGTTTGGCTGCTGTTGGGGCGTGCGGAGGCTGAGTTTGTTCCTGCCTAGGCTAGGGTTTTTTTTTTGAATATGGGTTTGGGTTTTTGTAATTGGTCCATTTAGGCTGTATTGTTTTGGGCCAATGTAAATGGACTGTTATTGGACTGCTATTTTATTTTTTATTGGTTTATTATTTAGTTGTAATTTCTGGTTTTGGGCCCTGGGCAAAATTTGGGTTTTACAAATATTTTTAGCCACTTGATTAACCCTATAAAAGGTAATACCCCTAAAACTCTAAACCTTTATGAAATATTAATTATTTGTAAAATGTGTTTGACATCTTTAAATTTTTGCGTATAGGTCCTATGCAATGAGAACATGTGAGGGACATGGAACCCATTCTTCCTCCCATGATTAGAAGGCCCTTAGGAAGACCCAAAGAAACAAGGAGGATGAAAGTTGATGAAGCAAGAAAAAGTGGACCAAAACTAAGTAAGACAAGACAACAAGTTAACTGCACCAAATATGGCAAACCAGCAATAATACAAGGACTCGTAAAGCGATTATTGGGGGTAACCAAATGGCAAACCAATAATCGAGCCTGCAAATTTCGAACCAAGCCACTTCAATGAATAACACATTAAGCCAACCACCCATAACCTAACAAAGCTCAAACCTTACAACAACTTTTAGGGCCAAATTACATTTCAAAAGGAATGATCCACTTGGTCAACGAACAATAGTAAGACGGATGCCAACTCAATAGATCAATGACTCCACTCCAACACAACTATCACAATATAAAAAATGCCCAAAGATGTATCAATTGTTTTAACTGAATTGGATTTCATTTTGTTGCACATTTAGGAATATATTTTGTTTGGGGAAATATGTTTTGTGGACAAAGACTATATCTTTTTGGAAGGGTTGTTGAATCATGTTAACAATAGTTAGATTATACATTTTGTCTAATTTAGGGTTTGAAACAATATTTTTTTTCAAATGTTGAACTATTGAACAATTACTTGAGAAATGATTGCATATCCTTGAGGTAAGTAAACAATTTACATATATCTGTTACTACCATAATAGAGTTCCAAGGACTATCAAATGATTGCAACAAATGAATCAAATAGGTAAAAACAAAAAAAAAGTTGATTTCACTTGATTACAGGTACAAGTTACACAAATCTGTTTTAACTGCAATGTAATCAATGCTTTCCAACTTTTAGGGGTACAAAAGTTAGAATATCTAAGCAATTAATGTAGCTTCAATTCTCATTTCACACACTCTTTCAAAGGGGAGCAAAATAGTTCAATTCTTCTTACATCTTTTAAGGATCTCATCTATATGCCACTTTTTGCCTTATTACGTATTATTTTAAACTTTTTAAGGATCTCATTTTCATATCTCATAAGTTTATTTTTATCCTTACACTAATATATATAGATAAACTAAAATATATGTCTTGTGGAGCAAACTTATAGAGTAAAATTTTCATAAATTATGCGTGAGATATTCATGGTAAAGACAACCACATGTGAAATTACAATTGATTACTTTCATTTTGCAGACCAAATTAGTAACCAGTTGAAGTAAAAAAATGTATAAATACAGGATCAAAGTAATGTAGTGCTTGTTTATTTCTTTCTCTCTTTCTTTTTACAATGCCGATTGAGTGAAATAAATAGTTAACTACGAAACAAAATATTCCGATTTTTCTAGCATGAGATTGCTCATAATATTTGGTAATTAATTTCAAATTTACATGTTTTTTTCATATTTTATTTACACCCATGATTCTGTCAACATGTCTGACCCCTATTTTGAAGGTTTTTTTTATTATGAATTCAATCGTGCTTCTACCAACTTTGTTGGTTAATTCACTCTAATCAGCTTTAGTTTTATGGTGAACACATCTGTACATTCCAAATTTCTTCTAGTGCAACCAAACAGGCAAGCATCAATAAAAGGTTTGATAAGATAAATTCATTACATCCAGACATGTAAATGAAAATAGCACAAACTCAGGAATTTACATGCCATAGCATAGAATAGCAGCAAAATCTTTTTCCAATTGAAAAAGAAAGGAAAGCTGTACAAATTATGTGGCACAAATTAAATACATACAACTTTCAAATTGTACACAATAATGGCAACATATCAAAATTCCAAAAGTAAAACTATAAGGGGGTGATTAGACTTAGAATTTCTAGTTCTCAGATGAAAGGGTTCAAAAATAAAACATAAAGATGTATTTATAAAGTGAAATTTTGAAGAAAATAGAGTAGTCACCAGGGACAATAATATAATATAATCATCTCTTCCAACTTCTGCTTCGGGATAAATGATCTTTCATTCCACCAACAAGCCATGTCTCTTAGGCTATATCAAATGAAATTTCGTAGAAATCAAGGTCGTATTTCATCACTACTAAGCTCTCTTTCACCTTCCTATTTTCTTTTTCCATTAAAGACCTCAATTTTTTTTCTTTTTTCCTCGTTTTTCCTCTTGCACTCTTGTTTGTCTCCTTGATCTTCCTCATCCTCTTCGACCTTGTTAGCTTCTTCTAACCAGCTCTTAGCAGGAACGGATCGACAACGCATAAGCAAGAGAGCATTTACAGGTAGGACTGCACCAGCTTGATCATCAACATAATCAAGGGAGCATTTACCAACAATAACAATTCTTAATATCAATATTCAAGCCTGAGAAGATTGCAAATTTCAAAAACCTAACTGCCAGCTTAAAGATCTAAAGTCAAATACTGAGTTGGTTATTACATCTAATTAAGTAATGAAACCTGCATTTATAATTTATTGAAGGAATCAGGCTGCCACAATATATATAAATGATTAAGTTCAAGCTATACACATTATATTAAAAATAAGATGATCATTACAAAAATAAAAATAAAAAGGAAGGCCCTTTTCACCAGCAATAACATGTAATTAAGTAAACCATGTATTTTTTTGTTTCTTAATCTTAGCCTGAACTAAGTATTGCATTGCAAATGACATAACATGACCCATGTCAAATATGTAAACAAACACACACATATTAAAATTTAAATTTAAATCCATAAAAAATTATGTACTTATATTCATGCATTTATACAAACACAATAAAGATATGCAAATTTACAAGAACAAGCACACTGTCAAATCAATATAGTTCCTTCCCTCAATAAAAATATCGTGTGACATTAACCAATATAAAGAAGATAACAAAAAGTATGCCCTAGTTTTAGCACTCTTTAAGGCAGTTACTAAAAGTTGCTTTCAACTAAGTTAAGAAGCATATTAAGAAATCAAGTTAAGGAGGACTTCTAATGAAAGTTGATAAGAAAATTTCCAAAGATGAATGTACTATCCACGATCCGTTCTAACAATTTGATTTTCGGTCTTACCTTCTATTATAAGAATGTGTAGCCTTTGTTTCTAGCAATTTCTGATTGGTTCTAGTATTCATTAATAAGAAAGATTTTCATTTTCTAAATAACGTATACAATCTGAATCCATTCTATATAAACAACAACAATAGTACACATGATATAGTGATAAATTACGATTTTCCATACAAAATTTCACACATACAAGAAAAGCAAAATAAATGAAATAATTCCATTGAAAATGAAATTAACCAAAGAAAGCCAAAAATGATGCAATAGAACAGATGATTGAAAATGTAAAAATTTCTTATATTAGTTCCATTTGCTCAAAAAAAAAAAAAAGATTGCAAGGTAAATCAACACAAAATCAATAAGAAAGAAAAATTTGGAATACCCACAAAGGGATTGTAAACAAACAAGTGGATTCAGATAAGAAAAAATCAGATCGAGAAACCAGTTATTCTAGAACCGTGAAAGAACTGGAAAATATAATGATTAGGAACAAAAACAGTTACCCTCTTCTTATTTGTCAGCAACCACTTGATTTCAAGTCTTTGAACATAAATTTGTCGGCAAAGAAGACATACTTGGACCATCCATTGAATCCATCTTTTGTTTTTCTATGTTGAATAAAAAATCCAATCAATTGACAAAGCACTCAAAAATCTATTCTCATCCGATTTGAAAATCCAAGTTGGCACTTAAAATCTAGTTGGAATGCCACGTAGGATTACCGTCAGGGAGATAATGAAACTTAATGGCAAAGTGATCACTTCGTAACAAAATAATAACCTGAGGCAAACAAAAGTGACTATTTTTGTAGTTTAATCATAATAATATATATAAAATAAATTATCTTCTTTTTCAAATTTAATATTACAAAAAAAACTTAACATGCCTTAAGTCGGTTATGGCTGGGGCCTGAGACCTTGCATTTTTTTTAACCAATTGTGTGTGGGGCCAAACCCACCCCTTTTATACTACAATTAATATATATAATTTAATATAACAACAGTTAAAGAAAAACATGAAAAGTCAAAAATAACAGAATTGTGATTGATCAGTCACGTCAGTGGTAGGCCGTTAGGTCGGTGCCGCCAAGCTGTCAGGCGGAAACGGCCTGACGGCTTGCCACTGACGTGACCGATCAGTCATAGGTATTGCTGATTTTTGACTTTTTAGCCTTTTTTTAATCTTTTAAAAAATAAAAAAGAAATTATATATTAATTTATTCTGGTGTTACCTGACAAGTCGGCAACGCCATTAAAAAATAATTTTTTGGGCATGTATTTATACTTTTCAAGGATATATGTTTTACATGATACACATCGATGTCACGGTTTGCTCAAGTGGCATAAAAAATTATTATTTTTTAAAATTTAACCATTTATGCAATGATTGTTGCGAGGTGAGTGTGGTGCTGCCAATCTCTTAGACAGCACCTTAGGATCACTGCTACTTTTGCCTATTCTTATAAATAATGGCCATGCAATCCCATTTCAATAATTAATTTTTTAAAAAAGCTAAAAAATAATTCTTTTATATAAAAAAGAGAATAATAGAAAAATAATTCTTGATGAATAAAGATATTTATCATGTTTCTCTAAATTTTATATTTATAAACATAAAAAATATAGGTAATATAAAACTTCACTTTTAATTAGTTACATTAAAATCCCGAAATAAATCAAACTTATTATTGTAATAATATAAAATATTTATATAATTTTTTTAATAATTAAATGTGTTGTCTTGAAAATTATTTGAAAAACATATACTTCTCGGAATAAAAAAAAAGTTCAAGACATCACTTTTGTTTTGTTTTGTTTTGTTTTAAAGAGAAAGGGGCAATGCCGCAGTATGTATTGGTGAAGAGCGGCAGATAGTAGGCAAAGAAGATAATTTCTATTTCAAACCACTCATTCATTTCAACCGCTAAAACACCAAAAACCAGGGGAAGAAGAAGTAGGAAATGCCCACCTTGAATTTATACACCAACGTACCTGTGGACGCCGTCACCACCTCTGACATTCTTAAGGACGCCACCAAAGCTGTTGCCAAAATCATCGGCAAACCTGAATCTGTTTGTTCTTATTTACTTCTTTTTTTCCTTGTCTATTTTAATTTTAATGGCTTTATTTTGGTTAATTATTATTTTTTGGGGGGGGGGCTGGTAAAAATGGGTTAACAGTACGTGATGATTTTGGTTAATGGCGGAGTTCCCATGGCATTTGCTGGGACGGAGGCCCCTGCTGCTTATGGAGAATTGATTTCTATTGGGGGCCTTGGACCTTCTGTTAATGCCAAATTGAGTTCAACTGTCGCTGATATTCTTCAAACCAAGCTCTCAATTGATAGCTCCCGCTTCTACATCAAATTCTATGATGTTCAGGTATTTTTTTCACTCTACTATTACTCTTTTCATTCCATGGTATTCATGGATTATTTTCTTCTTTTCACAGATAATCTTTAACGCATGTATGCTTTTTCTGGTGTAAATTATTTAGTTGTAATCATAATCTTTATCATTCATACCCAATTTTTATCTTCTTTGAGCTCAACTTTAGCCAAAATATTGTAGGAGGCAAACAGAAATAAATTGTTTGTATATCTCATATTTTAGATATTCTATGGAGCCTTTGTAAAACAATGCTTTTTGGCTTTTGATGATTCTTCAACTATGCTTTGGTTTGATTCTACTCTCTGCTATGCAATAAAATCGCATCATACTCATCAGAATGAGGACAACAGATGATATTATCACTTGCAAGAAGACCTTTCTAGTTTCAGTTTTACTCATTTCAAGTGACTCTTAGAAATTTAATGTCTTTCCTTCTAAGGTGGTTGTGATTTTCATCTCTTATGCATAAGCAAATTCAAAATATAGTAACAATTCAGTGTTTTGGGTTCAATGAGATGAAGCAATTTCATCTTACTTTGGATCTATTTTTCTGTTAAAACTAAGAGTAATCATTTTAGCACTTCTTAATATTGAGTAAAGTATCTATCTTGCTTTTTAAGTACTTATTTGTGTGGATTTTTTACTAGGATATTCTTTCATTGCCACTTGAAATCTCTGTTATAAAACTTGGACTGGCCTGGCAGTCAAACCATCCTACCCAGCTCCTAGTTTTAACTCTACCTTCCTCGAGTTCATTTGAGAACATGACATTTCATTCAAAGCATTGACTTGAATGATCCAACGGTTGGACTAATGGACTTGAAACTCAAAACCTTGAACAAATAACTGTCCTGTCCGATTCTGATAATGATGCTTGGAATTAAGCATCCTATTTCACTTTTAGCTGTTAACAGTTGGATAGGTTTTTAAATATTATTATGTGATTACCCTGTTTGATTATGTAACATGATGTCGTTTCCTTACTGAAGGAACACCTAGAAATAAGAAATGTTTTTTCAAAATATAAATGATTTTACTGTGCACAAGTTTATCTGAGAGGACTGGATTGTAGCATATATACATGATTGACAAGCTATAGGAGTCATATTTCTTACACATCTCTTGAGTGGATACATGACAAGGTTCTCTGGATAAACAATTCGGGCAACTCAAGACTGTATCTTGAACAATCGAAGTTGATTCCTTAGTGTATCTATCTATCTATCTATCTATCTATCTTAAATACATTATCCTATTACTATAAATGCCAAAAGGAAGACATGCGATCTGTCTACTTGCATGCCTTTTCGTATGTGCAAATGTGTATCCATAATTGAACTTCTGATTTTATGAATATGCTAAGATCTAAAGAAACATGTTGTATCATCAGGTTACTGAAACATAGCAATGCCATTGGACTTGCATTTAAATAACTTGCATGAAACGAGATTTATTTTTGTTGGATGAAGTTATTAGTACTTTAATTGGTGCTCTGAAGTTCAATTGCCATTCAATTCCTCCATCACTTCTAGTAATTCATCTTATGTCTATTCTTGTTTTTATTGGTGCAGCGGTCATTCTTTGGATTTAATGGTTCGACTTTCTGATGAATGGCTGAAAAAGCATCCGGGGTCCAAGTCAGAATCATATATGTGCTGGAATGATTTGTTTTTATCAATTGAAGATCTCTCTCTCTCTCTCTCTCTCTCTCTCTCTCTCTCTCTCTCAAGACTTTCCTCCCTTAAGAAATTGTAACTTTCTGAGTAACTCATCAAATGTAGAATTGCCACTATGGAAAGCGTTGCAAGCTGAATCAGGTGCTTTCTAAATGTTATGATGATTAGTTAAAAACCATGAAAGTGAACCTCAAGTATAAGTAATTCTTATGATTATAACACCAAATTCCAAACACATTTCATCATATTTTTTATTGTAATAGAAATATATGTGTAGGTGTGATTGTTGGATACAAGTATGGTATGGTAAGTTTTTTTTATTGAATATATTTAACAAAATAGATCTGTTGTACTAATTTTGTTACATCAATTTTAATTACAATATGCTTAATGATGCCATAAAAATTATTCATTTATTTTGTAAGTGATAATGGTCTTGGGCATATATTATATGTTATTAAATAGTGTATGTGATTTTCTATATTATAGATATACTACGTCATTTTTAAAACTTTAAATCAATAATAGCTACACCATCTTAAGTTGATTTATTTAAATAAAATTAGTTGTTATTTAAGATAAAGTTTTATTTAAATAACTACAAATTGAAATAACATTAATATATGTGTGAAAATTCTAGTAATATGCTAACATGATTTAATATTACTTCAATTACTTTATGATAAATTTTGTGCCTGCATGATTAGAAGTCTACTAAGTTTCTAAATCATCAGTCAGAGTAGCCATAGCATGGAAATTATTCCATATGCCTTTCTCACCACTTAAGCTATAGATTCCAAGCAATTATTAATATATAATTTTTATACATCCTTGCCTCATTGTTTATAAGTATCGATACTCAAAAGGTGAAGTATCGATACTATAGTGCTCTCAAAAGTTCGTTTCGACGTTGCAAGTATTGATACCTTGGCTTAATATATCGATACCTAGGTGCAGTGAAGCCTAAGTAAGGCATCTTAAGGTTCCCTTGCTAGAAATTCCTACCATAACTTTGGTGTCACTCTAGAGTTTTTAGGCTAGGTTTTAAGGTCTAAACAACAATCTCAAAGTTCACTATCTCATATAAAGTGCTATCTATCTAGTGACCTATCAAAGGTCTTAATTTCAATCCATCATCCATCACAATTAAAGACCAGCCAACTATAGCATTCATATCATAAACATACTGACCATAGCCTAGTGATTCTTAATTACATGCCAAGCTATCATCAAAACAAAGGCTTGAATTCTCACATTAACATCCTTATTATGTACATGCTGTTTCTACAAATTTTAACCAAAACATTAGAACAAAAGGAGTACGTCAAGATACGGTTGTGACTTGACAAAGGCCATGCAACTCTTCTCAGCCTAAAACTCAAATTTCAGCTTCAACCTATGCGCGATAACAAGAACTATGCACTGAGTTACAAGAGCTCAGTAGTGCTCGATTGAATTCTAATAGTGCCATATGTAGTAAATATCAGTCTTAACATTGAATGGTTCTCAAAATTTTAATTGAAGTCTATAACACAACTCTTCTTTTAATGCTTAGGCCTTTTATATGTAACCTTCTTTTAATTAGACTTTAGCCTTATGTCTTCTTACCTTTACCATGTTAGTCTTTATTCTTTTAATCATTCCTTTAAAAATAAGTTTGGGGTCTTTACCTCAGTTCCATTCTTTCAATACCAATGTCTTTGAAATCTATTCTATTTCCTAAATCATTAGGTGAATTATTAAACATTTATAATTTTTTTTATGACTTTCTCAATGATAACTTGTAACAGCTCTAAAATCACCCTTAAAATTGATATATTATAAAAGTAGTATTAAATTAAAATAGTGTATATTGATTTACATGTAAAATGAGGAGAGGATATAAATATGATAAAAAAATAGGGGTAAGAGATGCCAAAGAAAAAATTGAATTAAGAAGAATGTTGGTTTAAGGAAGGGACTAGATTGTAATAATATCAAAAGTTTTGAGACATGAGTACCATTATTTAGAGTTCAAGGGGTTAAAGTGTAACTATGAGAAAAGTTAAAAGATCAAAAGTAAATAACCCAATTTCTTAAGATATGAAATTGGGATATAGGAACTAAATTGGATAAGTGAAAGAAATATGACGGACTAAATCACAATTTTATTAAAAGTGAGTAATGAGTTAAGAATGGGATTTTGAAGAAATGTGAAGGGTAAAATGACCATTTCTCAAATTAGATAATTATATGGTATAATAATTAAGGATGAAAGGTGTTTAATTGTGATTGGTTGATTATTTTATTATTTTATAGGATATTTTAATATTTTAATTAAATAACTAAATGAGATATTTTTGGAGAAAAGTGTAGAAAATTCCCTCATCTTTCATATATGTCACGTTGGTTATAAATAGATGTAGATGGGTTTTCATTTCTTTACAATTTGGTATTTTTCCTTGAAATACTACTTTTTCTCCTAAATTCCTTGATAATTTTCATAGCCACCCAAAATGAGAAGTGAAGTAGAGACATTAGAGAGTTACAATATAATCTTGGAAGAAAGAAATTGCAAGTGGAAGTGGAGAAAGTGGTGAAAACAGGTGAGGAAATTAAAGAGGCAAAGTAAGTACTTCAAGAATTTTGCTTTATTAAATTTTAATCAAGTATAAAGTATGCTAAATTAGTTGAATTAATTGTGCATGTGCAAATATTATGTATGAAAATTAAATTGGTATATTGAAGTAGTAGAAAAAGGGACTAAATTGTAAAATAAAAATTGGTTATGTGGAATTGAATGTTGAAAAGTGAATACAAATGAAGTGTGATGAAATTGTGATGATATAAAAAGTGAACGTGTGAGAAAATTTCAAGTTACATTAAATTTTTTTATAATAAAGACTAAATTGTAAAGTGTAAAAAAGTTTATGTGTGAAATAAAGTATTGTTTTAGGAAGTTTAAATAGAATTTTGAGTGTTAGTGAATTAATCAAAGTGATTTTAAGGTGAAATTATAGTAAATAATGAATTTTCATGATGTTAGGAATTAAATTGTAAACTTATGAAATTTATACTTGAAATAAGAAAAGTTATGATAAAATTATATGTTGATAATAAGTGATTTTTAAGGATTGAATTGAACAATAATTAAAAGTATAATGATTATGTATGTCTAAATGACGATTAATACAAAGAATCATGAAAGAGTAAAAATTAGCATTAAAATAGTTTCTGGACAACAGAAGTGATTCAACTTTGAAAATTCACCAAAAATTGTGAAAATAGAGTTAGAGGTTGAATAAAATATAAAATTAAATCTTATCAAGTCTAGTTTTTCATGGAAGAAACATTGTAAGCAATGAAATTGTAAATTATGAGATATAATAAATTTTGTAAGACAATGTTAGAATGATTTCTGGTTCCTTTGTTTCAACTTTGAAAATTCATTATAAATTGTAAACAAATGTTTAGGAGATGAAATTTATATGCCTAAAATATTAATGAGTCTATTTTTAATTGAAACAAACGAAAACATAATAAAAGACTTGTACTAAAAGATATTTATTTTTTAGTGAAGAAAGTTTAGAGCTGACTAGTAGTAGAACAGAGGAAGATTTGAAGAAAATATTGCATTGATTGACTTAAGTATAAATTCTGAAAATTTTATGGTATAAAACTCATTGAGTCTAGTTTCAAAAACAACAAGCGGATCTTAAGTTTGAATTATATAGGCCGAGATATAAATAAATTAGTGACTGTTACTCAAATGGACAACCTTGATAAGAGTATGTGTGTAACTAAAGAAGCCTTAATTAATGTTACATATAAACATCTTATGTTAAGAGCCAAAGATTTATATATATGCATATATGTAACACCCCTTACCCAAGACCGTTGCCGGAGTCGAGCTCGAGGCATTACTTTACTTAACTTAAAAATTCGGGGCATAAAATTTTACTTTTGAAATTAATTTCACTATTCACAACAAAGCTGTCCACTTGCGCAATAGTTACTAATTTAGTTATAACTTGAGATACAAAATTTGAAATTTAAATCCGTAAATTTTCCCTAAAACTAGACTCATATGTATTCTTACCATAAATTTTTCATAATTTTTGGTTCAGCCAATTAGTACAGTTTATTAGTCAAAATCTCCCCTGTTTCACCACTCAACTATCCTGACCTCTTCTCACTAAAAATAAGCTTTCTCATTGTAGGATTTTCATATGGTGTTCTAACTTGTTTCTAAAGAAAATAGACTCAAAAAGGAATCTAGAAATATAAAATAAAATCATAACCATTTTTGTACAATTTTTAATGATTTTCTAAACTCAGAACAGAGGACTCCAAAAATAGTTCTAACCCTATCTCACTAAAATTCACATATCATAAAATATAAAATTCATTTTGCTACACCATTATTTTTCTAAGAAAGTAGACTCAATAAGATTTAATTATATATATAATTTATCTTCTAATTCATTTTATACTATTCTAGGTGATTTTTCAAATTCACGTCACTGTTGCTGCTTGAAATCTGTTTCTTTGCAAATTTTACTCTTTCATGATTTCTATGCATGATTTATTACCTAAACATTTGTAACAACAAACACCTTCATGCTTAGCCATTTTAACAACCATTCATCATCAAATACTTACATATCATTCTTTAGCAAAATCATAAATAAAAACATTCAAAATAACTAAGTCCCTATACATGCCATAACCCAAACATGACTCATCATAAAATACCGAGTTGTTGTCGTTGATAGTGTGGACGATCTCCGACGTCTTTAAGTTCCCGAAAGTAGATTTATAATACTATAAGAGAAATAAAAATAAAAGAAGTAAGCATAAGCATAGTAAGTTTACTAGCAAATAAATAACAACATTTAACACAAATAATTAAACTCAAATGTCAAGATCTCTAGTTTACACTTTATTTAATCTCATTCTCGTTCTCTTGCTGGTTTACTTAGTAAACTCATGATCGTAACTTATTCTTCTCTTGCTGAAACATTGAGTATCAATTGATAATATAGTAAGTTTTTAACTCTTATAACTCATCTGAGCTTGCCATTTATGCTTTTAAATGAACTTTCATTAACATGATTCGTTTACTAGCCCGTTGAGCCACGTTGGAATAATAAGGATACTTGGGTCTTTTCTGATAATAACATGCCAAAGCCATGTCCCAGACATGGTCTTACATGGGATGTTCTCATATCGGTCCTATGCCATGTTCCAGACATGGTCTTACGGGGGACCTCTCATCTCGGTGCCAACGCCATGTTCCAGACATGGTCTTACATGGGACCTCTCATCTCGATGCCAATGCTATGTCCCAGACATGGTCTTACATGGGACCTCTTTACCCAAATGTCATGACATTTGTATCCGATACATTCCTCATGTTTCAACGGGGCTTTTTAACACCGATTCTCTTTCATCTCATACTTGAGTCAACATTAAATAAATTCATAAAATAAATGCATAATTGCTGGAAAATAACAATATTAATAATAATTATTGAAATATTGTATTTATTTACCGTAAACTTACCTCGATACAAAATATAGCCAAATTCACCAACTTAGCCTTCAACTTTATTCTTTTCTTTGTCTAACCTCGAGTTTCGTTCTTCTTGATTATGGAGCTTGGAAGCTTGAAAACCCTAACTATGGCTTCTCCCCTTGTTAAATTCGGCCTAATGAAGAAGATGATTAAAAATTGGCTTTTAATTTTGTTTTTAATTCATTTTAATAACTAAATGACTAAAATGCCCTTAATGAAAAACTTTGGAAACATGCCTAACCATATCCATTTTTTGTCCACCAACTTAAACAATGGTCTAATTATCATATAAAGACCTCCAATTTAAAATTTCATAACAATTGGACACCTCTAACATATAGAACTTAACTTTTGCACTTTTTACAATTTAGTCCTTTTGACTAAATTGAGTGCCCAAACGTCAAAATTTTTGAACGAAATTTTCACGAAATATTTCTATGAAATTGTAGGCCATAGAAATATAATGAAAATAAAATTTTCCTCATCGGATTTGTGGTCCCGAAACTACTGTTCCGATAACCTTCAATTTGGTCCATTACAACTCTCCCCACTTTAAGGATTTTCGTCCTCGAAAATCTTACCAGTAAAGAGATTCGGGTATTGTTTCCTCATTGCCTCTTCTGGTTCCTATGTCCCTTCCTCAATCCCGTGCTTTTACCATAATACTTTCACCAATTTTATCTTTTTGTTTCTAAGCTCCTTTGTTTCCCGTGCTAATATCTTAACCGGTTCTTCACTATAAGTCATATCCGGTTGAATCTCCACTTCTGTCGGAGTAATAACATGTGAAGGATCTGATCGATACCATCCTAGCATAGATACATGAAAAACATTATGAATTCTATCGAGTTCCGGTGGTCATGCCAATCGATAAGCAACCGGTCCAATTCTTTCTATGATTTCATATGGTCCGATAAATCTTGGACTCAATTTACCTTTTTGATCGAACCGGAGAACTTTCTTCCAAGGAGACACTTTTAAAAATACTTTATCACCCACCTGAAATTCAATCTCTTTTCGTTTAAGATCAGTATATGACTTCTAACGATCGGAAGCTACTTTTAGACTATCCCGAATCAGCCTTATTTCTTCTGTTTCACGGATCAAATCAACCCCAAGTATCTTCTTTTCACTGAGCTCTGTCTAATA
Source organism: Gossypium hirsutum (assembly GCF_007990345.1). Lineage (NCBI taxonomy): Eukaryota > Viridiplantae > Streptophyta > Magnoliopsida > Malvales > Malvaceae > Gossypium > Gossypium hirsutum. The sequence continues at coordinate 15,977,668 of NC_053444.1, read as the reverse complement.
TAACAGTGTTCTACATTTTCTATCATACAAAGCTTCATATGGAGCCATTTTAATACTGGATTGATAACTGTTATTATAAGCAAATTCAATCAAAGGTAGATACCTTTCCCAATTACCTTCAAACTCTAATATACAACATCAGAGCATATCTTCTAATACCCGAATTACACACTTAGATTGGCCATCTGTCTGAAGATGAAATGCAGTGCTGAAAAGCAACTGAGTACCCAAAACTTCTTGCAATTTGTCCCAAAAACGAGACGTAAATCTAGGATCTCTATCTGATATATTGGAGACCGGCACTCCATGTAGTCTGACAATCTCAGATATGTATAATTCAACCAATTTATCTAAAGAATAATCCATACATACCGGAATAAAGTGCACGGACTTTGTCAATCGATCGACAATTACCCAAATGGCATCTTTCTTCTTCGGAGACATCAGTAACCCAAATACAAAATCCATAGTGATTCTTTCCCATTTCCATTCCGGTATAATGATTGGCTGAAGTAATCCTGAAGGCACTTGATGTTCAGCTTTAACCTGTTGACATACCAAACACCTTGACACAAACTCAGAGATATCACGTTTCATACCCGGCCACCAATACATCTTTTTCAAATCATTATACATTTTATTACTCCCCGGATGTACAGACATAGTACCGCTGTGGACCTCGTGTAAAATCTTCTGTATGAGCTCTGTATCCTTCGACACACATACTCTACCTCTGAATAATAAACAATCGTCAATCCCAATCTGGAATTCTGAATCATTACCGAATTCACAATGTACCCGTTTAGCCTGTAACTTCTCATCATTTTTTTAAGCCTCACATATTTGTTGACGAAACATCGATTTAGCCATCATTTCAGTTATGATTGAACCATCATCAATTAGTGACAACCGGGCATTCATAGCTCGTAAAGCAAATAGAGATTTCTGGCTCAAAGCATCAGTTACAACATTAGCCTTACCCGGATGATAATCAATAACCAATTCATAATCTTTTATCAATTATAGCCATCTGCGTTGTCTCAAATTCAAATCTTTCTGTGTCATCAAATACTTCAAGCTTTTATGATCAGTATAAATATGACACTTTTCACCATACAAATAATGCCGCCATATTTTCAATGCAAATACAATAGCAACTAATTCAAGATCATGTACCGGGTAGTTTCTTTCATGTGGCTTAAGTTGTCTTGAAGCATAGGCTATTACTTTATCTTCTTGCATCAAGACACAACCCAAACCATTTAATGATGCATCATTATAAATAATAAATTCCTTACCCAATTCAGGCTGTACCAACACAGGTGCTTTCATCAACAATTTCTTCAATCGGTCAAAACTTTGTTGACATTTATCTGTCCATTCAAATTTAACATCTTTCTGTAATAAATGGGTTATCGAGAAGCTATCATAGAAAACCCCTGTACAAATCTCCGATAATAGCCAGCTAAACCCAAGAAACTTCTAACTTCAGATACATTCTTCGATGGACTCCAATTGACAATAGCTGAGATTTTACACGGATCTACCCTGATGCCTTTGCAGATACAATATGCCCGAGAAAACCCACCTTTCGAAGCCAAAATTCACATTTATTGAATTTAGCATAAAGCTTCTTTTCACGCAGAATTTGTAACACTATTCCTAAATGTTCTGCATGCTCATTTTCTTCTCGACAATAGACTAAAATATCATCAATGAAAACTACTGCAAACTTGTCTAAATACGGTCTAAATATCCAGTTCATCAAATCCATAAATACTGCAGGTGCATTAGTCAGCCCAAACGGCATAACCAGAAACTCATAATGCCCAAACCTGGTTCTGAAAGCTGTCTTTAGCACATTTGGCTCTTTTACCCGTAACTGGTAATAACCCGATCGAAGATCAATCTTCGAGAATACTGTGGCACCTTTCAGCTGATCAAATAAGTCATCAATTCGAGGCAACAGGTACTTATTCTTTATAGTTACCTTATTAAGCTGCTGATAGTTGATACACAATCTCAAAGACCCGTCTTTATTTTTCAAAAACAAAACTGGAGCACCCTAGGGTGAATGACTCGGACGAACAAAACCTCTATCAACAAGTTCCTGTAATTGTGTCTTTAACTCTTTTAATTTTGTAGGAGCCATACGATACGGAGCTATGGAAATTGGGGTAGTTCTCGGATTCAGATCTATAGAGAATTTCACTTCTCTTTCTGGTGGCAACCCCAGTAATTCCTCTGGGAACAAATCAAAAAATTCACATACAACTGGTACTGCCTGTATCTTTGACTCAGATACCTTAGTATCCAACACATATGCCAAATAAGCATCATACCCTTTTCTGACACACCTCTAAGCTGTCATCACTGAAATCACATCAGATAATTCCTCTGTCTGATCAGATTTAACCCGAAGTAATTCTCCATTCTGGCACTTCAGCCCAATATATTTCTGTTTACAGTTTACTACTGCATCATGCTGAGTTAATCAATCCATCCCCAATATCACATCAAACTCATCGAAAGGCAATAACATCAAGTCAACCGGAAAAAAAATACCTTTTACCATCAGTGGACAATTTTACAAACTCTATCCACCACCACAAACTGGCCCAGGGGGTTCGAGACTTTAACCATAAATTCGTAGGTTCAACAGACAAATTTTTAACAAATACTAATTTTGTGCATATGTATGAATGTGTAGAGCCAGGATCAATTAATGCAATAACATTAGTATCATAGAGAGAAAATGTACCAGTAATTACATCAGGGGAGGATGCCTCTTCACGAGCACGAATAGCATATGTTCTTGCTGGTGCTCTAACATCTAATCTAACTGCTGAGTCTCTGGACATACCCCTGTTATTCGCTCCAATTCCTGGGTTACTCTGTGGTCTACCTCTGGTAGAAAGATTTCCTGATCTCGCACCGGGTATAACTTCTCTCTTAGCTGTTTCAGGACAATCCCGAATAAACTAATCTGGTGCACCACATCTAAAACAAACATTTTCACTTGCTCTGCACTCTCCAGGATGGCGTCTACCACATTGAGGACATTCTATCCTAGAAGGTCGAGTACTGCCCGTACTTGCAACTGTAGTGATTTAAGCTCTAGAACCCTCTAATCTTCTACTTCTGCTTCAGCTAGAATATGTGGCTGGAAAATTTGATCCTCTAGAGAGCTCTCTAGGCCTCTTAGACGTAGACTGAAATGATTTACTCATTTTCCTTTTTTTTGTATCTTGCACTTCAACTTCAGCTTTGGCCTTCTCTTTTTCTTTTAACAAAGGCTCTTTCCACTAGAACAACAAACTCTCTGATTTCCAATACACACATTGATAGTTGGATGTCATCATTAAGCCCATCTTCAAATCTCTTGCACATGTTAGTTTCGATGGACACAAATTTCCGGGCATATTTACTAAGTTTGACAAATTCACGTTCATATTCAGTCACGGTCATCTTACCTTGTTTTAGCTCAAGAAACTCCTTCCTTTTCTGATCTATAAATCTCTGGCTGATATACTTCTTATGGAACTCCTCCTGAAAGAAATCCTAAGAAACCCTTTCACTTGGTACCACTGACACGAGAGTCTTCCACCAGTGATAGGCTGAATCTTGGAGAAGTGAAACAACACACTTCATACATTCTTCAGGTGTACAATATAATTCTTCAAAAACTCAGATAGTATTTTCGAGCCAAAATTCAGCTTTCTTGGTATCATCGTCTTTGGTAGCCCGAAACTCTTCATCCCCTTGTTTCCGGATCTTATCAACTAGAGGTATCTCTCTGATAACTATACCTGCAGCTGGGGAAGCTACATGAGTAACCTGATAATCATGAGGGGGTGGGGGTCTCACAGCCGGATTCCTACGAACGAACTCGGCAAACCAATCATTCATAGCTTGGAAGAAGGCTTCTCTAGCTCCTCCTCCCTGACTAACTGATATGGGCCTTTTACTAACATTTACATCTTGTGGCACCGTCCCTTCTGCGAGAGCAGGCGCATTACTCTCTACTTCATCAGTGCCAACTCGTTCAGGATCCAAAACTATAAAAGAAAACATTTTAAAATCGTCAGGAGTCATCACACTATCAAAATATAAGTATGGCATGTATAGGTAGACACTTATTCATACTGAGTATTCCGAGAACCGACTAAACCTACTCTGATACCAACAAAATGTAACACCCCTTACCCGAGACCATTTCCGGAGTCGAGCTCGAGGCATTACTTTACTTAACTTAAAAATTCGGGGCATAAAATTTTACTTTTGAAATTAATTTCACTATTTACAACAAAAGCTGTCCACCTGCGCAGCAGTTACCAATTTAGTTATAACTCGAGCTACGAAATTCAAAATTTAAATCCGTAAATTTTACCTAAAACTAGACTCATATTTCTTCTTACCATAAATGTTTTAGAATTTTTGGTTCAGCAAATTATTACATTTTATTAGTTAAATTCTACCCTATTTCACCACTCGACTATCCTGACCTCTTCTCACTAAAAATAAGCTTTCTCATTGTAGGATTTTCATATGGTGGTCTAACTTGTTTCTACAGAAAATAAACTCAATAAGGAATCTAGACATTTAAACTAAAACTTATAACCATTTTTTAAAAATTTTTAATGATTTTCTAAACTCAGAATACAGGACTCCAAAAAATAGTTCTGACCCTGTCTCACTAAAATTAACATATCTAAAAATATAAAATTCATTTTTCTACACAATTATTTTTATATGAAATTAGACTCAATAAGCTTTAATTATATATATCATTCACCTTCTAATTCATTTTATACTATCATAGGTGATTTTTCAAATTCACGTCACTGTTGCTGCTTGAAATCTGTTTCTTTGCAAATTTTACTCTTTCATGATTTCTATGCATGATTTATCACCTAAACATTTGTAACAACAAACACCTTCATAATTAGCCATTTTAACAACCATTCATCATCAAATACTTACATATCATTCTTTAGAAAAATCATAAATACAAACATTCAAAATAACTAAGTCCCTATACATGCCATAACCCCAACATGGTTCATCATAAAATACCGAGTTGTTGTCGTTGATAGTGTGGACGATCTCCGACGTCTTTAAGTTCCCGAAAGTAGCTTTACAATACTATAAGAGAAAGAAAAATAAAAGAATTAAGAATAAGCTTAGTATGTTTACTAGAAAATAAATAACAACATTTAACACAAATAATTAAACTCAAATGTCAAGATCTCCAATTTACACTTTATTTAATCTCATTCTCGTTCTCTTGCTGGTTTACTTAGTTAACTCATGATCGTAACTTATTCCTCTCTTGCTGAAACATTGAGTATCAATTGATAATATAGTAAGTTATTAACTCTTATAACTCATCTGAGCTTGTCACTTATGCTTTTAAATGAACTTTCATTAACATGATTCGTTTACTAGCCCATTGAGCCACGTTGGAATAATAAGGATACTTAGGTCTTTTCTGATAATAACATGCCAAAGCCATGTCCCAGACATGGTCTTGCATGGGATGTTCTCATATCGGTGCCCATACCATGTTCCAGACATGGTCTTACGGGGGACCTCTCATCTCGGTGCCAACGCCATGTCCCAAACATGATCTTACATGGGACCTCTCATCTCGGTGCCAACGCCATGTTCCAGACATGGTCTTACATGGGACCTCTCATCTTGATGCCAATGCTATGTCCCAGACATGGTCTTACATGGGACCTCTTTACCCAAATGTCATGACATTTGTATCCGATACATTCCTTATGTTTCAATGGGGCTTTTTAACATAGATTCTCTGGCATCTCATACTTGAGTTAACATTAAATAAATTAATAAAATAAATGCATAATTGCTGGAAAAGAACAATATTAATAATAGTTATTGAAATATTGTATTTATTTTCTGTAAACTTACCTCGGTACAAAATATAGCCAAATTCACCAACTTAACCTTCAACTTTATTCTTTCCTTTGTCTAATATTGAGTTTCTTTCTTCTTGGTTATGGAGCTTAGAAGCTTGAAAACCCTAACTATGGCTTCTCCCCTTTCTAAATTCAGCCTAATGAAGAAGATGATCAAAAACTGGCTTTTAATTTTGTTTTTAATTCATTTTAATAACTAAATGACTAAAATGTCATTAATGAAAAACTTTGGAAACATTCCTAACCATGTCCATTTTTTTGTCCACCAACTTAACCAATGGTATAATTACCATATAAATACTTCCAATTTAAAATTTCATAACAATTGGACACCTGTAATATATAGAACTCAATTTTTGCCCTTTTTACAATTTAGTTCTTTTGACTAAATTGAGTGCCCAAACGTCAAAATTTTTGAACGAAATTTTCACGAAATCTTTTCGTGAAATTGTAGGTTATAGAAATATAATAAAAATAAAATTTTCTTCCTCGAATTTGTGGTCCCGAAACCACTGTTCTGATAACCTTAAATTTGGGCCATTACAATATAAAAATAAAGGAAGTGGAACAAGCATGAGAAGAAGGGAAAAATGATAGAAGAGTGATATTGCTAAGTTGTTGCAAATAATGGATTTGCTAATACATAAGAGAAGTTCAAATATATTGTTAAGGTACTAAGTGAGTGATGATTATAAAATGAATTATGGTAGTTCTAATTGATAAATTGATTGCTATATGTTGACAATAGTTAAGGTATGTAGAAAAAGTAAATTGTATTTGTAAGTGTAAGTCCTTTAATGGACTTATTTGTAAAACTTCGACAATTGTGTTAATTTTAATAGCTTTGCCATCTTTGATTGAATATAATGTTTTATTATGTGGACTTGAGATTATAAATGGGTAAATGTGAATGATATATATGAAATGAGTTGAATTGATTAAATTTTGAGCTTTGAAAAAGGACTTGGATGTTAAAAAAACTTGAAATATGGTAAAACATGAAAAATAGGATTCTCGTCACAACAACGGAGGAACCACGTTGCGACATTACCCCAGAATTTTGAAAATTTTTCACTTTAGTCCCTGTTCCTCTTTATATCATTTTAAAGGCTACAATAAACCCGTATAAGACTCGAAAATGATCCTAAGGCATATCAAAAGCTTAAATTGATCAAATTGATTAAATAGGTATTTAGAACCAAATGAATTTGACTGTTGTTGCTTCGGCAACAAATATAGTATCTCGATATCTTGACCTGACAATCGGGTCGGGTGTAGGGTTGTTACATAAACATACTTTTAATTATGGAATCTTAATACAATAATCATACTAAATGCTCTCTTTAATTCTATTCATTTGTACACATGTATTTGTCATGCATTCTAATTTCAAAAATAGTTGCGATCTAATATGGTATTACGGTTCGATAGTGTTAAGGGTAGAAAATTATTCGAATCACTACACCAAGAGCATAGTTTTTCAAGTGCGGAGGGATGCTGGTGGGTGAAGATGGGATGTCCAAAAAGTTGATTCGGACGAAAATGACATAATGATGATCAAGGATAAGACGTTGGGATGGTTGTGAACTCTTGAAATCTCGATAGATGATTTTAATCAGGATTTTGGGTTGTAGAGATGATATTGAGAAGAACTAGGGTTCTCTCGATGTTGTAGACCAATTGAGTCAGTCTTTGGGAGATGATCTTGGCGTGAACTAAAGTCCGCCTAAGATAGTGGATCAACTAAGTTAGCCTCTTGAGATGATCTTGGTGTGAGTTGTGGTCGACCCAGCATAGTGGATTAGCTAAGTTAGCCTTGGGGAGGATCTTGGTGCTCGTTGAGGTTGATCTTTGAGCTAAGGACATCTGCGAAAGAAGTGGAAAGGTTAGTATGCATTGGAAGGCTTCCTTTTAAGGCACACTTTGATGTTTAAGTTAGTAATTGGATTAAAACATTATATGAGAGGAAAAGTTTTGAAATAAAATGATAGAGGAGACTTCTATGATGTAGGTTGGATTATGTAGTGAGAATTGAGTTGTTGGTATTGAAAGGCTTGTCCTTGAATGGTAGAGTGGTCTTGAATTTATAACCAACAGGGAATCAACTTGGTGTTGGATGTCCTGGTGTTGGCTAGCATGAAAGTATCTGCAAAGATGCATTGAACCCATTAGCAAGCGATTCTTCCTAAAAGGGGTTGAGGTTGTGGAGAGCTTTGGGCTTGGGCTTGGTCAAGGGCTTGATCTAATCACTTTTGAACCTTTCTGGGATCATTTTTATCGATTGCATTCTCAAGTGGTCGTCCCAAGGATCATAATCTTTCACTCTTCTCAGATCTATTTTCACCCCCGACAGATAGCATCACTAATACACTATTAATACAATATAATCTTTTTAAATGCTTTTTAGGAACATATATCACGATTAAGTCACATAACTCTATGGTTTGTTAATATCTTTATGATTTAAATTATTGTTACTTTAATTAAGCTATTGTAATATGGTTTTATTGTTTAATACAATTTCAGTTTTAGTAACTTGTAGTGGAACTTAGTTAATTATATAGATCACAATCATCCAATAACGATATTGGTACAAAGTGCCCCATTCGATGATACCAATGGCTCATTACACCCCATCCAACGAATCCAATGCAAAAAATGTGCTTTAACTATCATACTCATACAAGCACTCATACACAAACCAACACATCATAATGGTAAAATGTGGTACTGCTATAGTACTAATGGCATACCATCTCTATTTGAAAACCTCATATTATGATTTATCAAGGTATTAAATGATTAAAAAATGTTAATACATTTTATTTGGTAATTGCTTGGTGTAAACATTATTTTTAAGCAAATCAATAACACTTTTAATTATATCATGATTAACATTAACTTAGCTTTCATAAGAGCAAATCAAATTCAATTTAAGCTCTAAGTTCAATAAAAACACGAGTAGTCACAAAATTTCATTATAACGATCTCCATTCAAGGTTCCTTACTTGAGCTTTCATGTCTATAATCTATTCGTTTATATTTTGACTATAAGCATATCATTTCTAAATCTCCTTTTGTCAATTATCAACTTTTCATTATTATTATTATTGTTCCGTTTCTCATACATGAACATGATCTATTAATCATTGAATAACATGTTCTTTTATCTCTTTTCATGTCTTATTTTAAATACATTGTCATTTCTAATAATAATTACATTATCAATTGCAATCAATTAAATTCTCACACTAAGCCACTTTTCATCATTTAATTCTTAAGCACATTAAACTCTCATTAATTTCCTAGTTATAGATCATAAAACACATCAAAATTTAATGAGCACTTACGTTGATAAGCTTCCAAAACACTAGGTTCACCGCATCAAACTTCAATCTACTAGCTTTTCTTTACCTTTTATACTCCATTTACCCATGTTCTGATCTCTAACTTCAAAAAAATTAAATATTCAATACACATTTAATAACAATTATTCAACTAAAATTCATTGATGTATAAAATGGACACTTATCTCTTCTTTTAACACTAAATTGAAAGCTTAAGAACTTTTTAGAGCTCTACCCCTTCTAATAATTGTGACTAATTTAATGGGCAATTGGTGCCAGATGAGTTTAGGACAAGGATCACTTTCTAAAATTAGTTATTTCTCCATGAAATGGCAATGGAGGCTCTCAACTACAAGGAGGTTAATGGAGGCTCTCAACTACAAGGAGGTTTTCTCACTTCTCTCTGTCTTTTTTTTTGTAGCCTATTACAAGTAGAAGAATTGAGAACTTTCTCTTATTCTCTCACCTTTCTTTTTGATGGAAAGAGGAAAATTAGGCTAAAGGGATAACAACCACTTCATCTAATTAGAAAATTTCCTAGCATTTGTTTTCTTAAGTGGAATCTTACAGTGGATCTCAAATTTGGGTTTAGATTAGTGTGAAGCAACAATTCAAATGACTCTCTTTTCATTAATCTAAACATTCTTGGTAAATTTGCATCTTGAAGCCTTAGTTAATCACCCTTTTCATCATTATCCTTCATTGAAAATAACCCTGAAAAGGCATACACGGTTTGCCTTCGTTGAAGTTTTCCGTCGAGTTTGTTGTTATAGCAAGGAATATAATAATATTGGTATGTAAATTAAATAAAAAGGTAAAGAGCATAAAGACACCAACTTTGTCAATGTTGCTCAGATTCAACAATCTTATCTTTGTGGAGCCTAGCCCAAAGAATGATTTTACTGAATAATGAACTCGATATAGCTATTGGTTTCAACCTAATGGATAATTGCAACCTCAATTGACCCTCACTTTCACTACACCAGAAAGGACTTTTCATGATGTTTTTGAAACGTCACAAAAACACCAAAAACGTTATGAAAAGTAAATGTTAACCATTTGTGACCTTTTTGGCGAAACGTCATGGATGTAGCATAACTAAAAGTTGTAATGCTTAAAAATGTCACGAAAAGGTATCTTTTCTGTGACTTTTTAAAAAGTTGTGAAAAGTATTATCTTTCTTTACTTTCTAAAACATCATATTGACGTAACACAAGTGTCATGAAATGATTTCCTTAAACATCACAAAAAAATCAATCCAAATCAACACGAAAAATGATTTTAAAATGTTTCGAAATGTTGGGTATTTTGTGATGTTTAGAAAGTGTCATGAACAATTAGTTCAAAAATGTCACAAAAACAACACTTTTAGTTACTTTTATATAATCGATTTAGAATCGTCACAAAAAAGGCATTTTTAGTTACTTTTATTTTTTACTAAAAGGTAATGAAAGAATAAAAACATCATAAAATGGATACTTTTAGTTTTTATTTTGACAAAAATGATGAAATAATAAAAACTTCACAAAATAAAAGCATTGAAAAATCATCAAAAGTCATAATAGTAATATTAAAAGTAACCAAAAGTCATAATGTAAATAAAGTAACAAAATGAGTGAAAATAAATAAAATCGACCAAATAAAAAGTTAAATCCAAGTACTATGGTTTAAATAGTAAAATACAAAGCCACAGAAAAAAAAACATAATGCAAGTTATAGTTGAGAGTAACATAAAGTAATATATGGTATGATGGACTAAATGGTTCGATCACGAAGGCTATCACAAGACTGCATCTTGGAGTCGCATTAATAGCTCTAACATTATATTGGGAGGAATGATCATCAACGGCCTACGATGGTAGATGCATAACTATTCTTAGCTAAACTTGTGTAGTTAGCTCTTGAACCTTGGCTCAGAGGTCACGAGTCATTAGCCACAAAACTTGTGGAGGGGGCAATTTTCTCCATATGGATAGATTGATGATGCAATCTTTGTATGCTGGTGCTTGGCAATTTAAATCTAATCAGAAGTATTATAAATAATTTTTTTCTTACACTAACTACAAATTCTCATTTAAGACTTGTATTGAGGTTTCAAAACAAATTACTAGGAACTCCTCCTAGTCTCCTGTCTTGAAAATCTTCCCCACCTTTTCAAATGTAATTTGGCCAACATTTAACATATTCTTTATTAATAAAGAGGCATAATTAATAGCTCAAATATCCATGAAATCTACGTAGAAGGTTTGATCCCAATGTTAAAGTATGAGTATGGCAATTAAAGTTTTGAATTCATTGTATCATGTTTTTAATGTTAAGAATCAGAATTAATTAATCATATTAAAATATAAAATTAGGTAAAATTTCCTACAATTTAAAAATGGAATAGTAATTTATTTTAAACTTGTACATAGAATACAAGCATAAAAATAAAAAAAACTTACTTCCTTGAAGCAACATGCTTCAACTTTCTCACAAAGGTACCTAGAGGAGTAGAATGCAATCAAATAATCGTAGATTGGCCAGCTGAAATATGCAAAACTACCATATATTAAACAATTTAATGAAAAAGAACCTTTCAACCTAAATTTAGCAGAGAAGCAATTGTTGGGATCTAATGCTCTTAGTGAAGTGGTTTTGTTTATATGGATTTGTAATTTTTCAAACAAATTGGTTTAGTAAAATATCCATTAGAATCATCAATATCTATATATATTGTCCTCAATAATTTTTGCATGTAAAGCAAAATGAAAGAAAGTATTGGCTCATTGATTATTTAAGGTTTAACTAATACTAAGCAATATTACGTGGTCAGATCGTAATACGTAACGACAACTTATATTAGTAGATAATTTAAGTCTAATCAGAATTAAGAAAACCAATTAAAAGACTAATATCTTGTCTATCAAGTCCACTTGGGGATATACATTATCTTGGGTATCAGAGCGAATGTCTCCCCAAAGATAAAGATATAAATGCAACTGAATTGAATGATAGTACATTGACAAGACCCAAGTAGAATAGATCATATATCAATTTATGAATTTATTTATTTGTCATGTTCATAGTGTGATATACTTTAATCCTAAGTGGATGATGGACTGTGTATACGTGACTCGTATATTTTGATGTAAATGAAAGCTTGAATTCAAATAGATAAGGAACTGAAAATTTATATGTTGGATATACGATTTCTGCAACATGTAGCATCATTCCACAACAATGGAATTCGTAGCCCAATAAAAGGGTAAATGATATCTTTTCAATGATACATGATAGATGAAACGTAATGTGACCACGAGTCATTTTTCTTAGTGATAAATGATTTAATTACTATTTGATAGTAATTAGCTTTTCATGAAAGAAGATGCAATAATTACCATGAGATTAAACAGGATCATATTGGGAGAACAAATTTATCTCAAAGAGATTAATGATATTTTATAAGGGTAACATATTTATGACAAGGTCATTGGATGAACACTTGATAAGTAGCTTTCATGATGATATATAATAAATGAGAGCTCAGTCATGATACTTTAGTGGAATGACTTCATAACTAAATAATGTTGTAATTGATAGGAAAATAAATAAGGTATAGGGGTCACACGGTCAAGCCACATGCCCGTGTGCTAGGTCGTGTGAATAATTTGAGTATTCTGTTTTGCAATTTAAATGATGCAAGGGACACACGGACAAACCACACACCCATATGCTAGGCCGTGTGAACAAATTTTAAGTATACTGACTTGTGAAAATTTTAAAATATAGGGGACACACAACCGTGCTATCTAGCCATGTGTCGCACACAACTGAGACACACGCCCATGTCTCTGCCCGTGTGGATGAAATAAGCCATTTTTCTAGCCACATTTCTTTCCCAATTTGTCTTCCACCTACATTAACACTTAACACATTAACAAACCACAACAAAGCATTCAAATCAAGCCTAACCAAGTCTTATGCATGACATATCATCATATATGACCAAGTATTTATGCTTATCAAATTGATCAATTACATAAATAAACATATTTGTACCAAATATACCAAATCAAATCATGCCTCAATATGCCTATTAGTTAACCATCATTCAATCATACCAAAACACACATCAACCATGATAATGCCATATACTTATATATCAAAATGTATCAAACTTGAGCCATTCAAATGGTTAATCACAACAAAACATTTACATGCCACCAATGGCTAAATTAACCTATACATGCCATTATAACCAAAATTGATTTACTAAATGTATCGAAAAGGCCGATGGGTAGTGTGATGTAGCTCCGACCAGCTTCCAACCTTAACGAGTTTCTGAGTTACTATAAGACAAGAAAAATAAAACAGAGTAAGCATTTAATGCTTAGTAAGTTCGTATAACACGGAATTTAACTTACCATTATTTCACATATAAGATAAGCATACAAAACATATTCCAAACAACTTGGCCAAAAGCCTAAGCACATATATCATGTAATATCATATAATAACCCGTAATCATGGATGAATAAAGTCACCAAACAAGTTTCATACTTGTCTCACCCGTCTAATATTTCCATATATCATGTACTATCATTTCCATGTGATTTTCATGTATATATAGATAAAAATTCGTATTAGATTCACATTTTCTTATAACAGAACATTGCCCATTGAACCATTTAAAATATTGTTGGATACACGAGTATTACACACGATGT